>NW_024429180.1:17445428-18077094 GCF_017639785.1 Mesocricetus auratus | reverse complement strand
GAGTCTGGTTTACTTCACTTAACATGTAATCTTCAGTTCCACCCATCTTCCTACAAATGACAGAATTTTGTTCTTTTCTATTGCTGAATAACTTACTTCTTTATATAAATACCAAATCATCCATTCATCCACTGATGAACACAGGCTGATGCTGTAATATGCTACAGTTAGTATTTCCAATAACAGGGGCATTGCAAGCATCACTCCTGATTTTGATGGCATAGACAGGAGTTGTACAGGAAGACCCTATGGTATTATTTTAGTTTTTTTTGAAGATCTTCCATACTGACTTCCGTAATGGCAAGACTAGCAATACATAGTCCTTCTTTACCCTGCCATTCACCCGAGTCAGCACTTCTTTGTGCGGTGTAAGTCTGCATGAGTGCGGGTATGTGGAGGAGAGGGGTCGATAGCAGGTGTCATCTCTGATTACTCTCCACCTTTCCCCTCCAATTCCTCCATGTGCCTCAGATCGGGACCCTTTTCTCTTACTGCTACATACACGTACAGACACAGTAAGTAACACACAGATACAACCTGATGAGTCCATTTAATTAATATTACTTGTACGAATGATTTCAGGACTCATCACCTGATATTGAGCAACCAAGGAAGAGATTCATCCTAACTCTCCTGCTCTCAGCATTCCTCCATCGTTCTTTCTCTGGGGGTAGGGTTCCATGAGATTTCGCCTTTCCACCTTATCCTGTCTACTTAGTGTTGTTCCTAGTTCAGGCCCAGTTTAGGCAGCCATCCTGTCGAGGTAGCGTAGTGCAGGCTTTGCTGTCATTTTTAGGAGACACAATCTCACAGCAGCTTTTGGGGTCCTTTGGCTCTAATGATCCTTCCATCCCCTCTTCCAAGATGTTCCTTGATTAGGTACAAGAGCTGTGTTGTAGATGTATCCACTGGAGCTGGCTAGGCATCCCACAATTAGTTGTTCTCTGCATTTCTGACAAGTTGCAGTTTACTGAAATGGTCTCTGTTGCAAAAAGGAGTGTCAGAATTGAGGGGGTTGAGAGCTATGAAACCAGCTTTACTCAAGCAGAATGTAGCTGTTATCAGACTACAAACAGACTACCCTAATTCCCCTAGTTTCCACTGCCCATGTCTCTTGGTATTCTGGTCTTCTGAACTCAACCCATCAAGCACCGCTTACAGTATTCTACAGCTTCAACAGCCTGCAGGTCCAAACTCTTTTTGCATTCTTTCAACAAACTAGTACACAAGGCTTAAGTCACATGATCAGGTTCTTTTGCAGCAACAGTTCCATTTCTTTGATACTGATTGTTCTACATTAGTTATTTCCTTGTTTCTGTGACTAAATATCTGAAAAGAAGTAACTGAAAGCAGATGTTTATTCCAGCTCCTGGTTTAAAGGACACAGTCTATCATGGTGAGGAAGGTATGGTGGTAGACTACTTTGTGGCAGCAAAAGCTCTTGCTTGCTAAAATCTCAGTGGACCAAGAAGCCTGTACTTTTATGAACTGTTCAATTCACTCAACCATTTGCTGACTGGGTTATTTATTCTTCTGGTGTTTGGTGATCTGAGTTCTTTATGTATTAGGCATACTAATCCCACTGGATATACACATGGCAGCAACTTTTTCCTCCTCCTATTGGCTGTTTCTTCACTGTATTGTTTTCTTTGCTATACAGAAGTTTGATTTCATGCCACCCAGTTTGTCAACTCTTGTTATCCAAGCCTGCCCTCAGAAAACTGTTGCCCATGCCTAGATCTTGAAATATGTTGCTTGTGTTTTCCTCTAGTGTTTCTACATTTCCACTCTTACATTAGGTCATCTCGTTTTTATATATATACCATATAATAAAAGTTGATCTAGGGGCTGGAGAGATGGCTCAGAGGTTAAGAGCACTGACTGTTCTTCCAGAAGTCCTGAGTTCAATTCCCGGCAACCACATGGTGGCTCACAACCACCTTGAATGAGATCTGATGCCCTCCGCTGGCATGCAGGCAGAAGACTGCATACACAACAAACAAATAAATAAAATATTTTTAAAAACTTGACCTAGTTTTATTCATGTGGCTAATCAGTTTTTCAATACAATGAGGAGTCATTTTTTAACCAAAAAATTTTGACCCCTTTGTTAAAAGATGGTCATAGCTATGTAAATTGACCTCTGTGATTACCGTACTGGTTTTTTATGCTGATTGTAGTTCTGAGTATAATTTTAAATCAGGTATTGTTATGCCTCCATTTTTCCCCTTTTCCTCAGGTTGCTTCCACATAAATTTGTGGGATTTTTCTTTTAGTTCTGCAAGAAATGTCAATGGACTTTTGATGCCTATTAAGTTAAATCTGCAGATTGCTTTTGGTAATGTACTATTTTTACAACAATATGGCCCATCTGTAAACACAAGGACATTTTATCTTCTGTTGTCTTTCTCAACTTGCATTCAGTGTTTTACAGTTTTCACTAAATTCACTATCAAAGCTTATCACAATTCTTGTAATTATGACATAATTCTTGTAATCACAATAAGCTTTTAGTCAGTTCTTTCACTCTCCTAAATCGTCCCAAGAAATGGTGATTCCTTATTTTTATAAGAATAGTTCTTCAAATGCTTTCTAAGCATCTCTCTGCTTTAAATATTAGAACTCCAAAGAGCTTAAGGGTTCTATCTACCAGTATCAATATTTTTAAAAAAATAACATTAGCATAAACACTTTTCAGTAATTAAGAGAAAGAAGTCTTTGGTGCAAATAAGTGTAAATCCAAAGGTAGTACTGACTCTACATGCAGCTGGCTAAAGAGATGTTCAGAACACCAGGACTGACAACTTCAGTGGACATTAAATACTGTTATCTCTTAAAAAGTGAGAAGAGTAACAGTGTTTCATATATTTTTGCACATATTCTTAAAGGCTTGGCTTAATAGAATACAGGCTGTATAGTTTTATATTTAATCTCTTGTGATATGCTGGCTTAATGGACATATATGAAAGGAAATCTGGTCCTGCAGACATATAGTTGGGTAAAAAGAAAAAAAGAAGTCAAATTAAGATCTCATAAAAACCATGAAAGAGTTTCAGTAAATAACTTGACACCACAACTGAGAAGCGCGGGTTTATAAATTATTACAGTTAAAGTTTAACTCCAAGACAATACCCACCCACGCCCACAAAAAAAATCAATGTCAGAGTTTACACAGTTCAGTTCAAAAACAGACAAGGAACTACAGACAACTGAGGAATGCTGGTAACAGGAGGAATAGTCTTCCCCAGGGAAGAAAGAGCATGACAACTGCTTATCCAATACTCAAGGTCAGTCCTGAAATCATATACATAAAAAAGTCATGAACTTTAAAGAGCAAGGGAAGGAGGCTACATAAGACAGTTTAGACAGATGAAAGAGTAGGGAGAAATTATCTAATTTCAATCTCAAAAAAAATTTTAAAGAACAAAAACACAAACTGAAGCAGGGCATTGGTGGCGCACACCTTTAATCCCAGCACTCGGGAGGCAGAGGCAGGCGGATCTCTGTGAGTTTGAGGCCAGCCTGGTCTACAAGAGCTAGTTCCAGGACAGCCTCCAAAGCCACAGAGAAACCCTGTCTCGAAAAAAAAAAAACACACACACACACAAACTGCAAAGTAAATGCAAATAGTGTAACATAATATAACCACACTCTTAAGATAAAACTGGGTAGCTACAAAATACCATGACTAAGGCAACTTATCTTAAAAAAATTTTCATTGGGGTTATGGTTTCAGAGGATTAGAGTCTACCGCGGGTAAACAAAAGCACGGTTGAGCAAAGCATGGTGGCAGAAACAGGAGAGTGCTCATACATCTTGATCTGCAAGTGGGAGGCAGGAGACACCTGGAATGGTGACAAGCCTTTTGAAAATTCAAACCCTACCCTCACTGGCACACCCCTCCAACAAAACAACACCTCTTAATTCTTCAAGCCACTACAAAGTCCAAAGCAAAACTCTAGGTATATATTAGTATATATTAGTTTTTATCCCCATTCACAGATGAAGAAGACTGTCTCCTGTAGAGTTTGCTAACATTCTCCTGAACTATCAAAGAAACTAAGAGGTAATCCTTTTTTTTTTTTTTTCAGGAACTAAAAGGAGAGAGAAAAGACTAAGAGCATTTTACCATGCCAAGAAGAAAAGGCAAAGTTATCCAAGGGAAATGGTTCTGTAGACTAAAATATAAAGGCAAGGACTGGAGATAAAACTCAGTATGTAGCGTGCTTGCCTAGCATTCCAGAAGCCTGTGTCAGGGGCAGATATGAAGGAAATGGGAGGTGAGTGAAATTGGGTGCATTATGTGAAATTCCTAAAAAGAAAAAAAATCAATAAAGAATAATGTTATTAAAAAAAGAAACAAAGCAAAATACAATATGTAAATCTGCAAAACTACTGTAAAACAGAAAATGAACAATGTCTCTAGAAGACAATTTGTCATTCATCCATCAGCTAGTGATTTCTTCATTTGTTCATTCCAAGTTTATAGACAAACCCACTATAGATCAAATAAACAGATGTTTTTATATGCATTTAAAATTGTTCTGTCACAATCTCATATAATTATGTTATATAATGTGCTTTGAGCATACACACACACACACACCCCACACCACACCCAAACACATATACAAATAGATGTAATAAAAAAAAAGTTTTGTTTTGAGAGCTAGAGAACAGCAGTTAGGAGCACTTGCTGTTCTTCCAGAAGATCAGGGTTCAATTCCCAGTACCACATTGCTGTCACAGTCATCTGTAACTCCACATCCCTCTTCTGGTCTCCAATGTCAAAGCACACACATGGTGTGAAGACATAAATGCAGGTAAAACATCTGTATGCATAAATATTTTTTACTTTAAATATTATTTGGCATTTTTCAGTTAAAAAATCTCAAGACATAGGATATTAATCTTGTTTCTTATAAGAAAACAGATGTTCTGCCAAATTGGAATTACAAGTAAGAATGCATTTGATTAACTTGTCAAGCATAGTAAAATATTTGGGAATTATCAGTGATGGTACATGCCCTTAATCCCAGAACTTCAGAGGCAAAGGAAGGTGGATCTCTGAGTTCCAGGCCAGCCTGGCCTACAGAGCAAGTTCCATGGTGGCCAGAGCTACACAAAGAAACCCTGTCTCAACAGCAATAAGTGGAATTACCAAAGAATGAGCTCTGATAAAAGTTACTCACCCCTAAGACAATGCTTTAATTAAAAAAGTCTGCTGTCTTTTAGATGCTATATCCTGTCTAGCTCACTCAGTACTAAACTGTATTGTTAGCCTTTCCTTGAAGTAGTCTAGTGTTTAGTGAAGGGGGAGGACAAAGCAGCAGCAGCATGAACTCCAAAAATAACTGGGATTTTAAGGCTCCCTGTCTGTAGTCATTTGTATTTTATTCACTAGTTAGGTACTCCTTGCCACTCCCCGCCAGGACCTCAAATTTTGGAACTCACTGTGTAGATCAGGTTGGCCTCTGCACCCCACCCCACCCCCAAGACTGCTATGATTAAAGATGAACCACCAAGGCCAGCACACTTGCAATCTTTAAAGATCATATGTTACTATATTTAGAAGAGGTGCTATGAAGACCATAATTATCTGCTGAACTGCATGCTTATGTTTGTTAGATTTTTAATCATCATTTTTCCCCGCTTGTAATGAATGACTCCACTTAAAATTTACTAAATTTTCCTTAGCAATTTTTGAAAAAGATGACTGGAAAGCAGCAGGGGGGAGTGCAGGAATGGCAGGATGCAGAAATTTTTGAAAACTCAAATTAGGCTATAATTTATACTGACACACTATCACCTGTCACTTCTTACAAAAATAGACTGTTATAAGAAGATAGGAGAACTTTACTGACCATGATAAAATGTGTAACGTCATAAAACAAGTTTACCTGAACTGCTGGACTTAAAGAATCAAGAAAGTACCTGGCCCAGCTTTCAAGCATCTTTTTGTTTTGCTTTGTTTTGTTTTTTGAGACAGGGTTTCTCTGTATAACAACTCTGGCTGTCCTGGAACTCGCTGTGTAGACCAGACTGGCCTCGAACTCTGAGAGATTTGTCTGCCTCTGCCTCTCCAGTGCTGGGATTAAAGGCGTGTGCCATCACAGCTCTGTTTAAGTATCTGTCTTAATAAAGTTTTCAAAAGCACATTAGTCAACCAATTCCTAATAAAATATGTACCCACATAGAAACTACATAGGAGATGTCCATTGCAGAATTATTTGTATACTTAAAATACAGAAAACAACCTAAAGAACAAAACAGTGATGTAAACCGTGGGATAGTGAACTACATTTTGTTAATTTTAAAAATTAGAAAAAGTACGTAGGTACTGAATGTTCAAGGACAAAATGTGAAAAGCACTGTTTTTCACTCTAAAGCATTCAAGGACGTTCTCATTCTTACTGTACAGTGATTAAAACATCTTTCACCTGCTATGGCTTACGTGTCTCTACTCAAAGTAGAAATGAAGCCTCACTGCGAGGTGTCAGGAGGTGGAACCAGGTGGGCCTTTGAGAAGTGATTATGGTTAATGAGTACCTTAAGGAAGGCCCACACAATTGCAGAAGAGGCTTTTTGTCCTACGCAGGGTAGCACATCATGTGAGACCCCCGGGCAAAGCAGGAGGTGCCCACTTCCCTCATGACTGAGAAGTGAACAAGAAGGAAAAAGGAGCTGAGTTCCCACTGTCTCCTTTGAGTGCACCTCTAGCGACCAAAAGACAGCCCACTAAGAAGCCATCTTAGCCAATCTAAAGCAAGCCAAACGGTTCAGAGCTATATAGATTTCAATTATACTTATAAATATTACTAGCAGTTGCAAAATGAAAGTGTTAAATGCTAGTTATAAGACATGGAAAAAAATCTAACCTTTGTAAGACCTCACCAGAGAAAATGGTAAAATAATTGCTTTTACCTAAGTATTTCAGAAAGGTGCACTAAAAAAAATCTCAAACTTACTCCATTGTTTACAAACAGAAATCAAATTAAAAATAAGCTTTTTCTTGGTAACAAATGATTATCTGAACACTGTCCTGGGTAGTCTTAGGGTAACTTGACAGGCCATTCATCTGAAGGGGACTTCAGCTGTGAAACTAGGTGAAAGCAGGTCTTATTTAGTGATAACAGGGGATGCCAACCTTTTGGAGGTGGGGACTTCCCTGGGCTGCTGGCCCTGGGTTCTATGAGCAAGCCACTAAGCAACCTAGGTTTCCACCTGGTCTGAGTTCCCGCTTTGGCTTCCATCGACTGTGACTATAGTTCAGGATATGTAAGCCAAATAAACCCTTTCCTCCTCGAGTTGTGTTTGGTCATGTTTCATCACAGCAATAGTAACCCTAACTAAGACATACATTAAAAATAATTTTTTCTCACAAAAATAAGGTACTGAGAGGGTAAGAAAAGCTAATCATCACCCACTTCATCTCATTCATTCTCTTTGGAACAAAAGAAGGAAGAAAAAAACTTGGAACAAAGGGAAGAAAAAAAAACCTTCAAGCTTGACTTAGCCATTTTCAACATGTATACACCAAACAAGGAAACATCCATTTTTCTACCAATACTTTTCCCTATCTTGTGGTTTACAGATATTAAGTAATTTTATTTGAGAAGTACCACACACACACACACACACACACACACACACACACACACACACAAAAAAAAGAACCCCACTAAATTTAGTTAACTCAAAATTCAAATGGAAAATTCAAATAGGATTCAGCAATAAAATATGGTCTTGAGAGCCACTTATCAAGTCAAGGATATAAAGAAAGTAATGAACATAAGTATCATGGCCAATATTTTTGTCCAGCTCCATGAATAGGGCTATCTTGTGCAAAGATCCATTTTCTTTAATACATTCAACATTTTCTTTAATAAACATGAATGTCAGTGCTCTGCACCAAAAAAAACAACAAAAAAACACTAAACTATTTTAACTAAATTTAAGCTTCAAATTTCTAATCTTAGCCTGGCACAGTGGCAAATACATGTAAATTCCAGATTTTGGGAAGACTGGAGCCAGCCTGCTAGGCTACAAAGTCAAACTGTGTCTCAAAACAAAATGGGAAAAAAATTCTGACTCTGATATTACTATGAAGTAAAGAGGGTTGTGGTAAGACGGCCAGCCACTAAAAGGTGCTTGCCGCCCAGCTTGGTGACCTGCCTACAGGTCATCTTTTAACTGCACCATGTGCCAGTGCCTGAGCACACACAAATAAACAAAAAGATGTTGAAAATGCCGAAATAAAAGAGAAAATAGACCCAAAGAATAGATTTCTAATGCTGCTCATGTCAACTACTCTGAAAGTTAAGGTAACATAGTGTGGATTTTAGTTTTATACAAACGAGCTGGCCGCTCAGGTTTTCAGCTAACAAAGACATTTCAATCAATACACTCGATACTGAAGTATACATCACACACAGTGTACTAGGTGCTACCTGGAACAGGAAGGCCAACTGTAAGAGGCAAAGTCGGCTTTCACCTGCCAGATGTCAACAATGATGCTAAACCAAGTAACAGTTAACTACTAACCATGTATGTTACATGTGATTCATGTCATAAGTTACACACAAGTGATTAAAGAGTTATGCTGGAGAGTCACAACCCAAACAGACAGAAAGGGATCACATCAGATCTCTATTTTAGTACTGACATACAACACACATACATAGAAAAGATGTGAAGTCAGGAAGCACCACCACACAAGGCTTCAGAACCAAAATGTCTTCTTTTGGAGTCTGTGCCATCCTTTACTGGCTATATTCATATAGGATGGTGCCAACAGAGTACGGTCTTGAGAGTTAAGGAGATAAACGTAATTCGTAGCCAGTAAGGTGTGCTAACTAAAGTTCATTTTGTCATCTTTAACAGAACCTCATTCACATTCAATAAAGACAAAATGATCAAAAGAGAATAAGCTGTCAATGAATGTTTACTATTTAAAAATTGGAGAAAGGGGGCCAATATAAACAATGTAATACAGAACAAAGTTTAGCTTGGCAGAAATTAGATGCTCATAATAATAGGTTGTAAGTGGTAACTAGCAAGAATGCAACTGTAAGAAAATTACAGTAAAACTTTTGCTATTTTTGCTTGACTTTCTTCTTTAATGTGGCAAACTGATTACTATGCCAAAGGAACTACTCAGCAGTAGGGCAAAAATTAACAAGAAAATCTAATCGAGGTTAAGGGGTAAAAAGATCACTGTGCAAACACAAAAGAACAATTTTTTCATAATTCAAAATAAAAAGTAAATTTTAATGAGTTTTTTAAAGTACATGTTAGTAGCAAATATATATAAGCAAAGAAAAAAAAGTATTACAGAAACTCCAGGGGGGGAATCTCCCAAACTGTGTGTAATGCTCTAGAACCTCGTTCTTTTTCAAAAGGGTGACTGCGTATGAAAGTTGAAACAGAAAGTATGCCACACTGGAAAGAAAATACTATCCACACTACCATGCAGCAACGTTTTATCAGGAACATGCAGGGCTCTGGAGCTGTGCATGTTCTGCTCAATAAAGCCGTTCTCAATCTCCTTTAAAAGAATGTCTCAGGTTGTAGTGACCCCCAACCATAAAATTATTTTCACTGCTACTTCACAGCTGTAATTTTGCCACTGCTATGGATCCAATGCAAAGACCTGTTTTCCAGTGGTCTTAGATGACCCCTGTGAAAGGACCATGCAACCCCCAAAGGGGTCAAGATCCACAGGTTGAATACTGCTGTTCTAGAGTATAAATAAGACTTGAATTTAGTTAACTGTGAGCTACTAGCATCTTTACTTCACACTTCAGTGCCTCACAGTCATCATCACCTGCAAAGCAGAGATAGCACTCACCAAATAAAAGGGATGGAAACACTAGGGATACGTGCAGATGTTAATGGCAGCAGCAGTAGTCATGTAAGCTATTTGTGTTCAGTCACACAGCATTTAAGGAACAAGGGAAGGTGGCAGACTATTAAATGTGGCTTCTTCTCTTCTAACTATACAAGGAAACAACTCTCCCCAATTATGTCAGTAAAGGAAGGAAGGTTCACTTGCCTAGATCACTAAGCTAAGCGATGGCAGAAATCAGAGTACTGACCTATGAAGCCAAGAAGTTTGCTTTTTTCCACTACACAACCTACTTTCACAGCAATGCACAGCTGCAGAAGCAAAAACGAAGGCATTCCCATCTTTACAACTAAACTCCAAAGTCTGTCTCTCAATTTTATCCTCTTAAAAATTAAAGGATTTGTCTGCGTCTTAAGGAATCCCTTCATATAAAAAAATCTGATTTTTAAAATTATCACATAAGCCCACAAAATACTAATGAAGGAAATTTTTTCTATTAAAAAAACAAAAAACAAAAACAAACGAAAAACAAAAACAAACAAAAAAACCTGAAGTCTTGCTGGAGGAAAAGCACTTTAGGATTTACGTATAGGCTAGGACTTTCTGAAAAGGACTCTAATACACCAGAAATAATCCCAAGAAATGACAAATGAGATTAACTGAAATTAGGAGGGACAGCAAAGGAAACAATAACCAGAGTGAAGAGAGAACCTAGAGAATGGAAAAAAGAACTGCCAGCTATACTTCAGACAGGGTTAATAACAAGATTTTATAAAGGACTGCAAAACCCAACCTCCCCCCCACAAAGTATTCAACCAATAAATGGACTGATGGTTCTTAAAGGAAGAAATACAAATGACCAATAAATAACCTTAGCCATCGCAGAAACAAATAAAAATACTTTCAGGAGACTGGAGAGATCAGTAAAATGCCTGCCTTAAATGTATGAAGACATAAACTAGAGCTTGGGTTGGAGGTGGTGAACAGGTAGATCCTAGAGCTCACTGGCCATCAAGCCCTAGCCATATCAAGGAGCTCCAGATTCGATGAAAGACTGTCTCAAAACATAAAGTGTACAGCAGTAGGAAAACATACTTGATATGGACTACCGGCATCCAGTTTCGGGCTCACCCCAAGCAGAATGGCCAGGATCAAGAAAACAAATGAGCTGGGCAGTAGTGGCACACACCTTTAATCCCAGCACTAAGGTGGCAGAGGCAGGTGGATCTCTGTGAGATCGAGACCAGCCTAATCTACAAGAGTGAGCTCCAGGGCAGCCGGAACTGTTACACAGAGAAACCCTGTCTCAAAAAGAGAAAACAAAACAAATGACAGGCTGGAGAGATGGCTCAGTGGTTGAGTTCAATTCCCAGCAACCACATGGTGGCTCACAACCATCTATAATGGGATCTGATGGCCTCTTCTGACATACAGGCATACAAGCAAATGGAGTACTCATATACATAAAATAGATAAATAAAGAAAACAAGTGACAACAAATGCTGGTGAGGATGTGAGTTGACAAATCATCTACATGGTGGTGGGAATGTAAACCGGTACAGCCCCTATGGAAGAAAGCACAAAGTTCCCGAAGAGCTTAATGGGTATGACCCAGCTATACACCAGAAGGACTTTTAACTAAACAACACAAAGACGTCTGCACATCTAGACTTACTGTTTCACTACTAGGAATAGCTAAGAAACAGAACCAGCCAACTACCCAACAGGTGAATGGGTAAAGAAAATGTGGTACATTTACATCAAGTATAATAAACATGATCACTGTATTTAGTGAAGTGGACCAGACTCAGAATGAGAAAGACTGCTTATTTTCTTCTCTCATCAGCAGAATCTAAGTGTGTGTGTGTGTGTGTGTGTGTGTGTGTGTGTGTGTGTGTGTGTGAGAGAGGGGAGAGAGGAGGGGGAGGGAGAGGGACAGGGAGAGGGAGAGGGAGAGGGACAGGGAGAGGGACAGGGACAGGGACAGGGAGAGGGACAGGGAGGGAGGGAGGGAGGGAGGGAGGGAGGGAGGGAGGGAGGGAGGGAGAGAGAGAGAGAGATTCTAGGTGGGAAGAGGGTGGGAAGGGAGGTAAAGGATTATAGGACACGCCCACTGACAGGAAGACTAGCTGAGAGAGCAACATGGGGAGAGTGGGGTCAAGGGCAGAGCCAGGGGTAATAAAAACAAAGTACATCCATACATGGAAATGCCATGATAAAGTCTGTTGCTTTATATGCTAACTTTAAGGCTGAATCACTGAGGTGGAGATATATTGTATTTCACATTACCAAAAAGACACTAATAATGGAGGAAGAACTGACTAATAAGTAAATGGCTGAAATCAAAAGACATCAATTCTAAGTTCCTCGGGAGGAGATTTTAATATCTAAACTTTTGTGGAAAAAGAACAGAGCTCTGCTACTACAAATCTTATAATGGAATAAACAGATGCACACATTTGCCACTCAAGCTGGAAATGCAACCCGGCTTCCCATTCTCCATCACTCTAACTCACCTACCCTAAACCCTTCCCAGGCTTCCTAAAAAAGCTTCAATAACCACAAAATGATGAACCTGACTCCGCAAAGTCCTGTGTGGCCTGGCCCCTCCGTCCCTAACCAGATCAGTCCTTCCTTTGCTCTTTCAATCTCTTTCAGTTCCTCCAAACAATTTTCCCCCAACGCATTTTAAGATTCATACAATCTGTTCTCCAAAACCTAGAAAGCTGCTCTTCATCCAAGCTGAGATCTAATGTTACCATCTCAAAGAAGCCTTTCTTGACCCCCACCTATGTATTTCCAAAGCAGTTTGGACTTCTTTACCACACACGGTATTATAATTCCCTGCTCAGCATCGTTCTTCCCTAACAAATGACAACAGTTATTTTATACCTTGCCACATTCTATTCCTCACTCTCAGCACAAAGTACTCAAAAATTTGTCAATACATTCAAACTTCAGGTTAGTCAAAAAAAAAAAAGTGACTTCACTATGGTGAATAGCTAAAAACTACATAAAGTTCCTTCATATAATCCTTCCTCAAATAGTATGAATTTATAATTACATGTTAACAGTAAGCAAAAAATTCTTTACATAAAAAAAAAAAGAAAACCACAAAAAGACATTTGCTCGGTAGTGATGGTACACACCTATGATCCCAGCACTCAGGAGGAAGAGGCAAGAGGATTTCTTTGAGTTGAGGCCATCCGGGTCTACAAAGCAAGTACCAGATCAGTCAGAGCTCTTACACAGAGAAACACTGTTTGTGTTTGGGGGGGCACCAATGTAGGAACCAACAGCAGTAAATAACTGAGCTTTTGTAGTCATCACCTAAGAAGAATAGAGAACACGAGCAAATTAAAAGAACAAGAACAAGAGCTAAATTGTACAGCAATGTATATTTGAAAGGGTCACTGTGTAGACTCTACTAGTAGAACTGTTTATTGTAATCATGGAAAGTAACAGACATCTAATTACTATGCTTCTTTTAATTAAAAACAAATTAGAGAGCCAGGTGGTGGTGGCGGCGCATGCCATTAGTCCCAGCACTCGGGAGGCAGAGGCAGGTGGATCTCTCCAAGTTCGAATCCAGTCTGATCTACAAGAGCTAGTTCCAGGACGGCCTCCCAAGCCACAGGGAAAGCTTGTGTCGAATAAACCATAAAAAAAAAAAATTAGAGACATACACACTAAGTATTTATAGTTTTAGGTTGGTGAAAAACCATGAAATGGCAATAAAGTTGATTTGAAAAGTGCTGATTACAAACTGGGCAATAGTCTAAGATTTTCTTTAAATACACTCATTATTTTCCCCGCTTTACAGGTGGGTGAGTAGTAGTGGCACCGCTCGGTGTTAGTCACGGGCTCTAGGATCCTCCCTCTCACCTGTTACATGCTACTTTCCAATCCACTGGAGGAAAATGTCTTTTCTGTTCATTCCGAGGTGGAGGGTCCTGAATATTTCATCTATGGCTCTGCATGTCACACATGCCACCACTAGGCTATACTCTCCAGCTCCCTGAAACAGAGCTTCTCTCTACTCCTCTCCGGGCAACTACCTTGCCAAATCTCAGAGCTTCTAACTTACCGCACCGGTCTGGAGAATCTGATCAAGTTACCAACCCCCACCCCAACCTTCTACATCATCATTGAGCTTCTGAAACTAACTCTGGGGCACCGTACTTGGTTTTCCTTTCCCCGCCTCCCACATCGGCTCTCTCAGCAAGCTTCATCAGATCTCTCTGTGAAGTACACTTGGTTCCATCTCCGCTATCATCCAATACCGTCTCTTTCTACAGCAATCAAATAGCCTCCCTCATTTCACTCTTATCCCCTTAAGTCTCCAAAAAACAGACATATCTAAAGTCAAACCCGTCCTGGCCTGCTTTAAATAACCCATCTTTCTATTACGTGTTAAATAAAATCTTAATTCCTGACCTTGACCTAAAAGCTCCCATTCAGTTTGGCCCCGCCTACTTCTACTTGTCTTCCCTCTACACAAACCACAGGAACCTTCCATCTGCTCTTCATTCTGCGAACACTTCTTAGCTCAAAAGGGTCCGAAAGTTTTGCTAAACGTTCGGTGCTGACACTCCCAGCAAGTGCAGCCCCTATGCTAACCACGATTACACGACCCCTACTATCACAATGGTCATAAGTGGTCATATCTATAATGCCACCTTATTGAATCTTGTTAACCTGGGAATCCTAACTAGTCCCGAAGCTTCCCACAGCACACTGTAAAAAAAAAAACTTTATACATACATTAAATGGGTGAATCATCTGCCGCTGTATTTTGTTGTTACCGTAAATCAACCGCACCGAAAAGAAATTCATCTACGATGTATTTTTCATTGAACAAATCCGCAAAACGTCCCTTGCATTTTCCAATCTAAGACAACTCAACAGTCGAACTACTGAATTCCTCCTTAAACTGCTTAATATTCCATATGGATAGAGACCTGATTTTCTTTTCCTTCTCTAAGTGAGGTCTATGAGTGGAAGGGGCGGGTGCTTTGCTGGGCACATTCGCACCTGTTAACGTCTTCAATCAGTTCAGAGAGGTGCGTGTGAGCCGGACACAGGGAAGACGTGGCCTTTCTTCCTTAAGGGCTGTTAGGGGAAACCTCAAGTTTCAGCTCCAACTGCCCTGACGCCCAGTACAAGCCATTCATTCCCTTTGGTCCAAAGAGACGACGTGAGAGAACCTGCGGCCAGGACCGTGTGCTGGCGTTCACCGACAGCAAAGACACCGACCCCGCGGGCCGGCGGAGGCACAGGTGTATGGCGAAGCGCGCTACCGGTCCCCACGTAACGGGACGACAAAAGCAGCGGACGCCGGTTCAAGGGTCAGATCGAGGATAATAAACACATAGACAAATAAGTAAATAAAAATAAACAGCGCACGGCGCCGGCTTTGGCGACCCTCGGACCTGGACGCGAGGCCGGAGGGAGGGGGAGACAACAGAGCCCTAGGACCCCCCCACCCCACCCCGGTTCTCCGTCCTGGCGTCCACCGCGGTCACCGGAGGGGGAAGAAAACCCGCCCGGCTCCGTGCGCCCGCCGGCCCGCCCCGCCAGCCCTGCAGAGGCACGGCTGCCCCCGGGGGTGGGGAGGGGAGGGGGGCACTCACATGGGCTCGAGGGTCTTGCTGAGCCAGGACTTGAGCGCCTCGAAGTTCTCGATGATCATCTTCGAGACCATCCACCGCGGCGCCCAGGCCGCTCACCGTGCCGCGCTCGCCCGGGTCGCGGCCGCCGCCGCCGCCGCCCCCTCCTCCGCGCGCCGTCCGCGTGGGCCGCGGTGGGAGGCGCCGCCGCCGCCGGCGGGTTCCCGCGAGCCGCGCTCCTCCTCGCCCGCCGAGCAGCTCGGCCGGGGCCGCCGCGCGCCCGCCTGCTCCCCGGGAGCTTCCCGCCGGCGGAGCCCGGCCCGGGCTGAGGCGGCAACGGTCTCCCCGGGGCCCTCCTCCCCCTCGCCCGGCTCCCCCGGGTTGGATCTTCCCGAAGGACCGGCCGCGCGCGCGCGCGCTCCGACCCCGGGGGCCTCCTCCTCTCGGCTTCGCGACGGTCCCGGGCTGCTGGCTGGCAACGCGGCGGAGCCGAGCGGGGGGAGACGGGCGGAGAAAACGGAGGGCGCCTCGGTGGGGACGGTTCGGGGGGTCTTCCCGGCTTCCAGCACCCCCAAGAAGATGGCTGCCGGTAAACCTCGCGAGAATTTATTCAACTCTCGCGGCGAGTCCCGGAGCATGCTGGGAAGAGACGCAAGCTCGGCCCGACGGCCGGCTGGGGCAGATGCGGGCGTCTGGGTTCGTACTCTCCCGGTTTGAGGCCTTAGTCCCTTTTTTTTAACCCATCGGCCCCGGTCATGAGTGACCACGGCGCCGTCTCAGGTCCCGAGCGTGGAAAGGCCACTGACTTCCAAGCGTTTCCCGCCAGGAGGATGGTGCTTGCGTCTGCAGGGATGAACCGGCGGGATGGCGGCCGGCGGTGTGCAGGTGTCTGCCTGCGCCGTGCAGCCTGCCTTAGCAATCTCCGCGCTTCCCCCAGCACCGGATTCCGGGTGTGCTGTCCTGTGCACACGGCGGGTCAACACAGACTGCCCCGATACCCGCTGAGACCCCCAGAGGCTTGGCCTCCTTAGCCTAAAGTACAAGGCTTCTTGGCAAAGGTGTAACTGACCCATGGATGCCCCGCAAACAGGTGTTAACCTTGAGGGTTTCCTACCTCGCTAAAGACAATTTTGTTACGTTTTAAATTCTGTTCCTTTAGAAAAAGACTCAACACTTTGTCCAAGACATTACAATGTACCAAAGCAGAGCTTACGGAATCAACATCCCATATGTCATGGGTGGTCCAACAAGTTTGATTTTATTATTTAATATTATTAAGAGACTAGCAAAGACACTAAAGTCCATAGACTACAAGTGGGATGAAAATAGTTAACAATCTAAAGACACGATGAACCAAAAAGAAATTCTTGATGAGACAGAATTTATCATTTGCTGGAGTGGAGTGTCCTTTAGAATGAACTGAGACTATAAAATACAAAGCTAGACGTTTGCTCTAAAACACAGTGTCTTATGCCAGACGTTAATTTAACCAAACTAATGAATAACCAAGTTATTGATTGAAGTGATTTAAGGGAAATAAGCCAGATATGGAAAGATAGATGACCTTGTAGAGGGAGCAGGAGACAGACGATGTAGAATGGTGATTGCCGGGAGTGAAAGATGGAAAGGGAGGCAAAGAGGAAGGGAATCGGGAAAATTTGTCTTAGTGGTACAGTTTCAGTTAGGAATGATTAATAGAGTTCTGGGATGGGTGGTGTTGATGGCTGAACAGTTTGACTGTATCTAATACCATAAAGTTGTACTCTTACAACTATCAAAATGATAAACTTTGGGTTACATATAAAATTTATTTATAAATGTTATATTGCTGAGAATCATGTGCTCCTTTTTAAAGGCTCTATGAGTATTGTTGATTAATTAACATTGAATTCATGTTCCCTGGCACTGTGACACGTGTTTGAACAAAGCCCATATAATTCATGTACTTTTCTCTGTAAAATACATCACATCCTTTTTTGTTGATGTTGGTTTTTCGAGACAGGGTTTCTCTGTGTAACAGCCCTACCTGTCCTGGAACTCACTCTGTAGACCAGCCTGGCATCGAACTCACAGAGATCTGCCTGCCTCTGACTCCTAAATGCTGGGATTAAAAATTAAACGTGTGTGCTATCACCACCTGGCTGCACCACTACCTCCTGGCTTCTCATCGTACCCTTCTTATGTAGGGACCATGGAGAGTAGTTCATTATTGCATATGGAGTACATGGACATTTTAAACAGTGAAATCATCAGCAAAAAGCTCATAACTGAAGAAAAGAAAACACGGCACCAGGTAGATCACAAAAATGAGCACTTGTTTCCACTGTGTGAACTCTAAAAAGGAGGCAGGATATTCCCCTTGCCCAACCTCAGCTGAGAACATACACATCATTGAACCTGAAGTTTTCACCACTCAGCCTTTGGCCACAAATATCCACTGCAAAACCTACCAATTAAATTCTAAAGAGTAACAAGGGTCAACTGTGTTTCTGACCGACAAAAGGAAGCCCTACACTTCCAGGAGAACTTCCTGAGAGTGATGGCAGTTCCTTCCCTCCTGTAGGGACGGTGCCTGTCACCACTCTGCAGTTAATCACTGCTGCTCCCATGCTGGGCTTCCCAGATTGTTACTCAATCTGTATTACTTCTTTGCTTCATTTTCTTTAGACTATCTTCCAACATAGAAATTTGGCTAATGTGGTAATCTGTACTCCTCAAAGACTACTACTAACCACCAGCGTGGACATCTTAGAACCCAGCATTTGTTGTTACACATTTTCCAACATATGCTGCTCTTGCAAGACCCTGTCACTGTTGATGTTGTTTCTTTGCAAAGGATAATATCCCTCCTTGCTCACATTCCATTTCCTCCCTGACTGCCCAGGCAATGATCTTAACAGTCTTTTGGTTTCTACAGTCTTTATTTAGTTTTCTAATCTTAATCATCTTCAAATATGTTGAGCATCAATTCTCTTTTATGTTTCTTGACTTAGCACAGTACCTGAAACAACAAAAACATGTTAAAGATCTTTGCTTCCCTTTAGGTCAGAAAGAAACAGAAGAGAAACTGTTTCAGCTACTGAGAGAACGATACATTTTCTACAGGTTTGTATCTTTTTAGTCTCTTTTGTCATGAATTGTCTAGTCTTTCCCTCCCCTCTCCCAGGAGTCAGAGGGCTATACTTGTCACAGTTACAGTTTACTCACGTAGGTGGTGAATGCAGTCTCATCCCCTCAATAATGCTTTTAGAGCCTTGTTTAAAAATTCAGTGTGCATTTCAAGATCAGAAAGATAATCTATATTTTCTTCAATTTCGTCTTACAGCTCTTCATTGTCTCTGGAGAATCACATGTAAGTGTTTATTCTCCTGGAGTGGGGCATCCTGCAGATGGCGGACACTGCCATCGGCCTCCTTTTTTGTCCTGGAGTGGAACTAGTTTTTCTCTGCAGTGCCCCTCGGTAGCCTATTATTCCAACATCGATGGGAAGTGTTATTTATCACATATTACATTCCCACTTACATATGACTGAGGTTATGGCTTCCTAATCACTTGGTCAATTTGTCTATGATTACACCAGTAATGTGTTGTTTGATTTCTGTTGTGTAAATGCCTCTTCTCTGTGCTTCTTTTTCAAATTAAACCTGGCTAAATGAGAACCTTGAATCTTACAAATATTTAGACATCAGGCATAGAAGAAAATATAGATCATTACAGCAATGCAGACAAGGAAGGCTCATGCACAGTTTCTTAACTGTTGGGTTTTTTGGTTTGTTTGTTTGGTTGGTTGGTTGGTTGATTTGTTGGTTTGTTTTTTTGAGACAGGTTTTCTTTATGTAGCTCTGTAGACCAGACCGGCCTCAAACTCATATAGAGCCGCCTGCCTCTGCCTCCCGAGTGCTGGGACTAACCAAGTGCACCACCATTGACCAGCTATGCACAGTTTCTTTAAGGATAGGAAACTTTCAATGATTAAGAAAGATGACTAAGGCCGGGTGGTGGTGGCACACGCCTTTAATCCCAGCACTCAGGAGGCAAAGGCAGGTAGATCTCTGTGAGTTTGAGGCCGGGCTGGACCGATAGCCTCCAAAACAATACAGAGAAACGCTGTCTCATAAAAACAAAAAAAAACAAAAACCAAAAAAAAAAAAAAGATGGCTAATAAAAGAAACTATCCAGGTGAAGCAAAGTACATACCAGAACATTTCAGGCTTATATGATAGCTTGTAGGATGTTCCTGATACAAATAAACGTCAGGATCTTTTTGTTTGTGTGTTGGGTTGGTTGGTTAGGTTTGGTTGTTGTTGTTTTGCTGCTTTGTTTTTCATGACAGGGTTTCTCTTTATATTCCTGGCTGTACTGGAACTCACTCTGTAGATCAGGCTGGCCTTGAACTCACAGAGATCCACCTGCCTTTGCCTCCCACGTGTGGGGATTAAAGATGTGTGCCACCACAGCTGGACTCAAAAGCCAAGGTCTTTAAAAAGGTTTCAGAAGTAGGAAAGTATGAAGTTGGGTTGAGGAGGAGAATGGCTACTGAGTTGATTGTGAGGTTAAAAAGGGTACCAAGATCTCTCTGGACTGGCTGCTGCAGTGAGATGCTACTGAGGAATACACAGAATTGTAGGGCAAATTGAAGCCATGAGAACACCTCCACATACTTCTCAGAGCTGAACCTTAGACTAGGCAAACTGTTACTCAGCATAATAATACCAGAGGTTTTGTTTACCTGTAAATAATGTCAACATCATATTTTTTTTTTTTTTTTGGTTTTTCGAGACAGGGTTTCTCTGTGGCTTTGGAGGCTGTCCTGGAACTCGCTTGGTAGTCCAGGCTGGTCTCGAACTCACAGAGATTCACCTGCCTCTGCCTCCCGAGTGCTGGGATTAAAGGCGTGCCCCACCAACGCCCGGCGTCAACATCATATTTATAAAGGGAATGTATTTTTCTTTTTCTTCTCACTTTATTTCATTTTTTATTTTATTAGATTATAATTTAATTGAAACCTTTCTCCCTTCCTCTCCCCTCCATCCCCTCCTCCCAGATATTCCTCCCTGCTCTCCTTCAACTTCATGGTCTCTTTTTCACTAATTGTCATTGCACACATATATGCATATTTATACGTGTAGGTATATGTATATACATATGGGACTATATTTTCTTAATCAGACTGACTGCTGCTAGCTAGCAAAGAAAAAGAATGTTTTCTGTGGTGAGTGTTGTAGTTTAAAAAGCAGCTAAGGAGGCCTTACCCTCCCTGGGATGCGGAGGAGGGATGGAGTGGAGGCTTGGGAGGGTTAGAGGGCTGGGGAAGGAGGAGAGGAAGAGAGAACTGGGAGTAACACGGGTAAAAAGTTAAATAAAATTAAATATATAAAAGAAAAGCAGCTCAAGAGGGAAAGAGGCCATGTGACAGAGCGTGGAGGGTTTTTTTTTTTAATTAGGGAAAAGGGAATGGGAAAAGATGGGAGGGGAGATTGACCTCTGGGACAGGACCAGGACTAGCAGAAAAGAAAAGAGAGACAGGGAATGGGGGAGACAGAAGAAGAAGAAGAAGAAGAAGAAGAAGAAGAAGAAGAAGAAGAAGAAGAAGAAGAAGAAGAAGAGAGAGAGAGAAAAAGAGAGAGAGAGAGAGAGAGAGAGAGAGAGAGAGAGAGAGAGAGAGAGAGAGAGAGAGAGAGAGAGAGAGAGAGAAGGGTGGGAGGTGGGCAGGGTCCTTTTAAATGGGAGCATAGTGAATGTGCACAGGTGGTGCTCTTAGTGGCTGCAGCTGAGGATTTATCCTGTCAGAACCCCAAGGACAGACCAGTACGGATGCCTGAATACTAGCAGCAGACATAAGTAATGCAAAGGACAGGACTTCACAGCTTGCTGATGGTGTAATCTGGACTCAGAAGGCAAGCTGTCATTTCCCCCTCGCAGGACTGTGATTCTTCCGGTATAAGAGGCTTAAGGGCAATCATCAGCTCTTCAGTGGCATTCTCTCCCTGCCCATGGAAAACTGAAACAATTGCTTCCCTAATTCAGGAGTGTCATGCTGCATGGATGCGTATATACATATATTTCACAATCGTTACACGTGGTCTAGTGTACAGACTTTCACAAGGATGCCAGAGAAGTATAAATCTTAGTAACCAAGGGAGAAAATGCGGTGGCATTAAAAAGCAACTGTCAGTGAAGTGGTGCAAAGCCTTTGTTGTGAAAATCCTTTGAAAGAACATAAGTAGAAAGAGTAAGCTGTCAGGGAAACAAGACTGGCCATGAATTCATGACTGATGAAAATGTACGATGAGGAAAGAGTAGGTTCTTTCAGATTTTGAGTGTATTTGAAGGTCCCATAATAAGAAAGGCTTTTCAATTTCTTTATTAAGGAAGAGAGACCGAAAAAACAGAGTCTGAGAAGGCTGGAGTTCAAGGGCCATGAAAGGAGAGACTTGGCTTTCTTGAGGACTACTGTGTCTTCAGTGCTGGGAAATGTGCCAAACACACAGTAGGCTCTCCCTGCATACTAAGTGAAGTAATGCTAGAGAGTAAAGCTCAGACTTTGTGAGCGAATCTGATCACTCAGAATATTCTGAGAAACCGCCATGTCGCATCTGACAGTTCACTCTCTCTGTGTTTAAATTATTATTGTGTGTGATATGTATGTGTGAGTGTAGGCACATGACAGGTGCCATGACATACATGAAGAGGTCGGACAAAGGAGAGCTTTCAGGAATTAGTTCTCTACTTTTTTTTTAATTAAACGCAGATCATCAGGTTTGCTAGGCAAGTGCCTTTACTCTCTGAGTCACCTCACCAGCCCCCATTATATGTTTTTTTTTAAATTGTGTATGTGTTGTGTATATGTGTGTGTGGGTGCAGGTGCATTCAGAGGCCAGAGGCATCAGATCTACCTGGAGCTAAAGTGACAGGCAGCTGTGAGCTGCCTGGCTTGGGAACCTAACTCAAGGCCTCTGGAAAGCAGGGCTCACTCTAGCCACCGAGCCATCTGTCCAGCTTTAAACTTAAATAGTTCAGCCCTGCATGGTGGCTCATGCCTGTAACTCCAGCACTTGGGGGTAGAGTCAGGATCTCCAATGGGGTCACCCTTGATTTAAGGAGTGCCAAACTACACCATGAGCCTGTTTTTAGGAAAAGAAAAAAAGGAAGAAGCCCTCAAAAAAGACAGAAAAAAAAGCTCTATTCCCCAAAGAAAGCTAAACACGCCCTTCTACCATGGGATCCCATGACAAGTAGCCATTCACAGGCTGGCACACATGAAACCTATAGAGTTGCTTCTAGGGCCTCTACCGAACAGTTTCTTTCTTAGTTTTCAGCAAATAGTTACGGTGCAGTGCCTCCATGTTTTAAGCCAAGAACAGCTGAAACATCAAAAGGTAAAAACTTTACCCAGGGGCTTCCTTTCCATTCCCCCCTTTCTAATTTGAATGGGGGAAATAACTAAATGTTCTTTTGAAGTCAGTCCACCTCTGCATGTTACTCTTGGTTTCCATTAGCCTTAGGACGGAACTGTCTGCTACGAAGGTAATGATGTAGAACCTAAATTAAGGCTTTTGATATTCAAGGCCATTATTTTGAAAACCAGAACCTGAACAGAAGAGAACAGTAACCGTGAGATGACACATATTGGCCAAATTAAATGCTCTCGTGAGATGTTGTCCATAAGGTTTGAAAGCTGCGCTGTCTACTGTCATAGCCCTCAACAATGCATGGCCACGTAGCACCTGGGATGTGGTTAAGTAGTATGAAATGTGGTAAGCGCTAACTTTAAAATACATTGTGACTTCCAAAGTTCTTAGGTTAGCATAGTATAAACTAACAGGAACACAACATTTTCATGTGTGTGCATAGGCATCCCACAGAATAGACCTGCACTGGAAGCAGATGCAGACATCCACAGCTAAGCACTGAGCTGAGCTCCTGGAATCCAGTTGTAGAGAAGGAGGAGGGATGAGCAAAGGGGTCAAGACCATGCTGGGGAAATCCACAGAAACAGCTGGCCTGGGCAAGTGGGGCCCAGTCTGACAGCTGGGGAATCAGCATAGAACCAAACTAGGCCTCCTGAATGTGGGAGTCAGTGAGGAGGCCTAGGTAATCTATTGGGCCTTGGGTATTAGATCAGTATTTATCCCTGGCATACAAATGGACTTTGAGTGCCCATCCCACAATGAGAGATGCACTCTCATCCTGGACTCTTGGGGGAGGGTCTAGGCCCTGCCCTGGATGAAATGACAGACTATGGACATCCCCCAGGGAGGGCCTCATCCTCACTGGGGAAATGAGGGGGTATTGAGGGCTGGTGGTGGAAGGGCATGGGAGGAGGGGAGGGAAAGGGAGAGGGACCTGGGATTGACATGTGAAGCAACCTTGTTTCTAATTTAAATTTAAAAAATTTTAAAAAGGGCAAAATAATAAATAAATAAATAAATAAATAAATAAATAAGAAATATGACCATGCTTGTCTTAGTCACTCACTGATTTATTGCTGTGAAAAGACATCATAGCCAAGATAACTCTTAGAGGAGAAAGCATTTGGCTGAAGGCTTGCTTACAGTTTCAGAGGGTTAGTTCATGAACATTGTGGCAGTGAGTGAGGGTGTCAGGCAAGCCAGCACGGCACTGAGAGTTCACATCTGATCCGCAAGTCACAGGCAAAAAGCAAGAGACTGGGCCTGGTGTGGGCTTTGGAAACCTCAAAGCATACCCCTAGTGACTCACCATCTCCAGCCAGGCCACACCCATTAATCCTTCCCAAACAGTTCCACTAACTGGAACTAAGCATACAAACGTATGAGCCTATGGGGGCCATTTTCCTTCAAACCACCACAATGTCCACCCTCAGTTGTTCCCCTCTATCCCACTCTGGATGCCCACCCAAAGCATCCCCTCCAAACTTCACGAATTTTTCTTATTTTTTTAAATAACCCAAGTCCAATTAGTGATGGCCATATACACGTGGGACTAGCCACTGGAGCATGGACAACCTACCCGTGGCCAAACGCATCCCCAATATAACGGTTCTTCCTGCTTTAGAAGCTATCAACTGTTAATAGCTCCCCAGTTTGAGATAGGGTTTCATGAGCTCCTCCCCCATCCTTGCTAGAATTTTAGGTGGCTTGATCTTGTGCAGGTCTCATGCAGGTAACCACAGCTGCTGTGTGAGTTTATGAGTGCAGCAGCCCTGCCGTTTCCAGAAGGTGGCATTTCAAAGCACCCCTGGGCACCCCAGCTCTTCTAACAGTAGTTCTGCCTTGAGCCTCGGTTTGGCCACAGTGGGGGGTGTGGTAGGAGTTAATAAAGCTATTTCAGACTGACCATTCACAGTCGCTTATCCTCAACACTCGGGCTGGTTGACTGCTGCCCACTGCCAAAGAGAAGCATCTCTGATCAAGGCTAAGAGCAGCCCAGGTCTAAGAGTATAAACAAAAGTATTCATGAGGTAATATAGAGCTTCATTTACATGTTAATAGTGTAACTTGAATATATGACTGTTTATCAAAATGACAATAGTTGATCCTACCTTGGGACTTACATATTTCTCAGCATTGGACTTTTGACCAGGTTTACATTACCATTCCTGAATTCCCTCCTGTGGAACAGACTTCAAATCCAACTGGAAAGCGGTTTGCTACCCCATAGCAGCCATGCCACTATTCATGCCAACTTGCCAGACAAGTTGGTGTTAATTACATGCAGGAGCCAATGCCTGGCAAGACCACTAGGTAACTTGTAGCACCTAGGAGCCTGAATAGTACTTTCTAGCACTACAAAAACTAGCCAGCAAGGACTGAAGTTGAAAATGGTTTTAAATGGATTTTTCCACGTCCTGCACCTAAAGTGTGTAGCATCTTCAGCAATAGGGCATAGCCATGCACTTATGGTTGGTAATCAAGAGTAACGGCAATAGCCTGCATTCTTTTGGAGACCTCTAAGGTCCTTTTCTTATTTAGAGTTTCTATTACTGTGGAGAGACACCATGACCACAGCAAGTCTTACAAAGGAAAACATTTAATATGGATGGCTTACAGATTCAGAGGTTTAGTGCATTAGCATCATGACAGGAAGCACTGTGGCAGGCAGGCAGACATGGTGTTGGAGAAGGAGCTGAGAGTTCTACATCTGGACCCACAGGCAGCAGGAACAGAGTGCTACACTGGGCATGGCTTGAGCTTCTAAGACCTCAAAAATCTGCCTCCAGTGACATACTTAACAAGGCCATACCTACTCCAACAAGGCCACAACTCCCAATAGTGCCAGTCCTTATGAGCCCATGGGGCCATTCTCATTGGAACTATGACAGTCCTCTAGGTGTCACACTTGGGAGTATTTCATGAACTCCGTCAACTGCTTGTTTTCTGGGATGGTTAATCATTATTGCCTGTCAGCTTGGCTGTAACAGGATGGCCGTGGACTCCCAATCTCTGGGAAGAAGAACTAGTTACAGCAAGGCAGGGAACTCTTGCTCTAGGCCTCAGATGGTGTCTGATGATATTCTTAGCTTTTGGTTTGGTTGAATCTCATAGTCTAAGTGAGTGCAATGTAAAAGGTTTCATCTGATAGCCACGAGCATAGGGACAACACAGAGGTAGAGAAGGAATGTCTACTGAGAGGCTAAGGGAGCCCAAGATGAATTGCAACTGGGCTCTGGCCTGCATATTTCCAACCTCTCCACAACCTTCGAAGTTCTGATCAGTTAATCATCAGAAGGAAGGTTCCATGTAAGGTGCAACATGTTTCCATGAACCTTCACTCTCAATATTCAGTTATAGGAGCCACTGTTTAACTATACAAATATCTTATATTCCTCTTTGCTTCCATATATGCATTGATGTATTTAGTCAATGAACTCCAACATATGGATACAACACATAGGCTTCATGTTTCCTGGCATTTGAAAGTCATAATAAATTAAAAAACTAAAATTCTCTTGTACATATTGAATACATGGAGAGAAACTTCCTCTGGAAGATATGCTTATGTGATACTACTTTAGGGGAAGTGTCAAATCATTCATTCATAATTTGAATAAAACTTTAATATTAAGGGGAGCTCATAGACCCCAGACTGATAGCTGGGAAACCAGCATAGGACTGACCCAGACCTCCTGAACGTGGGTGTCAGTAAGGAGGCCTCGGAAATCTATGGGGCCTCTGGTAGTGCATCAGTATTTATCCCTAGTGTACGAATGGACTTTGGGAGTCCACTCCACATAGATGGATACTCTCAGCCTAGACACATGGGGAAGGGCCTAGGCCCTGCTCCAAATGATATGACAGACTTTGAAGGTCCCCCATGGAAAGCCTTACCCTCCCTGGGAAGCAGAAAGGGGATGGGACAGGAGATTGGTAGGGGGCAAGGGAGGATGGGAGGAAGAGAGAACTGGGATTGATATGTAAAACAAACTTGTTTCTAGTTTAAATTTTAAAAAGGAAAAAAATCAAAAAACTTTAACATTTATATTAATATCATATATAATAATCTAGCACTTATAAGACTATGAAAAACTTCTTAAAATTGTTCTTTTCTATTATCAAAGTGAGCCATGTGCCTGTTTGTACACACACACACACACACACACACACACACACACACACACACACATGTACATGTGGTTATGCTACTACAGATCCAGTAGAGGGAGCTCACACATTTTTGTTAAGTTAGTAAAGAATATTTCCTACTTTAAAAAATACTGAACTGCTCTCTTCCTTTTTGCTCTCTACTCTTCCTCTTATCCTCTTCATCTCTTCTGTCTCTCCCCCTCTCCCCCTCCCCCAACTGTAAAAAATACAGAACTTAGAATGTCATTATTATTGATACACTAAAAATGCAGTAGTAAACAAAGTATCATACTGTTGGTTAAAATAAAAATTGTTACAATATAAAAAGATATTGTTACTTTTATTTAGAACTGGTTTTAAAATTACATCCTTTCATTTTCCCAAATAGCACACACACACACACACACACACACACACACACACACACACACACATTATATGCTTTGATTGCTAGCTTTAATGAGTGAACTAAAAGAAATTTCCAGCTACAAGCAAAAAACATGCTGGACAATACATGAGAAGTCATTTTAAATTTAAATCTTACACATACTATTAATCACATCTATTTAAACATTTTTTACTGACTTTATTATTTTGCCTGTTCTAAAATGTCTTATAGCACTAACTGTAGAATATTAGTTCCTTCATATTAGTTTTTCTCACTGAGCAATATGCGTTTAAGGGCAGCCAATGATATTGATAAAGTTTTGCCTATCATACAAAGACCCTGTATCATGCCTATTGCCACCCCGGACTCCATAGCTCATTTCTTTATAATCTGACATCTTATATGTTACTATTATTTTTCCTTCAGTAGTTGGCTGTTGTGATAAAACCCCTAAGACAACTCATAAAAAATTTGGTTGATTCTGGTTTGCTCTTCCAGAGGGTTAGAGCCGGTAACGCTAGGACAGAGAACAGAGGCAGCAAGCGTGGGAGCTGGAGCAGGAGCCTGAAACACACATCTTGGATGGCAAACACCAAGAATAGAGAAAGACAGACAGAAACATGGAGGGAGACACAGACAGACAGACAGACGACAGACAGACACAGATAGGAGAGATGGGGGGATGGAAGGGGAAAGGACATGGAGGAGAGAAGGAGAGAGCTGAGAATGACACCAGGCTTTGAAACCTCAAAATCTACCCCCAGTGACAAATTGCCTCAGCATTCCCCAAATGCTACCACCACCCGGGGGCCAAGTGTTGAAATACATGAGCCTACAGGGGACATTCTCAGTCAAACCATTTCAATGTCTTTGCAGGTTTTGCTTACTCTCTAGTTAATTTAGGTAGCTATTGTTGCTGAGGTTTCCATTCTGAGTGCATAACAAATTATTTTTATGATGTCAGTGCAGAAATCTGGATTCAATGAACCAAAACAGGATACACAAGCTCCAAGTAGCAGATTGACAATGGCCTAAAATGGAGCATGATGCTAAGAATAGAGAGAAGGCCAAAAGCTGAGAATGCCTGCAGACACACACACACACACACACACACACACACACACACACACACACACACACACACACACTGGCAAAGCCTTGTGACTCTGAACTATTGCAGTTGACCCATCCAAAATGTCCTTGTTGAAAAAAAGAGTTGAGGTGATAGTAGCCCACGTGACTGGTTACTTTTCACAAAGGAAAACAATGCAGACATGAGGCAAAAATGAAAAGAACTTAAATGATTTTGTTTGCTTTGACACTAACTCTACCTTTTTTTAACAATGTTTTTTTAAATTTTCCATGCCAATCCCAGTTCTCCCTTCCCTCCCCCCACCTCACCCCCCCACTCCTAAAAGAGGGTGAGGCTTCCCATGGGGAGTCAACAAAGTCTGCCCTATGACGTTGAGGCAGGACTAAGGTCCTCCGCCCTGTATCTAGGCTGAGCAAGGTATCCTCCATAGGGAATGGGCTCCAGAAAGCCAGTTCCTGCACTAGGGATAAATCCTGGTCCCACTGCTGGTGGCCCCATAGACTGCCCAAGCCACACAACTTTCACCCTTGTTCAGAGGACCTAGTTTGGTCCTATGCAGGCTCCCCAGCTGTCAGTCTGGAGTCAAAGAGCTCCCACTTGCTCAGGTCAGCTGTTTCTGTGGGTTTCCCCATCATGGTCTTGACCTCGGGGCTCATATTATCGCTCCTCCCTCTCTTCCACTGGACTCACGGAGCTCGGCCCAGCTCTTAGCTATGGACCTCTACATCTGGTTCCATCAGTTACTGGATGAAGGATCTATGATGACAATTAGGTAGCCATCAATCTGATTGCAGGGGAAGACCAGTTCAGGTACCGTCTCCACTATCGCTTAGAGCCTCAGCTGGGGTCATAAAGCAAAGGATAACCAGCCCACAGCCTCAACCCCAGAGAAGCTGAGTAACAAGGAGGACCCTAAGAGACATACATGGACTCCCCTGGGAAGGGGAGATAAACAAGATCCCCTGAGGAAATCTGGAGGGGGAGGGGAGAAGGCAGAAGGGGGAGGGGAAGGAAGGGAGGGGAGGAGAACATGAAGGAAAGGGATAGTCGAGTTGGGGGAAGGGCAGCGAGGGAGACCTAGGAAGGAGACATCTTGATAGAGGGAGCCATTATGGCACTAGGCAAATTCCCAGGAATCCACAAGGCTAACTCTACCTTTTAAGCAAACATAGTCTTGTTCTTTTTCTCTTTGTAGTACATCCACACAAAATACATCCAGATGTCTTCATTTTCAGTCTCTGATAAAACACCCCGGCAAAAGCATCGTAAGGGAGAAAGCCCTTATTTGGCTCACAAATCTGGTTACAGTCTCATGGCAATGAAGTCACAGCAGCAGGAGCTTGGGGGAACCGCTACCATTACATCCGCAGCTGAGAGAAGAGACGACCTAATGCAGGCATGCTACTGCTGAGCTCACTTTCTCCACTTCTTAACCAGTCATCCATTCTTCAATTGTTTCATATACTTACACAACGGATTTCAGTTATGTACACCCACCACTGCCTCCATCCGAGCCTCACTTGTCTCTCCACCCCCTTCTTTCACCCAACTCTGTCCCCCTATTTTGTGGCTACTGACAGCTCCGAGTCCAATGAGTGGTGCCTGTGTGCACACGGGTGTGGGGGCATCCACTAGAGCATGTAGTAGTGACTCCCTTCCTCTACAGCCTCCAACTCACAATAGCCACTCTATTAAGTGTGGGGCCTCGGGCGTCTCCCCATCATTTCGGCTGGCGTAATATTGTGCAGGTAACTGCAGCTGCTGTGAGCTGCAATATGCAACAGCCGTGTGTAGCGGCATCTTCCTTGCCAGCATATTTGTTAGTGGTCACACCCCTTTGGGCGTGGCTTCAGGTGCACACAGACCCGAAAGAGGCAAAAGATGGAAGCTTGAGGCTCTCTCTCTCTCTCTCTCTCTCTCTCTCTCTCTCTGCTCTCTCTCTCTGTCTCTCTCTCTCTCTGTCTCTCTGTCTCTCTCTCTCTCTCTCTCCTCTCTCTCTCTAAATTAGAAACAAGCTTGCTTCACATGTCAATCCCAGCTCCCTCTCCCTCCCTTCCTCCCTCACTAACCCCCAAAACCCCCCACCCAATCCTCACTCCGCTCCCCAGGAAGGGTTAGGCCCTCCATGGGTGGATCTCCAGAGTCTGTCATTTCATCTGGGGCAGGGCCTTGAGAGAGCATACCTCCATGTGGAATGGGCTCCCAAAGCCCATTTGTATGCCAGGGATAAATACTGATCGACTACCAGAGGTCCCATTGACTGCCGAGGCCTCCTCATTGATACCCAGGTTCAGGGGGTCTGGATCAGTCCCATGCTGGCCTCTCATCTATCAGTCTGGGGTCCATGAGCTTCCCCTTTTTTGAGTCAGTTGTTTCTGTGGGTTTCGCCAGCCCATTCTTGACCCCTTTGCTCATCACGCCTCCCTCTCTGTAACTGGATTCCAGGAGTTCAGTTCATTGTTTAGCTGTGGGTGTCTGCCTCTTCTTCCATCAGCCACTGGATGAAAGTTTTAGGATGGCATATAATCTCATTATTGGGGAAGGGTATTTGATGTGGGAAGTCCTGTAATTATGTCAGTAAAGCACTGTTGGGCCAATAAGGAACCAAGATAGGTGGGACTAGGAGTCCAAGAGGACTCTGGGTAGGAGAAACACGGAGAGTCAAGATGTAACGGCATGGGGTAGGAAGCCCGGAACTATTCCGGTAAGAGAAATACTTAGATTAACAATTATGGGGTAATTACTTAAGTCAGAGCTAGCCAGTAAGAAACAAGCAAGGCCAACAGCTTCATAATTAATATAGCCTCCTGTGTGTTTATTTGGGACTGATGCGGCTCTAGAACCAGGCTGGCAGGAAGGCTTCTCTCAAGGAAAAAGCTTCTCTTTACATAATGGTGTCAGGAGTGGGGTCGATGATGTGGGGCAGTTTAGATGTATCCAGTCGCATCAGGCGGAGTCGGGGAAGTGAATCCACATTCTCTTTCTGAAGCAGTTGAAGATCGCTGTCAAGAGGTATTTAAGATAGCCTCTCCACTATTGCTCAGATTGCCAGTTGGTGTCATCCTTGTAGATCTCTGGAAATCTCACTAGTGCCAGATCTCTCCTCAAGCCTACAATGGTTCACTCTATCATGGTATCTCTCATCCTGATCTCCTCTATTCTTCCACCCACTCAACTTTCTTGCTCCCACATGTCCTCATCTTCCCTCCTCTTCTCCTCTTTTTCCTAGTCCCCTCCCCATATTCCCAATCCACTCAGGAGATCCTGTCCCATTCCCCTTCTCTGTGGTACCATGCATATTTCCCTCCCTGTTTCCTAGACGCTCTGGTGGTAGGATTGTAGGCTGGCAATCCCCTGCTTCATGTCTAAAATTCATACATGAGTGAGTACATACCATGTTTGTCTTTTTGTGACTGGGTTACCTCACTCAGGATGGTTTCTTCTAGTGCCATCCATTTGCCTGCAAATTTCAAGATTCCATTGTTTTTTTTTTCAATGAGTAGTACCCCATTGTGTAAATGTACCACATTTTCTCTATCCCCTCTTCAGTTGAGGGGCATCTAGGTTGCTTCCAGGTTCTGGCTATTACAAATAATGGCTGCTATGAACATAGTGGAACAGATGCCCTTGTTATATGAATATGCATCTTTTGGATATATGCCTAAGAGTGGAATTGCTGAGTCTTGTGGTAGACTGATTCCCATTTTCCTGAGGAATCACCATACTGATTTCCAAAGTGGCTGTATGAATTGGCACTCCCACCAGCAGTGGAGGACTGTTACCCTTTCTCCACATCCTCTCCAGCATAAACTGTCGTTGGTGTTTTTGATTTTAGCCATTCTGACAGGAGTAAGATGATATATCAGAGTTGTTTTGATTTGCATTTCCTCTTGTGCGCCTCTCTCTCTCTCTCTCTCTCTCTCTCTCTCTCTCAGCTGCAGCAGTTCTTTATTGTTCTGTGTAAGTTGTTTCCCAATAAAACACCCATGTCTCATTTTTTTGGGGTCTAATGAACTCTTTACACGCACGCCTTCAGCCATGTCAACTCTAGAAGTCACTCACAGTTCTTATACTTACCGTTTTGATAAGTTAGGATACTCTGCACTAACCACTACTCGCTGGAAAAAGGAGCTACTCTGACCACAGGTGGCAGCAACACAGAAAGACAGATATAAATGCAAACATTTAGTCAACAGACTTTACTAGTAAGTCCTTCCCATCTACTCATGCTGGGCAGCCAAACACAATGGCAATCCCCTTCTGTGCTGGCTAGTTTAATGTAACTTTACACAAGCTGTAGTGATATGGAAAGAGGGAATTTCACTTGAAAAAAACAAAAGCAAAAACACCTGGACCAGATTGGCCTGTGTGAAGACCTGTGGTGCATTTTCTTAATTAGCGATTGATGGGGGAGGGCCCAGCCTTTTGTGGGTGTGGCCACACTGGGAAGGTGGTCCTGGGTTCATAAGAAAGCAGGTTGTGCCGGGCGGTGGTGGCGCATGCCTTTAATCCCAGCACTCGGGAGGCAGAGGCAGGCGGATCTCTGTGAGTTCGAGGCCGGGCTAGACCGACAGCCTCCAAAACAATACAGAGAAACCCTGTCTCGTAAAAACCAAAAAAAAAAAAAAAGAAAGAAAGCAAGAAAGAAAGCAAGCAAGCAAGCAGGTTGCACAACCAATGGGGAGCGAGCCAGTGAGCCAGTGAGCAGTGCTTCTCCATGGCCTCTGGATTAGATCCTGCCTCCAGGTTCCTACCTTGAATCCCTGTTCTGATTTCCTTCAACAATGGCATGTGACCTGTGAAGTTGCAAGCTGAAATCAACCCTTTCATCTCCAAGTGGCTTTTTAAAAAAAGTATTATTATGGTGTTTTGTTGCAGCAATAGAAGCTTAACTAAGACACCTGTGTTTCTTTGGGTGTCTCCAGGGTCTCCCTGACTATTCACTTGTAAGAAAGTATCCAGTACTTGACAATGAGATTTGTTTGTTTGTTTGTTTTTTTGAGACAGGGTTTCTCTGAATTTCTTTTGGAGCCTGTTCTGGAATTTACTCTGTAGACCAGGCTGGCGTTGAATTCATAGAGATTGGCCTGCCTTTGCACCACCACCCCCAGTGCTGGAATTAAAGGCATGAGCCACCAACACCAGGCTGACAATGAGATTTTCATTCATTAACCTGTGCTTTTGGAAGCAGCTTTGTTTGCCCATGTAGGTAGTTCTGTCAAACACCTTAAAAATTGTGTGTGTGTGTGTGTGTGTGTGGTGTGTGTGTGTGTGTGGTGTGTGTGTGTGTGTGTGTGTGTGTGTGTGTGTGTGTGTGTGTGTGTGTGTGTGTGTGTGTGTGTGTGTGTGTGTGTGTGTGTGTGGTGTGTGTGGTGTGTGTGTGTGGTGTGTGTGTGTGTGTGTGTGTGTGTGTGTGTGTGTGTGTGTGTGTGTGTGTGTGTGTGTGTGTGTGTGTGTGTGTTCAGGGCTGATAATTTGCTATCAGTGTACAGGTTCCAGCTTCAAGAATCCAAGATGACCATTAGAATTATGGCTGCCAATCCAAGTAAAAACAACCAGGAAGTCAGGGAACAGATGTTTATAAGCTCTGCATTAATAAAAACATCTAGCCAGGCATTGTGGCACACGCCTTTAATTCCAGCACTCAGAAGGCAGAGGCATATATATATGGATCTCTGTTAAGTTTGAGGCCAGTTTGGTCTATACAGTGAGTTCCAGGACAGCAAAAGGCTACATAGAGAGAGTCTACCTAAAAAAAATAGATGAAAAAGATAAAAACATCCAGGGAAACTCATAACCGTTGCCTATACCTCTTTGGTCAGTTGTATAAACATGTCTACATATAGAAAAAGATGAGAAGTGCATACTTTAGTCTGGGAGCATTAGACCTTGGATAAATAAAAATTACATTAAATAGAATGAGAAGAAAAAAGGACATGAAATGAGCAGCCCTCTGTCCGTCACATACTCCAAATGATTTACAGCATTCTCAACCAACTTAAGAAAAGAAGTGTCGGGGTGAAAAGATGAAAATTGGGAGAAAAGGAAATATATTGACCCACCTTGTTATAGAATATTATTTTAAGATGTGTTACATTTGTTTATGCTGTGGAACATTAATTTGATGATACAAAGATGTGTTACATTCCTTCATGTGGCATTTGCTTAACTCTGTGAAGTTGTGTTATTTTGCCTGTCTAAAACACCTAATTGGTGTTATATTTATTGATTGATCTGATAAAGAGCTAAACAGCCAATAGCAAGGCTGGAGAAAGGATAGGCGGGGCTGGCAGGCAGAGAGTAAGAGAAGGAGGAGGACTCCAGAGGCCAGCCACCCAGCTCCACAGCCAGCCATGGAGTAAGAAGTAAAGAAAAGATATGCACAAGAAGAGAAAGGCAAAAGCCCAGAGGGGAAAAAAATAGATGGGATAACTTAACAAGAGCTGGCTAGAAACAAGTCAAGCTAAGGCCAGACATTCATAAGAAAGAATAAGCCTCTCTCTATATTTATTTGGGAGCTGGGTGGCGGGCCCTCCAAATAAGCAAAGCAAAAAGAGTAAAAAGTAAAATAAAAACAACTACATTTTGGCACCGAATGTGGGGCTTGAATATCCCCAAGGCCTGAGAAAGCTGAGAGAGAAAAGAAAGAGAATAAAAGGAAAGAAAAGGAAAGGAAAGGAAAAGGACATGGCTCCTTTAAGAGAAGCTGCTCTAGGCACTAAAGAGAAAAGCCAGCTAAGTAAAGACCACCTGTGGCAGTGCAGGTGCAGACTTCCTGCACTAGGAAGGTTGAATGCAGCTCCTGGCCACGAACCTCCAGCCCGGCTGCCAGCTTTAGGCTTGGCTCTCACGAACCAAGAAGCCCAAGAAGCGGGCAGAACCAGTGGTGGAGCAGCGAGGAGGACCCAGCTGTAGCTTAACTGTTTAAAGTTTGCTCACACGGTCAAAAAAGACTGGAGATACACAGTAAAAGAAATCCAGACGGACAAAACCTCTAAACAGGATCCAGTGTGTTTCACAAAATGTCTAGGCTTAAGAAAGGAAGAAAAAGGGTATGGGTAGCTATTGAAAGAAACAAATAGTTCTTAATATAATAGAAAAGCCTTTAAAGAGGAGTAAAAGTGATATAAAGGGAAAAAGCCACGTAAGATGGAAAACACATTAGGGAGTCTAGGTCCTGGGTAGAACTGTGCTGATTTTGGATTTTTTGGATGCTGATAACAGCTGCTAAGAGACATGGGATTGAAAGAGGGGCTGTGGAAATAAACCAGCCTAGATAGTTTAATAATGCTTTAACTTTAAAATGGAAGAAAAAATGTATTTATGGACATTAAAAGTGGAAATTAAAGGATTCATTGCTTTGGAGGACCAGTTTTGCTTTTGTTTCCATGGGAAACAAGGGGCTATGGATTCATTCCAGATTAATATGGATCAGGTTTGATCAAGGAGACCTCCTGAATCTTGGCAGGTGATGTATGTCAACAAACGTTACTGATGGCCTTCCCAGGACTTGGCCATTATCTCCATTTCTCTCAGGCCCCCCTAAAGATGTTTTCACCCACAGACAACAGGAAGCAGTCAAGAGAACAGGATGCCCACATTCCCAAGAGTTGCAGGGTATGGGTGGTCTTTGGTTATTTGGTGGATTATATATGGTTGTTATCATTTAGGGGACTATATGAACATAGGATAGAATGACAACTATTAATCTCAAATATTTTGCATTGGTACAGATTTTGGTGTATTGATACAAATTTAAAGTTATCTTTCTTATACTGTATATATGTTTCTACTCTTGTTTGGGGTGTTGTGCTTTTCCAGCTCACTTAAAAATAAGAGGTGAGGTTAGTAGTTAATTTATAATAATAAACTTGTAGTCACATTAGGTATGTTTTCCAGGTTAAACAAGTAACTTTATACAGATGATTTTCAAACACTTCAAAGACCTTCTGAATATAGTATTTAAGATTTCCAATAACCTAACGTTCTTCCTGACAATGAGAAATACCTGTTCCTGGAAGCATCAGTTTTCTTCATAAAAGGATGATGGGTATCAAAGAACCTCCAAATGGAGCTTGCTTTCATTATGGCAAAGTTAGCCACTCTTGCCTTTGACTGCTGATAATATGCTGTACAAATTGGACATGCAGGACCAACAGGACAGTGACTGCTGAACTTTGCCAATACAAAGCAGGACAGTCCTTCAGATTTCCTGCTTTACTGAAAAGTCTGCCAGATATGTTACATCTGTAGATCAAAGATGGATGCCCCAATATGGCAGAGGAACCTTGGGTGACTGTCCAGGCAGCCAAATGTCTCTGGGGTTAGGTAAAGTATATCATTCTGGGGGTGTCTTTGATAGAGTTAAAGACTAAATGATTAGAGTTACAGTTTTCCTTATTCACGATAGAAAGTGAATTAGGTAGACAACTTTAGAATCACTAAGGCAAGATAGATAATGCCATTTTCTTTGAGTTTGCTAAATACAAATTGTCTGAGTAATTGATAACTGTTTTTGCTGTATGAGTTTTACTATGTTAAAGTCAAAACTTTTCATTTTTACTTAGACCACACTCACAAGTATCAGGTATGTCTTTGCAAGCATGCCAAATTTTGGTGACTAAATGGTTATTTGGAAACTGCTTCCCTTTTTTCTCTGTCCTGCCATTTATTTAAAACATGCTCTCCTTTGGCTAGCAAGAAAACTATAGGAAAACAGAGATTTCTTTCTTCTGGGTTAGCAAGCACAGTGGGAAGAAATCACCTATTTCTTCGTAATTTTGCTGTTGAGTTGTGAAAGGCACTGTAGTCATTGGTATTGCATGCCCATTCCTGAGTCAATCACTATAGATCTGACAAGTGTTGTTCAGACTGCTCTCATATTTACTTCATGAACCCCACCCTCTGTGGTCAGCTCCTACTAAGACAGGCTTTATTTGTACAAGCAAGATATCACCATACTGAAGGAAGCAGTTTCCTGAAGGTAACTTGCTTGATGGTGCCAGAAAAGCACAGAAGTCAGGCAGACAAAGATAGTGTGTTTGGTAGAGAAGGTAAAAACTTGAAAGGGGGAAAATAGGTATTACTAGCCTAGAAATATAAAGGGAAAATACTGAAGATTCAATGAACCCCTTTCATAACATCGAACTTCCTTTCCTGATATTCATTGGCACTATCCACAGAGAGAAAGCACACAGCAGGCCAATGCTTGCCATGTTTTGAGCTTTGTGAAAAGCATGTGCAACTCTAAAACTGCAAGCAAAGTCCCAGGAGGGGGTTTGCAGAAGAGTGCTATTTATAATGGTGCAAATTTATTTGAGGTAATTTCCTTACTACTTGAATCCCAGAGATCCAAAGAGATGCACACTCACAAACTGATCCTTTCAACGCTGTAATACAGGCTCCATGGAATGGATCCTGAGGACAATAGCACACAAAACAAATAATGTGTTCCCTCCCCATGCCCAAGGTCATGAATTCAGTGACCAACAGAAGCTGCTGACTCCTAAAAATGCCATGACTCATGCTTTTTTCCATTTCCATATCTTATTTTAGCATATTGCAACGACTGGTCTAATTTGTTGTATTTTTGTAAGTGATTGGCAGAAAATGAAGATCGCCATATGCTTAAAAATGAGCATCATCTGCCCTAGGGAAAAACAAATTCTAAGAGGAAGAAGTGAGACACATGGTAAAAAAATCTATATAGAATATTTATCAGTAACTAAAAACTGACTGTGGAGGATAAATTTGAGTGTGAGGATCTTTGATGCTTGGTATGACAGGGAAGACATTTAAGACTAAGCACCATGTTTCCCTTTTAACACAATTTTGCACTTGTGAAATGCTGAGACCAGGACAAAGAATTCAGAATAGCGTCTACCCGGATTCCCAATGCTAACTTTAGTTATGTTTGCAGTCTTCTTTATGTTCCATTCATTCATTTCTACTTCTTTCTGTGTATACCTGTATGCACACACTCACATATGCACACAACTTTCTGAAGCATTTAAGAGTCTATTATAGATATGATGCTTTGTTCCCTGCCACCAGTGTATAGTTGCCAAAACCAAGGATAGCTTCTTATGTAACAACATCATAATTATAAAAATGATGTGACCAACACTGAGAGAGTACTGCCACATAATGGTCCACCTATCTTCAGATTTCACCGATGGTTCTGATAGTGGTAAATGCAGCAAAAGAAATTCAAGATCGTGTACATTCATTTTTCAAATCTATTTGCTTTCTTATATTAAGGAGAGACTTTACCTTTCATAAAGCTGGCATTGAAGAGTAGAGGACAATTATTTTATAGGTGCATCCCTCAAATTAGAGTTTTCCTTCTTGCTTCTGATCAGATTCCAGCTATGCAGTTTGGGCATAGCTTCCAGGTATGCCACGGGAGTGATGCTGTGTTCCATGAGCTGGATTTGGATGTAAATGTCATGGATTTGTCCCATTATTAGGGACAGTAATGTTGATCACTTGAGAAGATGGTGCCTGTCCTGTTATAAGAATAATTTGAATGCATGTAATTGTTTCATTAACCCACCAGCCTTTACAAGCTAGCTTTCATATCCATGATGACTCTTGTCTGAATCCATTAGAATGAGAATCTTTTTCACTAAACAAGTTTACCAAATGTCACAAAATGGTGTGTGGACATATGTACAAGTCTTGTGTTATAGAATAATCCCCCCTAATCTCAGGAAAATTTTAAGCAGTTGGATGTACAGGTGGGATGCCATTTTTATATCACTAACAAGTAGGTTTATATACATGAGGTATCTCAAAGGGGGAGTGAAAATTGCCTCAAAGCAGGTTATGGTGATACTTTGTAGCATTTGATGGCAATTTTTAAAATTATTGAATTTTATATGAGAAATAGTAAATTTTAGACATATGATGCAGGCTATACCTTATTAAAGGTAATAAAAGTAGGAAATACTAAATAAATAAATAAAATTTATGGAAATACTAAAATGCTTTGAGTGATAATACAAAAATGGCCAAAAATCAGAGTTACATAGATAACAAGCATTTACACCTAAACCAGGGTTTCTTAGCATTGTTATAGAATGAGACCATTTATCGGTATGATAAATCCTCATTAATAATAATACTTGGACCTGGACTGATGGCGCATGCTTTTAATCCCGGCACTTGGGAGGTAGAGGCAAGCAGATCTCTGTGAGTTCAAGGCCAGTCTGGTCTACATACTGAGTTCCAGGATAGCCAGAGCTACATAGTGAGACCCTGTCTCAAAACAAAACAAAAAACAAAAATAACAAAAAAGAAAACATATTCCTTCAATGCAGTAATGCATGTGACTTTAAAATATGACTAAATGACAGTAGATTTAAATTTATGTCAAATTATTATAAAAGCATATCTTCTGCAATTTACCTGTATGAAGGCTGTTGTCATTTTAGCATGAATATGAGCAATATATTTGACAGGACAATGTGCACATCATGTGCATTTAGTAGATGTCTAGTTTTTGTTTACTTGTTTATAAGGAGTGATAAGATTGTTTATAAGATTCTTAGACATATGTAATTAAAGTTTCCATGGCTTACTGAACAAGAAATGGATACATTCTCTCAAATAATATTGCTGAGTTAGCTTGGGAAACCATAAGAAATTAACCCATGCTGAGTGATGTTTAAAACTAACAGTATTTATCACTTATTTTTAGAGGCTGGAATTCTAAGACCAGGATGCCAAATGTTCAAAGTGCTACAGTACCAATCTTTTACCAGAATGTACATTTCTGATATGCTGATATATATGTTCATATTGTGGGAAAGAAAACCCATTTGAGCCTTTAAAAATTGTGTGTGTGTGTGTGTGTGTGTGTGTGTGAGATCTAAGCACATTATATAGTTCTAATTCTTTCAAATAGTCATACTCCCTGATGTGTAAGCTTGCAAATATATTCGCTTACAGGGTTAACCTTACCCAAACCACGATGCATGGCTTTAGCAACTGAGCCATCTCACTGGCCCGTTTGTGTCTTTTTGCAAGGCAGGAATCACATTTATGTGAGCTTCACCCTGCAGGCTTACTCATCCAATAGCTTCATGTCAGGGAGTAGGATCTCAGCATAAGGGTATGGTGGCAGGAGACACAAACATGTAGTCCTTTGAAAATACCCAAATCCCCCAAATCTGTTTGAGTTAAAATTTTATTATGGGTTTATGCAGTATCACCATTTGGTGGCCCTTTGTTCCTTGTTAGTCAGCCAGGGGCAATGTCTGAGTGTGTCTGTAGACAGAGTGGTAAGATTAAATACACAGTGCGTTTGCCTGAATGACAAGAACAGATAATACTCTGAGATGTCTACAACACTTTTACTGTGCTATGAAAATAGCTGTTATTTCTACTGGTAGCAAAGTCAAAGAGAACAAGATACTTGCTAATAATATTCATACCTAAAGAAGCAACTAAATTTCAGTTAAATGTTACTGAAAACAATGGTGCAATATTTTCATCCTATCAAGTCAGAAGGTCCTCTGACTTTGTGGAAGAACTGCAGGCTAAGAGCTCCCTAAACAGAATTTATGACTCTCACATCCTGTACCTGATATGGTTACAGAATCCTTCCGACAGAGTAAATACACACGGAAAGCAACGGAAGGCAAAGACAGAGCGTTTCTGGTTTGGTACGTTAACTCTAGCGGATTGAAGATAGAATCACAATTCTGCATCCTTCAAGATCCTTCCTTATAAAATGTGTGTGTTTAGTGCTGCTTGAAAGAATGGCTCTCCCCACTCTCTTGTTTCTGGGCATTTTTCCAACATGGGGTTTTCCTGTCTCATCGTTTATAATAGGAAGAAATTGATTTCTCATTTGTTATTGCTAGTTTAAAGCCCCTTTTTTCTTTCTTTCTGCGTTCTCATCTAAATTTTGCTATTGATTTCTTCTGAAATTCACTGCAAGGTGAATTCATCCAGTTCTCTATTTTTGAGTAGCTGATTATTTTCTAATATAATACTTTGACCCAAAACATGTTATGAGATTCTTGCTTCTCTTCTAAAGTGGGGGAGGCATGGAGACCAGACAGAGGTCTCTGCTACGTGTCTGGAGGTAAGTAGGAATTGGGGAATAATAAAACTGTGCTTGTTGGATGTCATCGCATCTATGATTTAGTTCACATTATGACAAATCAGGTTCCACTACGACTGGATTTCCGATCCCTACATGGAAAGTGAATGGTGACTTCTGGTGTTATCATTTGTAAGAAGCTGCTTCATACTTCTTAATGCCCAGTCACTCATGACTGCCTCACACAGGCATCCAGGGAAACTGTGCACATTGTTGGTGCCTTGCCTCACTGGAACGACTGGTTTGACCATCCAATAGCTGTTTGGGAACTTTGTTGTAGTAAAAGCACTTGCCATGAAGTCCAATCTCCGGGTCACGGGGTGGAAGACACAGCCGACTCCTGCAAGTTGTCCTCTGACCTCTATATGTGTGTTGGGACACATGCAACCCCTGTCCAGTTTTTTATTTTTAAAAGATGTTCTCATTCCAGAAAACATTGCTCTCTTGCCTTCAATACAACATAAAAACCAAAGCGACCACCCCCTTGAGAATTACAGCTGCCATTTAGTAACTGGCTTCACCCTTTCTCCTAAGATCAGTTTTCCGTTAAGCTGTACTGAACATAGTAACCCCTTGACACACATTCTAAGATCTCCCATTTCTTCCTCCCTCCTTCTGAAAGCACACTCTCGGCTAATCATTTCACCAAGAGCTCTATCTCAGTCCTTCACTCAAACTTCTACATGTTAGTTGGTAAGTGCTTTCTTCCTTAAAAAGATTTAATTAATTTTATGCATATGGGTGTTTTGTCTGCGTGTATGTGTGTGAACCATGTCTACGCCTGGTGCCAGGGGAAACCAGAAGAGGGCATCAGATCCCCTGGAACTGGGTTTGTGAATGGTTGTGAGCCACCCTGTGGGTGCTAGGAACCGAGCTCCAGTCCTCTGTAAGAGTAGCAAGTGCTCTTAACCACGGAGTCATCTCTCCAGCACCAATAAGGACCATCTTACAGTATGTATTCAGTAAACCTTATGAAGTGGTTGGATAAATGAAGAAATACAGTCTGTGTAGTTGTGAACCACATAATGTATAAACAGCCTGGGAAGGCTTCATGGAGTTTTCCTTTTTTGATTAAAATTAATCCATTTCCAGAAGAAGCTTTATCAAAACACTTATTGAATGTTCATCAGAGGATAAGCTAATCCTGACCCCTGGCCAAAGTGAGGAGAGGTTGAGCTCAGTGTTGAGGGGCACAGAGAGAATGGTGGCTCATATTACCGGTGTTCAGCACCTCAGGTTAATTATTTATTTCTAACTTAAGGGTGGTACATCATCAACTTAATACTGATACCATATTAAGAATGCATGAGAAGACAATGTAGTAAGTGCTCAAATGTGAGGCTAACTTTCAATTATTCAGTAACAGAGATGAGTAATGCAGACGAGTGGGTAGGAGCACATTATATAGTTTGAACCACAAAGATCAGGCAAAACTCTGATTTATTAACATTTCTTCTGTTAAGCAATTGCCTGGATAATTTTAAGGTGGAAAGAAATTGTTCAACTTTTAAAACTTTCTAATGGAAAGAAATTTTCTGATATTACTCTCCAAAACAATTCCAAGCACAAGAAAAATCTTGCTTTGTAAAACAGTGACAGTCTATGTGTCACAGACAGGATGTTAGGCCTGTTGGTGCTACTAACTCTGTTTTCTGTTCAACTCTAGACATCAGTTATGAGTTTTCAACAGATAATGATCACCCATTTGGGGATTATTGGGGCATTCCAGTATCCATTTCAAAACTTACTTCTGCATTTCTCATGATTTCTGTGCAGCTGAGCTAGAAAAATTACTCTCCATTTATACTGTCTAATAAACATTTACCTCTTGAATATAGTTCAAGCAGAGATTGTGAATCTGTTTTAGACATGTGAAATTAAAACTCAATTTTCTTTTCTTTTAATGAAGAAGTCATGAAAATATACTCTATTCGTTTTTCTGTTTATTATAAATGCAGTCTTCAACCTTCTTAATTCTGAAGATCAGGCTGGCCTTGAACTCATAGAGGTCAGTGCTCCTCTGCCTCCTGAGTGCTAAGATTAAAGGAGTGTGCCACTGAACTTGATGTGAACGTGGTTTGATTTTTGTTTTGTTTTTACAAGGTATTTGCAGTCTGGCAGGTCTTCAATCAGTGTATTGCTAAGGATGACCTTGAACTCCTGATTCTCCTGCCTCCATCTCTCGCATTCTGGGATTACAGGTGTGTCATCACATTTGGCCTAATTTGAGTAGTCTAAGAAATGAAACAAACATTTAAATGTCTATTTTCTCCATAGTGTCTAGTATACTTAAAGCATTTTTTAAATTTTCACTGAGGATAATGTGAAAAATTCCTTGCATTCTATTGTGATGGCTGCCATGAACAAAACACAGGTTATTTTCTTATTGTGGCTACACCTTGTCTTTCTTCATGCCTGTCTTCAAATTTCCTGTTAATGAGAAGCCCAGTCATATTTTTTCTTTTTGGAGCTGAGGACCAAACCCAGGGCCTTGCGCATGCTAGGCAAGTGCTCTACCACTGAGCTAAATCCCCAACCCCTCCCCAGTCATGTTTGATTAGGATCGAATCGTATAAACTTATTGTTGCAGTTTGAATGTAATTGGCCCTGTAAGCTCATGGTGAGTGGCACTATTAGGAGGCGTGTCTTTGTTGGAGTGGGTGTGGCCTTGTTGGAAGAAGTTTGTCGCTGGAAGCGGGCTTTGAGGCCTCACATATGCTCAAGTCACACCCAGTGAGACAGTTCACTTCCTGTTGCCGGCAGATCAAGATGCAGAACTCCCACCTACCTCTCCAGCATGTATCTGCAGACATGCTGTCATGTCCCACCGTGATGATAATGGACTGAACCCCTGAAAGTAAGCCAGTCAGGTGGTGGTGGCTCACCATGCCTTTAATCCCAGCACTTGGGAGCCAGAGGCAGGCAGATCTCAGAGTTCCAGACGAACCTGCTCTACAAAGCTACACAGACAAACTCTGTCTCAAAGACCAACACCCCCCCCCAAAATGTAATCCAGCCCTGATTAAATGTATTCCTTTGTAAGAGTAGCTGTGGTCATGGTGTCTCTTCACAGCAGTAGAAACCTGCTTTTTAAAGGCCCTGTCTAGGGGGATGAGAGAGAAAACACATTTGGCAGATGCATTATAATATCAGCAGGCAGATTCTGAGCAGGTTGGGCTACACATTGAAATAATATCTAAAACAAAACAAGACATACCTCATACCCACTATCACACTTTAAGATACTAAGCATTAGCCAGCACGCCTTTCATCCCAGCACTCAGGGGACACAGGCAGGCGGATCTCTGTGAGTTTGAGGCCAGCCTGCACTACAAAGTGAGTTCCAGGACAAGTAGGGCTGTTACACAGAGAAACCCTGTCTCAAAAAACAAACAAAAACAAAACAAAACAAAACAAAAAGATACTGAGAATTAGGACTCCCAACAATGAAATTTCAGAGGGGACATAACTGAATCAATTACAATCCTTTATATTGTTCTTAGAATTTTGACTCTGATTCAAAGTTTATAGTCTAAAGGGAAACATAAAAGTACCTTAGTTTTTTAAAATAAGTGATATGAAAACTAAAGTATTCTTTTTCTTATTGGTTTGGAAAATTTTGTGTTCTAATGTCAATGTTATAACCCTGTAAACTTCATTAACAGAGGCTGATGAGATCACTTGAGTTTCCATCTCTATTTGCACATAAACAAGTATAGAATTCTTTGACAGAAATGTAGCTTTTGCATTGACATCCTTTTCAGTGAAGAAGACACGTCTACAATGCATGTTCCTTTTCACAAGCAAGTAACATTAAGTATTATTTTTTCAGTGTACTCATTAAATTACAAGACAACTTTGAATGCGATATAAATGAGGACAACTCTGGAGCGACTCTCCATAACTTTACTTTTCTTTGTGGGACTACATTTAAAGCAATGCCATTTAAATGAGAAGCTTTTATTTTGGAACCAGAGAAAAGAGTTTGTTTGTTTGTTTGTTTGTTTTTATGAGACAGGGTTTCTCTGTATTGTTTTGGAGGCTGTCAGTCCAGCCCGGCCTTGAACTCACAGAGATCCGCTTGTCTTTGCCTTCCGAGTGCTGGGGTTAAAGGCGTGCGCCACCACCGCCCAGTGAGAAAAGAGTTTTAAAAGTGGAACAGACTGCATTTTTGAACTTGACATCCTTTTTTAACCAAAAATTATGATTTCTAGAAGATAATATCATAGCATCTTGGGAAGAAAGAAAGAAGAGATCATTGTAATTATATGTCATCTGATCCACACCACCTATCCGTACAAAAAGTTTTATTTCAGTTTTATAAAAAAGGAACATCCTATCGATTTTATCAACTTTATGCAATATGACTCTTACTTATAGCACACACACACGCATACATAAATAGACAGTTGGTAGGCTTTTTGTAGAAACACCTTACAAGTGGAAGATGTTCTTGTATATACATGTATTAAGTTTTTATCATGAATAGATATTGGATGTTGCCATGTGTTTTTCTACATTAGTTGATAATAAATGTATTTTGTGTCTTCCTTAGGCTTGTTAGTGCACTAAATTACCATGATTGAATTTTTAATTTCCCAGTATGTCTCACTTGGTTGCTGTGCATTTGTTTTTTATTTTGTTGGATCTATTTGCTAATATCTTGTTGAGGGTATTACAGGTTTGTAGGTGCGATCTTAAGAGGGAGGGAAGGAGGATGGGAGCTGGGAGGCAGCAAGGGAACAAGAGAGAGAGCGCGGAGTGCCCGTGTAGCAGGAGTGGGGCCAGGAAACGGGACTATCTGAGGTGTGGTATTGGAAGGGGAATGAACTGGTCAGTCCAGTTGGTACCAATAGGTGTCCCAGTATGTTGAGGATTTCTGTGTACCCAAGAGATTGCATAGATTAACTGTTGATTCTCCAAATACTGGGAATAATCCCCCTGTGAAATACTCTGTGCAAATTTTTTTCCAAAGATTTTTAGCCATGACTTCAATTTCTTGTGTGGTTGTGGGAGTATTCAGGTTGCCTATTTCAACTTAAGTAGTTTTTAGTAGCATGTGGTTTTCAAAGAATTCGTATTTACAAAAGGATTATTAAATGTGTGTACATACAGTTGTTCCTAACGTTCCCTTATAATCTTTGTATTGTCTGTGGGGTCTGTAGTACTGTCTCTTTCACAGCCTTTGGGTTGTTTTGCTTTGGTTTGTTGTTTCACCTTTTGAGACAAGGTGTTCAACAGCAGAAGCTGGCCTTGAACTCCTGATGCTCCTGATTCTGCCTCCCTCATGTTAGGAGTTGAGGCACTACACTTGCAGTTTTCCTCTTCTGTTTCTGATGTTGATATTTTGTGTCCTGCTCTAGTCTTTAGCCAGTCTTGCTGGGCAGGGGAATCAATTTTACTTTGATTTCCTCCAAGGGATTGATTGCCTTTTTGTTTCATTAACTCTCACTATTACCTGTTTTTAAGACTCCATTCATTTCTGCTTTCATCTTCATTATTTCCTTCATTCTTCTTGCTCTGGGTTTATTTTCCTTTTCCTTAAGTTGCTCCTAAACTGGAAGCTAACTCTATTGATTTGAGACATTTCTTCCTTGCAAACATAAATATTTGATGCTGTAAATACCCCAGGAAGCACTGCCTTAACTTCAAAGTTTGTTGTATATTAGACTTAAACTCTGTGTCACACATCATCAGTACATGTACTCTTGTTTGGTAGTAACGTTGACTTTGCTTGTGGTATGGAGTTTGTTGATCATGAAAAAAAATTAGCTTTTATATAGTCAAATTCACTATTTTATTAGTGTCCCTAGATTTTGAGATATAATTAGAACTCTTTCACAATATCAAGGTTAAAGAAGAATTCACCAATTTTTTTCTTCTAAGATTTCATAGTCAACTCAGAAGTTATCTTTCTGTATGGTGTAAGATGGAAATCTTTATCCTTTTCTAAATAGCTATTTAGTTGTCTCAGCCAATTTATTAAAAACCATCTTTATTTTATTAACTTTTTACTTGTGTGTGCATGCTCATGTGTGTGCACATGCACACTCATGCACATGTCACAACATGTGTGAAGGTCAGACGACAACTTTTGGGAGTCTGTTTTCTTTCCATCATGTGAGTTCCAGGGATCAAACGGGGGTCATCAGGCTTGGAAGCAAGTGCTTTTACCTACTGAGATACAATATTGCTATATATATATATCCTGTATGTATGAGTGCTTGCACAAACTTAGGAACACCACAGGAGTGTCGAGTGCCACAGAGGCCAGGAAAGGGTGGTGGATCCTATGAAATCAGAGATACAGGTAGCTGTGAGCTATCACATGAGTCCTGGAATATTCTGGGCATGTTTCCCCAGTCAACACTGACCCATGAGCATGCTGGGAATAGCTGTTTAACCATTCTCCAATCCAAGCCAGCATCCAATTTATAGTTCTCTACATGTTTCTTAAGTGCGTCATGATCCTCTTGTTCCATGTGGATAATGGAATCCAAACCATTTTCATTATGTGCTCTAAAAAGCAAACATCAAAATCCTCTCTTTAAAAAATGAATGAAATCAAAGGTGTGGTAGTTGCACTAGTTAAATAGTGCATAGTGTACTGAAAGCATAATTATAGTGTCAGTTATTTGTGTGTGTGTGTGTGTATAAGATATGAGGTTCTATTGTACAGAGTATATGCTCTATGGGCTTGGGGGTATCCTTTTCCCCATAATATCTGGTGGTGGAAATCTAGGAATAGATTGGGGAGAGGGTTTTCTTAATATTATGCCTAACAATTCACTTACAGAGAGTTTTACCTCCTGTCTCAGAAATTCTAGGTTTTGCTTGTGTCAAGATCTGACTGGGAAGGGAATGCTCCCAGAAGAAGATCAAACGATGCTTCTATTGAATTGAAATCTAAGTTTGCCTCATTTCTATATGTTGAAATCAGTTCAAAAGGAAGAAGGAAAACAAAGGCACTCACAGGCTGGTATGTCATTGTGATTAGACAGTTGGCATGCGAGTGGCCAAGGGGGAAGTGTGGTGCTGCTTCGTGCAGGAGAAAGAAACACTTTGTACCCTGCCCTGCCTGTTAGCAATCCCATGCACCACAGTTTCTGAAAAACGCAGCAGCAACCTCCTCAAAAACAAGTAGACTCAGTTTTTCTAAACAAGATTATTAACCGTGCAGATACTTTATTGATTAGGTGTCACTGCCCTCTTCCATTAAAGAGACTCAGCCAGCTCATTTCTTCCTCCAAATAATGGAAGTAGGAAAAGTCATTTATCGCTTCATGGCCAATTACAGAAACAAAGGTGGTAGTAATCCTGCATATTTTGTGTTTGCTTGCTATGTGTAGACACTTATTCGCATATGTTAATGATTTCCTACTCCTCATTTATTATATACCAGTTTAAAAATGTTAAGTCAGATTAGAGTTTTGATAAATATTTAGTTGGACTCATTAAATTTTTATGCAATATGTACAACAACCCTTGGAACTGTGTGTTTTCTCATTTTGGGAACTGAATGATAACTTAATTGGAACGACAAAATCTAGAGTCATAAGAGAGGAAGGAGCCTCAGTTGAGCAAATGAGTTCCAGGGGTAGGGCATTTTCTCAATCAGTTATCAACTGGGGAGGCCCAGCCCATTGTGGGTGGTACCATCCCTAGACTGGTGGTCCTTGGCTCTGTAAGAAAGCAAGCTGAACAAGTCAAGGGGGAAGCAATCCACTATGGCCTCTGCATCAGCTCCTGTCTCCAGGTTCCTGCCATGTTTGAGTTCCTGTCCTGACTTCCTGCAGGGATGAACAGCAATGCTGAAGTGCATGCCAAATAAACCCTTTCCTCCCCAACTTGCTTTTTGGTCATGGTGTTTTGTCACAGCCATAGAAACCCTAACTAAGACAGAACTCAAACTGCTTTGCTGTTGAGTGGAAGTCTGAAAATGTGTAAGGAGATGTGGATGGAGGTGAGAAGCCAAAGGTTGGCTGTGCTGTTGTCATTGTGTCATTTCCTATTCCTAAATGCTGCCTTTTGCCAGGCTTTTGATGTACCCCTGGATTCTCAGGAGTTCCAGGTGTCCACTGGGAAATGCATGGGTAGGGTCAATTGATGTGACCCCGAAATGCCAAGGCAGCAAGAAGATACTTTGTTTTCAGATTCCATCCCTAGGTACTGTTGCTCAGGGGAAGTCAGCAGCTGGATGTGCAGTGGGCTCTAGCTATGCCTGAGGCCATGGTCTCTCTACCAGAAGGGACCGGCCTTCTACAACGGTGGGCAACCTTCATATACTGATGCCAACCTAGACTTTGGTGACCACACTCCCCACTAGTTTATGCTAGTTACCCTGTGCTTGCTTTTGCCTCGGGTTAGGCATCATCCCTCTCTGGGCACCCAGTTCCTTTCGTCTTAGCCAGTCTGTGTTTTCAGAAACTGGAGGAGGAGGCGGATGCCGTTTTATATCTGACGCATTTTTGTTGTTTGTTGCGGGATTCCCACCTGGGTCCCATTGCCTTGTTAGCCCCCAAATAACACACAAGACACCTATATTAATTATGAAGCTGTTGGCCATTTGCTATGGTTTCTAATAGGCTAGCTCTGACTTAATCATTAACCCATAATCACCAATATATATTTTTATAAGATCTTATGTTACTGAGAATTCAGACTTTAGTCCCCTCTTCCCTGGAAGATCACAAGGCGACTCTTCTTCACTACATTTCCCAGAATCCTCTTAGACTCCTAGTCCCACCTATCTTACTTCCCAACAGTGCTTTATTTACAGAAGGACTTCCCCATCAGTTGTTGTTGTTTGTTAATTAGGGTCATTCTATTACATAGTTCTGGCTGCCTCTGGACTCACTATGTAGACCTTAGTTTTCTAAGTGGCATCCGCTCTCTCCCTTTTTGACATTCAAACTCTTTGACAAGTAGTTTGTAGTGGTGGGCCCCAAATCTGACTAATCATTAACATTTTTTTCTTTTGATTTCTTCTTTTTTTTCCTCCAATACCAGGCCTCACTATGTATCCCTGGCTGGTCTCTAACTCCCAATCTTCCAGTCTGCCTCCTGAGTGTTGGGTCACCACACCTGATTTGGTCACTAGCTTCACCTGAGAAGTTTTATTTAAACTTCCAGTTTCTAGATCCTTCTCCAGACACATTGAACCCTCTGGCTGGCCACTGCTACTCGGAACTGCTTCTTTCCTCCGGGCCTCCTGGCCTTTCTTTGGTCTCTGACTCTAAATGGCCGCCCACCTTCATTGCCTCGGGCTGGCAAGTACAGTTCCTGCCAGGAATAAAGTCACTCTCTTTAGCTGCTCTTTGTGTCTCCACCCTCCGGCAATCCTGCATGAACCTCAGATAGACTGTCGAAAATTCATATTTTCAAGGTATTAAAGGAGTCTCCTGGCTTTCAGGACCAAATCCAAAACCTCAGCATACCGAACAGAGCTCCTAATTATGTGGCTACTACTAACCATGCAGTCAAATTATTCATCACTCTTCCCCCAAAATGCTGACACCTGTAGTTCCTTCAGACGCTGTTCATTCTTGCCTCCTGGGTCGTATTTGTGTGGCTCCGGAGCCTTGCTCCTCGGAATGCCTGGAGTCCACTGTTCACTCCACTTCCTACTCCATCAGAGGAAGGGATTACAAAGATGCCTTTCTGTCATAGCCATTGGTACTGAGTTCCTTAGGCAGAGGGGTCCTCACAGTACACCACAGGGCCATATAGATTGTTACAGGTGCTCATTCTCTGTTTAATTGAAAATAATTCATTTTATACAGTGTATTCTGATCGTGGTTTCTCCTACTCTAAATCCTTCCAGATCTGCTGCCCCACCCACCCAACTCCACATCTCTCTCTCTCTCTCTCTCTCTCTCTCTCTCTCTCTCTCTCTCTCTCAAACAAGAACAAACAAACCAGGCAAATATTCCAGAATAAAAAATAGCAAAGATGAAAAGCACAGAAAAAGTACAAGAAACACACACACACACACTGACGGGCGTACACACACACACACACACACACACATACACACACCATAAAAACACAAAATTGGAAGCCATAATCTACAATAAAATGCCCAAACAAAAAGTCTAAAAAGATACCTTTGAAGTTCATTTTGTATTTGTATACATCACTGAATGACTGAATTAAGAATATTTATAAGTCAACAAGGTACCTGCTAGAAGGAAACATTAGAATGCAAATTAACATTTCAAAGGGTCACTTTTAAGTCTGATTCTAAGTTTCAAAAGATGTTTTTCCTTCTGAGACAAGGTTTTTCTGTGTAGCCCTGACTGTCCTGGAATTGACTCTGTAGACCTTGAACTCAGAGATCCATCTGCTTCTGCCTTCTGCGTGCTGGGATTAGAGGCATGTGCCACTACACCCGGCTCAACCTTATTTTGAAAGTTAAGCAAAATTTCAGAGTTCACACAGTCCATTTCACAAGAGCCTGGCAATTAAAAAATTATAATATAAAATGTGGCTCAAAGTTATGTATGCACTCCATCAAAACCAACTGATTGCATACTCAGATGCTTCTTGGATTGTTTGCTTTTGTACCTTGGTTTTCTGGACTCTCCGTTCCCTTCCCTGCAATGGTGACTGAGTTTTCTGGTGCATCCTGCAAATCCAGCCAGTAGCCTTAACTAGAATGCTACTGCGTCCTGTCTATTCATGCTTTGCTTTGAACCTCTGTGCAGAGCAGGGCAAACGTTGCACAATCCATTGTTCACCTCTTACTTTACCATAAACAGAGTGTCTTTTTTAGCGGGGTGAATAAGCTCATTCTTCCCCACCTCTGCTGACATTTGTCATTGACCTTTTATGTTTTTATAACCATTTTAAGTATTAGTCAGCTTCCCCACCTGAACTAGAAATGGTAGAGCCTCCCTGCAACAGTGGTGAGAGCCTTGTTCTTCTAGGTGGGCTAAATATCTATCAACCTATTTTGTCTTGCTCTGTAAGCATAATGTTTGCTTTCTGTTGCAAATAGGATAAAGCTATTTTTTCCTTTAATTTCTTGCACTATTGTAGCAAAATATACATAACACAATTTACCGCGTTAGCCATTTGAAGTGTAGCTCTGTGAGAGACTACAGTTGCACAACCATCACCTCTGTCCCTCTCCAGATCTTCATCTGGCAACGCTGAAAGCTCTGGCCCGGCAGATTCTGAATCCCTCCCCCAACCCTTACAAACCCTGCCACTGTCATCCTGCTTGTCTCTAGGATTTTGGTTATTCCTCCTCATGCAAATGGAATGTACAGTATTTACTACTGTGATTGGTTAGCTGATTTCCCTCAGTTTACACACTTTGTAATAGAATTTCCTGTGACAGAATTTCACACTTTTTTTCCCAAGACAGGGTTTCTCTGAGTAACAACTTAACCTGTCCTGGAACTCACTCTGTAGACAAAGCTGGTCTGGAACTCACAGAGATCCACCTGCCTCTGTCTCCCAAGTGCTGGGATTAAAGGCGTGCGCCACCACTGTCTGGCAATTTCCCACCTGCTTAGGTTGCAAAATATCTCACTATATACACACAATTCATATGCATATATACATATATATCATATGCATGAATATATTTGAGTTTTGCTGCATTGGATATAGGTGTACAAATATTTCTTCTAGGTTCTTCCAGTTATATTTGACATATATCGGGAATGAAGCTGCTGGCTCATAGGATAATACTATTTTTGATTTCTGAAACACTGTTCACTGACCTCTGAAGTATGTATACCATCTAGTCCCAGAAGTGCACACAAGGTTCAAATCCTTGCTAATGTTTGTAAGTTTTTGCCTTTTTTTGTCTTATTTTTATGCTAAATATATTCATGGGTACTTTTGTTTGTATTGGTTTTTCATTATAATTATTGTTTAAAACTATATGAATACTATTGTTTCTAGTGATAATTTTCGAATTTGTAAAGTCTTTTTTTGGTAGGGGTGTTAGCAAAGAATACATGAAACATATACAATCTCTCACTTCCTGATTATTGATCTCTGACAGTGGTTCTCAGTCTGTGGGTTGTGACTCTTTCAAAGTGTCACATGGCAGATACCCTGCGTATCAGATAGTTACACTATGATTTATAACAGTAGCAAGATTACAGCAAAGGAATAACAACAAGAACAGTGTTATGGTTGGGGTCACCACAACATGAGGGACTGTATTTTTAACGCACAGCATTAGGAAGGTTGAGAACCACTGATCTAAGGCGGCTCTCCCAGCTGTGGATCAGAGACCCTAAATTGGTGACATTTTTACATTTCCAGGTGTTGAAGTCACAAGAACTAACTGGGTTTGTTTGTTTGTTTGTTTGTTTGTTTTGAAAAGGCATGCTTAATTACCGAATACATGACAATAAAAACTTCTGTTGGGTTTTGTTTTCTAAGCTATGGAAACAGATATGGTCACATATTTTAAAAAGAGTTCTTACAGTAATACATAAGGTTTTTGTTCGGAGTCCCATAATGAGTTCTATAGAGTAGGTGGTGTAGACAACAGAAGTGTTCTTCTCATAGTGACAAAGGCTGGAAGCTGTGGCATGCCTTGCATTCTCGTTAGGACATTCTTTGTGCACAGTGTATTTCAGTAAAGATTTATTTCCCATGTTCCAGTCCAAAATAAAATCTATGTAAAATTTGGGTGTGCTGGTATGCAGCTGTAACCCTGGTGCTAGAGCAGGTCTGCCGAGAGATGGAGGCGAGGCAGAGGCGGCCAGGTCCCATAGCTTCTTGGCAGCAATATAGCGGAAACAAACACCTCCAGATTCAGTGGGAAAATTCCTCACAAGGAGAGGTGGAGAGGCCCCAAGATGGCTCAGCAAGTTAAAAGACTCCGTCCCAAGCCTGGTGATTCTAGTTCAACCCCAAGAAACCACAGGGATGAGGGGGAAAACTCCACACACATTCTGTGGGACATGTGTAAAACCTCCGCCCCTAATAGATTAGAAATTATACAAAAAAAAAAAACTAAGGTGGAGAGCAATAAAAGAAGTTATCCAAAGTTGACCTTTGGCTGCCACACCCACATACACAGAGAAGTGAGTTCACCTCCACACAAACACACACAAGAGTTAGTGCACCTACACACACACACACACACACACAAATTAAAAAATTCTTCTGAAAAATTTGATCAATGCTCACCCTGTGAATTAGTTTATCTTCAGCTGATTCTAAAGATGTTTTCTACATGAGTTACTAAGTTTGAATTCCTTAAAGATATGATTTTATTGGTCTGATAAACAAAATTGATACTGCTTAAAAATCAGACTTTTGAATTGACATTTTAACCTCTATGAGGTTGGCAAATAGATTGTGGGTGGAAGAAAAAGTACATGGTTCACAAATTATCTCTGCCTCCCTTCATTGATTTTAGTATATTGTGGAAGCTAAAAGTATCTTGGGGATACGCCATATATATTTGACCTAAGATGACTTTTCACAAAGCAATATATATATATATACATACATCAGTCTGGATTCGTCTTAGTTGTGTAGAACAAACTATTCAGTTGTCTACTATCAAGGGAGCCATGTCTAGCTGCCAGTTGATAAATACCCAACTATTTAGCAGTCTCTAGATACACTAGACATTTTGTTTTCTTATTAAATCCACCATAGTGAGGTGAGTACATTCGTTTTTAATGAAAAAATAAGATATAAAGAGAATATTCAACTTAGCTAGGGTCAACTGTTATCTAGTGACACAGCTAGCTTTAAAATTCAGGGGTTTGTTTGTTTGGGTTTTTTTTTTGTTTGTTTTTGTTTTTGAGACAGGGTTTCTTTGTGTAGCTTTGTAGACCAGGTGGCGTCGAACTCACAGAAATCTGCCTGCCTCTGCCTCCTGAGTGCTGGGAGTAAAAGCATGCACCACCACCGCCCAGCTAAAATTCAGTTTGCCCTGGGCTGCAGTTACAGAGATTAAATAAAAATATCTCAAGAGGAAACAGCCCAATGTCTATTCAAGTATTATATAAATAAGTCTTAGTTTATCATACAACGGGACATTATTTGGCAAATACAACACATGCTGCAACATGGATGAAATTCTGACATATCAAAAGGAATACAATTTGAGACATTGATCACACACACACACAAACGTATCTATGTCTGTGTCTGTGTGTGTGCGCAGTGGAGTGGGAGGAGAGAGAGAGAGAGAGAGAGAGAGAGAGAGAGAGAGAGAGAGAGAGAGAGCGCACTGGCAATGGAGCTCAGGTCATCAGGCTCGGTAGCAGGTGCTGTTATTTTAATGAGCCATCTCATCAACCCAACATGGGTGAATGTTGAAGACTTTACGGTAACTGAAATAAGTAAAAAAAAAAAAACCCAAACATTTTATAATGTCACATAGATGAAGTATTTTAACCAGTCAGAATGAGAGAGGCAGAAAGCTGAAGGTGACCAGCTCCCAGAGACAAGGAGGAGAAAGCAGCATACGTTACCGTTCAGTAGGCATAGTTACAGCATGTGACGGTGAAAGCTCTGATGTGACTGATGGTTGTAGAGAGACCAGGAAACGTTTAGTGCCAGTGAGCTGCACACCATAAATGGTCAATATGGCAATTTTTCTGCTAGGTTTACTTTACCACAATAATAAAGTGACTTTTGAAAACTCGAGTTGCATTTTAGCTCATAATGAACCAATACTTGACTGAGATCCTAAGAGACTCTATGTACAATAACAGATGAAATAGAAGGATGGCATTTTAAGTGGCCAGACCCATTCACACTTCGGGCAAGTCAAGGAGAACCATTAGAGGCTTCTTCTTGTTTTTTGTTTTTTTGTTTTTGGTTTTACTAGCCAGGGTTTCTCTGTATTGTTTTAGAGGCTGTCGGTCCAGCCCGGCCTCAAACTCACAGAGATCCGCCTACCTCTGCCTCCAGAGTGCTGGGATTAAAGGCATGCGCCACCACCGCCCAGCCATTAGAAGCTTCTTAAACCACACCTGTAAAGCGTGACACTTCTGTGTCCTGAGGTATTTCTTTGTTGGGTCTGAAAGTGCATATTAAATGCAGTAGTGATTTTATCATCACCCCACCATTGTGTTGGAATAGGAACATTAGTCAGTTAGAGTGGATAAAGTAATAAGTGACCCATAGTCGGTTCTGAGAGACCCACCCCAGAAACATTATGATGTTATGAGTAAGTGTTAACAATTTCAGTGCAGAGGAAAGGGGAATTGAGCCTAATGAAAACCCATGAAGAAAGGCAAGAAGGTGAAACAGCTACAGTCTCTGAAAGGAAAGTCAGTAGCAGATGAATTTGATGCTCACAGAGAGAAATGTACACGCATTTATTCCTGAAACCAAAGGTTCAGTAATGAAGGAAACAGAAATCTTCACATAGACCGTCTACTGATGGACGGCCACGTATGATTTACAGCTCCTGTTTCTGTTTCATAGGATGATTTTGCCCTTCCGTCATTGATTGGGCATTGCCCTGGATGGGTTTAATGTCAAGCTGACACAAGCTAGGGCCATCTGGAAAGACAGGATCTCAATTGAGAGGATGCCTTTATAAATTTTCCTGTTCTGCATTTCCTGATCGATGACCCGTGTGTGAGGACACAGCTCATCGTGGGCAGTGCCATCCTTATGCAGGTGGTTCTAGGTGGAATGAGAAACAGACTGAGTAAGCCAGGGGGAGCAAGCCGCTAAGCAGCATCCTCCATGGCCCCTGCATGAGTTTCTGCCTCCAGGTTCCTGCCCTGCTTGAGGTTCTGCCCTGATTCCCCTCAGTGATGGACTGTCATCTGGAAAAGTATAAAATAAACCCCCTTCCTCCCCAAGTTGCTTTTGGCCATGGTGTTTTATCACAGCTATAGCAACTCTACCTAAGGAAGGGTGTAGAAAGGGAGGGAGCCAGCGGCATGTGTCCACTCGTGACGCTTGCCTCCTAAGGTCCACAGGGAAAGTGGGTGCTAGGTTACCCTGGTAACTCCAAGGCTACATCTAACAAAGGACCCGTTTCAGTAAATAAATAAAGATGGCTGGCAAATCCAGCAACAACGCAATGTCAGTGTTACAGAAAGTAGACAAAGGGGCAGTTTAGAAAAGACAACTAAGACGCATCTAAATGAGTTCAAACTTGTTATCAACAGAAGCAAGACTCTTACAAAACTGGCTAAAATTCAGTTTTAAAAATCGCTCGGTGTGTATGGGTGTTTGCCTGCATGTGTATCTGTGCACCACTTGCATGCCTGCCGTACACAGAGGCCAGAAGAGGGCATTGGAGCCCCTGGAGGTAGAGGGACAGATGGTTGGGAGCCACTATGCGGGTGCCGGGAATTGAACTGAAATCCTCTGGAAGAGCAGCCAGTACTCCTAACAGCTGAGCTGTCTCTCTAGATCCAGAATGGCTAATCCTTAAGAAAAAAAGTTTTTGGTTTTTTTTTCTTTCAAGCCAATTGTTTGCAAAGCTGTAGATCAACTTAATCCCCATACACTGATTAGGAGAGAAAAATAATCTTGTAACCGTTTTAGAAAATCATTTTGCAGCATCAGCTAAAACCGAAATACACACACACACATACACACAAACCTATAAACATACATGTATTTACAAACACTTAACACGCACACACTTATAGTTCAGCATATACACTGGTAGGAACATACATAGATGAATTCACCAAAACGTGTAGGATAACGTTTTTAGCTATGTTGTTCACAAAGTCTCTCTTAGGGGGTGATTTTTGTGTCTCCTACATTCCTGTGTTGAACGTCCTGGCTTGGGAACTTGAGTTGATCAGGAATAGTGTTGCTGTCAACAGTTTTGGCGAAGATGAAGTCAGACAGCACTTCGGGACCCTAATCCACTATCTGGTGACCCTGTAGAATGGCAACCTTTTTGTAGAAGCAGGCTCACAGAGAATACCATAAGGAGATGAAGACAGACCAAGAGTGAATGATACATCTGCACACCACACGAACGATTATAAGTAAACCACCAGACAGTACTGGGGAGGCAGAAAGAGTTTCTTTCTTAAGGAATCTGAAGGAACCAGTCCTGTGGAAACCCTGATCTTGAACTTCTAACCTGCAGAACTATGAAAGCATACATTTCTGTTTCTTAAACCACACAGGTTATGGCACTTTATTGTGGTGAGACCCAGGAAAGGAATATAAGCCATGCTTACTCAGTAAAACTTGTAAGTAATAAATGAATGGTATATTCACAAATAGATATATAGTGACAGAATGGATAAATAAACCATTCAACAATATGAATAAAATATTAATAGTAAAAGGTTAAACAAATGAAACGGTAATTTAATATAAAATTTTGAAAAGTAAAAACTAATTTTTAGGTCAGTCCTCACAGACCCAACCTGCAGCTCTCTTCACACTAGTGCGCCCAGGCCCAGGCAACCTTGGGTCCTCCTGGGATCCCCTCCCCCGCCCATCACCCACTTCCTCACTCTTCCGGGGGACCACTCCTGGCATCCAGAGGACCCGCCCACCTAGGAAAGTCATCAGTCCTTCCAGACCCCACCCTCTGGCGTGCCCAGCTTCAGGTGAGCTTGGGTCCCCCTGGAGCCTCTCCCCCACCCATCACCCACTCCCTCAATCTTCCAGGAGACCACTCCTGGGATCCAGAGGACCCACCCACACAGGAAAGACATCAGTCCTTCCAGACCCCACCCTCAGGTGTGCCCAGCTTCAGGATCAGGAAAGGAAGAGACCAGTGAAGAAAGACCCCACCTGCAGCCACTGGAAGAAGAGATGGTAAGAAGACAGAATAAGAACTCACTCAGCAATAGAAAGACCAACATGACTCCACCAGAATCTAGAGACCCCCTACATCAGCAAGACCAGAAAAGTACAACATAGATGAAGCAGAAGAGACAGACCTTAAAAATTATTTTATGAAGATGATAGAGACCCTCAAGGAGGAAATGAGGAAATCCCTTAAAGAAATAGAAGAAAAAACAAACAAAAAATAAATACATGAAATGGAGGAAAAGGTGAACCAAAAAATTCAAGAAATAAATCTCTTAAAGAATCTAAAGAGTACCAAGAAAAAACAACCAAACAAATGAAGGAAACAACTCAAACAGTTGAAGGATTTAAAGCTAAAATAGAAACAATAAAGAAAACACAGAATTACGAGATGCTGGAAATGAAAAGGCTGGGTAAATGATGAGGAACTGCAGATTCAAGTATCACCAATAGAATACAAGAGATAGAAGAGAGAATCTCAGATGTTGAAGACTCATTAGAGGATATACAGTCATCAACCAAAGAAGATCTCAAAACCAACAAATCCCTAACAAAAAATGTCCAGGAAATATGTGACACTGTGAAGAAGCCAAACCTGAGGATAATAGGTATAGAAGAAGGTGAAGAAATACAGCTCAAAGGTACAGAAAACATATTCAACAAAATCCTAGAAGAATACTTCCCTAACCTAAAGAAGGATATGCCTATGAAAATCTTACAGAACACCAAATAGGCTGGACCAGAGAAAGAAGTCCTCTCACCACATAGTAATCAAAACATCAAACCTACAGAATAAAGAGAAAATATTAAGACCAGCTAAAGAAAAAGGCCAAGTAACATATAAAGGCAGACCTATCCGAATTACACCCAATTTCTCAATGAAAACTATGAAAGCCAGAAGGCCTTGGACAGATGTCCTACAAATGCTAAGGGAACAAGGATGCAATCCCAGACTACTATATCCAGCAAAGCTTTCAATTACCATAGATGGAGAAAACAAAATATTCCACGACAAAGCCAGATTTAAACAATACGTATGCATGAATCCAGTTCTAGAGAAAGTGCTGGAAGGAAAACTTAGTCCCAACGAAGATACCTACACTCACAAAGACATAGGCAATAGATAATCCCACTTTACAAAACATCAAAAGAAAGAGGGAGGAGAACCTACATACAATAACACCACTACCAATAAATTAAAAACAAACAAGAATCATCAGTCAATGGTCATTAATATCCCTCAATGTCAATGGTCTCAATTTGCCTATAAAAAGACACAGACTAGCAGAATGGATATGAAGACAGAACCCATCCTTCTGCTGCATACAAGAAACACACCTCAGCCTCAAAGACAGACATTACCTCAGAGTAAAGGGTTGGGAAAAGATTTTCTAATCAAACAGACCCAAGTAACAACCTGGTATAGCAATCCTAATAAATAAAAAATTAGACTTCAAATTAAAATCAATCAAAAGAGATGAAGAAGGACATTTCATATTCATCACAGGAAAAGTCCATCAAGATGAAGTCTTAATTCTGAACATCTATGCCCCAAATACAAAGGCACCCACATTCATGAAAGAAACATTACTAAAGCTCAAATTGCACATAAAATCTCACACACTAGTAGTAGGAGACTTCAACACTCTGCTCTCACCGCTAGCCAGGACCTCCAGACAGAAACTTAACAAAGAAACAAAAGAACTAATAGAAGTTATGACCCCACTGGGTTTAACAGACATCTATAAAACATTCCACCCAACACAAAGGGATATACCTTCTTCTCAGCGCCACATGGAATCTTCTCTAAAATAACCACATAATCAGAAACATAGCAAACCTCCACAGATACAAAAAATTGGAATAACCCCCTGTATCTTATCAGACCACCATGCATTAAAATTAGAATTCAACAATAACACAAATTGGAGAAAACCTACAAATTCATGGAGATTGAACAATGCACAATTGCACAATACCTAGGTAAAGGAAAAATTAAAAAAGAAATTAAAGACTTCCTGGAATTCAATGAGAATGAAGACACAACATACACAAACTTATGGGACACTCTGAAAGCAGTGCTGAGAGGAAAGTTTATAGCATTAAGTGCCCACGTGAAGAAACTGGAGAACAGTCACACTAGAGAATTAATAGCACAACTGAATGCTCTAGAACAAAAAGAAGCAAACTCGAAGCAAACTCAGCCAGGAGTAGACACCAGGAAATAATCAAATTGAGGGCTGAAATCAATCTAGAAACCAGGAAAACATTGAGAAGAATCAATGCAACAAAGAATTGGTTCTTTGAGAAAAATCATCAAGATAGACAAACCTTGTCCAAACTAACCAAAAGGCAGAGAGAGAGAGAGAGCATGCTAATAATTAACAATATCAGAAATGAAAAGGGGGACATAACAACGAACACTGAGCAAATCCAGAGAATCATCAGGGCATACATTGAAAACCTGTACTCCACAAAATTTGAAAATTTAAAGGAAATGGACAATTTCCTGGCTAGATAACACTTGCCAAAACTAAATCAAGAGCAGATAAACAATCTTTTTTTTTTTTTTTTTTTTTTGGTTTTTACGAGACAGGGTTTCTCGTATTGTCTTGTATTGTCGGAGGCTATCGGTCCAGCCCAGCCTGCCTCTGCCTCGCGAGTGCTGGGATTAAAGGCATGCGCCACCACCGCCCGGCCAGATAAACAATCTTAACAGACCTATAATGCTTAATGAAATAGAAGCAGTCATCAAAATTCTCCCAACCAAAAAAAAAGCCCAGGGTCAGATGGCTTCAGTGCAGAATTCTACCAGAAATTCAAAGAAAAGCTAATTCCAATACTCCTCAATGTGTTCCACACAATAGAAGCAGTAGGCTCACTGCCAAACTCTTTTTACGAGGCTACAATTACCTTGGTACCCAAGCCACACAAAGAAAGAGAACTATAAGCCAATTTCCCTCATGAACATCGATGCAAAAATACCCAATAAAATACTAACAAATCTGATTCAAGAACACATCAGAAACATCATCCACTAGGATCAAGTAGGCTTCATCCCAGGAATGCAAGGATGGTTCAACATTAGAAAATCTATCAATGTAATCCACCATATAAACAAACTGCAAAGGAAAAACCACATGATCATCGCACTAGATGCTGAAAAAAAACTTTGACAAAATCCAACACCCCTTCATGATAAAGGTCCTAGAGAGATCAGGGATAACAGGAACATACCTGAACATTATAAAAGCAATATGCAGTAAACCAACAGCTAACATCAAACTAAATGGAGAGAAACTCAATGCAATTCCTCTAAAGTCATGAACAAGACAAGGCTGTTCACTCTCTCCATATCTCTTCAATATTGTACTTGAGATTCTAGCTAGAGCAATAAGACAACAAAAGGAGATCAAGGGGATACAAATAGGAAAAGAAGAAGTCAAGCTTTCACTATTTGTAGTTGATATCATAGATTGCATAAGTGACCCGAAAAACTCTTCAAGGGAATTCTTAGAACTGATAAACACCTTCAGTAAAGTGGCTGTATACAAGGTTAACTAAAAAAAATCAGTAGCCCTATTATATACATAAAGTGGCTGAGAAAGAAATCAGAGAAACATCACCCTTTACAATAGCCATAAACAGCATCAAATATCTGGGGATAATGTTAACCAAAGAAGTGAAAGACTTGCATATCAAGAACTTTGAGTCTCTAAAGAAAGAAATCAAAGAGGATACCAGAAAATGGAAAGATCTCCCATGCTCTTGGATTGGTAGGATCAACATAATAAAAATGGCAATCTTGCCAAAAGTAGTCTACAGATTCAATGCAATCCCTATCAAAACTCCATCACAATTCTTCAGGGACCTGGAAAGAACATTAATCAACTTTATATGGAAAAACAAAAGGCCCAGCATAGCAAAAACAACCCTATACAATAAAGGAACTTCAGGAGGCATCACCATCCCTGACTTTGAGCTCTATTACAGAGCTATAGTCCTGAAAACAGCTTGGTATTGGCACAAAAATAGACAGGTAGACCAATGGAATCGAATTGAAAACCCTGATTTTAATCAAAAACCTTTTTGACAAAGAAGCTAAAATTAACATGGAAAAAAGAAAGCATCTTCAACAAATGGTGCTGGCATAACTGGGTATTGGCTTGCAGAAGACTACAGATAGATCCATGTCTATCGCCTTGATCCAAATGGATCAAAGACCCCAACAAAAATCCAACCACACTGAAACTCTTAGAAGAGAAAATGGGAGATACTCTTCAATGAATTGGTACAGGAGCCCACTTCCTGATCATAACACCAGTAGCACAGATACTGAGATCGCCAATTAACGAATGGGACCCCCGAAACTAAGAAGCTTCTGTAAGGCAAAGGACACAGTCAACAACACAAAAAGGCAGTCCACAGGATGGGAAAAGATAGGAGGGCTGATTTCCAAAATTTACAAATAACTCAAGAAGCAAGTCTCTAAAACACCAAAGGATGAAGTTAAAAAGTGGGGTAGAGAACTAAATAGAAAATTTTCAATAATGGAGTCTAAAATGGCTGAGAGACACTTGAGAAAGTGCTCAACATCCTAAGTCATCAGGGAAATATAAATCAAAACAACTCTGAGATACCATCTTAATTCTGTCAGAATGGCTAAAATCAAAAACACCAAAGACAATTTATGCTGGAGAGGATGTGGAGAGAGGGGGACACTCCTCCACTGCTGGTGGGAGTGCCAACTTGTACAACCTCTTTGGAAATCAGTATGGAGATTCCTCAGGAAAATGGGAATCAATCTACCACAAGACCCAGCAATTCCACTCTTAGGCATAAACCCAAAAGATGCAAATTCATACAACAAGGACATCTACTCCACTGTGTTCATAGCAGCATTATTTGTAATAGCCAGAGCCTGGAAGCAACCTAGATGCCCCTCAACTGAAGAGTAGATAGAGAAAATGTGGTACATTTACACAATGGAGTACTACTCAGCAGAAATGATCAATGGAATCTTGAAATTTGCAGGCAAATGGATGGCACTAGAAGAAACCATCCTGAGTGAGGTAACCCAGTCACAAAAAGACAAACAAGGTATGTACTCAGTCATATATGGATTTTAGACATGGATCAGGATAGTTCCAGTCTGAAATTCCACTGACAGAGAGTCTGGGAAACAGGAAAGAACCTAAGAGAGATATGCTTGGTACCCCAGAGAAGAGGAATGAGGCAAGATCTCCTGAACAGATTGGGAACATGGCAGGAGGTTTGTGTGGGGGGAATGGGAGCTGGGAAGAAGAGAGGGGGACAAGAGGAGGAGAGAATTGGTCATGGGGGAACAGGAAGGTGGAGTGAGGGGTAGAATAAGGGGAGAACAGGATGATAAATACCATAATAGAATGAGTCGTAAGTTTGAAGAGAGATATGGCACCAGTGAGACCTCTAGCAATCTACAAGGATGACACCAACTGGCAAACTAAGCAATAGTGTAGAGACTACCTTAAATGCCCATTCCTGATAATGACCTTGATGTCTACCCTATATGCCATCCTAGAACCTTCATCCAGTGACTGATGGAAGCAGAGGCAAACACCCACAGTTCACTGAACTGAACCCATGGAGCCCAGTGACAAGAGAGAGTTGAGCGATGAGCAAATGGGCAAAGAGTGTGCTGGTGAAACCAGCAAATACAGCTGATCTGAACAACGGGAGCTCTTGGACCCCAGACCGACAGCTGGGAGGCCAGCATGAGACTGATCCAGACCCCCCGGAGTATGAGAGTCAGTAAGGAGGCCTGGGCAACCTATGGGGCCCTGGGCAGTAGATCAGTATTTATCCCTGGCATGCCAATGGACTCCGTGTGTCCATAACACAAAGAGGGATGCTCTCTCAGCCTGGACTCTTAGGGGAGTGCCTGGACTCTGCCCTGAGCGAAATGACAGACTCTGGATATCCCCTATGTGGAAGGAAGTGGGGATATGGTGGGAGACGGGGGTGGGGGTGGGGGGAGTGCAGGAGGAGGGGAGGGAGAGGGAACTGGAATTGACATGTGAATCAAGCTATTTAAAATTAAAGTTAAAAAAGACTCAAAATCCCCCCCAAAACAAAACAAAACTAATTTTTAGTGGCATCAGTCAAGTTAATTGTTATTCCTTGCACAAGGGAAAAGATAGGAAACACGCCACTGTGGTATTTCGGGTGTTCTGGAAATAGCTACATTTCTTAATTCAGATCCTGGGTTCACAATATTATATACTTTACAAAAATCATCAAGGCATAGACTTAAGAGTTATATACTTTCTTCTGTGTGAGTATATTGAAATAAAATACAGTTAAAGTAAAACTATAATATGGTATATCCCTCTTCTGTGACTTGCTTGTATCTTTTGGTAAATTCTTTCAGGGTGTAAATTATCTGCTATGTGAAACACTAACAGCAGTAGTGCTTACTCCATGTGTTTGGGGTTGTAGTGAGACAACCCAGCAAAACTGCTTCCAACATTCAGGAGACATTACCCATTACTACCATAATTATGGTTGACTAATATGCCATGTCATAACTTTACTACTGGATAAACAATGCCAGACTTTTTTATGGTGACATGCAGTGGAGTCTTTTATTTTATTATGAATTGATGTCATACTAGAAAAAAATATGATGTGGTCATGTTGGAAGACCTAACTAACTTCAGGGTTATACAGAGATTATAATCCTTATCCCAGAATTTAAGTGCAAACATTTTAAAGCTCTCGCACACCGTCAGCCACTGGAACATTAACAATAGGGGAAGGGATTCCAGAAACAATAGTTCTTTCTATTTGTATAATTACATTTTTACATGAGCTTCAGAATAATCCATGGGACAGATGGAGAAGGAGCAATTATGGTATAAAACATGAGCAAACCAGCTCAGTAGGTTGACTTACCCAGGGGCTACATTGCTAAGCCGTGGCAACGTCGACACCAAGGCCATTTATTAGTTGGCTAATTCTGGAAATGAAGGGTGGTAGGGATAGTTCAAGGTGAATAAGAGAATGGTTCATTGGGCAATAATGTCTAATGGACCTTTCTGTGATGTAAGAGTTCTATATCTATGGTGATCAGTATGGCCGCCCCTAGACCTACGTGTGGCAACTGAATATTTGAAATGTGTCTTGGGTGAGTATGGAAAATAATTTGTAGTTTATTTAGTTTATATGTAAATGATCATATGTGACTAGGGTTTGTCGTGTTGGACTGTGTAGCTGTATTATTTTAGGAAACACATCAAAATGGCCATTGCCATAGAGTGGAGGCTCAGTCATGAGAGAGAATCCTGTTTACTCTATCTCTATATTTAGGTTTTCTTATATCTTCAACTCTATATAAATGAAAAGGATTATTTGACTTTCAGGTCTGAATATGTGCAATTCACATTAGAATTTATGGGGAACATATTTTACTGTATTTGTCTTGTTTGTTCCAAAGCTGAAACCTGGAAAGAATTCATATCAATTTAGAGCTTTTTATTAGGGGTAATTCATTTACCTGTCTTATTTCTTCTAAAAGAATTTGACATGCTGAGCTCATGACTGCTGTAGTTCTACCCTCTTGATCTACAATAGTAGTAGTGTTGTAAAGAGATATTTCTTGTTGGATGAGGTGGGGAAAGCCAAAAGTATTTTGGATTTTTAAAAAAGGTTTCAACAATTAAGCAAAGCTGGGAGAGAATTGGTGGTAGTGGATTGCAGACGTAGCCTGAGCCTGAGTGTCTGAACTCATCTCTCAGACGTTCATACGCATGCTACACACACACACACACACACACACACACACACACACACACACACACAGAGAGAGAGAGAGAGAGAGAGAGAGACAGAGAGACAGAGAGACAGAGAGGGAGAGAGAAAGGGAGAGAGAAAGGGAGAGAGAGAGAGGAGAGAGAAAGATGGCATATGAACATGCAGCATGAGGCAGAGGTCAACATGGGTGTTATTACTCAACCACTGTCTACATTGTTGTTTTTGCTTTATGTAGGATCCCTCACTGACCTGGCTGGCTGGCCACTTAGCTCCAAAAATCCACTTTTATCTGTCTCCCCACTGCTGCAATGAAACATATGTCACCCTGCCTGTATTTTAAATTTGAGCTCTGGGGATCAGACTTTACAGAGTTTGATCTCCCCAGCTCCTAAAACCCATCTCTTTCAAATGAAGGTGTCAACTTGGGTGATCTTGTAGTTTTGGGCGGTAAGTACACAAATGCAAGAGTTTTGTGACATAGTCTGTTTTCTAGACATTTAGTTTCTAGCCAAATGGCATTCATATCATCTGCTTCTTGTGAACAGAAAGTTTGATTTTTTTAAACTATATATATCCTGACTTAGTATGTGGCCACATGTGTTTGTATTATTAATATGTTTATTAATAATGTCTTTGAATTATAGGAACTCTATGTTGAAATTTATTTGTTCATTTTTTAATCTTGAGACAGGGTCTCATTATGTAGCTCTGGCTAGCCTGGAATTTGCTGTGTCCACCGGGCTGTCTTTATATTTCAAGGAAACTGTACATACTAGGGACAATCGAAGTGACATGGCAAAGGAACATCCCTTTGCTTACTATGTCTACTTTCTTTGGTTCTGTGAGACCACCAGCCTTGTCCCTATTTGAAAGTTAATGGCAGGAAATCAGTTTGAGTTGCTTCTTGCTTCTGAAAAACCAGCATTTGGAAGGCCATTTTCCTGATTATTATCGTCACTCATCCTTTTGGATGCTAGACATCCTTTATATTCAGTACTGAAACTAAGGCAGCCTCATATGGTGACCTTATGGTTGATGTGTGACACTGTCAGTGGTGAAACAGACTATGCTTAACAAGAGAGACAGATTCCTTGTGGATGGGAGAGCCGTGCTCAATAACGTGCTGACAAAGGCTGATGATATGCAGTAGACATCCCTTTTCTCCTAGTATTTTCCACACACATCTTTTCTTACACAGAGATCATATATTAATCCGTTAAAAGAAACCTGTCACAATAGGTAATAAATGTAGGTGTCATGTCTGCTTTCTTACAATAACAAGGGTTGACTTGCAGAGCAAAAAGAGATAAAGTAACATCTCACAAAGCTCTGCTTTACTCGCGATCCAGGAACTGACCATATTCCGGGTAGAGAAGAGATTAGTTTAATAACTTGTGTGTTGTTCAAATTCAAGTTGGAAGTCCCTGATACAAAATGGCTATTGATTTGCTCACACTTGTTTTCCGTAACTAAACATTGGGAAAAATGAAAAATACTAATTGTCAGGACTGAAATACCGTGAATCATATTCCTGACCTTTGTATTGTTGCCTAGCGATGCCTCCAAACATAACCACACCTAAGTACTTTATATGAAATAATCCTGACAGGAGACAAATATAAGAGAATTGTTTCAATCTAAATGTAGCCTGCCTTTTAGTACTTCCTCCTTTCTTCCTCCTCTTCTGTTCATGCTGTATCTTTATTCGACAGAGACCCTTTTAGCTGATGTTTAAATGAGCCTGGGATGCCAGTTCAGCATGTCAATATGGCCAGGGTGCAGTCTGATTCATCAGCCAAAAGTAGCGTGGCTGTGACAGCATTTTAAAGTATGAGTGAAGTTCATATTCAGTTGACTTGAGGGTTAGCCTCTAACATCTGAATGGACCTGATATGATCACTGAAGTGTATTTGAAAGCTGGGCTTGCCTAGGAGGATTTTTTTTTCTGCCTCAGACAGAACCTTTAGCTCCTGCCGGAGAGGCAGAGCTTTTGATCTTGAGTTGTCTAGCCAACACCCACAGTTATATGCACGGATCTATGCCAAACTAAAAAGCACATATAAACCCCTCAAAACAAACAAAGCTAAAAAACAAACAAACAAACAAACAAAAACGAAAACACCAAGTCAAAAATACATCTTTTGGGGCTGTAAGCCTAATCTTTCATGGCTGAGCCATCTCTCCAGCCCTCCCTAACACATTCTTCACATATATTTCTTTCTGTTTCTGTCTGTAGTTGAATTCTGATAGATGGAAGACTAGGTTCACTTTAGATGTTTCCTTTATACTGGAAGAGAATAAGGAGAGAGAGAGAGAGAGAGAGAGAGAGAGAGAGAGAGAAACGTGCCACATTGCCAAATTGCTAACTTTACATTTTTCTCTCTAAAATTATGGAGCTGAACAGATGACAGGAATCTCATAACCAGCTAAATGCGGAACATGATATGATGCTAAATTGAGTTCAAGACTTCAAGTGCTTTAAGGACAAATATATACAGTAATGTTGAAACATTTCAGATTGATAAATGTGATGTGCTTGTTCTCATTTGGTAAAGTGAAAAGGAGATGTCTGCAAGATCTGAAATATATTTTAGAATATTAAAGTTCAGAAAATGACAATGGATTTCAGTTAAATATAGATAGAAGTCTCCAGGAGAAGGTAATTTACTTTTCAGTCATTTTGTGGATAAATGTACAAAGTCATATATATTCCTTCAATTAATTGTCAAGATTTGGGTCCTACTAACCACCAAAAGCTAGAGGCCACTTTGAGGATAACATATGTTTACAGGTTATACAGTGTGGGAAGAGTAACACAAAGCTAAAAACTTATAGAAGTTGGATCCCTTGCCATCTAGTGATTTAGACTTGTGGCTCTCTGTGGGCGACAGCATCTCTACTGCTCTTAAACTTACGGGAATGCATTCCTGATAATGAACTTGATGCCTATAACCATCCTGGAGCCTTCACCCAGTGACTGATGGAAGCAGAGGCAAACACCCACAGTTAAACACTGAACTGAACCCAAGGAACCCAGCGACAGAGAGAGAGGAGCAATGAGCAAATTGGCAAAGAATGGGCTGGCAAAACCAGCAGAGATAGCTGATCCGAACAGGAGAGAGCTCTTGGACCCAAGACCCACAGTGGGGAGGTCAGCATGGGACTGATCCAGACCCACTGAATGTGAGAGTCAGTGAGGAGGCCTGGGCAACCTATGGAGTCCTCGAATACAAGCAGACATCATGTGTCCATAACACAAAGAGGGATGCTCTCTCAGCCTGGACTCTTAGGGGAGTGCCTGGACCCAGCCCTGAGTGAAATGACAGACTCTGGATATCCCCTATGTGGAAGGAATTGGCAATAGGGTGGGAGGATGGGGGGGGGATAGTGGGGGTGCAGGAGGAGGGGAGGGAGAGGGAACTGGGATTGACATGTAAAACAAGCTATTTAAAATTAAAATAATAAAAAAGAAATGCTAAAAAAACCATACGGGAATGATAATGAGTGGTTCAGCATCTATACAGCTCAGCAGACCTGCTTAGGAGGTGATAGTGAAGGAGATCAGTTTACTCCTGGGGTGGGGGCTCTGCCTCTGGGAAGGTGGGGGTAGTTCCCAGGGAAAAGTAAGTCCCAAACAAAGAATCGGCTATGACCTCATGCTATTGTTCTATAGAATAGTGTCAAAGTTGTTCTTCATGTGAAGGTCAAAGACACATCATATCTGTATGAGGAAATGCTAATGCAGAGTGCTGACAGTTATAGTGGACATGGAAAACTAGCCCAACAACATGATAGCTGTAGCTATCTTGACACGACTTTGACAGTATCAATAACATTCTATAGCTTTACCTCTTGGTACTCGCCTAGGTTGGGCTTTCCAGAAAGCAGATGCTGACATAAAATTAAGAGTGGGAGAGATGCACTGGGGAGTAACAAGGCTGAGAGGAAAAAGGGGTGAGGCAGGGAGAGCGGCCATAATGTGATGCACATGTGATAAACACCTGCTCATTATTTTGGTAACTTTGGCCGAGAGAGGCCTGGTGTTATAAAAGAACAGCTCAGACATGGTCCAACCGCCATATCAGGGAAGGGCTGGATACTGTTCAGAAAAGAGCATCATTTCAGAATTAAAGCTTCAAAGCCAACAACTGGAAGTTGCTGGTGGCCCACATTCCTTACAGTTGAGCAGACTCAACTTTCCTGAAAGAGAATCTGGGGCACATGTCCTACCCAGGATGGCAGCACAGCAACTTGTAAACATCTGGGTGGCTGCATTTAGAGATGGAATTTGATTGGGTTAGCAGGAAGTGCTAGTCAACTACAGTAGAATTCTACAGTTCTACTGGTGGTAGCTTAGGGTAGTGAATCACCATCAGTTTATTTTGGTAAGTGGAATCATCGTTAAAAGATCAACTGTTGAAAATATAACCAGCTATTGTTTAAGACTTCTAGAGAATACTTCCATTTCTTGTTTCAGATCTCTTAACAGGATTTCTGTTTCATCTCCAAGGAGTGGATCCCAGGGGACATGTGAGCAGCTTGTTTAGTTGTGGTCATAGTCGACATGGGAAAAAAGTGATCAGAATGTCTTTTCTGCCGATGACGAGAAAGCATCACGATTTCATGTGGATGAAAAAGGTAGGACAGGTTGGCTATTTATGAAGTATTACTTTCTGTCTTCGTCACAAGTACCACGGTAGAGATGGCCAGGAAGGGGAAAGGAGACAAGGATGTGTTCTTCTTCCTAGGGTGCAATATTTAGCACAGTGCCTAACGTTGTTGAGGTTCTGATGCTATCACCACTTCTTCAGCACTGGTAAAGTTGCTTACTCCCTCTGTCTCCTAGTTTCTCTTTCTGTTAGGTGGTGACTACAGTCATGCCTACCTACACTAAAGAGTTGTGTGGAGGCTAAAATAACACATAACACAGGGCTGAGATTCAGGAGACTTCAGTTGCTCTATGTTGTTGCTTTGCTTCATCGTTCTTTTATACTGTCTCACTGAAATATGTGTTGTGTTACTGAGTTGTGTCATCTGCTCTGTGAAAGTAGAAACATAGAGAACCAGGGCAGGGGTTAAAATGAAGTAATTGATATATAAACAGGATTCAAGTTGTCTACTTTGAGTCAGATCTCTGATTTTTCAATGACTTCTTTTTCTTATAATAAAATTTAAGAACAAGTGAACCTTGTGGCCAATGAAAATAAAATGACACAAATATTCATTTCTAAATTATCTTTATAGATAACAAGTTACATAGGAATCTATTTTTTCTTTGCTAACATTAGGTGTCACTAGAGGTAATTCTATCCAGGGTGTTACTGTAAGGGGAAGCTAGCACTTACACCAATAATGTCAATGAAATGGCATGCTTATTATCTTAGAATATAAAACATATTGCGTTGGAACACATGAGAGCAAGTTTAAAGAAAATTAGGTATGGCCATACCATCACTTTCTATTATTGCTGGACTGGCAATGCTGATATTAGATATTTCAAGATGGCCCAATAGAGATCTGTCTGATGAATGATTTGAAGAATAAAAATATCAGGAAGACTTAATTTTTGTATTTAATGATTATACAAAGATTATGGAACTTTGTTGTGTCTGGCTAGTTGAACAAGGCTCATCTAATGTCTTCCTTATTTTAGAATTCTGCCCTGGACATATATGAAAGTAAAGTGAGAGGCTTCCAGATTTCTCTTCTTGTACCCACCCCTCAGGGGATCTCCAGAGTAAGATAATTTATGGAGAAAGGGCTTGGTTATCTTATAAAAGATAGTTGCATCAGATCATAATAAGCAGACGTTTTGCTGGTCTGCCGTACTCGTCTTGTTAAAGAAATGTGCTGTTGTTGTGGAATATCATTTTAACCAGGCCAAAGATGTATTGTACTTGTTTATGCTGCATTTGTTTAATGATCTAAGGATGCGTGTTTAATTACGTAAAAGATGTGTTGCATTTGTTTCTCCTTGCCTGCCTAAGGCATCTGATTGGTTTAATAAAGAGTTGAGCCGCCAATAGCTGGGCAGAGAAAGGCTAGGTGGGGGTGGCAGACAGAGAGAATAAACAGGAGGAGAAATGGGGGTTCCAAAAAGAAAAGAAGGAGAGAGGAGAACTAGGGAGAAAGAGAGGGACAACCTGGGGCCAGAAACTAGGCAGCCCCTCGCCAGCCAGACACTGGCGGAAGCAGTGAAAGTAAGATACCCAGAAGGAAAGGAAAACAAAAGGCCCCGAGGCAAAAGGGAGACGGAGAGAAACACGTTAAGTTCAAAGAACTAGCCATAAATGAGCCTAAGCCAGGCTGAGCACTCATAACAAATAATAACTCAGCGTGTCATGATTTGGGAGCTGGTTGGTGGCACACAATTAAGAGCCTGGTACACTCTGTGCCTTCCGAGAGGGAAAAAAGATGCACAATGTACAGTAGGCCACGCGTGGTTAGCCACCGGCTGTGACGATGTTCCACAAAAAAGTGACTCCTTAACATCACCGGATCTTAGTAACACCTGAGCAGTACCACGAAAATCCTACCTTGTCTCGTTCCTTTTCTCCGCCCGTCTCATTTCCTATTTCTAAAGGCCTTCTTCTCCGTAAGGCACGGGATGTATGTCTGAAGAGTCAGCTGGATTTGTAAATCTCTTACTACCAAGATGGGGGCAAAAGAAAGAGGCAGGTAAAGTCCTACACAGGGCTCTCAGGGCAGTGTATTAACTACCATGACGCATCATTATGGCATATTTGTCAGGACTCCTAGAGCGCACGACACTGAAAATGAACCCCAATGCAATCTGCGGACTCCAGGTGACGGTGGTATGTCATCGTGGGTTCAATGCTTGTTACAAACGCGCTGTGCTGCCGAGGAAGGCTATGCCTAAGCAGTAGCAGGAATATGTGTCTTTTTCCTTCCTTGAAATTTTACTGTGATTTTAAAGCTGATTTTATACATACGTATGTATGTATGTAATATGTATGTATGTATACATATGTTTGGTGACTCATTACCTCATTCGTGACTTGAACGAGCCTTTTAGGGCTGCCCTGAAGGTGGTGGATCTCTTTGAGACGTCCCAGGCTTGGGGACCGTGAAAAGGACGACCTGCCCTCCTCAGGTCCTCTAGGACGCATCATCCCTGTCCTCTCCCCTGAACCCGCGTCTCCGCGGTGACGGTGCATTCGCTCGTCCCACGGGGAAACCTGCCCTCTCGGAAAAGTCCAATCAAGCGGGGCGACTGTTTTTATTACCCCCCCGCCTCTCTGTCCACCGGCCACTCCCGACGGGCTGCCACCCTAGAGGACTCGCCAGCCTTCTCCATCTCCTCCCACCTAGGGCCACCTTCGCAGCGCCGACGCGGATGGGACGCCGGCGGAGCCAGCGAGCATGCGCGTCCGCCCCGAGCATGCTCAGTAGCTCGCGCGGCTCCCCGGAGCTCCGGCGCCGATCGGCGAGCGACGCGGACGTCTCCGCCGTAGCCGAGGCAGCGACAGGAAGTGAAGCGGCCCCGCCGGGCGAGCGCGGCGGCGGCAGAACCCGAGGCGGCGGAAGGGACACTGCGGCGGCGGCGACGTCGTCGTCGTCGACCGGGGAGGCCGAGGGAGCCGAGCGCCGAGGGGACACGCCCGCTCGGAAGCCAGACCCCGAGGCGGGCAGCATGGATCACCATCAGCTGGGGACTGGCCGCTACCAGGTGGTGAGTGCGCGGGTCCCGGGGGCCGGGGGGGACCCCACAGCCACCCCCCGGGCCGCCTCCCCGCCCCCGCCGGACCCTCCCCGCCCGCGGGCGCACCTCTCTCAGCCCCCGGCCGCACCCGACGGCCTGCTCGGCGCCCCGCACCGCCGCGACATCCCCCGAGTCGCCCCGGCGCTGCCTCTCCGCCCGTCCTTTCCTTCTTCCCCGACGCTGACGCTCGGGAGACACGCTGGTGGGGTTTCCGCCCGCCGCACCCACCTGCCGGGAGGCGATCGGCGTCGCGGGCGGAGGGGCCGGGCTGGGTCCACACCGCGGGCTGGGATGCAGCTGGCCTGGGAAACCCGCGCTAGGGGCCGTGGACCCGTAGGGAATCGCTGGCGTGGGGGACGATCGTGCCACTCTGTTCTGCTTCACCTTGTCATTTTGCCGCTGTGTTCGTGTTAATTAAAGTGATCGTTTGTTGGGAAAGACAAAAAAAAAAAAAAAAAAATCTGTCCCCACTGTGTGTGTGTGTGTGTGTGTGTGTGTGTGTTTGTGTGTGTGTGTGTGTGTGTGTGTGTGTGAGTGCAGCGTTTTATTAGTAGCCAATTTGGGATCTCGTTTGAAAAAAAATTAAGTTTCCATTTAATAATAGAGTTTACCTCTCAGGTATATGAACCTCTAGCTACATCTAATATGAGTGAAACGTGCCCTGTGTGGTCAGAATTTCTGTATCCCCCGCCCCCCAACCTTGTGTATTCCAACGTCAGCAGTATTTGCTGTGTTGCGTTTTCATTTATAAACTTTCAGATAATTTAGTGAAATCTGTTTAGTGAGGGGGGAGGAGAAAAACGTTTGTGCACATTGCTGATGGTGCAGTGTTGTGGTTTATGAAATTACAGCTAGTCCCATATGTCACCTTTCCTGTCTGTTTGCATGTGTGTTGTAACCCAAGCATTTTTGCAAGTGCCTTTTGACAAATGCCAAGGACTGTGGAAGACTGATCGTACCATAACTAATTTTTCATTTTTCTTTGGTAAGAGTTTACTTACTGTATGTAACATGGCCAAGTGATTAGGTTATGAATTTTTAGTATTTTCAGAATGGCTTGAGAAAAAATTGCTACTTTTCAAGTCCATTAGTTTTGGGTAGCATTATACTTTAAAAAACACTTTTCTAAGTGTTTGCAAAGATGAAATGCTACTGATAAACATCTTGGATAATCTTGTCATTGATACCTGTTTTAGTTTTCAAATCTTTCCCATTTCTATTTGTGTCTCTTAGTAATATAAATTGATAGGAATTCTTTCTTTGGTCTGATTTTCCTAATTGTGTTCAACCATGGTCACTGCTCACAATAGTTTGAACAATAAGCAATTTAATAAGTTGTTCCTTTTGCTTTCTATAGATATAACTAATTGGAACTATTTTTTTTTCTCAAAAAATCTCTCCAGGTAGAATGTTGTTTATTTTTATTGTTAATATATTTCCTCCTTCTCTTAACTTTCAAAGTAGGTTGAAAATACCACATTTTTTTTCCCCCTTCAGAACTGAAGCTGCCCTATATAGGCTTTGAATGGGCAGGCACACTCCATAAGGGCAGAGGGCAAAAGTCAATCATTCTAAATAAATTATTTTAGGGAGAATATTATTTTTCTTTATAAGCAGGAGCACTACCGAATTTTATCACATTCTAAATTTGCATTTTATTTCTTTCACTTGTGCAGTTACGTAGTAAGTTCGTCCCTGGGACAACTCTTGGCTTGCTGAGAATGGCTTCCTGTTATATAACTGTCTGGGAACATGGCATTGGTACAACTGAATTTCATGTTTTGAGTAGACTTTGTAGCTAGTTGTTAGTCTGGAATCCCAGGTTATGTGATGACCATGACTCTTTTATGACTGCCTATAGCTCAGGCCTCATTTTGAAACTCTAGGATGACTAATGGACAGCTTTGGTTGTTGTGTGTGAAGAGATGGTTAGGTAGGAGATACGGAACTATGTGTAGGAATGAGAAATGCTGTGCTATGCTACCTCACTCTCATTTAAAGAGCTAAAACTCAGGTCCACATAGTGTGCCAGGGCCATCGGAATGACCTACTGTCTTTAACACGAAGTGAATTTTTTTATTTTTGCTTAGCTAGCTTGTTTAGTAGATTTTATAAGTTTTTTTGTACTTTTACATCATACGTACACATGTATGTATACATGTATGTATAAATTTAAATCTGGATTCCCCTTATTCGAGAAAACATGTTGTATTTTTCTCTTCGAACCTGGCTTATTTCACTTAACATATTATCTCCCAGTTCCATCTGTCTTCCTGTTTGCTGTAAATGGTGTGTTTTCATTCCTTACAGCTGAATAAAACAACCTCGTGTCTATACTCAGTCTCCTACTACAATAAGAGGCACAGGACACTCTTCCTGAATATAGAAATTGTTGTTTGTCTCCTCCTCTTTCCTCTCCATTGTAATAACAGATGCCTAACAGTACATAAAATTACAGCCACAAAGTCTTGACACTCTTCTAACTTCATGGAAAAAAGTTGGGCTTGATGGGAAATGTTGTTGTGCTTGATAGGAAAAGAGCAATGTGCCAAACGGTTAAATAGTTAACTTGTCTTGCAGCTGCCAAACTATATTCTGGCTTTGGTGTTGTCTATTTTGAAGGCTCATGTACCTACAACAAGTTGACTACTAAGATTCAAAAGATTTAAAAGACTTTGTACAATTTAGATTGGCAGTGTTAATTGTAGCAGCAGTTTCTCAAACTATATACTAGAATGCCAGCAATAGGTGTTCTTGGAGTACATCTAACATACTATGTAGTGAGAAATTCTTGATTAAAAAGACAGTAGATTTTTTTTACCCTAGTTATTTTTGATCTTTTGTCACAAAATATTTTTCTTTACATTTTAAGATAATGTTTCTACAGTGTAAGTTTTCTATGAAATATAATTTGAGGTATTTGTGCTACAGAGGTCTGAGTACTTTTATATCTGGAGAATTTAGTTGCTCCTGATAAATCAGCTAAGGAAGGGAGGTTGGAATGCTAAAGTCAAGTTAGGGAGCTGGGATGTAGCTCAGTGGCAGGGCACTTGACCTAGAATGTTTGCACAGAAGGCTCTGGTTCCATTTCTAGCACTACAAAACAACAACAACAAAACAGGCTTTAATGTCATCTAGGCTTATATGTAGGTTGTTCGTTTGCAATAAAAAACAAACAAACCTTTTTTCTTTTTTGTCTACCGTATGCCATATGTGTGCTGGTCCTCAAGGATACCAGAGAGTCCCTGAGCCACTTGCTGTGAGCACTGGGAACTGAACTCTGGTCATTGAAAGAGCATTAAATACTCTTAAACACTGAGCCATCTTTTTTCTTCTTTAAATTTTTAGTAATTAATTAATTAAATTTTCTAGCCCAATCAGTTTCCCCTTCCTCCCTCCCTCCTCTCCTCTCAGTTGTCCTGAAAAGCACAGGCTTCCCATGGATATCAGTCAGCCATGACATGCCAAGTTGCAGCAAGACTAGGCTCCTCCTAGCATATTGAAGCCAGGTGAGACAGCCCAGTAGGAGGAAGGGGTCCCAAGAGCAGGCAGCAGAGTCAGAGACAGTCCTCCTCCCTCTGTCAGGAGTCCCACAAGAAGACCGAGCCACACATGTGCAGAGGGCCCAGTCCTGTGCGAGTTCTCTGGTTGGCCGTTCAGTCTCCCTGATTCCCAGTGAGCCCAGCTCAGTTGGCTGGATGTTTTCCCGCAGTGTCCTTGGTCCCCCGGGCTCCCATAATCCTTCCTCCCCCTCTTCCAGAGGATTTCCCAAGGTCTGCCTGATGTTTGGCTGTGGGCCTCTGCATCTGTTTCCATCCCGCTGAGCCACCTTACCAAGCCTCCTGTTTGCAGGTTTTGAAACAGTGGGTTAGTTACTTGACATCTTAAAGCACTGTTTCCCCATATTAGTACAACCTCATAAGTATTGTTTATTCTGAGACCTAAATACTGTAATACATATAGAGCTGTGGTTCCCAACCTGTGGGTTGCACTCTCTCGGGGGTGGGGGCTGTGTTGAACATCTCTTTCACAGGGGTCCCAAGTCATATATCTTGCATATCATATATTTACATTATGATTTATAACCGTAGCAAGATTACAGCTATGAAGTAGCAATGAGATAATTTTATGGTTGGGGTTCGCCACAACATGAGGAACTGCGTGGCAACACTTGGAAGGTTGAGAACCACTGATACAGAGGCTGGCACATAGAAATAACTACTGTTTTCATAAGCTAATGAATTAGTCTGTTAATGTTTCGTGACTTTTGGCAGAAAACAGAGGACGCCTAAGTCAGAACAAATGACATTACTCACAGTCTCACAAAGCAACAGGAACACAGCATATATGAGTAGTTTTCCTTGTTCCAAAGTTCTGTGAGGTTAATGAGTGTTTGGAGGGACACAGCGATGAGTTAACATCACATCTGAGTCAACCTGAATCACAGCTTGGCACTTTTTATGTATCTGTTTATTTTGTGGAAAGCAGCTAACATTGTAGCGAACAGCAATGCTGGTTTTATTTGCTTCTGTGCTTGCCTTAGCTGTCTGATGTCTCTGGGCTTAAGCACAAGGAAGGCTCACTCATCAGGAAGCTGAAAGCTGTGCTTAGGACAGCATACTAGCCAAGGATGCTGCGACTTTCAAACCCAGGACCATCGATCGCCTCACCCAGTAGACCATTCTAGGTGATGTAGTAGATGGTGAATTCTAGGTGTAGTTGTTTACTTTCATTTTCCAGTTTGAAGAAATCCCATAGTCTTTTAATTTATGTTGCTTCTAGTTATCATCTTTTTTTGTCCCTCCTGATTTCTGTGACCTTCGTTTCTTTTGAATTTATCAATATACATTATCTGTCTTATATTACTATTTTTTACACTCAAGCTTGCCCAGCTGCATAATCTGACACCTCCAAGCTCTTGTCTACTTTAGTCTCTGTCATGCTGACACCGAACTTTGTCTTTCACAGTCCTGATATTTAGAAGCTTTCTTTTGATATCTTTGCCTTTATTCTCAAGCGAATTCTTCCCAGTTCCTTAAATGTGGTGCATTTCATGCTATAAAATAATTAATACTTCCTTCTGACGTTTAGCTGCCCTTTGGTTTATTGTTTGCATGGCATGAGTCATGATCTCTTAATATAAATTGGATTTTTTTTCCTCAAAAACCTTCAGTGGTTTCCTTCTAAACTCCCATTCCACCATTCACTAGCATTTACTATTACAGCTTTCAAATATGTAGAAAACTGGAAGAAATAAGTTTGTTACATTTATGCTTTTGTATGTCTTCAGTCCCTATTTAAAACATAGAATTTTTTATTTGGTACGAATTTCATACATGCATACTATGTATTTTAATCATATTCATCCCTACTCCGCCTAACCCTTTTCCAGATCTACCCCCTACTGGATTCCCTTCAAACCTAGTGTCTTCTTTTTAGTTTTTTTCAGGACAGGGTTTCTCTGTAAGATCCTGCCTCTGCATCTGGAGTGCTGGGATTAAAAGTGTGTGCCACCACCACCTGGTCACCTCTTTTTAACTTTTAAAATTTGAGACAAGGTCTCACTCTGCAGCCCTGAGAAACACCAATACCCAGTGTGTACCATTATTGTTTACAAATAAACCTACTGCAATCCTACAAAATATTACCATCACTCCAGAAAGTTTTCCTAGAGCATTTGCCGGTCAGTGCCTATCCTCCAGGTGATTTCCCCACGTTAAATAGACAGGCCTTCTAGTTTTAGAATGGCTAGCTTGTAAACTGTGAAACTATCACTCAGTGTGAAGGGTTTGAGATGGATCTGTGTTATCAATGTCAATGGATCATCTCTTTTTGCTATTGAATAGTTTTACAAGTTGTGTGAATACACAAGACATATGAATGTACTTCTCTTATCCGTTCCTTTGTTGGGAGACATTTGGATTATTTTTAGCTTTTGTCTCTTCTAAGTGAAACTTAGGAATACTCTTGTATCAGTCTTTTTGTGAACATGTACTTATTTCTTTTGGATAGAATAGGTAATAGTGTAGATGTATATTTAATTGCCAGACCCAGACTTCTTTTCCGGAAATTAGTTTCTACTCGATGACTGTTTTAATGTTTGAAGTGTGTAATTGTTAGCACACAGGTTCTTTGATTGGTCCTTCCATACCTGTATAGAGCTTTCCTTCTTTCGTTTTTATGGACGGATTGCTGATGTGTAGCAGGGCTTTTTTCTTGTTAATTCTTCAATCATACTATATTCTCTCCCACTTATATTTCTCCTTACTTTATGTGAAGGCCTAGTTTGGTTTATTTGCCTCATACAACCTTATTCTTAAATGTAGGAATCCCTTTAAATCTGTAATTAGAAGAATTTTGGGTCTGCCATTTGCACCAAGGCAAAGGAAAAGTTGAGAATCACAATATTAGAAAAATTGTTGTCTTGAATTACATGTATGTGTGTGCCTTTCCACTGTAGCATCTAGAGCTTTCCTCAGAGATACTTGAGAGGTTCTGGGAAAGCCTGATTTTTATTTCATCTTTCAAACAGACCTTTAAAATTTAGGAAATCTGTACATGAGAAAATTTACACTGAAAATTTTGTGTACCAATTAGTTTACCAAGGTGTACATCAATACTCTGATGTGTTATGTTCAATTCTAGGATCAATATTCTGTTCCTATGATTGCAAGGGTAAATTGTTTTTCAGTGCTCCTTAAAGTTCCCCTTGCCACTTCTGTGAATGTTCTAACAATTTTAACTGTGCCATTGACTTGAATGTGTCTCATTAAAATATCTATATACATGAATTAGTTAATTACTTCAGCATTCATGAGCAATGCTGAATCAAATTCAGACCCTTATTAGGTATATTTAAGCTGTCATTCTAGTACTAGTGTAATATATATCCAATAACATTTAATAATAATTTAGATCATGAAAATACTGTGATACAGATAATCTGTGGATTTATCTTGGAGGCTGGAGAGATGGCTCAGGGGTTAAGGGTATGTATTATTGCAGAGGACCAGAGTTCAATTCCCAACACCCTTGTTGGGCAGTGTTTGCCTTCAGGGGTACATGCACACAGACGTATACATAATTAAAGGTAATAAAAACATTTTAAAAGAAAATATAAATGATGTTGACAGGAACACCCCGGTTCTCTGTGTGCTTTCTTGTGTCTTCTCGTATCTTCTCAAAACGGCCTTGGCCTCTCACAGCATAGGAGGAGGAAGAAGCTGCCATTCTTCCTGAGGGTCTAGACATGAAAGTTTACAATTCAGCTTCTCTTGCATCTCTTTTAGTCAAAGCAGCTGGTAGACCAGCCCAGATCCAAAAGGGAATCGATTTCCCTGCCTCACTCTCAGTTTGTGCTGAGACAGAGTTATACTGTAGCTCAGGCTGGGCCTTGAAGTTGAGCAATTATCCTTTCTCAACCTCTGACGGTCTAGGGTTACAGGTGTGGGCTACCAGACTGACTCAACTTCCGTCTTTTTTTTTTTTTTTTTTTTTTTTTTTTTTGGTTTTTACGAGACAGGGTTTCTCTGTATTGTTTAGGAGGCTATCGGTCCAGCCCGGCCTCGAACTCACAGAGATCCGCCTGCCTTTGCCTCCCGAGTGCTGGGATTAAAGGCGTGCGCCACCACCGCCCGGCTCAACTTCCATCTTTTAATGGGGTAGAGGTTGCAGCTGTGTTGAGGGAATAACTGGATGTTGTTATTCTTTGAATTAGACATGTGACCCCTCCGTAAATGACTACTTGGGATCCCTTCCACGAGGAAGGTGCAGTAGTCAGGCTGAAACTTGACTGAAACAGATCTAGTTCTTGTGGGTGAGTGTTGCAGGTATGATAATGGCCTACATAAGTTTGTCGGTTTCAGACAGAAAGAAAACCATGAGGCTTCTGCGAGGTGGGGATTGGGTTGAGCCAAAATTCAGAGTAACTTGTATTCGAATTTGGTGAGAAAACGGAACTCCAATGACAACTCTGATTTCTAATTTTTATTTCATAAAAACAGTCAGGTTCAGGTAAGGAGCAAGACACAGGGCCAAATGAAAGTAAAACTGGCCTGGAGTGAAGAAGTCAGTTCACCTTTTCTGTAGTCTGTTGCTTGAGTTCACTGCAGACAGACCTCCAAGTCTAAGGGATTGCCACCACCACAGTAGGACATGCCAGCATCTGAGTCAGCAATAGCGTAGAGGCTTTTCTTTCTTTTTCTTTCGTGTAGAACCTAGTATATGTTCATTGAATATTTATGAATGTAAAGAAAATGTAATCATAAATAGCTACAAATATTAAAAATGGGTCTTCTACTCTAGTCCTTTGCCCATCAGTTCTACCTGCTTGAGTTAGCTGCTTGTAACACACAGGATTTATATATATCAGGTTTTTTACTTTTTTATTCTTAGAAACACTCTTGTTTACATATCCATCCCCCCATTCCCTCACCCTCCCATGCTCCCCACCAACCCCAACCCACTCCCCACCCACTCCCCAGGGATAGTGAGGTGCTCCACGGTGGGTCATCAAAGTCCATCACATCATTTGTGGGAGAGCCCAGGCCCTCCTTTCCGTATCTGAGCTGTAATAATATCCCTCCATAGGGAATGGGCCCCCAAAGTCCATTTGTGACCTAGGAATGAACACTGGCTCCACTGTTAGAGGTTCCATAGACTGTCCTGGCCTCCTAGCTGGTACCCACATTTAGAGGGCTTGGTTTGGTTCAATTCTGGTTCCCGCACTTTACGACTAGGGTCTGAGTGGTCTCATTAGGTCAGGTCAGCTGTTTCTGTGGGTTTCTCCAGTTCCATCTTGGTTCACTTTGTCATTTCTCCTCCCTCTCCACAACTGGATTCAGGGAGTATGGCTCAGTGTTTAGCTGTGGGTGCCTGTTTCTGCTTCGATCTGCTGCTGAGTCAAGGCTCTAGGAATGGTAACCAAGGTAGTCATCAGTCTCATTATAGGGGTTGGGCATCAAAGGCAGCCTCTCCACCACTGCCTAGGTTCTTAGTTGGGGTCATCCCTGAGGATCCTCTACCTCTTCCTCTCTCTGTGCCAGACTTCTCTCCAAACCTGTACTGGCTCCCTCTATTAAGGCATCTCCTTTCTTGCCCTCCTCTGTTCCTCCCCTGTCTCAGTCCTCCTGCTCTCCTCCCCCTTCTCCCCCTTTCCATCTCCCTCCTGTCCCCCCCCATTTGCTCAGTGGTTCTTGTCCCCCTGCCCGTCTTTGGGGACCATGAGTTTTTCTCTCGGGGTCCTCCTTGTTTCCTAGCTATGTAGAGGCTTTTCTGATTTGCTGACTTAAAGCCTACAATATATGGCTATGATCTTGTGGCTCTATATGAAGCTGGGAGACTGAACTGAATCAGAGGGTGAAGCTGATTAAACCCTTGCAGGGGAGGTAAACTATGAGCTGAGATTTCAATTCCCTAGCACACACTCCATGGCAGTCTTAATTGGACAACACATACAAAATTCAGATTCAGCCTGCCTGACTGTGGTGGCACGTGCCTCTGATCCCAGCACTTGGGAGACAGAGCAGGTGGTTTACCAAGCCAGTTTCAGGACAACCAGAGCTACACAGAGAAACCCTGTCTCGAAAAGAAAAAGAATTTTAAGACAGTGACTGCAGATTTTATTAAACGCTATTTTTAATTATGCGTGTCTCTGTGTGAGTTTCTTCATGTGAGTGCCGTGTTGGTGGAGACTAGAATTACAGGCAGTTGTGAGCTTCAGGACATGAGTGCTCATAACTGGACTTGCATCTTCTGCAATGGAAGTAAATGCTCTTAAACACCAAGCCATCTCTCTAGCTTGTCCTTATTTGTTTTATATTGATTATTTCTACTCTTGACTTAGTATCCAACTCACATCCTAAAATATTGCCTAGTTGTACATGTATTTGATAACATTATTTTGGAATTATGTTTGTATTCTATATTCTATATATATTCTATATAGATAGTCTTGACATGCAAATAGCTATGGAATACATCCTGCTGACATTTATTAATGTGAATTTACCGACATGATCATTATAATTAAGGCTAGTCCTACCCACCATGTGATTTTTTTAAGCCATCATTATGTCTATGATTTCTGGCCATGTCGTTATGGTTTCTTTTAGAAGTTTGATCACTTAGCTGGAATTAAGGTGTGGGTAAAAATTCTTGTTAAAGACATGCCAAGTGCAAGTTGGGAAATGTTGGAGTAGTTTAAGATTTACTATCAGATTATTTCACTGTTTTGACTTGCTTCCTTCTAAGATTTGTTTGAACAGGAATAACATAATAATTTTAAGTTCAGGAATGTGCAGTGTTTTCATTCGTCTGTGATGTCTGCAGAGTTACCCCTCACATTATGTAGAGAAATCACGCTACTTGGCCAGCAGATTTGAGAATAAAGAAATAAACTCCAATTTATTATGTACAAATCTTAGTGTATTGAGGTTAACCTCTTTAGTAATTTTTTTTGGGGGTCTGAGGACATGTAATCTGTTGGATATTGGAATACCAATGGATATTTTTATGACAGTCTTTTGAAGGTCATTTGTTGTTTTTATGTCAGGAGAGCTTTTGTGAAAGTCAGGTGACATTTTGTATGGTTTCTTTCAAGAGGCAGGGTCTTGAGGTAAAACTTGAGACTTCAGTGACTTTGTCTGTAATCTTAGCAGAATGATTGGTTTGTCCCTGTGTCTTTGTTACTGTATCGTACACTCCTCAGCCCCGTGTTACTCTCGTTCTCCCCCTTTTGTGCTCCCCATGTTAATCGTTGCTTTCTGAGGTGTAAGCACACTGTTCCCCCTCCTCTGTCTTCCTTCCTTCCTGGGACCAAGGCCTGGTCTTTATCTGTGTCTGCATTGAGATGTTATTTTCTCCAGAGAGTGTCCTCCCACTTTCTGACTCCTTGCTGCCCTTTTCTCCACTTTACTTCCAAGTTATGTATGTTTTTTTTAACACTGTGCACTTATGCTTATTGTAGCTTATGCTTATTTTGTAGTATATATTTGCTCACTAGATTGAAGTCTGTAGGGAGGAGGAACTAGATCTGACTTGCTTGTAATTGTTGTGGGCTTCCTGACGATAAGGATAGAATACATGACTTCTGGAAGAAATAAATGAGTTAGATATGATGATGCACATATAATCTGACTACATCTGAAACTAAGGCAGGAAGAAGATTATGTGTTGAAGCCTGTCAGGGTTACATAGCATGATACTATTTCAGAAAACCAAAGCAGGCAAATACACAGGAAAGAAAATGAGAATAATAGCTGAATACCTTTTCTGGGTGTTCAAGGTGTAATTGTACATATATGACTGTATTATAGAGTGATATGTAATTTTACAGAGTCTGAACTGGGAAAGTATGCTGTACAACCTATATAATACTAATATCATTAATGTTTGCTATTAGGATACATACTGTGCATAATACTGCTATTTAATTCTGATATTTTTACATAAGGCCTCTTCTGAGTTGCAACTTAACATTTGTAAGATAGTGAGTGTGGCCGATCTCATCTGATCTTGGAAGCTAAGCAAGGTCGGGCCTGGTTAGTACCTGGATGGAAGATAGTAAGGGTGGGTAAATTATTCTATCCATATGTGATGGTTTGAAAGAAAATGGACCCTAAAGGGAGTGACACTATTTGGAGGTATGGCCTTGTTGGAGGAAGTGTGTCACTGTGGGGGCAGGTCTCAGGTTTTGAGGTCTCTTTTGCTGAAGCTTCCCTCCGTGTGACAGTCGACTTCCTTGTTGCCTGTGTAGCAAGATGTAACACTCTTCAGCCCCAGCACGGCACATCTGCCTGCATGATGCCATGCTCCCTGACGTGATGATAACTTCTGAAACTGTAAGCGAACCACCCCAATTGAGTGTTTTCTTTCTAAGAGTTGCCATGGTCATGGTCTTTTTACAGCAATAAAAACCCTAAGTAAGATACCATGAAAAGGAGAATAGTTCTTTCTAGGTATTTTGTAAGTAGGGAGTACTTAATCATTTTCTTCAACCATCCCATATGATAGAAGTCTATCTATAGGAACTTCTGTTTGAGGTTATGCAACAAACCTAGAGGACGAATTTAATTACTTAGAACATAATTTCAGTATTAGAATTATACCAAAACAATAAAGAAGGGCAGGAAGGGAGGGTAAATGAATAATTCTAAAGATGTTTGAAATGGTCCAAGGGAATCATTTGCTATTTGCCCCAAATTGTATATAATATACATTGGAGTGTGTGTGTGTGTGTGTGTGTGTGTGTGTGTGTAATGCCTTAAATGAGTTTATAACACTTGGTGTAATAATGCTTTCCCCAAGAGCTATAGGCTATGTAACAAAAACTCCAGTTCTGTACATGAGAAACCTCCTTTAAGTTTTTGGTCTGGGGAGTCCCAGAGACTCCTAAAACAACATAGGCTATTGGTGTTGCTTTTCATTGCCTCCCAGAAACTGAAGATAAGTCCCTATTTCTGAAAACACCACCCATTTCTGACACAGGACTTCGGATTTGAGCTGGAACTGATCTGACAGCCTCCTCTCTGACAGCTACCTTTTCCATACTAGAAGGTGTTATGTGGGCTGCCAAGACCCAGCTGTGACGCCTATGACCATCAGGGGAAAAGAGTGACATTCATAACTTGGTGGTAGCCAACAACTGTCTAATTGGACTTCAGATCTGCTTTGACGGGAGAAAAATCATACCTGATACTATAAACTTAGGCAGTTGACCATGCTAGTGAAGTCATGAAGGAGATCATGGAGGAGAATCAACTGATGTCACTTTATTTACTCAGCTAGTGTAATTCCTACCTGCATGTGAAATACTTCTCTCATAAGAATCATTTCAGATAAAGATTGTATTAGAGTCATGGCTAGTCAAAATGCAGAGAACTTCTGACCTTGTGGTATCCCAATTGGTACATTAGCAACACACCCTCCATACCTAAGGCTTAGGGAACGTTCAGAAAGTGGGCATGGAAAGATTGTAGGAAGTCTGTTACAAGATTGTGTCTTCTAGATATGACAAGGAAGCCACATCCATGAAATCTCGATGTTATGGCTGCTTAAATAAGACCTGAGCAATGGCAGCAGAAACTGACACTCCATGGTGGATAGGGAAATCTCACAGGGCTCCAACCAAGAAGAGCTCTACAGGCAATTAGCACCTGCTGGGAGTGGGAGAGGTCTTCTTCCTTAGGAACGAGTTCTCCAATTGGTTATCCAGTACCAAGTAGTCAGTCCTAAAATATATATGCATACAATAACACTAGACAGACTGAGCAGGGTATATTTCTCTCCCCTCCCCCCATATATATTCCAGAACATTTTCTTTATTGAGATTGTCTAGACCAGCCTGGTCTACAAGAGCTAGTTCCAGGACAGCCTCCAAAGCTACAGAGAAACCCTGTCTCACCCCCCCAAAAGAATGTCTAGAGGTTTGTTAATAGTTTGTCCTGACTTTATAGTTATAGTAAGCAACAATACATCTTGCAGTGAGAGGGTTGGCCTGTAGGTGACCACTACCACGTTGAAACAAGAGCCGACTGTCACAGGTTTCTGATATTTTCCACCCCCTGTATTGAACTTTCTTCTTTTTTTTCTTTAATGTATGTTGGGGGTCTTAAATTTCCTTATTTTCTTTCTGCTCCTTCCAAGGTTTTTTTTTTCTTTATTTTATTTTTAAACTCTGTGCCCATTTATACACCTATAAGCTGAGTTTGTGTTCTTCACTTGTTCCGTGGTTTTAGAGTTATGTCATTTCTTGGAGTCCGCTTTTTAACTGGGGGCTTCCAAAGCTAATGTCTGCTATTTAGGAAAAGTGGAAGTGTAATAGTGGTTTGGACAGTAAGTCACAAAGCTGGCCAACTGACACACAGTTCACTTAGCTAAGAATAAGTTCTGCTGTTTTGTTGCTTAGCTACATAACTATTGTTAATAATGTATATTTCAAAATAGCAGAAAGGATGTTTCGTATTTCACTACAAAAAGGAAATAAAATGTATAGATTAGGGAGTAAGTTAATATGTTGATAGAGTCTGTAAGGTATGGAAGAACAACACCTCTTGGAACTTATAAGTGATTACAATAGGAATACGACATTAATAGGGAAAAGCCAGTCTCTGTAAACAGTGAACAAATGAATCAGAAGTTCTCAAAAACTTGTTCACATACAGTATTCACAAGTATGCTTAGAGCAGCTTTGATCGTAATTTCCCAAATGGAAACAACTAGTATACCATCAATGGGTAAATGAAGTATAGTTCTTCTAGACAGTTACATATATTTAGGACAAAAAATGAGTGATGCCGGGCGGTGGTGGCGCACGCCTTTAATCCCAGCACTTGGGAGGCAGAGGCAGGCGGATCTCTGTGAGTTCGAGGCCAGGCTGGACCGACAGCCTCCAAAACAATACAAAGAAACCCTGTCTCACAAAAAAAAATGAGTGATTAGATATCAAATGCCATGAAGGAAACACTAGTGCATAATACTAACTAAAAGAAGCTAGATTGACAAATCTAGGTACTGTATGATTTTCAGCTGTGTGACATTCTGGAGACATTATTTTCAGAGACAGTTTTTAAAAAAATCAACGACAGCTATGTCCTAGTGAGGAAAGAGGGGAGGTTGGGCATACAAGAGGAGTTTAAGTATAGTAAAACCTCTGTTTAATACTGTGAGAGTATAGAGATCCTGAGACGTTTATCATAAGCTACAAAATTAACAGCGAGACTAAACTTTGAATGCCAATAATAGCATGGCAGGTTCATGAGTTTTAACAAGTATGCCAGTTTGGAGAGGATAAAGATAATGGGGAAGGACATTTTGCATATGAGGGGCAGGGTTATGTGGGAAGTTGCTGCATTTTCAACTGACATTTGCTGCGAGCTGAAATCTAAAAACTTACTAAGACTTGGTATATGGTAAGTCAGTTTATTGCAGAGAGAGAGAGAGAGAGAGACAGAGACAGAGACAGAGACAGAGACAGAGACAGAGACAGAGAGACAGAGAGAGACAGAGACAGAGAGACAGAGAGACAGAGGGAGAGGGTGAAGGTGAGAGGGTGAGTGATTCATAGTGTATGTTTACATGGGTGTTTGTCTTCTGGTAATCTAGAGTTACTCAGCTTATGTGTTTAGACCTTGACTTTTGAGAGTCTTTGGTTTTGCATGTAACATGTTGATGGATCAGCCCTTTAGTAGTGTCTGTAGTGGTATCTTGGCACTTGCTGCTTCCTGAATGAATCACTAGCAACAGCATGCCTTAGTAACAAATGTCACTGTATTTAGTTTTGCTTGAGGATTCTGTTCTTAGCCTCTCTCTCTATTTGTAAAGGGAAGACTACAGCTTTCTATGAAGAAAGATGGCATTTCGGCCTGGTCCTTGGTAGTCACTGTTCACTGTTACCTATGATCAAATATAGTCATTCTCCTTTATTCTCCTTGCTGCAGCACAAGGTGCACTCTGTCACAGCCTTTCGCTAGAGCTCCTTAGTCATTAGAACTACAGGTTCTGGGTATTAATAGTATTGAATCTATTCACTGTGGCCATTATTATAAACCTAGGTTTAGTAAGTCTTGGTTGTAAAACTAATTGATGACTGATTGAATAAGTAAAAATACACAAATCACAGAAATAAAATGAAGCTTAATGAAGTTATTAATGCATTCAAGCTTATCTATCTTAATTTATATCTCCTGACACCAAATCATGTTCTTTTTTAGTTTATTCAATTAGCAGCTACCTGGTCTTCGTGAACAGTGGTTCTCAACCTGGGTCATGACCCCTTTTGGGGTTGAATGACACTCTTATAGGGGTTGCCCGAAACCACTGGAAAATACAGATATTTACATTATGATTTATAGCAGTAGCAAAATTATTTATGAAGCAGCAACAAAATAATTTTATGTTTGGGGCCATGACAACGTGTATTAAAGGATTACATCATTAGGAAGGTTGAGAACCACAGTTCAAGAAGCATATGCGATGACAGAGAGTGCATCATGCTAACTTGTAAATGTCAAATGAACGCTTATGGCAGTGCAGTGACAGTAATACCATAGGTTAGGTGCTTTAACGCCTACAAATAAACTCAGCCAAGCCCATTATGTATTATCTAGCTTCAGTCCAACTCTTAGGTATCAGAGATAGTATATATTGCTCAGGATTCAGTGTTAAGTAAGAGTCTTAGTTACTTTTCTATTGTGGTGATAAAACAACATGACCAAGGCAACTTATAGAAGGAAGGGTTTATTTGGGACTTATGGGTCCAGAAAGGTAGGACATTACCATTGGCGGTGTCATGGTGAGAATAATGGTGGCAGGCAGGCAGGCAGCCCACTGAAGCAGCAGATGAGACCTGCCATCCCAATCTACAAACAGGAAGTAGAAAACACTTGAACAGTAGAGCATCTTTTGAAACCTTAAACTAGTCCTCAGTGACCCACCTCCATCAACGAGACCACACCTCCTAATCCTTCCCAAACAGTTCTTCCAACTAGGAACCAGATATTCAAATATATGAGCCTAAGGTTGCCATTCTCATTCAAACTCTAAACAATCTTTAAAGCAAAATATGGATCCCTCAAAAAGAACAGGATTTAATAGTCAGTAAGGAAAAGAAGGGAATGATTGGAAGCTAAAATCTAACCAATACAGTTTGATGTGTTGAAAGAGTTAAAGATTTCTGTGAGGCTGAGAACTGGAAATAAAATTCAAAATTAACAACTAGAAGGTCATTAAAACGTTTCTGCACACTGATAAGCCTCCCAGTGGAAGCAGCAATCCAAATCAGACCAAATCAAATTGAATTAGAAAAAGCCTAGGTTTAATGGATAAAACCCTCCCAGATGATTTTCTGGCCCCCCAGAGAGAAGACAGGGAAGAGAGATCAAAAAACCATGTGTCTGTTTTCTGGGAGTGGGGGGAGTTTAAATACCCTGTGGGAGTGGTCTTGAGTGTCTTTGGGGGAGGGGTCATCATTTGGCAGGCTTTCTGAGATGAGGCAGGGTTTGGAGGGGTGTTGAGGTGGAACTTCCATTAGAACATTCCAGACTCTTTGGGTACATGGATGCCAGGGGCTAAGGTAAAGCTTTCACCAAAACAGTCTTAGTAAGAGGTATTTGAGTAGAAGCCACATGGTAATGGATTGGGGAAGAAATGGAAATTAGAATCAGAGAATGAAATTAGACATCTTTTACTTTATTTTTTCTTTTCGAGATGAGTGAAGTTTAGCATGAATAATAAAAACCCAGAGACACATATTGGGGTTCAAGCTGAAGATCAGAAAAGCAAAGCACCCAGCCACTAGCTCTTACCTCTGCCAAGCTGATATGGAGATCCTGTCTTCCCTGTGACTGGAAACTGAGTCTCACATGAGACCCTTTGCTTCTTCATTACATAGCTCTCTAATGCTGGGATTGAAGGTGTGAGCTCTGTTATTTTGGATTGATTCTCTGTCATGAGCTCTGGGTGGCTAGAACCCACAGAGGTCCGTCTGCCTCTGTCTCCTGAGTCCTGGGATTAAAGGTGTGCATCACCACTGCCCAGCTGCTATGGCTGTGGCTAGCTTTGCATTCTCATCATCAGTGACTTTATTAGATCATAAAAATATATCACCACAGAGATCCATCTGCCTCTGTCTCCTGAGTCCTGGGATTAAAGGTGTGCATCACCACTGCCCAGCTGCTATGGCTGTGGCTAGCTTTGCATTCTCATCTTCAGTGACTTTATTAGATCATAAAAATATATCACCACAGTGATCCATCTGCCTCTGTCTCCTGAGTCCTGGGATTAAAGGTGTGTTCCACCACTGCCCAGCTGCTATGGCTGTGGCTAGCTTTGCATTCTCATCTTCAGTGACTTTATTAGATCATAAAAATATATCACCACAGTGAAGGAATGAATAGTGAGACAGTTCAAAAATCAGAAAAAGAGAGCCGGGCGGTGGTGGCGCACGCCTTTAATCCCAGCACTCGGGAGGCAGAGGCAGGTGGATCTCTGTGAGTTTGAGACCAGCTTGGTCTACAGAGAGACCAAAAGAAAAAAAAATCAGGAAAAGAGTAATTTAAATGGACAGGTTTTTGTTTGCTGTTGTTAGTGTGATGTAAATGAAATGCATGTGTGTGATTAGGTAGACAGTACTAAGTCAGAGATAGAATTTAAAGAGAGAAACTCCACTAGGAGGCAGGATCTTCTCAGTATATTTGTCTGGTATTTGGGAGTGAAGAGTATGAGCAAAACTGGAGTTTATTAGTCAGGGGAGAGTGTACACAGCGTGGAGGACATAAAACAGGCCACTAGGACCCGGAAAGATGGCTCAGGGATTGAAGGCACTGGTCTTTTTCCAAAGGAACTGGGTTCAATTCCCAGCACCAACATGCCAGCTCTTGGCTGTCTATGACCCCAGTTCCAGAGGATCTGACACCCTCACACAGACATACATGCAGGCAAAACACCAGTGCACACGAACTAAAATAAAGGAGCTCATAATACTTTTTAAATAGGCACACTATAATGTCCTAATAGTAGCTGGAAGAAAGCTGTAAGTAACTTTAAGTTATTTTGTTATAGAGATATAATCTGTACCTAAGTTTAAAGTTTAAAAGAATAAATTTTAAGATAAGGTGCAGAGATTTATCTAAAGAATTTCCTTTGTGAGATCAAGGCATGGTTTATACTGGATGTAGTCCATGTTTATAGATTATAAAGGATTAAGATAAGATTAAAAACCAAAAGTCACAAGGGTTGAAGACCTGTTTTGACCTTAGCATTGTTCATTAGCTGTTTTAATGCTCTTGTTTAAAATGTTTCTCAAAAAAAAAAAAAAAAAGGACCAACAAAACATAACAAGAGTACAGTCATTTTGTCTTGCGTTGGTTTGGTCTTTATTGAAGTTCTTGACTCAGTGAGACTTAGTCAAAAGGAAGAGGTGAAGGGACTCTAGCTCTCATGTCCTCCTCACTTGCCTTATCTTTGTACCCTGCCTCACAAGGGTGTGGCAGGCTGTGTGGACTGCACAGACTTCAAGAGCCTTATGATCTGCAGTTGTAGTCTCTTTGATAGTTTTGTAGTCAAGGGGAGGGACTGGAGGAGTAGCATTGTTATTTCAGAGAGTCATCGTATGTGGAGAGATGGTTTTGTAAAGTTCTGAGAGTAGGGCAGAGGAGTTAGCAGTTAATGTTTTGGAAAAGGTCAGGTCAGTTCTTTTGTGAATATATGTGTTTTATATCGTTTGCGGGAAAAGGACACCAAGAGGGAAGAGTGTTATTATAGGCGGCAATGCAACAAAGAGCCAGTCTGGAACCTTTGACCTTTAAGCTGAATTTCATTAGCAGATCACTACACGGAAATAGGTTGATGCGGATAGTGCAGTGTTTCAGTGCTGTAAGGTGTTGACTGGGACAGTGGCCTCCTGTGTGCATCTGTGACTTGATTTTTCCCCTGAAGTTGGTTGTTCAAGGTTTTGGATATTATGTGGAGTCTGCGATGACCTTGTTCAGTACCAAGGAGAAATTTTACAGATATAAGCTGGCTTATGTAGCAAACTTAAATTCCTTTAAATGTAGAAATCTCTTTAATATATCATTTTATGCTATATTAGAAACAAACAAACAACACATGTTTTATCTTTCTTGTAGAGGTCTTGGGAAAATACAGATTAGTAAAAAAGAAAATGAAAAAAAATCCAAAAATTTCAAGAATTCATTCTATTTTATTTATTAACAGTTATTTTGAAACAACCTTTTGTCTTATTTAAAATTGAAATAATGGGGATGGAATAGTCATTTTTAAATAACCCTGTGGTGATATTTTGTGCTTTAACAAATAAACCTTGTCTGAAGATCAGAGTGCAGAGCTAGCCATGCTATCCATGCTATCCTTGAATTGTTAACCATAGAGGCCAGGCAGTGGTGGCACACATTTTAATCCCAGCACTTAGGAGGCAGAGGCAGATGGATCTCTGTGAGTTCAAGGCCACCCTGGGATACACGAGGTTGATGTAGCCTAAAAGAGAAGCAGAGCTCATGCCTTCAATCCAGCACTTGGGATCACTCGTCTATAACCCAGCACTGGGCAGGTGGGGGCAGGAGTGCTAGGGCTGGGCAGAGAGAGGAGTGTAAGATGGGAGGAGACAGGAGCTCCTGGCATTCAGTCTGAGGATTCCAAGAGATGGGACCGCCCATTCGTCTGAAGATTTGCGAAGGTAAGAACTGCCGGCTGGCTGCTCTGCTTCTCTGATCTTTCAGCACTCACCCCTATATCTGACTGGGGTTTTTTTATTTTATTATTAAGACCAATAATGTAGAATTCGTGCTACATGACCCTATGCCTTATTTAAAATCAGAATAACTGGGCCTGGTGAGGTAGCTCAACAGTTAATGGCACTTACTGTAAAATCCTGGATACCTGCATTCAATTCCTGGAACCACAAACAGGTAGAAGGAGAAAACCAGCTCCATCAAGGGGTTCTCTGCTCTCCACATGTGTCCCATGACTGGTGTGTGCCCACACCTATCTCTCTGTCTCTGTCTGTCTGTCTATGTCTCTGTCTGTCTCTCTCCCCCCTGTCTCTTTTTGTCTCTGTCTCCATCTATGCCTCTCCCTCTCTCCCCCCCCCTCTCTCTCTCCCTCTCTCTCTCCCTCCCCCTCTCTCTCACACACCATAAAAAAAGAAAATTGGGATAACATGATTTACTTCTCAAGACTTTAATTTCTTTAGTTTGTTAAATATTCTTTCAAAACACTGTTTTAAATGCTTATATTCTGTTATAATGATGCAGCATGTTTATTCTACTTTGGATTAATAGGCTTTTTCTTATTTTCTCTTTATAGGACATTGTGAGGAATACCTATAAGAATTCTTGTTTTGAGTACAGTTTTGTAGGCATACTGTTATAATGGGAAATATTAGTTTGAAATGTGTGTTGTAGTGATTCCCCTCTCATTTTTGTTTTAGTGATCGTGTTGTTAGTGAGACAGGGTCTTAGTGCATAGTCCAGTTTGCTGTGTTGCTAGCTGACCCATGCTATCCTTGCATTGGTGATTGCTCTGCCTCAGCCTCCCAGGGGTTGGCCTATAGTGTGCTCCTTCTCTCCCAGTTACTTTGTAAAAAGTGATGTTTGCTTAGCTTAAAAAAAATATGCAATAGAAGTATAAAGACATAAGCAATTCAAAGCACCCAAATCTTATCAGCCAGAAAAAACTATGCTAACATTTTATGAGCATTATTTCATTTGTGTTTATGTAATAGACAAATTGGAGTGCTTTTATGAGTGAGGTTATGCTATTTTAAAAATAAAAGTATAAATGTGATTGTGGTGTTTGAAAGAAAATGGCCTCCAAGGGGAGTGGCTCTAATGGGAGGTGTGACCTTGGAGTAGGTGTGGTCTTGTTGGACGAAGTGTGTCACTGTGGACGTGGGCTTTGAGGGCTCTTATATGCTCAAGCCACACCCAGTGAGACAGACCACTTCCTGTTGCCTGCAAGATGTAGACTCTCAGCTCCTTCTCTAGCACCATGTCTGCCTGCACATCACCATGTCCCGCCATGATGACAATGGACTGAACCTCTGCACTGTAAATTAGCCACCTCCATGAAATATTTCCTTTGTAAGAGTTGCAGTGTCGTGGTGTCTCTTCGCAGCAATAGAAACACTAACTAGACAAGGATCTTGTTTAAATTTGACAGTGAAAAATTTGAACTACAGATTTTAATTACTCAAATCTCAATCAAGGTTTTGAGACTGGATCAGGCTGGCCTTGAACTGATAGTTGCCCCTGCCTCTGCCTCTCAAGTTCTGTGGTTAAAGGCATGCGCCACCATGTCAGGGCACCACAGAAGTCTTAAACTGTGTAATATTTCACTAAAATTAAGAGTTTAGAAAAAAAAACATAAATCAGCGTAAAATCTGAAACTGCGTGGTGAAGATTTAAATATTAGAGATCAGATTTCTATGCAGAAAGGCAGAGTGATGGAAATACTGCTCTATTTCCCAAGCTCTGGCGTTCACATTGGTTTTAGGTTTGCTTCTCTGTTTACTAGAATTGCTTTTTGTTTACCAGAAGCTAACTTAGTCTTTTGTTCTGTAGTTAGCCTTGGTTCTACACTAAAAAAAATGGATGTAGCTTTCCTGCTTCTTTAGTCTTCGTTTTGATTGCTTCTTTGCTTGCCTGAGTTTTATCCTGAAGCAGTTTTATTACAAGGACACGAGAACACTGCTTTGTGTTCCTTGATTGCTTTTATGCTGGAAAATAGTCCTCTTAGTGTTGAGTTTGGAAGACACTTTGGTTGGCTCAGTTTTGAAAGAATCTTAAAATTATGAAATGTTTCCAAAATAAAAATATAGAATAATGTAAAAGACTTCCTACTACCATAGAAACAGCTAGTGTTGGTGTTTTCTTGTGTTGTTTGAGGTCATCAACATTTCTCCCACCTACCCAAATTCTAAGCTATACATGCCACTCTGTCTTTCTTCCCTCCTTCAAGTGATCCTAAAGGTCCTCCTATTTGTGCATGATTTCTTTACTTTTATTGATTGCAAAATGTTTCTATGTACAATCTATCCTTTAGGATTAGATTATATGAATTGCATTTGTTACATTAGTTTGCTACTTAATTCTTTTAGTTTTTATTTTTATTTTATGTGATGGAGCATGTCATTTTGTATGCTGTGCGTTTCTCTTATTGGTTCATGAATAATGCTGTTTCAGCAAATGGACAGGCAGAATTTATCTAGGTGGGCAATCCAAACAAAGAGGCAGAGAGAAGGAAGTCAAGATCAAGAAGACACCAGGTAGCCATCAGGAAGGCAGGATGCCAGGGTATCACCTAGGTAAACCACAGCCAAGTGGTGATACACAGATGAATAGAAATGGGTTAATTTGTAAGAGAGAGCTAGCCAATAAGAAGCCTAAGTCATTGACCAAACACCTGTAACTGATATAAAGCCTCAGAGTAGTTATTTCATAGTGGCTGCAGAGACCTAGTGGACAGAGAAACCAATCCAATGGGACTCAGATAGAGTCCCCTTCTACAGCTCTATGTGTTTTGCTTTCATGTATGTCTGCACTCTGTGTTTGCAGTACTTGTGGAGGCCAGAAGAGGGCATCTAATCTGAACCTGGAGTGAAGGCAGCTTTGAGTGGCCATGTAGTGCAGACAATTACACCTGGTTCTTCTGGAAGAACAGCCAGTGCTGCCTCTCTCCTTCCCCCACCCCTTCCCCCTCCCATTTATTCATTTATTTATTTATTGTTTATTTTTTTGTTTTTGTTTTCAGGCAGAGTTTTTTTGAAGCTCTGGATGTCCTGGAACTTACCCTGGCTTCAAATTCAACAGATATCTGTCTGCCTCTGTCTCCCAAGTGTGTGTGCCACCACCGCTGTGTGGGTTTCTTTAAAATGTTTTTATGTGTTTTGGTGTTTGCCTGCTTATGTGTCTGTGTACCACACGCATGCCTATGCCCCTGGAGGCCAGGAAAAGGTGTTGGATCTCCTGGAACTAGAATTATAGACAGCTGTGAGCTGCCATGTGGGTGTTGGGAATGGAACCTGGGTCCTCTGGGAGATCACCAGAACTCTTGACCACTAAACTATCTTTCCAGCCCCTGAAGTTTATGTTTAGTACTGTATAGTGGTCTGCGGTTTTGGAAAAAGTATCATTTAGTAAATTTAGAAGGCAGATAGTTGCTTATGCACTTACCATGACTGCTTCATGATAGTTGAGTGATGACATTTGCACATTTTATTGTGAGAATTGTGACTGTCTCTGAGATGTGTGTGTATCACTCGATCTTGAGTTACTTAGCATATTAGAGAAAACTTGTGGAAGCTTAGGGGACTGCATCCCCTAGGCTCTGCTGCTTGCTTTAGTGACTACTGAAATGACCAGAACATACTTCCTAAACCTCTAGACATATTATCTGATTAAAAAGACAAATCCAGCCCAGGTGTCTAGCCCCAGGGCCTCACGGCAGCAGCATGGGCTTGGTGCTGCATGGGAGACTGCTTACAGTTACAGTTCACTAGACCCTGTTCCTTTTGGGGCTCACTAGCCCTGCCCCAGCAGTTTCGCTTTAAAACTCTGCTAGATTGTTCGGAATCTATAGCTAAGAGACATTCTCCAAGTCCAGTGACAGACATCTGCCTGGATATTTATCCATGCTTTAAAACTCTGTTAGATTGTTCAGAGTCTATAGCTAAGAGACATTCTCCAAGTCCAGTGACAGACATCTGCCTGGATATTTATCCATGCTTTAAAACTCTGTTAGATTGTTCAGAGTCTATAGCTAAGAGACATTCTCCAAGTCCAGTGACAGACATCTGCCTGGATATTTATCCATGCTTTAAGGTTTGCACTCTCGGCTCTTCAGCAAGAATATGTGTTCTTAGACAGTTTTACTCTCTGGGCTTTACCAACTACCACTTTGTTGTCTTATTTTTAGTTCATGCCAATTAGGAACTTTCTGGAGAATATGTCAGAATGTTTTTAACCTGATTACAGGAACAGGAAAGGAGTAGACGCTCTTATTACAAATTGCAGTTACTATTCTATTATCAGTCCTCGTATGGAGTAGAATGTGTACAGTCAGCATCACAGTCTTCTTAAAACTCAACATGTAAATGACTGTAAAAAGCCTAACGTTTTTAAAATGTTTTTCCTGCTTAAAAAAATATTTGGGTTTCTAAATTTTGGTTCTCAAACCATTTAAGGAAGAGAAGCTTAAGAACTAGGATTCCCTGTATTGTTGTTTTTAATATGTGATTTGATAGAAAGCATGCTGGTTTTGAAGATGAGTGAGTTCTGCTAAATTTATATAGTACGTACCTTGATGTTTCCTTAATTGTCCTTAGTCATATAGTTTTGTGTGACCTTTATCAGGTCACCTCGTTATTTTAGCCCTCCTTTTTTCCCAGGTACCCTTCCCAGAAGGAGGCCTTGCTGGGTGTTGGGAGTGATTTGCTTTGCCAAAGGAGTATGATGAGTAATATGGTTAGTGTCTATCTATAGTCTAGTTATAACTAATGCCCACCCGAAGAGCCATGGATCTGTGATGAGAAGGAAGGAGTGCCTTTCTGGGAAACTGGATTTCAAAAACTCCCATCGTTTGAAAGCAAACCCAAGTCTGACATGGACCAGGCCTGGCTCTCAGCCCTCAAAAGGTAGAAGGAGTGTTACTGGAGTAGTTAGATGAGAGCATGCACCTTGGCAGCCCCAGCAAGCTGGGCTCAGTCCCTACTCATCCCCAGTAAGCCAATGGGAGAGACTAGTAATGGAAACAGACAAAGGAGATTTATTCAGTTTGCCCAGAAGAGGAAACATTGAAGAGGTCCAGTGGCTCCCTAGTCTGTCTTAGGAGTCTTGGCACGTGGCTAACGTAAACAGAGGGCAGGATGTGTGTCACTAAGGAGTCCTGGCCAGGGTACTTCACTGACCTTGGTTCCCATCTTTTTTCTGCTTGGTGGTGTGACAAGTTGTCAGAACTGTCCGCATTCTCTTTCTAGGAGACACACTCCTCTTCTGACTGGCACCAGGCTTCTGCCTTTTCCTTCCCGGGGAGTCCTTCTTCCCTGAGGTTCCTGGGGAAATTTCTGTTCCTTGGGGACCATTGTTTTAATAGTGTGGCAGCTAAAGGGAGAGCACAGGGGTCTCTCTAGAGTGTCTTCTTTCCTGCCAGGATGGTTACAGTAGGAGGATAGGAGTCTACGGCCTGCTGGGGCTGCATGTTGACATCCTGACTCCAGACAAACCAAAACCAAACAGCTTTCCGTGCTGCACTGGGGTGACCAGACTGAGAAGATGGGGTGGAGGCCAGGAGGGAGCAGTGTCCTGTGATGGACCGTCACTGGGATCTCGCTCTGGCCTCGCACCCGCTTCTCAGTCTTTGCGTTCCCTGTGGAAAGAGCCCAGACAGGACCTGGTGCAGCGGAGCAGGTGGACTGCGCTTACGACCGAGTGAAGTAAGGCTCGGCTAGGCGGTGCGGTGGAGCGGTAGAGACCACAATACGTCAGCTTATAGTTTAGTGGACTTTATATACTATTTCTAAAAGGTCTGTGGCAGAACTTTCTTGAGGATGTTTCCTGTCTTAGGTGATTGACTCTTAGAGGAGGAGGCAGCTTTCTTTATCAGAAATCTTCATGCTGTCTGGTACTCTTAAAGTTTAAGACTCCAGGAACCAGGCTTAGATAGTTATCAGTTAGTGATGCCCTAGGCAGTCAGGATCAGAGACGGGATTCTGGTTCTGGTCCTCTGACAGTAATTAGAGCCCTGCAATTCCTGCTCTGGTTTCGCCAGGTGCTGCTGCTGAGGGAGGGCTCCGTCCTTACTGTCTTTCCTTCGATGCCACCCAACAGTGCACCCTCGCATTGAAGAGCACGGGAGAAGGCTCCAGTCCAGCACGTGCAATCTTTCACTGACTTTAGTTACTTAGCTTTTTCCCTTTTCCTGGTTCCCTCTTTTCCTCCTTTAGGACTAGGTCAGCAGTTTGCTAATCATCTCTTAAAGTCATATTGCCCAGTTAATAAAGCTTTATAAAAATTTTCATGGCTGAGGTCTGAGAGAGCTAGTAGTTATTACTAATGTACGTTAACTGGACATGTACTGGCTTTCATGTGCATACATTCATGTTTCCTACCTTGATAGCTACCTTGCTGTACTTTTATTCCTCTCCCCTCCTAGATGGCTAATGGAATTGGATTGATAGAGCAGTTTAAGCAGCGTATGTTACTGACTGAGGGAATGAAGATGTGTGCCGTACAGAGAGGGCAGGTATCTTAGCATCTCCCAGATATTTATGCTGCAACTTTAGTAAAAGGGAATTCAGGCAGAGGTGTCGTTTTTTGAAAGAAGAAGGTTTATATAAGATCTTTACCCCACCTACATGATTTCTTTGTTCTTTGGAAGTCTTTGAGATGAAAAAAAAAACCTCTTCCATTCCTACCTTTAAACTTAAGGATGTCTGTGACTAGCTGTGAGGGGCTTCAAAGTCAGGGGGTAGCAAGGCTTCTCTTCCGTTATTCCTTCATGTTCTCTTTGTGACCATGACCTATAATGCATATTCTTTTCATTTGAAGCAGGGTTGAATAAGTATTCTTGGAGGGTTATTTTACTTTCACAGAATTTAAGACAGACTTAATCTCCATTTTTATAGATATCTGTGGTCAGTAAAACCCATTGTAAACCACAGCGTCTTTAACTGTGGGAGTCCCGTAACTGAAGGAGGCAACACAAGTTGGTCTTAGGGTGTTCATTGCTGTGACTCTTGGTCATAACACCATGACCAAAAGCGAACTGGGGACGAAAGAGCTTATTTGGGTTGTACTTCCACACTGCAGCTCACCATGGAAGGAAACCGGAACAGGAACTCAAACAGGGCAGGGACCTGAAGCAGAGCCATGGAGGATACTGCTTAGTGGCTTGTCCCCCATAGCTTGCGGAACCTGCTTTCCCATCAATCACCATTTAAGAAAATATCCTACATTTTCCATAGCAGGATTTTATGGAAGCATATTTTCTCTATTCTCTACTCCCTCTCTTCTTCTTCTTCTTCTTCTTCTTCTTCTTCTTCTTCTTCTTCTTCTTCTTCTTCTTCTTCTTCTTCTTCTTCTTCTCCTCCTCCTCCTCCTCCTCCTCCTCCTCCTCCTCCTCCTCCTCCTCCTCCTCCTCCTCCTCCTCCTCCTCCTCCTCCTCCTCCTCCCTCCCTCCCTCCCTCCCTCCTTCCCTCCTTCCTTCCCCTCCCTCCCTCCTCCCCCCATGGTTTTTTTTTTTTTCTGCATGGCCTTGGCTGTCCTGGAACTCACTCTGCTTGCCTCAGCGGTCTCCCTGGAGGAAAGCATTTTCTCAACTGAGGATCCCTCCTCTGACACTAGCTTGTGTCAAGTTGACATAAAGCTAGCCAGTACAAATAGGCAACAACCCAAAATTAAGTACAAATGAAACATGTAAAGAATCCAGCTGTTTCTGTCAGTGTTTGATGTGGCAGAGCTTGCTAATACTGCGTTGTCTAACCAAACTACGGCTGTGGTTCTGAACACGTGTACTTTGCACACACTGTTACCCCATGCAGCTGACCCTGCCTAGACCATCTCACCTCAGATTGGGGCCTTACTGCATGGTATGAATTGCGGTGTTTTTACTGTACAAATGAAATAATTTGCTTTTAGAGAAGCAGTGGTTTAATTACAGAAAGCAGACTTTTTTTTACTGCTATTCATCAGCGTGTAAGTATAAAATTAATATGTAACTTTGGTTTGTATTGAGTTGCAATGTTTAACTTTAAAATTTGCATTTTGAAGGGTTCCATGGTTCAGTGGGTAACACCACTTGCTCACAAACATGAGGATCTGAGTTTTGATCGTAGGTCCTGTGTAAAAACCTGGGCATGGCCATATGTATGCCTGTAGCATCATCACTGTGGGGACAGAGACAGGATGATCCCTGGACCTTGCGGGGTACCAGGCTCAGTCCATGTTCAGTGAGAGACCCTCTCTCCGAAGAATAAGATAGAGCATTAGATGCCCCAATTTTTTTTTGTTGTTGTTCATTTGCTTTTTTAAATTCTTTTTACTCTTTGGGGGGCCCGCCAACCTGCTACCAAATAAATACACAGAAAGTTATTCTTACTTTTGAATGCCTGGCCTTGGGTTGGCTTGTTTCTAGCCAGTGTTTCTTAACTGAAATCACCCCGTCTACCTTGTGTCTCTGGGCTTTTATCTGTTCTCTGTTTTTCATTCCCGCTTCATAGCTGGCTGTGTGACTGAGTGTCTGGCCCCGGCCGCCTCTCCTCCGTTTCTCATTCCTCCCGTTTCTCGTTCTTTTCCTCCTGCTTATTCTCTCCGCCTGGCAGCCCCACCTCTTCCCTTCTCCTGCCAAGCTGTTGGCCGTTCAGCTCTTTATTAGACCAGTCAGTTGTTTTAGACAGGCAAGGAAAGTAACACAGCTTTACAGAGTTAAGCAAAAGAATGTAACAGATCTTTGTACCTTTAAACAGATATCCCACAGCATAAATGAATGTAACACATCTTCAGTTAATATTCCACAACACCTAAAGTTCTCCTCTGGTTTCCACATGCTTATACACAGGCATGAGCAGCCACATGCTTATACACACTTAGTAAAGGCTTTTCTCATGACATTTCCATACAATCACATAATGTAGTTCACCCGTAATCATGCACACTCCCTCTAGTTCCCGTCCTCTCTTACCCATCCATGCTTCTCTGTCCCCTCTCTATTGTCTTGTGTTCTTAATGGCCTGGCGAGTTGATTACAGTTGCTTATAAGAACACAGTGAAGATTTTATGGCACTTTACTGGTGACTGTACTACTGAAGAAAATGCCTCTCTTTTGCCTATCAGCTGTTAAGTCTGTACAAATACCCAGAGCCCCTTCTCCTCCATGACAGGATGCTGGGGCCCCGTCTTGTGCAAATCTTGGGTAGTTAGCTAATAATCACAGCTCTTGTGAGTTCAAGAGTGCATCAGACCTGGGATACCTGGGAGTCAGCCTTCCACACCCTTCCTCCTTCCTCCCACAGCTTTGAATTCCTTGTGTCTTCCTGTGACATTCCCGAGGCTTGGAGGGGGTGATGTAAATGTTCCTTTTGTGGCTGAGTGTTCCCCAGTCACATCTCACTTTGACTGGTTAATGAATCTCTGCAGTTTCCTGACCACTCTGATCAGAGCTGATAACAGCTCAATCTGTGGGCATGGGCATTGTTATTTAGAAGGACTGTTACATCAGTCCTTACAATAAATTTCCTTTTGATTTCTTATCATAAAGTGTTTGACTTGTGTACTTGTTTTACAGCCTTATATATCCATGGTTACCTAAAAAGTTCTCCAGTGACAATGAGCTGTGAGTGCATTGGAAATTATCAAATACATAAGTCAAATGCTCTAAGCCCTCTGAAGGCCAATTATGGTTAGGACTGTTAAAGATCTATGAATCGTTTGATAAAAGCCCTGCTAACCCATGATTTCAAGTAGGTGTGTAAGCTTGCTAGGTGATGGGACACTTAGGACTCCCTGTCTGTAGAATACAGTTGTGTTCTCTTTACCAACAAGACAGCTTTTTACTCACAGAAAGGAGTGTGAAAGCAAATGTCAGTGCACATTTAAAGCAAGGTGCTGAGAGCTAGGTACATTTGTTTGCTTGTAGGCTGGTGCTTATGGACTTAGTTCCTGCTTGGAGGTTTTGTTTTTCTGTATACGGTTTAAGTCATTAAGTTTTTTGGTTCATCTTTTAAAATGTTTTTTCTTCCTTTTCCTGATGAGCTTTAAAGTTTAAGGACTCTTTAAAAATTGGCTGAAGGGAAGAGCACACTAAGTTATTACATTGATTTTTCTTTCTCCTTCCTTCTTTAGCTTCACAATGAAGAAGATCATTCAGAGTCATCTGCTGTAGAGCAGCCGTCAACTTCTAACTCAGCAGCGCAGACTGCGGAAGCTGCGTCTTCAGCACCAGCCCTGGACACCGACTCTTGCCCTCCACCCTACAGCAGCATTACTGTCGAAGTGCCTACAACTTCAGGTGGGGGGCGCTGGTCACATGCACTACATCCTTTTCTTCCTGTCTCTGTGGGCTTGTGGGCTTCTCAAGTCTTTCAGTGGGATGATGGCTTGTTTTGCTGGAGCTTACTGTGTAGCCCAGGCTGGCCTAGAACTCCTAATCTTTCAGCTTCAGCCTCCCAAGTGATGCAGGCTTGGTACAAGCATGTGTCATTGCACCTAGCTTGTTAAATGAACCTTGAAAGAAATACACACACATCTAATCACGCATGTATATACATACGCATGTATGTATACATACATATATGTATAAATCTGTATGTACACACAGTATGTTTATACTTCTATATTCTTAAGGTTGCAATGAAAGCTAATAATGCTGGGTAAGGCTGGGTGGGTATGTGTGAGCAGACATCAGCAGTGGGCATGGTGTTGTGCCATGCATATGGAAGAATGCTGGTGTGCAAGGCAGAGATTGCGCTTGCTGCGTTTGTCCTCTGTGTCAGCTCATCCTACTCAATGTGTGATTTCTCGGCAGTGTTCAAGTGGTCATGTAATAGTTTGCATACTTCCATGTTTTGTATGCTCTTATTTATATAATTGTACGATTCTGTTTACTACTATAATCTTTCTGAGCAGTGTAGTAATTTCTAAACGTGTTTATAAGTTCTCTATTTCACATTCTTTATGAAGTATTTATTTTAAAAAGTAGTTACTGAGAAACATTGTACCAGGAAAACATAACCGTTTGTAAGCCGGGCTGTAGTTCCTTGGAGAGCGCTTGCTTGTGTGTGTGTGACACCCTCGGATTGATCGTCGCCACCACAAAAACGCGCAACGCCTTCGCTACATTTTCTTCCGTGTTTCTTTGTGTAGCGAAGGTTGACTCCATGTGGGAAGCTCATGCTAGCTTTGTGTTTCCCGTTTTTGCATTTGTAATCTGCAAAATGACTTGAAGCTCATTTCCTTTCCAAGGCAGTTTTGGGAAGTGCTCTGTATGTGGCCTCTCATACAGTCAGTGTGTGCTGGCTGATGTTTGTTAGCGCTTACTTTATCAGTGTGCTTGCTTGGTGTTCCTGATAAGAGCTTCTGAACTCCGCTGGAGCACGCCTGCTCTGCTGCCTCCGCCAAGCCCTTCCCTGCAACCTTTGCCATGTCAGTAAAGGGTTCTAGTTGCCCAGAACCACTGTAAAGCGATGGTTCTCGGCTTGTGAACTGTGACCTTTCACAGGGGTCGCCTAAGACCGTTGGAAAGCACAGATATTTACATTCTGATTCACAACAGTAGCAAAATTGCAGGCATGAATTAGCAACATAAATAAGTTTTTGATTTTCAAAAGTTGATCCATCTTTAACTTTCGGAATGAACCGTCACGCCGTGGCTTCATCTCTTCTGGATTGAGAGATGTGAACCCTTTAATAGAGCTCGTGCAGCTTAACAGGTCCTAACACTTCATGTACTGTCTCAGTAGTGTGACCATTCAGCAATGGAAAACAAACCGAGAAGCTTCTGGTCTCTGTGATCTGTGGTCGATAATGCAGCATGTAATTTTTAAAGATTAGGGAAATTTCAGTGGTAAAACCAGCAGAATCTAGTATTTGAGTGTTTCTTTATTTTTATGCTAACCTGTAGAGATGAGTCTGCATTTTTTACAACTCTCGCTAACAGGATGCTCAGGATTTTAATTAATCACAAAAACTGAGTAATTCTAGATTTTGAGTCTCTTTAGTGAAAAATCATTATAATATTTTCTTTGGTTTCTTAGTTATGTGTTAAGTGTGATCTCCTTAGTTTTCTGTGGTATTGTATTCCCCATTAGCTCATTTTATGATTTTTTTTCTAGATCTGTCAGCATCAGTAATATGTGACATTTGTATATTTTATGACACATCGCTCTTGGATGCTGCTTCCCTCTGTAATATCATGTGTGCCTTAGTCAGTGACTTGACTGAGGTCACAGTCCTTGGGAGACTGGAAGACGGAGCTTGCAGACTTTAGCCTTGTTGAGAAGCCTTGCGTACAAAGCAGAGAATTAAATCCTGACAGTTGATGGTGGAGCTCACAATGTCTTGGCTTCTGTTAATGACTTGCCTCTTTTCCATGTTGAATAATTAAGATTTTCAGGATTTTACATGCTGTTCCTATAGAAGATTGTATCTCCATGGTTGCTGTGTGCTATTCAAATTTGTAATTTCAATGTTATTTTCTTAGATTAATAATATTGTTTTCATTTAGATTTTGCTTCTCAAGTGTACTGTTACTACTGTTTCTGTTAGTAGATTAGAAATAACCAAGCTACAGATTCTTAACCTATCTTGATAACTTATTTTTATCTTAAATACTCTATAGCTGAAAATATAATACTAAAATAAAAACTTTTCATGTTAGAGATGCAAGAAGTGCTGTTAAAGAGAAAGCTATTGTAGAAAATATCAAAATATTGTAGCTATAGTTAGAGGAAATTCTGTGTCCCTCAATGTTTGTCATGGCTTTTAGAATCTACGTTTTCCACGATCATCCTTCTACTGTAAATGTTATCAGTTCGTGTTGAATTTAACTTAGACTAATTATATTGGAAATATTGTCTGTAGCTTTATTTTTTTAAATGAGAAGTCTGTACTTACGATTTTACTATAATTTTTGGAGACCATTTCTCAAAAATGCTTTAGAAGTCAGACAGAAATTGTTAGTAACAACGTACCGTCCCTGGGGAGTAGGTGGGGATGATATGGAGGGGATGGTAGGGGACATGAGAGGATGGGAGGGAGAGGGAACTGGGATTGACATGTAAAATAAGTTTGTTTCTAAATTGAATAAAAAATGTAGAGAACTATGTAGCTATTGGGAAAACTGAAGGAGGAGGGGCAGAGAATGAGAAACAATAAGAGTGAATACGCAGCTTTCTTAAGAGGTTAGGGGAGCTCCTGAACCAGTGTAGAAGAAATACCTAGTAAGTTCATCAGAGCAGAGGACGCTGGGGGGCAGGGCTGCCACTTCTTGTGTGACTGGGACTCACAAGTCACTTACTTTTCCTGGATCTCAGAGGCAACATGGCCAGCACCCCATAGATGCTGTGATTACTAGATGTTAAAGGGGTTTTCTTTGATAGGCATGGCTGTGAAATGGTGAGGGAGGGAGTGAGCGAATGAGTGTGAGTGAGTGAGCGAGTGAGTGTGTGAGTGAGTGAGCGAGTGAGTGAGTGAGTGTGCGAGTGAGTGTGTGAGTGAGTGAGTGTGTGAGTGAGTGTGAGTGAGCGAGCGAGTGAGTGAGAGAGTGAGTGAGTGTGTGAGTGAGTGTGAGTGAGCGAGCGAGTGAGTGAGAGAGTGAGTGAGTGAGTGTGAGTGAGTGAGTGTATGAGTGTGTGAGTGAGAGAGTGAGTATGTGAGTGTGTGAGCGAGTGAGCGAGTGAGTGTGTGAGTGAGCGAGTGAGTGAGTGTGTGAGTGAGCGAGTGAGTGAGTGAGTGTGTGAGTGAGCGAGTGAGTGAGCGAGTGAGTGTGTGAGTGTGTGAGTGAGTGAGTGAGCGAGCGAGTGAGTGTGTGAGTGAGTGAGTGTGTGAGTGAGTGAGTGTGTGAGTGAGCGAGTGAGTGAGTGTGTGAGTGTGTGAGTGAGCGAGTGAGTGAGTGTGTGAGTGAGTGAGCGAGTGAGTGAGCGAGTGAGTGAGCCAGTGTGTGAGTGAGTGTGTGAGTGAGTGAGTGAGTGAGTGTGTAGTGAGCGAGTGAGTATGTGAGTGAGCGTGTGAGTGAGTGTGTGAGTGAGTGTGTGAGCGAGTGTGTGAGCGAGTGAGTGAGTGTGGGAGCGAGTGAGTGAGTGTGTGAGTGAGCGAGCGAGTGAGTGAGCCAGTGTGTGAGTGAGTGAGTGAGTGAGTGTGTGAGTGAGTGAGTGTGTGAGTGAGCGAGTGAGTGTGTGAGTGAGTGTGTGAGTGAGCGAGTGAGTGAGTATGTGAGTGAGTGTGTGAGTGAGTGTGTGAGTGTGTGAGTGAGTATGAGTGAGTGTGTGAGTGAGCGAGTGAGTGAGTGTGTGAGTGAGTGAGCGAGTGAGTGAGTGTGTGAGTAAGTGAGTGAGTGTGTGAGTGAGTGAGTGAGTGAGTGTGTGAGTGAGTGAGCGAGTGAGTGTGTGAGTGAGTGTGTGAGTGAGCGAGTGAGTATGTGAGTGAGTGAGTGAGTGTGTGAGTGAGTGAGTGAGTGAGTGAATGAGTGAGTGTGTGAGTGAGCAAGTGAGTGTGTGAGCGAGTGAGTGAGTGTGTGAGTGAGTGAATGAGTGAGTGTGTGAGTGAGCGAGTGAGTGAGTGTGTGAGCGAGTGAGTGAGTGTGTGAGTGAGTGAGTGTGTGAGTGAGTGAGTGAACGAGTGAGTGAGTGAGTGAGTGAGTGTGCGAGCGTCTGTGCAGACTGGTGAGAACACAGAAGATGTTACAGACAGATTCTTACTCCTTGCTCCCAAATTCCTTTCCAGTTCTCATTTTGGATCAGTGAGATGCCTCAGTAGATAAGGTCATCTTTGATGACCCGACTTTCATCCTAAGAAACCACACAGCTGAAGGAGGGAATGTACTTGCACTTACAAAATAAATGTATGTTCAAAACTCTCAGCCTGGAGCCCTCTTTGAGTTGGACCATCTTTTAGTTTAGATGATATTCATCATCCCACCCCTTTATAGTAAATATGGGACAAATAAAAGATTATAAAAGTTTAACAGTGTTTGTGTTATATAGCTTACAATACAGACACAACAGCAATAGTAATCTTTAGTGTCTATAAGTGTTTAAGGTATGATCATGGCTATGAAATCGTATTAAATTTAGTGATTATCCTTTAAAAATCTTTTTTTCTCTTCAGATGCTGAAGTTTACAGTGAGTTTTACCCCGTGCCACCTCCATACAGTGTTGCCACCTCTCTTCCTACATACGATGAAGCAGAGAAGGCTAAAGCCGCTGCCATGGCGGCCGCAGCAGCGGAGACACCTCAAAGGGTAAACCCCATTTAACAAGACTTTTGTGACTTTCTGTAAACTTAATGGAAGAATTGTTCTAGTGCGTAGCAGTGTGTGTAGTCTTCCTGTTACTGTGTGTGTGTGTGTGTGTGTGTGTCAGTCAGTGTGGGTCATGTGACACTCTACAGACGATCCACCTTCTCTTCATGTTACTGTGTGTGTCAGTGTGGGTCATGTGACACTCTACAGGTGAATCCACCTTCTCTTCATGTTACTGTGTGTGTGTCAGTGTGGGTCATGTGACACTCTACAGGTGAATCCACCTTCTTTTCATGTTACTGTGTGTGTGTGTCTGTGTGGGTCATGTGACACTCTACAGACGATCCACCTTCTCTTCATGTTACTGTGTGTGTCAGTGTGGGTCATGTGACACTCTACAGGTGAATCCACCTTCTTTTCATGTTACTGTGTGTGTGTGTCTGTGTGGGTCATGTGACACTCTACAGACGATCCACCTTCTCTTGATGTTACTGCATGTGTCTGTGTGGGTCATGTGACACTCTACAGATAATCCACCTTCTCTTCATGTTACTGTGTGTGTGTGTCAGTGTGGGTCATGTGACACTCTACAGGTGAATTCACCTTCTCTTCATGTTACTGTGTGTGTGTGTCAGTGTGGGTCATGTGACACTCTACAGATAATCCACCTTCTCTTCATGTTACTGTGTGTGTCTGTGTGGGTCATGTGACACTCTACAGATAATCCACCTTCTCTTCATGTTACTGTGTGTGTGTCAGTGTGGGTCATGTGACACTCTATAGATAATCCACCTTCTCTTCATGTTACTGTGTGTGTCTGTGTGGGTCATGTGACACTCTACAGGTGAATTCACCTTCTCTTCCTGTTACTGTGTGTGTGTGTCAGTGTGGGTCATGTGACACTCTACAGACGATCCACCTTCTCTTCATGTTACTGTGTGTGTCAGTGTGGGTCATGTGACACTCTACAGGTGAATCCACCTTCTCTTCATGTTACTGTGTGTGTGTGTCAGTGTGGGTCATGTGACACTCTACAGGTGAATTCACCTTCTCTTCATGTTACTGTGTGTGTGTGTCTGTGTGGGTCATGTGACACTCTACAGACGATCCACCTTCTCTTCATGTTACTGTGTGTGTCAGTGTGGGTCATGTGACACTCTACAGGTGAATCCACCTTCTTTTCATGTTACTGTGTGTGTGTGTCTGTGTGGGTCATGTGACACTCTACAGACGATCCACCTTCTCTTCATGTTACTGTGTGTGTCTGTGTGGGTCATGTGACACTCTACAGATAATCCACCTTCTCTTCATGTTACTGTGTGTGTGTGTCAGTGTGGGTCATGTGACACTCTACAGATGATCCACCTTCTCTTCATGTTACTGTGTGTGTGTCAGTGTGGGTCATGTGACACTCTACAGGTGAATCCACCTTCTCTTCATGTTACTGTGTGTGTCTGTGTGGGTCATGTGACACTCTACAGATAATCCACCTTCTCTTCATGTTACTGTGTGTGTGTCAGTGTGGGTCATGTGACACTCTATAGATAATCCACCTTCTCTTCATGTTACTGTGTGTGTCTGTGTGGGTCATGTGACACTCTACAGGTGAATTCACCTTCTCTTCATGTTACTGTGTGTGTCTGTGTGGGTCATGTGACACTCTACAGACGATCCACCTTCTCTTCATGTTACTGTGTGTGTCAGTGTGGGTCATGTGACACTCTACAGGTGAATCCACCTTCTTTTCATGTTACTGTGTGTGTGTGTCTGTGTGGGTCATGTGACACTCTACAGACGATCCACCTTCTCTTCATGTTACTGTGTGTGTCTGTGTGGGTCATGTGACACTCTACAGATGAATCCACCTTCTCTTCATGTTACTGTGTGTGTGTCAGTGTGGGTCATGTGACACTCTACAGGTGAATCCACCTTCTTTTCATGTTACTGTGTGTGTGTGTCTGTGTGGGTCATGTGACACTCTACAGACGATCCACCTTCTCTTCATGTTACTGTGTGTGTCAGTGTGGGTCATGTGACACTCTACAGGTGAATCCACCTTCTCTTCATGTTACTGTGTGTGTGTCAGTGTGGGTCATGTGACACTCTACAGACGATCCACCTTCTCTTCATGTTACTGTGTGTGTGTCAGTGTGGGTCATGTGACACTCTACAGACGATCCACCTTCTCTTCATGTTACTGTGTGTGTGTCAGTGTGGGTCATGTGACACTCTACAGGTGAATCCACCTTCTCTTCATGTTACTGTGTGTGTGTCATGTGGGTCATGTGACACTCTACAGATGAATCCACCTTCTCTTCATGTTACTGTGTGTGTGTCAGTGTGGGTCATGTGACACTCTATAGATGATCCACCTTCTCTTCATGTTACTGTGTGTGTCTGTGTGGGTCATGTGACACTCTACAGGTGAATCCACCTTCTCTTCATGTTACTGTGTGTGTGTGTCAGTGTGGGTCATGTGACACTCTACAGATGATCCACCTTCTCTTCATGTTACTGTGTGTGTGTCAGTGTGGGTCATGTGACACTCTACAGGTGATCCACCTTCTCTTCATGTTACTGTGTGTGTGTGTCAGTGTGGGTCATGTGACACTCTACAGGTGATCCACCTTCTCTTCATGTTACTGTGTGTGTGTGTCAGTGTGGGTCATGTGACACTCTACAGACGATCCACCTTCTCTTGATGTTACTGTGTGTGTCTGTGTGGGTCATGTGACACTCTACAGATGATCCACCTTCTCTTCATGTTACTGTGTGTGTGTCTGTGTGGGTCATGTGACACTCTATAGATGATCCACCTTCTCTTCGTGTTACTGTGTGTGTGTCAGTGTGGGTCATGTGACACTCTACAGGTGATCCACCTTCTCTTCATGTTACTGTGTGTGTGTGTCAGTGTGGGTCATGTGACACTCTACAGGTGATCCACCTTCTCTTCATGTTACTGTGTGTGTGTGTCAGTGTGGGTCATGTGACACTCTACAGACGATCCACCTTCTCTTCGTGTTACTGTGTGTGTGTGGGTCATGTGACACTCTACAGACGATCCACCTTCTCTTGATGTTACTGTGTGTGTCTGTGTGGGTCATGTGACACTCTACAGATGATCCACCTTCTCTTCATGTTACTGTGTGTGTGTCAGTGTGGGTCATGTGACACTCTACAGATGATCCACCTTCTCTTCATGTTACTGTGTGTGTGTCTGTGTGGGTCATGTGACACTCTATAGATGATCCACCTTCTCTTCGTGTTACTGTGTGTGTGTGGGTCATGTGACACTCTACAGATGATCCACCTTCTCTTCATGTTACTGTGTGTGTGTCAGTGTGGGTCATGTGACACTCTACAGGTGAATTCACCTTCTCTTCATGTTACTGTGTGTGTGTGTCAGTGTGGGTCATGTGACACTCTACAGGTGATCCACCTTCTCTTCATGTTACTGTGTGTGTGTGTCAGTGTGGGTCATGTGACACTCTACAGGTGATCCACCTTCTCTTCATGTTACTGTGTGTGTGTGTCAGTGTGGGTCATGTGACACTCTACAGACGATCCACCTTCTCTTGTCCATGGTGTCCTCAGTCTCTCTTGACCCTGTCTAGTCCCTGCCTCAGCTTATGGGACCCAGAACTAACTTTTTCAGGACGTTTGTCACTTCCCAATTTTTGATGTCAGGCATATCAGACACTGACTTTTCCATCCGAGTCGGCCCACTCTGATCAGCATTCTGTCCTGTGGATCATTTCCACCGCTCTCTCTGTGGCCCGTGGATTCTCCTGATACGTACAGTGCACATTTCGTTGTCTCTCATCAAAGACATGTCTCGTTTTCTACTCATGTTTGCTCTTCCCTGCCCTTGCCCCACCCCCAGGGCACCCTTTACTCCTTCTTCCCTTTCGTATATGCGTGACACCCTTTAATGGTTGCACACATAACTTGGTATGTCTTTACTATCTCATTCCTCCTGTCTGCCATATGGGCTCTACAAGAGCATGAAGGTTTGTTTGTGGGAACTCATGGGCTAAGGCTCAGGAAGCAAAACCTTGTGCAGTAATATTCCTTAGCTCTTAGACGCAATCAGTGATAGCAGCGTTGCAAGTCGTTTCACAGTTTAGTTCTCTCTATGTATTATTTTGTAAGCCAAAGGTATACCATACAAACTATTTTATGTGGTATATTTTAGAGATTAGAATAACAAAAGCACCAAGATATTAAAAGCCTTTTCAGATATACTTAAAAACTTCAGTGCTGAATTTTTAAATTTCATGGGATATATGTCCTATAATTTACCAGTTTACCAAGAACTGACTTGAATTTTAACCCAGCTTGTTTGTCAGCCTGTCAGTTTCCTGTGTTTCAGAAAGAAGGCAGGAGGTTACTAAGGTCCACACGAAGGAAAGACTTAATTATCCAGAGCAGTAGTGGTTGTCATGCTCTGCTGTCCGTCAACCCCAGTTCCCACAGGACAAAAGTGGAGATTAGGTGAGAATCCCACATGGTGTGGGCTATGTTACTAGGAAGCCCTTGAGAATGCCTTCATCTGCCAGGCGGCGATGCACAGCAGTCGGAAGACAGGCAGGCGGATCTCTGTTGAGTTCGAGACCAGCCTGGTCTACAGAGTGTCTTCTAGGACAGCCAGAGCTATTACACAGAGAAACCCTTTTTCAACCCTCTCCCTCGGCAAAAGAATGCCCACAGCTTTCCTCTGCTGGGAGACTCCACTCTTTCAAAGCTATCTATTGTGTAAGTATCCAGAAAGAGTCATTTTTTCTGTATAGAAGACATGCAGAAACAAGCATGCCTGTAGAGTTATCTCCCAACTCAGCCCACGATTAAGGGACATTTCAGTTGTGTCCAGTCTGTTCTTGCTAGCATCACTATAGTACAATTTTTAATATATTATTTCTTATAAGCATTACTATAATTATATATGTATGTACACAATTTATTTCAAGAATTGAAATTGCTGGATCAGAGAGCATACACATTCTTATTTTTAATACTTACTGTCGAGTTCCTAACTAGAGGCTGCACGAATTTGCATTGAATCACTGATTATTAGAGTTCTATTTTCCCACTCGATATTCATGCAGTGTGTCACATCTATGTTCTTTGTGTCATTTTTATCCCCCCCGCCACCATGTGTGTACGTGTGCTGTATGTATGTTGTGTATGTGTATGTGTATGTATGTGTGTTGTATGTATGTGTCTGTCTGTGTGTGTGTGTGTCTGTTGTGTGTGTGTATTTGTGTGTGTGTGTGTGTGGTGTATGTAGGCTTAAGGTAAGCGTTGGGTGGATTGTGGTTGGGGTACTCTTCCTCTGTCCCTCTCCACCTTCCTTCTTTTAGACAGGCTCTTACTGATAAATCTGAAAATCTCTCTGTTTAGCCACATTGGCTGGTCACTGAGCTTTAGGACCTGCTTGCCTCTGTCCCACCTGCACGGGGGCTATAGGCACAAGCTGCAGTGCCAGGCTTTTTACATGGGCTTTGAGGATTCCAGCTCAGGCCTTCGTGCTTGTACTGACTGAGCCATGTCCCCAGCCCTCAAGTTACCGTTTTTGTGTCTGCCTTTAAAGATACCCCTCCCAACAGCACCTGTGATAAAGGCATACTTGCTAATTCCCATCTGTATGACCACTTGGGAGGGTTAGGTGTTACGATGTTCTTACTCTTAAATTGAAGGTAATAAAGTTGTAATTATTTTAGTGAAATGTTTGCTATGTATTTTACAGAACCAGGAGGAAGAGTGTACACCAAGAGATGACTTCAGCGACGTAGACCAGCTTAGAGTGGGCAATGACGGCATTTTCATGCTGGCGTTTTTCAGTAAGTGACCTTTCCATTCTGCTTTTAAGAAATACTGCTGCTTGTGAATGTAAAATAACAGTGAAGAAAATGCTACTAGCATGGGTCTACCTCACTTAAAGGGTAAATTGCTCAAGACGGTGGACATAAGAAATCCTAGAACTTACTAAGCATTTTTTAGGTGATGCTGACTTCAGTCTTTATATGGCTGATGCTGACCAAAAGTAGATTCATATTTAAACTGAATGAGATTTTACAGAGGAAAAAAGAAGAATGAGAATTTTAAGAAAAATACTGTGTCTTTTAAGACTGTACAGATCCACTTAATGATATTTTCATTACTGTCCAGTATGTGCAGTATTTAACTCCTGACGTGTTTTGCTGTAATTTTCGGTTGGGTCTGATGGGTACAATGGGAAGGCAGTGGATCCATTGCTACGCATAGCTGCTCACTGCTGTTTGTACTGCTAGTCTAATCTTTTTAATCTTTAATTTTTACTCAGCCAGTACGCTTTTATAGTAATGTCAAATCCCTCACATATTTGTTTGCATAAATAGTATCTTGAACATTACTTTCTTTCACTGTGAGGTCTTTTAGGAAATCTTGAGGCAGTGGAGGAAATGGGGAAAGCCCCTCTGCGCACACCTGAAGACCAGTGTTTGACCCCTTAGCCCGGTGCTGAGCAGGTGTGGCAGCTGCCTGTAATCCCAGCCAGCACTTGGGAGAACAGACAGTGGTCCTCAGAGCAAGCTGGGTCAAGTGGAGAGCAACGAGGGAAGACACCCATTGACCTCTACAGCATGCCCACACATGTGCCCTTAGACATCCACATTTATGTATGCACACATCTGCACGGCACACATCCGTGGCCCAAAAGGAAAGATTATGTATATACTGTTGATAGCAGCCTCCTTAGAAATGAAAGCATGCCATTTATGTCAACTAAGTATTTCACTCTGAACTTACATATTTCCTTTAACCCCATACCTTTTATTTAATATTCATGTTTTAGATTTGAAACACTTATAAATGTTGTAAGTGCATGTAGATTATTTTTGGTCAGTGACAGTATATTGATTTATATAAATATATATTCCCAGATTTAATACATTTCTGAATTTTAGTAAAATTCTGTGAAATTTTATTTCTACAAGTTAGTTGCTTTTATGCTTTCTGTTTTTTACAAATAATTGTATAAGATTAAAATTGTATTTTATTCTGGTATGCCCAGAGCCTACTTTGGTAAATACAGATTTATTTGTGATTGCTACCATCTAGTGGCTAGTCTTGAAATTGCAACTTGGTTTCTATCCCGTCCTTAAACTGGTAATCTGGAAATACATTCTTTAATATAGCTTGTAACCTAAGCATTTTAGGTTATATTTTGCCAACAAAACTACAGAAAATGTAACAGTTCTATTAAAAACCTTTTATATGCTTAACTCTTGGTTTCTCTACTTACAGCATTCATGGTTTTGCTTCTTAACTTGTGTAATCTTAGAAACGATTTACAGTTAAATTTAGTGATATAATTACATTTTCATATACAGAAAATCAAAGGGAATAAATGTGTATATGTGTATTTGGATAAAGTTTAGTAAGACTATGAGAAGTAATCTTATATTTGGTTAGGTATTATAAAGTGCCACTTAAAAATTTTCAAGAGGATTGAGTAGAATAGAGTTGCTTGTCAGTAAATTCAACTCTAGAAATTATATTCAACCCAATAGATAACTGATCACATTGTAAATGACTGAGTTCTTTCAAATGTGTGCACCAATTTGTGAAAGCTTTTCCCTCAACGTTTAGCCGTCTGTATCATGTGTATGAGAATCTTCATATCAGAATGAGAGAGACATTACAGCTAATTACCCAGCTCTTGTTATTTTAGACTTCAGAAAACATTTGCAAAGAGAGCAGAAGCAGAAGACAGTTTTGAAATGTAAATGTGACTTGCAGGGCTTGCTGAATAGTTGTATGCCAACATGAAACAAGCTGAAGTCATTTGAGAGACAGGAACTTGAATTAAGAAAATGCCTCCATAAGGGAGTTAGTGATTGGTGGAGCAGGACCCAGCCTATGGTGGGTGGTGTGACCCCTGAACTGATGGTCCTGAATTCTATGAGAGCTGTGAGGAGCTAGCAGTGAGCAGCTCCTCTCCATGGCTTCTGCATCAGCTTCTGTCTCCAGGTTCCTGCCTGTTTCAATTCCTGTCCTGACTTCCTTTGATGAACGGTGATGTGGAAGTGTACGCCAAGTAAACCCTTTCCTGCCCTCACCTCTACCCAGCTGAAACGGCAGTCCTGTCTCCCCGAGTCCTCAGAGGCAAAAGCTCTCAGATCCTGTCTCCTCCTCCTTATATTCCTTTCTTCACCCAGAGATATCCTGTCTCTGCCTCCCTAGTGAGCTCTGTTACTTTTCACTCTTGTGTAGGCCAGGGTGGCCTTGAACTTGGAGAGATCCATCTGCCTATCTCCTGAGTCCTGGGACTAAAGATGTGTGCCACCGTTGCCTAGCTTCTACAGCTAGCTAGCGTGGCCGACTTTGCTTTCTGATCCTTCAGGCAGTCTTTATTAAGTCATAATTAATATTTCACCACAGACTAGGGCTCTTATTTTATCCTCATCAGAAGCTGCTGTTGACATTTCTATTTAGACTTTTCTTAGAAGCATGTAGTGAGTTCTAATTATGGCTTTAATTTGCATTTCTCAAATAATTATGACACTGAGTGTCTTTATTCTGTAAGTTCTGTTAAGAATCTATCATATAAAAGTCAAAAGGTCCATTTCCTTAAATGGCGATATAGATGCTAATGTATTAAAAAACAAACTTGCTCTGTCCATATAAGTTGTCTAAAATAGCTTTTAGATAAGGTTAATATTGGTATTAAATCCAGAAAAAGAATAGATCAGAATTGTAACTGTTCTTTTATTTATGACATATTATGTTTGACTATTTTGTTTTTACCTTTGCAAAACCTGCAGTTTGACTGATCCCGTGAAGGTCAGACTCTGCAGGAATGATACTGTGACCTGTGTTTTGCTGGTTTACAAATGAAGTTTCAAGTGAGATATGGAAAGAAAATAAGCAAGCAAGCGTCTGTTTTCTCACTCCCAGAAGCTATGCTTAGATGACCGATGTTTAGATGTACACATGTTATATATACACATCCATGTGAGAGACGTGAAAGTAGGGCTTAAGGGGTGACCCGTGGGAGGGAGAGCAGGAGTACAAGGAGGGTAAAGGGCAAACATGAGCAAATACAGTGGCACACGTGTGTGAGAAGTCAAACGGTTATTTTATGCTCGCCAAAACAAGTAAGGAAAAGCGAGCGTCGTCAATAATAATGTACTTTTACGTGCTAGTAATAGCCTTAGAGAGCCGGTAAGGAAGCTGTTGATCAGACTGACAGGAGCCCAAGTTTATTTGCTTATTGTAACAGATCTGCAAGCAGCAAGCTGAGGCCGTCTCTAAGGGCGGCTCAGCGGGTAGAGGTAAAGAAACTATTTCACTTAGGCAATGACGTATTGCTATTACCACGTTTCTGTTAATTTGTATAGAAATGACGACCTTGAAAAGCATGTTTCTGTTGTTTTTAGTGGCATTCATTTTCAATTGGCTTGGATTCTGCTTATCGTTCTGTATCACCAACACCATAGCTGGGAGGTATGGTGCTATCTGTGGATTTGGCCTCTCTCTGATCAAATGGATCCTCATTGTCAGGGTAAGCACCTCGATGGTTTCTATCTAATGTGCGGTTCACTGCAGGGCTTGCTTCATGCACACACATCCCACCCGGTAGAGACTTACACCTCTTCTTTGACATTCTGTAACCATGAAGATGCGGGGTAACTGTATGTGCCATACCTGGATGCAGGGTTGGTAGCTGAGATACGAAAAGGCTTCCTCCCACCTTTGGCATCTGTGGCCTCACTTTAAATGGTTTCCTCATAAGCTGATAGAAACTACTTCGTGGGATTATTTCTGAAGGTGGAAAGCAAAGTACCTTACCCAGTTACCTATAGTATGCAGAAAAAAATGTATATATGTTTTGAATACATAGTATTTACAAATATATGTGTATATATGTATAGTATACAGAAATACAGTATATGTGTTTTGAACAAATCATGTTTTCTGCTCTTGTGATGTAGTACAAGTATGCCTTAGATCAAAACCCCAAAGGTTTCTGCTTAATAAGTTATTATAGATTTAAATATCTTCTAAGGTGGTTTTTACTATGCCCTGTTGTTCTTAGTTAAGGCTGGTCAAAGAGATATCAAAGTCACCAAGAATAATGTGTAGGTTGCCAAGGACTTTTTAAAAGTGTGTTCAAATTGAATATAGAACTCTTGACATTTAGAAATACGAGAAGAAGAAATGAATATTGGAAAGTCCTGTTTCAAATAATAGCTAAATACTTTCTCTCTCAAAGCTTTGAGAGCTCAAAGGTAGAGACCAACGCAGTGGCTGTCAGAACTTGCTCCTGCTGAGTGTATGGTAGACACCCACAGCACACACCGTGAGGCTCAGGAAGGAAGATTCTGAGGCCAGCTTGGCCTACATTGCAGTGTCCTTTCTCAAGAGTTTAAAAAAGGGAATCAAAAAGAGAGAAAGACGGAGAGATCTTACTGAAACCTCATCCCTTCCTTGTTCCTTGTGTTCTTTGTCTTTCCTAATTTCCTCTTCCCTGGAGCGACTTTCAAGGTGGCCACTAGGGGACAACAGCGTGTCCTTTTCTCACTTGTGTAACGACAGCTCTTGTCACGAGACAGTTTTCTGTACAAGTGTGTGGGTGCTTTGCTGTCAGGCACACTCAGTTTCTTACCTTTGCCTCTTGAAGGGTTCCTGTGGGCATCTTTTCACAACCGTTTCTTCCTGACTTTGTTAGCTTTCCTGTGTGTGTGTGTGTGTGTGTGTGTGTGTGTAACATCTTGTGAGTGAGTTCTTTCCTTCCACCATGTGGGTTGTAGTGTCCAAGCTCAGACTTGGTGACAAGTGCCTTTACCTAATGAGCTGTTTCTAGCCTCTCGTGTGGGTTTTTAAAGGATAGACCTAGAAGGATGGCCATGGGTAGCTTCTTTCATGTTGTGTCACGTTTGCTGGGAAAGCTATACACTTGCCTCTCTACAGACAGTGGAGCCTGGGAGAACGAGCCTGAGAATAGGCAGACTAAAGTCTCATGCAGTCCCCAGCCTCAGACCCTGGGAGAGGCACAGAAGCACATTCCATGAACAATTCTGTGTTCAAATTGAAGACACGGAGGTCATTAGACTTTTGTTTTCTTGGAGTTTTCTCACAAGCATCCAGAATTCCTCTCGCATGACTCTGTTCTTGGACTGTGCTGTGACTGATATCCACAGTGTTTTAAATGATGTCAGCCAGTTAGTAAATTAACGTATGTAAATTATACAAATAGTACTTAAACATTGCTTTCTGACTGAAAGTGCTAAATCTTCCTAAAGTTTTCAGTAGAATCACAAGTGTGAAATGTTCAGTTCTTTAAATGTTCCAGATGCTCAGATAATGCATCTGTTTTATTAATTAAAAGTAGCCATTGTACAAATATTAACACTCTGAATGATATTGATTTTGAATTTGTTTTATAACTTCCCAGGGTGTTGGTTCTTTTAAGAGATCCTGTACTGATACATATCAGATTATAGGTTTTAAATGTTAATCTATTGATTCTTGGTTGGGCTCTATATACTAGTTTCTTATAAGATGATTAAAGTTTGAGCCATTGTGAGAACTGTCCTCTGGTAGTTTTTTGTTTTAATTTTACTTTAAAAGATGTCAAGTGAATTTCCACCAGGAGCTTAAATCTACTAAATGTTGTAAAACACATAAAACTACAGTTCTGCCCTTGCAGATTTTCTTGGTAGAGAAACTCAAGAGTTGGGACTAAGTATGTTCAGACTTACCTGTATTGCCAATAGAGCTGTGGTTATTCAAATGGAATTTCTCATTTAAATTATAGAACATAAAAAACTATTTAAAAACTAATTTTTCAATTTTCCTAAGGTTGATAATTTGCTAGAATCATTCTTGATATACAGGAGGAAGTCAACCCATTAAGCATAGCCTGTAGCTTGAGGGTATTAGAACCCCATTCTCTCCTGGGAGTTTCTGGGTGCCACTTATTGGGTATCATATGTAGAGAACTGAAAATATACTGCTTTGGTTCTTTACTTTCTTATTTCTTACACCCTTTGAAACCCTTATGAAACCTTTTTCTTGATTAAAAAGTAGTTTTTCAGGCGTCACGTTTTTTTCTAATTACGTGTCTTGTAAGTGCAGGAGTATGTGGCGCTGCAGTTTGAGACATTCCAAAGGACTGTCACATTCTAAATCTTTGGAATTTCCAGAAATCTAAGCTTAGAATTTGGATAATAGGTATTTATTAATTTGAAATTATTCCATAGGAAGTACTTCAGAAGTTTAAAAAACACCGTTTGATAATCCCCTTTTATAAATATACTTCCCAAGTTGTGGCACCATGTAAAATTTGTATTTTTATTATTAACAAAGCTGTAGATTTTTCAGCTTTTATAGAAATTACCAACATATAGTTGGAAATACTTTTGATTAGTTTCAGATACAACCATCAATCTGCATTTAACCAAATTATTTTTAGGTAAGTAAGTTTTCATTTGGAGACCAGTAAAAAAACATAAAATTAAACAAGTTTTTTTTAAAACTTATTTAGAATAGATTATCTGATATACTTAAAGGGATAATTATTTTGAGTTACTTTAAGATGCATTAATACACAAAACTTCAGATACATAAGCCACTTGCATAGGGAAGAATTACCCATAATAGGGTAAGAACGCTGTGTTATAACCCTTCAAGTGCCATGAAGCCCAGGCCTGTTCAGGAGAAGATACCTGTCCTGTGCTGTGCGGAGGCCCTGCCTGTTAACTTCCCACCTCCCACAGAACAGAAGGCCGGCTGACATGGCGGCTGTTGAAATGGCACTTCAGGGTTCATTGAGTTATTCTCAGCTCACTGTTGGGAGCTGAATGCCAGGCATCTAGTTTGAAAATGAAAACTCTCTAATGAGTTGGGGGTCTTTATGTGCCTAGTATTTTAGCAGTGACTAACAGTAGGGGGTTACAGAAGGTCAAAGCGCTTCTTTCTAGAGGTCAGCACAACGTCCCGTCCGATAAGATTAAACTAATGTGGCTTTTGTGCTAATATCCAAAGCAGCAGGCTGCCGAGGCCTACGTGGGATAGTTGTTGTGGCTTTGAGACCATAAGGAACTGGCATGAACCTTTCAACAAAAATAATATTTAGCTCCAATATATAACATTTAGACATTTATTCTCTTGCAGGCAGTTTGGAGTTTTTGTTTATACAGTATTTTATATAAGTTTGCAATTGCATAAGAGAGTTTTTCCTAAATATATATGTATATCATTAAGTATTACTCCTGTGCTTTCCTTCCATGCTATTTTTAATATGCTGTTTTTAAGCATTAAAGGTTATTTGAGATAAATTATTCTGATACCTACAGTAATCTGAGTGTTCAAATTTAATAATACAAGTATGGTTAATATATTTATGTTCACTCCATAGTTTTCTGACTATTTTACTGGCTATTTCAATGGACAATATTGGCTTTGGTGGATATTTCTTGTACTTGGTAAGTTTATTCTTAATGTAGTTCAGTTTAAATAATCTTAGTTTATTACTTGGTTAACTGTTAACTCTAAAGTCATAAGATGCAGATAAGTTGTGTCACTAGCAGTGCAGAAATAAGGTTGGTCTCTGGTGTCAAATCTGGCGCTGGCTCTTCTCAGCCCCCAGTTCTCTAAGGTGCCACATGTCCCTTCGACAGAGAAAGCAGAGGTGTCAGCACAGAGAACCCATGAGTGACAAATAGGTCCTACAGAATTTGAAAATTTCAACCTCACTTAAATATTGTTATCTTTATAAAGTAATTACCCCCAGGAAACATACATGCATAATTTTAATGCTATTGTGCGAGCAGGAGGGTTTGAGCAGTGAATGCCTTCTCTTAGATTTGAATCACAGAAGCATTCTTCGTGCTTTAGAAATGTTTCCTTTATTAATCTTTAATCTGCCAGTGCAGGAAAGGCTTCCTGCCCGCTGATCACAGCACTTTTGTTTAGTTGTCTTTTTGTAAGACATGCTTTTATTATGTGCTGATATTTATGAATTATTCAATTATACATGCTAATTAAGTTAATTTTAACATCAGATTATACTTTTGACCCATATTTTAAATGTCTTGACTGACAACTCACGTTTTAATTCCTTTAGATTACAGTAGGTGGCAGTCTTCTCTTTAGGTTTCCAATCATACTATTGGACCTTTAGGATTTTTTGGGAAAACAAATTGTTGGTGGCCAGTTAAGATTGCTAAATTTTTTCTGTAATATTACAGTAAAATTATTTCAATGTTGTAACTATGTGTGCGATCATATTTATGTAATGGTTAAGGTGGGACTATGTATTGTTAATTCTATCCTAGATTCCTGAATTCTTTGCTCTTTATTGAGTCTTTTACCTACAAGTGTATTGGGGGGCTATCAATTTTATTAAGAATTTAAACTTACTAGTGAGTGTACTTGCTTAAGTGTCCATTGTTAAGAGATGAGCGAAGGCAGAGGGAGATAACTGGGCAGAATTCAGACAACAATCCCATTTCCACATCAGAGTCAGGGTTTCGGAGTTAGTTACAGGAGTATGCAGATTTCATCAGCTCTAAAAATGTGGCTGTCTCATATTTCAAGCATGGTGACTACAAGTAGGCTGGTAAGACTGTGATCACCGAGTGGGTTTTGGAAGTGAATGGCTTATTTTAGGAGATGCCTGTGAGAACAAACTGTGTGTAAGAACTAGCAGCTTCATAGACAAAAGAAAGGATCTCACAAATAAATTTTGTCTGTTATTTTTAAATCGTGCTTTTGTATTGGGGAAAGGAAAACCGTGTTTGTTTCTGACCTGCATCTGGGAGGGATTGAGGGTAGAGTTCAGAGAGAGGACCACAAATGGAGAAAGTTGGGTATGAGAGCCAATGGTCTAGATTTAACTGAGACTTCACGCCTTCCCTCCCTCACCATGTATATGTTCTGTCTTCTCTCCAGTCTGCTACAAACTGCCTCTCACAACTGTCTGAGCGTGGGGGTAAAGTTTGTTTTGGGCTGAAGATTTCAAGTCCCGCAGCACTTTTTTTCCTTCCTGGTGAAGGAAGTCACATGCATGTATGCCTTCTGATTTTTTTTCTCCCGCTGTTTCTGGTTTTGAATTTACTGGAGTTGAGTGTTTTCCAGAAAACTGTGTTTATGAAGATTCCAGAGGCATGCACTAATAGTGTTCATGCTTCTACACTTATCTAGTATTCGTTATCTGAAATGCTGAAGCATTTCCCAGGCGTTGCTTTTTAAGCTATGTGTGTGAGGTAGATGGCTGTTATGTGAAATAGTATTCCACTTAGAGAGCCACCTCAGCTGTTGCAAATAAACCTGTAGAGTGGCTTGTCTGTTATTACTAGTCTTTCGTTAGTTAAAACCATACCCATCTTTGAGTGCAGATTTCACAAGTGGCAGGCCCTTTATATTGTGAGACAGGCTTATTTTTTATCTACGCTCATTTTGTCTGAGCACTTTAAAAATAAGCATCTTTATTTGTTCAGTAGTTCTATTCATCGGAAAGTTTCAGAAAAGGAGACCAAAGGGTAAACTGTGTGTGTGTCATCATTGCCACATTGCAGCTCCCACGACAAGTTTCTCCTTTGTTTTTGAAATTTTTGTGTTTGCTTTTGTTTTGTTTGTTTTGCTTGCTTTATGGTTTTTCTTTTAAATTTGGTTTTGATGACAGGGAGAGGATATAAGGGCAGAGGGCAGATTGAGGGGATGGGAAGATATGTGGGATCGGAATGCATGATGGGAAATCCACAGAGAACCAATAAAAGTTTCTTTTCTTTTTTTTTTTAAGTAAAATTTCTAGGCCTGGGCTCATTTAAAATTCCTTAACTTTTCTACGTAATGCTACCATTATATATACATTTCTATGTGACTTTGGACTTTTATAGCTCACATTAGCTTTAATTGTGTTACAGTTAGGATTAAGAAATTGAAAGAATAGAAAGAATGTCAATAAAATGTTATTATACTTTATCACAATGGAGTTATCGTTGTAGTTTAAGATATAATGTAGGATAAACGAAACTCTACAGATTTTCTTCCTTGAGCAGAAGAGGTCATATTTATAGTCGCTTATTGTCTGCGTGGTCCCCTTATGTTAAACGTATGGCTGTTTCATCTCCGTAGGCCTGCTCCTTTTCTTCAGAGGGTTTCTTAATTACCTAAAAGTCAGGAACATGTCTGAAAGTATGGCAGCTGCGCACAGGACAGGATATTTCTTCTTACTGTAGAGGTAAGAAACGCTAATGTGGTGCTTGTTTATTCATTATCTATACGTATTTTCCAGATACATGAAATATTTAATATGTACTCATAATTATACTTAATGTATTTATTATGCTTTATACTAGTTGCTATGCTTAGTAGCTTATTGGAATTTAAGCTGCTGACCCTTTTAGATAACTTAGATAATTTTTTAAATTGAACTTCACTAATTTAAAATACAAGATTAGAAATGAAAACTATTTATTTATTTTTTTGTGGTGTTGTGATCAAGTCCAGTACTTCACACATGGAACAAGCGAGTATATTATCCTTGCTCTTGGTCTTGAGACAGCTCTTGCTATGTATCCCTGGCTTGCTTTGAACTTGGGAACCTTCCTAAGTACTGCAATTACAGGTGTGCAACACTGTGCCCAGAAAAACTTTTTTTTAAAGATGTATTTATTATATATATATAGTGTTTGGCCTGCATGTATGCCTGTAGGCCAGAAGAGCCACCAGATCTCATTACAGATGGTTGTGAGCCACCTTGTGGTTGCTGGGAATTGAACTCAGGACCTCTGGAAGAAGCAGCCAGTACTCTTAATCCCTGAACTAACTCTCCAGCCTGTTCAGAGAAACTTAAATCCTACTTCCTCAACTTCTTTTTAATGGTTTGCCACAGGCACATTTGAAGTAACTGGCAGCACAAAACTTGAAGACTTTGAAAAGTATAACTTTTATAACAAAATACTTACAAACAAAGGATGGATATCCTGCAAAAAGTAGTTCAAAGTCCATGCAGATATCTGGTGAAAAAACAAAACAAAACAAAAATCCAGAATGGCCACAGATTTGTGATTGAAAAATGCTTTATCACATAAGGAAAAAGGAAGTGAACAGAACGAACTTGATAGTTACCCAGAGAATTTCTGGAAGTTGTGTGTGTAAATTTATTACACAGCTAAGCAGTCTCTTCATTTAAGACCTTACATGTTTACTCAGCTCTCTGTATTTATGGGTCCTGTGTCCAAGTGCTTAACCATTGTACCCAGCTCTCTGTATTTATGGGTTCTGTGTCCATGTGCTTAACCATTCATGGGTTTTTAAATAGTTGAAAAAGAATTACATCCATATGGAACATGTCCATTTCCCTCTGGTCACTGTTCAAACAATCCAGTGCACTGAACTGTATTAAGTGTTATACTTAAATAGAGGGTGGTACCCACTAGCAGAAGATGCATGTGTGTCATGCATACACACCATACCATTTTATCTAATGTACTTGAACATCTGAGGACTTTGATATTGGAGGGAGCTTCTGAAACCAATCCACTGTAGCTATTGAGGGAAGATTATACTTCTTGTAAATAAACTGTGTGGTTTAAGGTTTGATTATTTACATTTATAGCTTATGTCACTTATTGTAAGTGCCCTACCCTTAGATGAAGATAGGCAACTAAGGAATGTTGAGATTGAGAGAAATAGTCTTCCTCACCGATGGACCCCCTAATTGGTTAGCCTTGAAACTGTATACCTACAAGTATTGAGCAGGTTATATTAAGTATCTAGGCATTTATATGTATGTAACAGTAACAGAGAAAAAGAGGCCTGATTTCAAGAGGTACTTAGGTGAGAGGGATTGGAGGGAGGAAAGGAAGGAGGAAATTCAATTGTATTTTAAATAAAAAATTAAAAAGATAAAAAGAATATACCATTATTTTAGCTGAAGAATATACATTTAAATATAGTGTCTATATAAATGTATTTCTGGATTATATTAAAATATTAGTCTAAGTGTTCCTTAAGATTCCTATTCCCAGAAGATACTAAATTTTCTTTTTTAATCGTTAAAATGTCTTTGTGATAAGGATTTGGTACAAAGAAATATTGCTAACTTGAGCACTGTTCTCTGAGTAATGTGATTGTTTTGCAGTTTTTCGAGAGTCAAATATCATGTGAGTATTGTCGACGACACGAAGGTCTTTTATAGAGGCTTTGTCTTTTAGAAAATATTAAAACCCATGCTTATCTTTATTCCAGGACTGCTCTATACGTAAATGAAATGCAGCTGTAACATGTGTCTTTACTGTATTCTGGTTGCAAGTGTCATGCATTTTTAAGAGTACTTCTTTCTTTGTCTCTAGACTGCAAGCCAACATTCCTTTCTTATACCAATGTGAAATGTCCACGTCATCTGTAACCTACAGCTTTGCTAAGATAGAAGACGGCTGAGAGCAGAAGAAAACTTAGAGAGGGGTGGAGCTTCGACATTCAATGGCAGGGTGGTTTATGCTTAAAGGCCGTTTCTGCTCGTTCTTTAATTAGCTCTATTTCATTGATTTTGCACATTTGTGTATGTGCCTATTTAAAAGATTCGCGTATACTTGAAAGAATCCGTAAAGTTGTTACAGCAAAGTCCAGTCACACTTGGTTAATCAGTGTTTGATATAATTGAAGAGTTGAGTGAGAAACACTTCCAGCATGTAAATGCTTCTGACTTGACCACTAGTGTAATAAAAATTACATTATTAATCTTGTCAAATGCTTTAGTTTCTGGCTCTTAGATTCATTTGGTATTTCCAAACATGAGTATTCTTTGCTATAGATGATGTTTATTAAAACGTGCAGTGTGATTATTAGAAAAGATTTCTCAGATTTTTGAGTATGATATTATTTAGGAAAACTGTAAATAACCATGCATAAGTTGCTTTTTACATTCTTTTCTTAGAATTTTGTCTAGATTTTTTTCATTAATTTAAAATTAAGTAAACTAAATATATAGAAATAAACTTTGTTAAAGATAGACTGGTTTCAGGTGAACTTTAAGAAAATGTGAGTAAACCAAATGGTCTTTAAAGAAGAGAAAAGCTGAGACAATACTAGCTTTAGGGGTTTGAAGGGGAAGCTTACGTTTAAGGGTCACTCACCTTAGCAGTTCTCACGAGAAGATAGTACGTTAGATCTTATATTTATTTACATCGAAGACAATTTAAAAAGTTGATTTATCAAATATTCTCATTTGCATTTGTCTTTTAAAAAGCCAATAAAAGTATCTTTCAGTATTACTGTAATCATTTTTTTCTTTAAATGCTTAGTTTGTTAAACTTAGCAAATAAAATCTTGTTCTGTTAATAGCACCTTGCTTAATGATTGCAAGATTAATTTGTAAAAACATATAGGCTGAATTGAGAGAACTCAAAAAACATACTTTGATGTTATGAAATGTATCTAGAATATAGGGGTCTTGAGTGTCTGTGTGGTGAGTGGGGCAACCATTACTCCAGTGGAGTCTGCTTTTACATCCATAGCTATAATGCTTGGTACCTTACGAATCATTCTGTCTCCTGCGGTTTTCATTTTTATTTTAGCGTTTGAATACCAACAGTAAAGATGGCAGAAATTAGATCACTCTTTGCCTGTAAAAATGTCATTTGATATAGCTATAACGAACATACAAAATTGGTTGCTAGACACTTGACAAAAAGGGACACCTAACTATCGAGGGCCATTTTTCCAGGTTCAAGGGAAAATGAAATTTATTTTTTTATTACCTCTTTTGTACTTCTCATATTTTATGATTTTTTCCATTGTTTTTGGTAAATAAGACATAAAGTTTTATTTGCTAATTGATCCTCCTAAATTGTTTTTGCTAATTCACTTTTAATTTTAGAAGCACTCTTATTTACGTATCAATCACTCTCTCACCCTCCCATGCTTCCCACCAACCCCCCCCCAACCCACACCCCACTCACTCCCCACGGATAGGCCCTCCTTGGGGGAACATCAAAGTCCATCACATCATTTGGGGGAGGGCCTAGGCCCTCCTTCCCGTATCTGGGCTGCAATAGAATCCCTCCATAGGGAATGGGCTCCCCAAGTCCATTTGTGACCTAGGAATGAACACTGACTCCACTGTTAGAGGTCCTATAGACTGTCCTGGCCTCCTAGCTGGTACCCACATTCAGAGGGCTGATTTGGTCTAATGTTGGTTCCCCAGTTTTACGACTAGGGTCTCAGTGCTCTCATTAGGCCATATCAACTGTTCTGTAGGTTTCTCCAGCAGTGTCTTGGCTCCTTTGCTCATCCCTCCTCCTCCTCTGAAACTGGATTCCAGTAGTATGGCTCAGTGTTTTTGCTAATTCACTTGATTTCTCTTCCTCATAGAATTTTTGCTGTTGATTGAAGTGCATGTGCTCCACCCCCCTTGAAGTCAAACACTAGTGTGTGGGAGCGAGCACTAGTGACACAGAGAAGCTCACGCTGGGTTTCCATAGTCTCTTCCTTTCCTATAGCTTTAAATTTCAAGGAAGCTCAGCTACCAAACATCCATTTATTAAAATTCCATTTTTGTTTTTATAGTATTCATATTTTGGCTTTACATATGTATGTGCCATTTTTGATCCAACATCAGAGCGTTACATTTTATTTTGATTCCTCCCTTAAATCTGTGAGTTCAAATGTATATTGCATAATTCTCTATAAATTATATTAGTTCAATGGTATATAAGTCTCATCATCCAAGCAGGATTGCCAAAGTGTCTCTTGAAAAACTCAGTATTCCTTTTCAGATACAGGGACCCATGAATGTCTGTCATTTGCTGTGAGCTTGAACAACTGTTCTACTTGGAAGGACCCTTGACCATGTTTACATGACCATTTTGAGTGAATGTGAGCCAGAGCTTGGATGTTAATGTAAAAATTCTTTAAGTGATTTTGATTGTTGAGTCAGTGTGTTATGGGTTGAATAATCCATTTTGATGTAGTTATATAAGCAACTGTTTTATAGTAAAGTTGTTTTTCTACATAGTGCATTAGGATAGCGTTTAAAAATTGAAAGTTAAAATATGAATCCTGTTATACCAAGTTAAACTGAAAAAGTATCTACTTCACAGAAAAAAAAAAAAAACACTAATCTCCAACCAATTATTTTAAGCCCGTCAGATAAATCCCAATTTAGACATGTCTTTGAAGTAGTTCATAAATTTTAGTTGTTAAAGTCATAATCACAGCATTTTTCCACTTTTATTATCCCCCCCCCAATTTCTTTTTCATCTAGGTCCTTGTGAAAGCTAGGCGAGCACTCCACCACTGAGCTGTACCTCAAGCCATCTTTTTATTTTGAGACAGTGTCCCAGGGTTGTTGTGAACTCGCTGTAGCTCAGAGCAGCCCTTGAATTTGCCATCCTTCTGCCTTACTTGTCCACAAAGCTCAAATCACACACCTGCACTACAGAACAGTTCAACCGTTCATAATTGGGAAAGTAGAATTCAACATGTCCAACTGGAGAAAAAGCCAGGGTTTCTCAACATTTTCCTCCACACAAGCATGGTGAGAGTGAATCTGATTCTCCGTTACCTGTGTCTGGAACCTGCTCAGGGCAACTCTGAGATTACAGGGGTTTTTTTCAGATTAAATAGTGCTTCCTCCTTTCAATATCCTGGAAGGTAAGCTACATGGGTACCTTAAATAAGAACGACTACTATAACTCCTTTTGACAGAAAGAACTTGGGGAAAGGCAAAAACCAAAATAGAATGTTAAATTTTTTCTTAAACAACCTTTTTTGTTTTTGTTTTAGACTTGAAAAAGCGGCATAATAATTTATTTTTAAAAGAAGTTAAATTTGATTACAGTTTATAATATTTAATAAAATGGCATTTATAGTTTTTAACTGCCATTGTATCATTTGAATTTATGAGTTAAGTAGTCATGAAATAGGGTATTATTTTTAAGACATCATTCTTGATAAAGTTTAACTGTTAGATAATAATGTGCCATTTGTTATTTTAACAGTGTCTTTGCTTATAAAAAAACATGTTGGCATGTAGTTTGTTAATATAATTGTATAGATGGAAATGTCATCCTTTTGAAAACCAGTTTAAGATTCCAAGTACATCATCACCGTCTTTACCTCTCTGGCATGTTTATATGCCAGACTTCAAGATTTGAGACAAAAACAACTGGTATGGAATTAGGTTTGTGTGTTGCAGCATTTTTTTTTTTGTTTTAGGAGATAGGTTATGGTTTAATACATGCAAGCAAATCAAATTTTTAAAGATAATGTTTATGTTTTTATGTTCCAACATTTAACAACTCAAAGTCTTTACTTTCAACTTAACACGTGTACCTGTGCCCTTCCCCCTTCCTCCTCCCCTCTCCTTCCCTCTTTTCTTCCTTTTGATCCTATGAGAACAAGACTTAGGGCCTCAGTAGAAGCAAGCTGAGCCCTCTCATTGAGTTCCATGCCAAACCCATATTTTACTTTCTTGATGTTTTCAGCTTAGACATGTTTTTGTTTTGAACGGTTGTGCTATCTCTCTCAAAAACAAATCCACCTGATTTCGATGATAACCACGTTGTAAACTCTAGTCTAGGAGCTGACAAGATGTCTCAGGATGATGGCCCCAGATGCCAGTCAGATGATTTGAGTTTGGTCCTCAGAACTCACATGGAGGAAAGAAAGAACCATTTTATAAGATGTCTTCTGACGTCCACAGGCATGCTGTGGCACGTAGGGTGTCATCTGCATGTTCTCCTACCACCCAACAAGTAAAACAAAAACAAAACCATGCCAGTAACTGTAAAGGGGTTAGGAAGGGAATAGAGGCTGTTCTTATGTTTCCAGAGAGCTACTTTGTCTGTCTCTGTGTCTCACACACACACACACACACACACACACACACACACACACACACACACACACACACACACACACACACACACCCTGTGTGTCGCTCTCCTATCTTTCACCCCCTCTCTTGTGTGTGTTCACTTTAATTAAGTCATCATTTCAAGGACATAAAAAGACATCATTTCTTCTCTTGATTTTACCTGACAGTAGTAAGTTCAACAAATAAAGAGCTCAGATGAAGTCTGAGAGAAGCCACGTCATTTAGAATATGGCAAGTAGCAAATAACCTTACTGGAAAATATTAATTCTGCAGAGATGCATGTACATATATTCCCTGTGTGGAAATGGTTGTATTTCTTTCTCACAAAATATTGTCAGCCATCTGAATTCTAGAATAGTGGTTTGGTTTGTCTATGTGATTTGGCCTGCATTCTAATTCCCATCTTGTTCATTTATTGGGACCTAAAGACTCTATTGCTAACAAACATTGGTGATAAGTATTCCTAACAAAATAGGTTGCAATGGAATGTGAAATATTGTGTCATAGGTGCAGATTTTTTAATTGAAAATAATTCTTTCATGCGATCTATTCTGATCATGCAATTTATTTCTGATCCCTTCCCTCATCTCCTTCCCACCCACTCAAACTCCATGCCTCTTTTCCCTCTCTAAAACACAAATGAGCAAAAACAAAACAATAAAACAGAAAAAGGAAAAAGGACATGGACACACACACACACACACACACACTATAATATATAAGCAAAAGATCAGTAAGGTAAGCAAAATACCAGTCTAAGCTATCTGAGACGAAAAGGCTACAAAAATACCATTGAGTTGGTTTTGAAATTGACCATCTACTGCTGGGCATGGGGCTTGCCTTGAAGTGTGGTTTCTATACTTAATGAGATTCCACTGAAGAAAATTTTCCTTTTCCAGTGGTTGACACTTGAAAATAGCTTCTGGGTTATGGGTGAGGACAATGTTCACTTCCCTTTTCAGCCCTGGGACCCCATCTGGCTTGGACCTATACAGACCCCATGCATGCTACCGAAGTCTCTGTTGAGTTCCTTTGCATGAATCCTGCTATGTTTAAAATGTCTTGTTTCATTGGTGCCTTCCGCTCTTACGATCTTTCTGTCTCCTCTTCTGCAGAGTTCCCTGAGCCCTGAGAGGAGGGGTTGGATGAAAACTTGGGAAAAAAATATTGCATCGGTACATTGAAAGCTATAAACTTAAAGAAGGTTTATTTTCGTTATGTCTGTGTGTGTCTGCATATGTAAGTGCCTGCAGAGGCCAGAGGCTTAGGATCTCCTGGAGCTATAGTTAGCAGGTGGTTGTAAGCTATCCTATGTGGCTGCTTGGACTTGAACTCATGTCCTCTGGAAAGAGCAGCAAGTACTCTTAACAACTGAGCCATCTGTCATCGCCAAGAGCTATTAACTTTAATATAAAAAATTTTTAAATATTTAATACAAATATTTTAACTACACTTACATTTTATAGCTATTTTGAAATTGGTTTTTCACCCACTTAAAGGGTTTTAGTGGTTGACATTTGAGAGTTAGACTTTGAAAAGACATTTCCCTAATCCCTAGAAACTCCAGAGATGAAATCTTGTATGTTGATTCTTGTAGGACCTCCCTTTCCAGGGCAGTGGTTACTGGTCGATGTGGCATGTTACACATAATCAACTGGAGCAATATGTCTTGAGGCTCTACGCAGTAAGTGCCCTAGTGACAGTGCATTTCCTGAGTTGGAAGCTGTGGGCTGACTCTCTGCGTCGTGTTGCTGGCAGTTCTAGCTCCTTGCATACATCTGATGGAAAGCTGAAAACATTAACACACATGTATGTAAGGTTTCAAGGCGTATAGTCAGGTTATAGAAGTCAGACATTTTTTGAGGTCCTGCCTTTGTCTTCTGACAAAGTGTCGGGCACCTTTCTGGTTTTGATACCCTGCTTACTACTGCAGGGCCAGAGGACCAGAGTGTGGCAGGGTTGGGACAGAATGGCAGCTACTTTCTCCAACATAAAAAACACATCTGGATTGCTCCCTCATACAGATGTTTTCTTCTGATGCAACAAATAGGATTTCTTTCTACTGGAAACTTCCTTTCCCATCCTTGTAGATTATATAGAGAGGCAGCTTTGTGATGCTAAAAGGAAGGATTTGGTATTCTCATACAAGTTCAGACACATTGCTTAACTGAAGCCTCAGTTTTCTCCTTGCCTGTTGGGAAGCACAGTCATGTACTGAGGATTCGACGAGAGTGACATCTTCCTGATGTCAGCATGAGTGCTGCTGATGTTCGCCCTTCCTGACTGCCTGCTAGTGTAGCAGACGTCTTCTGGAGTTGAAGTAGCTCTTGTGTGGTGGCATCACGTCTTCATGTCCTACTGGGAATCAAGATGACTAGGATCACAGTAAACTCATATTTATTCCTCTTCTCCCTGAAGCAGGATTAAAGTGAAAGCTGTTTATATGGCATTTTGTTCTGCTACAGCTACACATGAAGTAACAAAGGAAGCATTATGGCTTCCATTGTCAGCAGAAGATGCTTACAGCTCTTCATTTTACTGTGAATTTAGGACTGGTGGCTCATGTAAAAATGACACGGTGCCCTGAAGTCCTGGTTAGGGAATAGGACATCAACAAGTTGTTTCTTATTACCAGGTAAATTCCCTCTGCAGCCTTTTCCTCTAACCAAGGGTTAACTTTGGATTTATTCTCAAGAATGCCTATACTTTAAAACAGAAACATTTAAATGGGGGGGGTTAAGTCTGTTAGTCTCCACCATGATAATAATTTAGGTCCTGTAAATGCTGTCAAGTGTGCTTCCTTATGGTGGCTTAAGGAATGATGTTTCTGCTTGTGTGCAAAAATTCATCATATACTTTATCCCTTGTTTTACCTTTAAAAATAACTCAGCATGTTCATACACATCTACGCACCAACACTCACAAGCTCATACATACACCCCACCCATTTGAAAAGTTTTCACACCATCGCTTTGGGGGAAGTCTTTTGTGTTATTACTGTTTTGATACTCTCAGTCCAAATACCTACAGTATACCCACTCTCAGTCCAAATATTGTTTCCGTCAAAGTCCTATTGAGCTTGTGCTTGAATATTGACTTTTGTGTTGTATCTTCAATTTAGTATTTTCTCAATGCTTATGAGCTCAGTAAGTTCAGTGGGTGGGTGGAGTCAAGTCTGTTACCAGGGTCTGTGGATACTCAGTTGTTCTCTGACCTTTAGCTCTCGAGTCTAATAGTGGAATATCTGTAAACAGGAATATAATGCTTATGTCAAGGTAGAAGTGAAAAATATTATGGGCTACAACAATTGAACTTGGGCTATTCAGGTACCTTTTACTCAAAACAGTGCTAAAGCTGGGGATTCAAAGGGTAATTAGAACTACACAGGTTTAAGCATTTCATAATCATTAAATTTTTACAGCGTTTTTCCCTTATTTTTGAAAGATACCAGCTTTAGATTTATTGTGTGTGTGCCTGAGTGCGCACACAGAGGTCAGAAGTGGGGGTGGAATTCCCTGGAGCTAGCAAGTATCTTTGAGCTACAGGCTGGTGTGGGTGCTTTGCTTACAAAGTCATAGGTTTCATTTTCATACACAATTTGTTTTGTTACGTTTGCTCTCTTCCCCATCTGGCAACCCCTTGAGCCCTTTCACCCCTGGTATTTTATGTCTCTGCCATTGTGCTTTGCCTCTCTTGATCTTCCTCAGAAAGAGGTAGTGATCTGTCCAGCTCTCATCACACTCCATTTGAGCCTCTTACAGAACTTTCTCCTGTGTGTCACAATGGTTATATTCTTGCCTCATCACTCTGCCTGGGGTAGGATCTCTGGTATAATAGCCTAGCCTCCATGTGTTTTATACATCTTCTATGTCATTTTTTTCTTTGAAATTTTAAAAATATTTTTCTCTTCCTTTTTTTTATTTAAGTTAGAAACAAGCTTGTTTCACATGTCAATCCTAGCTCCCCTCCTTCCCATCCCTCCCCACCAGACCCCCCAGTCCCCCCCCCAATCTCCACTTCGATCCCCAGGAAGGATGAGACCCTCCATGGTGGATCTCCAGAGTCTTTCATTTCATCTAGGGTAGGGTCTAGGCCCTCCCCCAAGAGTCCAGGCTGAGAGAGCCTCCCATATTGTGGCATGGGCACTCAAAGTCTGTATGCCAGGGATAAATACTACCCAACACCCCATAGATTACCTAGGCCTCCTCACTGACACCCACATTCAGGGGGTCTGTGCCAGTCCCATGCTTTCCACACAGTCATCAATGTGGGGTCCAAGAGTTTCCCCTTGTTCAGGTCAACTGTTTCTGTGGATTAACCCAGCCCAGTCTTAACTCCTTTGCTCTTTAGTTCCCCCTTTCTGACACTGGGTTCCAGGAGTTCAGTTCAGTGTTTGTCTGTGGGTATCTGCCTCTGCTTTCATCAAAAATTTTAATATTTTTGAAATTATATAATCATATCATCTCCCCCTTCCCTTTCCTCACTCCAATCCCTCCCATCTCTCAAATTTGTGACCTCTTTTTCTTTAATTGTTGTGTGTGTTCCTAAATATGTAAATACATAAATACAAACTGCTTAGTCTGTATAATATTCCCTGTATGTCTGTGACCTCAGCATGGACAACTTGGTGTTGGATAACTGGTTGTCACCCTTCTCTGGGGAGACCATTTCTCCCACTCTCAGACTTTCCTAATTGCCCATAGTTCTTTGTCTAGGGTTGAGACCCTGTGCACTTTTCCCTTCCACGTTACAATGCCCATCACTATAGTTCATTCAGGTTATTTAGGCAACCATGCTGATTGGATTTCATGGGTCTAGTCTCTCTGACATTTCTAGTAGATGGTATCTTTAAAGGTCAAATCAAAGGACCAGAGATAGCCCAGCAGTTTAGAGTACTTGGTGCTCTTTCAGAGGATTTAGTTTCAATTCTCAACACCTACATGATGGTTCTTGACCTTTCCAAACTGCAGTCCCAGGGTCTCTAATGCCTTTTGACCAGGCACAAAAGGGTGCACACACACACACACACACACACACACACACACACACACACACACACATATATATATATATATATATATATATATATATATATATATATGCAGGTAAAACATTCAGATGCATAAATAAATATTTATAAAAAGTAAAAATCAAGATCATCCACATGTTCTTGGGAGTGACTTCTCTTTGCCACTGGAATATTACTAACTACAGATGTCAGCACTGGTGTGGCATCCCTCTTTCTTAAATACACAAGTTAAAGAAATATTCATTGTAAATAACCCTTTCACCTATCTCCTAATGCCATCCCCTTTCCCAGAATTCACTACCAGGAACAACTACATACTTTATAGACTTTTGCTCCATAAACTTTTTACTAGAATTCTGTCATCTACACTGCCAGTATAACTTCTTTGGTTTCATATGCAGGTGAGAGGATCCCAGTTACAATGTCTTTGAAAGTCTTCCTTTTTCTTTGTATTCTACACATTCTCAAGGGTGATCGTTACAAACATAGTTTATTTCTGCTGAAAACCCAGGGCTTTTCATCTTTTTTTCCCTCTAGATAAAAGGGATTTGTGATGGGGGTAGTCCTTCTGTGTATATGTTGGTCTTATTGGTTGATGAATAAAGCACTGTTGGCAAATAGGGAAGCAAGATAGGTGGGACTAGGAGTTGAGGAGGATGCTGGGAAATGTCAAGAATGAGTGAAGCGTTGCCATGCGATCCTGCGTCATGATGACATCCTCAGAAAGATAAGTCCTTATAGAAATATATATTAATAGTCATGGGTTAATATTTAAGACAGAACTAGCCAATGAGAAGTCCTAGACATTGGCCGACAGCATTGTAACTAATAGAGTCTCTGTGTGATTTGGGATTGACGCAACTCTGGGACCTGTCTGGCAGGAAGAATGCAAGAGTGCTTGTTACAGACTTGTGGTTTCAAAGCCTTCAAGAGCTCTACTGTTTCAAGATCCGATGTTTGCAGCATTTGAGTACCATACTTTATGACATTAAACTTCTATTTGGTAAAAACTTTTCTGGAGCCACATTGTTCCAGAAAGAAGGAGCTCAGGACTGATGGAAACATATAAAAATGATTCTGGATGACTTTTGCTTTAAGATCAAAGGGAGGTTCCAAGGTTGATCACTTGTTCTTTAGCTAAATCCCAAAACATTTAGATCCCTTCTGTAATAGGTTTCATGAGACAAGCAGAATCAAGACATGTATGTATATGTGCATCTATTTACCTAGAGATTCTGGCTCATGTGAGTCTGGAGGTCCAGAAGTCCCCATTTGTGATTGGCAAGCTAGGAAACCAGGATAGCCTGTGTTGTAACTTACTGAGTCCCATGGCCTGAAAAGTTATTAAACTGATGGTGTAGCTTCCAGTGTATAACCCAAGGGTTGAAGCAGGGTGTGGAGGGTGGACAGTGGAGAGTGTATCTTTACCCAGCCTGTTTATTCAAGTGCATATCTTTTAGATGCACCATCACACACACACACACACACACACACACACACACACACACACACCATGACATATTCGTTGTCTAGGCATCTGTGGTGCTCAACTTTAGCTGTCAACTTGACACAGCCTAGAGATGTCAATTGAGTAATTGCCTAGATCAGATTGGGCTTGTCTGTGTAGGACTATCTTGATTATTGTCTAGCCCATTGGTTGTACCTTCCCTCAATGCATAGTCCAGGACTGTATAGCAAAGCTAGCTAAACCAGAGCCAGAGTATGAGCTAGCAAATAGTGTTCCTCTCTGGTTTCTACTTCTGACTTCTCTTGATGATGGACTATAATCTGGAAATGTTTTTTTCTTCTATTCCTGTGATAAAACATTATAAACAAGACAATGTATAAAAGAATTAATTTGGGATAATGCTTCTCAAGACTTAAGACCCTGATGGCAAAGCAGAGGCAGTGGGAAAGCTGGAAGCAGGCATGATGGCTGGAGCAGCACTGAGAGCTTGTATCTTGAGCCTTAAGTGGGAAGCTGAAAGAACAACTGGGAATGCCTGGACTGTTGGAAACTTCAAAGCCCGCCCCCAGCGACCGATGTCCTTCAGCAAGGCCACAGCTGTTAATCCTACCGAAACAGTGCCACCAACTGGGGACTACGCTGCGGATGGTCTCTTCACCACATAAGCCAACCCTTCCTTCCTTCAAGTTGCTTCTGGTCAGAGTGTTATATCACAGCAGCAGGAAGGAAGCTAGAGCAGCAAACCTTAGCTCAGATAAGCCAGCTTGCTCTGTTCTTCCATCCTGAACTCAAGTTCCATGACATTTAGAGCCCAAGTTTGGACGCTGTCAACTATGTACTGACTCTTAGATTTCTTTCAGTATGCTTGAAGGTAAAATCTCCATGGCTAAGTAAATGACTCACAGTGACATGGGGAATCTTGGCGAATTTTTTAAAAGATGCTACTCAATGATGCTTTTTCCCTAGAATCCACAGGAGAATTGTTCAGACTTTCTATATTTTCATATGCACTAGGATGCACTAGGTTTGTTGTCAGTTGATTTATTACAGTAGCAATGTGTGAGTTGTGGGTTTACTTCTGTTTGACTCTTACCTTTCCTGGCCTTTATTCTCAAATTGTAAGTCCATAGATTACTATTTCTCAATTGCTTCCAAAGAAGAGCACCTACCTTGACCATCAGTAAAACTCTACCAAGTAAGTAGGAGCCACTTTCAAGTCCCTGCTTGGTAAAACAATAAATGAGAGAGGCTAGGTGAAAGGGCACTCCCTTTTACAGTAATCCAGCTCTCAAATGTAAGTGTTGGGTTTTTATTTTCAGAAATAAAACCAAGTTGGTAGTTTGAATGAAATTCACGCCCATAGTCTCACAGGGAGTGGCACTATGAGGAGGTGTGCCTTTGTTGGAGAGGAGATGGCCTTGTTGAAGGAAGTGTGTCTTTGTGGGGTAGGCTTTGAGGTTTCCTATGCTCAGGATACTGTCCAGTATGACTTCATGTTGCCTGCAAGATGTAGGATACTCATCTACTCCAGCTCTGTATCTGCCTGCGCACTGCCATGCTCCCCATCATGATGGTAATGGACTGAACTTCTGAAACTGTAAGCGAGCCACCCCAATTAAATGTTTTCCTTATAAGAGTTGCCATGGTCATGGTGTCTTTTCACAGCAATGGAAAGCCTAACCAAGACACCAAGTTTGATTTTTTTTGAACCAAGGAGAGTTCTGAGTGAAGGCCCTGTTGTTGGTACGGATAAGGATAACCTTTCCGTTCCTTTCCTCTCCCTCCAACCCCCACCTCTATTTGTACTTGCCCCAAACCCTGTCCTTTTACTCTGTTTTAGGAGTAGTGACTTTGGGACGCATTGGGTGTCTATAACATGAAGGTCTTGCATTAATGTGTCCCTAAAACATCTATAATGTGTGTGCTATTTCACTCTCCCTAAATATGAATTTGAAATACGTGTTTCTCCATAGAAACATCTATTCTCAAAAGGATAATTTATGTTCAGAGAAAAGTAAAGGTAGAAGACATAGTGAAGTCAAGTCCTAAAGAGTTGTATTCCTCTTGTTTGTTAAGGTTTTGAAATTACTGTTTTCTCTAGCCTGAGTTGAACTTAAGGGAGATTTATAAGGAAAAGTCTTAGGATTATTTTTATTCACTTTCTAGCAGCAATTACTCCCACCCCACGCTCTCTCTCTTTTTGCTTTTTGAGACAGAGTCTCTCTATTTGGGCCTGTCTGTCCCGGAACTCACTCTGTAGACCAGGCTGGCCTTGAACTCACAGAGATCTGCCTGCCTCTGCCTCCCGAGTGCTGGGATGAAAGGTGGTCACTACCATGCCTAGCCAGTTTAACTTTTAGTGTGTGTGAACATGTGAGTTCAAATGCAGAGAGATTAAAGGGCAACTTTTCTTTGCATCTTTGGGAAGGGCCCAGGGATTGAACTCAGGTCTGCATGCTAGAGTGGAAAATTCTTGCCCAATGAGCCACCTCTGAGACCTTTTACTCTTTTTCTTTGTTTCCCATTATCCTTACTGCCCTTTCTTCCTTCTTCTGCCTTTCCCACCATTTCCTTACTAAGACCTATCTAATTTATCTGAAGACAGAGCCTTAGCCCATGTCAAGGAAGTTGGAAGAAAGTTACAAGTGAAATTACTGAGCATGAGTGTGCTCCCTCAGGCCTTCATGAATATTTTCAAATGCGGGGTCCTCAATCTTTTGTGTCTAGGAACTCATTTTTGTTTTGTTTTTAATGATTTACCTTGCTGCTGGAAGGACATGGGGAGCTCCTCCCCTGTTTGTTTGTTGTTTGTTTGTTTGTTTGTTTGTTTTTCCTCTGTGGACAGGGATTGTAATTAGTGGAACTCCTAACCCTCCTCCACCTTTGACTGGCTCCTCCCCAGGGGAGTCATTAATGATGGGTACATCTGAAATGTGAGAGCTGGAAGACTCTCAAATCTGCTCTTCTTCAGGTGTCCTGTTCTCCACGGCAGGCTCTGTCTCCAGAAGTTGGTCTCATTCTAGGATTGCTTGGGTCTGGGACCAGGGTGCACAATTCTTCGATTTACTTAAGCCATCTCCTCCGGTCTAGTTTGACCAGTGCTGGGTTACTATTTTGGCTTTCCACACAGCACTGCTTTCTTATTTCATTTATTAATGGATATCTGTCTTGGGTGGGGGTGCCTCTGTCATGCGAGCTGTTGCTCACCAGCTGCCCCATGACCCATCTTCCATTGTGTATGACTCAAATATAGGCTTTATATGTGATGCCTCACAGGAGGATTTCTTTTTCTTTTACAGGATCATCACTTGTTAATGAACACTTAGAAGAAAAAGTTATCCAGTGTCTCTTCTATGCTTTAACCAATCGAACCAATACAATACATTCCTTGGTTGTGCAGTTTCCATAGTCATCACTTGGATTTAGGATGCTCAATATTCATGCTGTTTCGCAGTGCCATTTATAGTCTGTTGCTTCTTATGGCAGAGGAGCTATGTTGCTGGCACTGACTTGATTTCCAGATTCACAAATAAGGAAGTGATTTGATTGAGTCTCTCTGTTCTTCCACCGCTCTCCAATGGACACTTTCCCATCTGTGTTTTTGCTTTGAAATGTGTGATGACTGGTTTAATTTCTGGCTTGTTTTTAGAGGCTTATAAACAACTGTGGTCTAGTTATGTTTCCTATTGGCCTCTGAATTCCAGCAAACTATATAGTCTTTCCCAAAAAGTCAGTAATTGTGTTGAAGAAGAAAAGAGAAAGTTAGGGAATGAAGGGAGAAGGAGAACTATGAAGGAGGATGGAAGGAAATCAGGCAAACACTAAACTTAATGCCTCCAGAAAGATGCTAAAGAGATTTCCAGAAAGACTTGAGAGGATCATGCCCTAGGCTCGATGCTATACTAACCATAAGTGATACGTCCTTGTGACAAGAGCATAGGAGGAGGAAAGGGAGGGACAGACTTCTTCACAGCATCAAGTAACCCTGAGTTATGACACTAAAGCAGCCAGAAAAACAAGACTTGTATACTTGGATTTCTTTTCTGGAAATACTGGCAAAACAAGTTAGTAAGATTGCTATAGGGAAGAAGCCCATTCTAATCAAAGCTAGAGCAGTTTTCTTGTATTCCAAATACACGTCAGCAATTAGCCGCTTATGTTAGCAGAAACTGAAAAGGCTTTGCAAGGATGCTCAGCATCTCCATCCTGAGTTCATGGGGCTGCTGATGGGCCACATGTGTTTGAGTGGATTTTGAAAATCAAAAACTAGAAGATGACATCATTAAGTAGAGGAAAAATACCCTGTTTGACTCCATAATGTATTTTACACCCCCGCCCCCAGCCCTGACACTCAGTGACATTCACGTATCTGTAAACTGTATGAGGAATGAACTGTTTAATTTTATAACCAGGTTTTCTTCTCTTATTCATGAGAAGAAGGGGGGAGGCATTTGCTTTATTTGTTTAAGGGTAATGACTGAATACCCACTGAGTGATTAGATGGTCTATGGAGGAGAAAGACTTCAGCACTGTGCTTACGCCCACCCAGGCCGGCCTGTAAAACCTTCACTGCTGTTCTCAGGATCAGCCTTCGTGAATTCACCATATAAACTTTTAATGAGTGACCTATTTGCAGAACTCCCATCCAGATTAGCAAACACAAGTCGATAGAACTTCAAATGCCTTTTCCCTTGTAACTTCTCTTTCCTTGTATGTTTAGAACCACAGTTGCAGTGAAATCACACAACACCATCAAGGGCTGGAAGAAATACTTTTGATACATTACACTTTTGCCTTTGGATTGACTTTTGGGCACTGTGTGCTTAAAAACACTTTATTGATGCCAATTTTTTTTCACATCCCCTATATTCAATTGCTCGACCCCATATGGGATTGTGATCCATGCTTTAAGAAAACATGCTGTAGCCTATGTAGGGGTTTTTGTTGTTGTTGTTGTTGTTTGTTTTTAATGTAAACCAAAAAGGTTTTACTAAACTTTACAGGCTTCTCAGTATTGAAGTGAGTAGACGGCCTGTGTTCATGCACACGCAGGTATCTCTGCGTGAACTCGGTCGTCTTAAAGAAGCACACAAACGTGTGAGGGAAAAGGTGGAAGGAGGGGAATGGGGTGCTTTTGATCAAAACACATGCATGCTTAAAATTTTCAGACAAGAAAAGACTGTTAACAAAAGAAAGAGTAACAAGAGACCTGGAAACAAGAAAAGAATTGTGGTCTATTATATTTGATTTAAATTAATAAGCAATTAGAATACACTAATGGCTCTGAGACTTTTTAAAAGATAATTTTACAAATAAAGGCGATGTCTTGCTCATTTGTCCACCCAAAGTGAAGCCACTTAAACTTTAATGGTATTTTCTTTATTTGTTGGTCTTTCCTCTGGAACTTGCATATAAGATGTAAATTAGATTAAATCTGAATGAGGATTGAAATAAGAAAACCTTGCTCTCTATGTACTTAGTTACTAGCCAGTTGGGATGACAATCCCCAAGTGTGGGTGTTTACTAGAATGGGGAGGACGGTGAAATGGGAATGTTTCTTTGTCATTGTCCTGTAGATACTTCTCAATTACTGAAGCCTCCACCGAACAATGGAAGTATAGTCTGTGTAATTAAAACTGTGAGGCTCTGATGGAAAGCCATTCTTTTTTATAGGCTCTTTAAAGAACATGAATAATAAGCTCCGATGAGAAACTGGCATGCTCCTAAGCTTAGAAAATGTCAGTGGTCTTTGTAAAAAGTCCATCAAAATTGAACAGTATTTTATAAACATTGAAAGGAAAAAGAACCCAGCATAGTCCCATTATGCTGGTACAGTCTTCATTTTGGAATGTTTCTCCACATCTCGACCACATGCACAGTTATTGTTAGTTTTCAGGCCAACTTGCATTCCACTCTTAACAGTGTTTCATCCCAAATCTGATTTTTATACAATTGTCATAATTATCATTTGGAAGAGTTTTAATAATCTCATTTGTGGGGATTTATCACATGGAAAAAATTCAACAGAAGGAAGAAATAACTCTATAAAGATGTCCGTGGCAGCATTACGCATGGTACTAAAGCAGTAAATGCAGTCATTGTCCAGCAGTGGTAAATCAGGGCCTATAAACAGGATGGAACATGACAGTACTGCTTTCAGCGGTAGCCAAGAGCGTAGAGATGCTAATCATGGCTCTCGGGCTGCTCCAGGGCCTCTAATGGTCCAGCGGAGGTTCACAGGAGGGTGAGCCGTGGTCCAGCTCTGCCTCTTGTGCTATGCCTCCTGTAAAATACCTCGCTTGGCAGAATGAGAAGAAGGAGTGCGGGCAGTCCAGGACACAACTGTTCATTGACATTCAGCACAAAATGAAAGGGAATCCCCCACACATGGGTCCCAACGAAGATGTGTTGGCAAGTCATCAAGTCATAGTTGGCACTCTCTCTCCATCCTACCTCCCAGATTGTTTTTTTTTTTTTTTTATGTCTTTAAGGATTAGGATGTGACTCTGCCTTGGGTCACCTGCTTTTGAAAACCAGACTAGGAAAAAGTAATTTGCTTGGTAAAAGGGTTATGGCTGGTGTGGAGGGACTGGAATAGACCACCACTAATATGGGCCAGAATTTTCAGCTCCCTGTGAGGTACACAAACTGTAGCAGTTTTGATAGAAAGAGTCATGGCTGTGATGGGTGTGCAGGGCATCTTTGAAGTTCTGATATGTGTTCACACACAGGTGGGTGTGGTGGTCAGGTCAAACTGTTACTTTGACTTACTGCTGGGCTACAGTTACTCCACCAGGAATATGCTTAAGAAATGTTTTCATTAATAACATTAATGAGAACTCTCAAAATAAGTCACCCTCTCCTCAATAAATATGGACCAGTATGTTGTATATACCTTGGCTATTCACTGGCAGCATTAGTAATTATTCCTTTTCATGCCTTTTCATTTTTAATGCCATAATTATTTTGAAATAAAGCACCAAAATAATTTCAATTTTTAGTACAATAAGATAATGGCCCAAAATATGAACGCTCATGTTCTTTCTTGGTCTTTCTCATGATTCCTGACCACTTACCCCCTAGTTATGCAACAGGTGACACTAATAATTCTCAGTATATAGCCATTATAATAATAATAGCAATCCAAATCCCGATGTGAAAAGATTTAACCAAAAAGTTAATCTTCTCCAACAGACGTTTGAGACTCAGGACAAGGATAATTGATGAAAGGAAAGGGTATTTTGCATTGTTTAAAAAAAAGGGTCTCAAAAACCAGTACCTTGGAAAATGGAAATATCAAAATATGTCATGACAAGAGGCACAGAAGACTGGAGAGAAAGAGGGTCCACCCATTCAGAGTAAAGCTATCCCAATCTGGAGGGAGAGAATGGAAACGGACAGCCTTGGTTGATGGGTGGGAGTGAGGAGATGAAGGACTCCTCGCACAGACCTGAAGATAAGGGCTCCATCTCAGCCCCTGTGCGATTTCTTGGACGGGCTCTGGGAGGGGACCAGCTTCCTCATTTCTCTCCTGTCAGGGTTAGGCGTGGTTCCCGACAAGGCAATAGGGAGAGCATCTAAGCCATGCTCTGTTCTTAAGAAGATGATTACAGAGGGAGAGGGAGAGAGAGAGACAGACAGAGAGGAAGAGGCAGAGAGAGAGAGAGAGAGAGAGAGAGAGAGAGAGAGAGAGAGAGAGAGAGAGAGAGAACAAGCGATAGCAACAGCACATTTAAAACAGCATTGGCTTGCCCAAGAGTCAATTCTAGAAATTCTTATCACCATACATGAATAAAAGCAGAATTAAAATGACAAGGTAACATCTTAGGAAGATGGAGAGAGGGGGGGTGAGAGTATGCAGGGGGTCAGGGGAGAGTTATAAGACCTGCAGGATCCCAAGGTTTATACAAAGTTGACCCCCAGGACCTTTCCAGTTTCTATGGAAAACAAGATAGGACTGTAGGCAGTGCTAGGTATTGGGATGGGTCATTGTCCTGCACTACAGATCAGTGAGAGTAAGGACAAGCAGAAAATGCCAGCGTATATGGAAGACAATGGGTGCCCTTTAATGCTGGTACCTGGTGTTGTATAGAGCCTTCTACACTGTAGATGCCACCTTGTAGAAATGATGAAGAGGATATTTCTGAACTAACATTAATTTAAGTATCATCCACGAAAGATGTTCATGTGGGAATTTTATAGTCTGAATTTGTAGACTATGGTATTAAAAGTCTGTTACATCACTATTAGACTTAGGACCTTGTCAAAAATCATCCCATGCCTTACATATTCAAATAAATTATCATAAAATATTCACACCTGAAAGCTTAACTATCAGCCTTTGGTGGGGAAAGTTTCCAGTATAGAGAATAATCTCATCATGATTTACTAACTACATTAGGGAGGTGTCTTAGTTATTTTTCCACTTCTGCGGTAAGGCACTATGGCCAAGGCAGTGTATAAAAGAGCATTTAATTTGGGGCTCACGGTTGCAGAGGGTTGGAGTCTGTGGAGGGTGGGAAGCAAAGCAGCTGACAGGCATGGCCCTGAAGCAGGAGGTGAGATCTTATATCTCGATCCACAAGCAGGAAGCAGAGAGAGAGAGAGAGACAGAGAGACAGAGACAGAGACAGAGACAGAGAGACAGAAACAGAGAGACAGAGAGAAAGAGAGAGACAGACAGAGAAACAGAGAGGCAGACAGAGACACAGAGAGACAGAGAGAGACACACAGAGAGAGACAGAGAAACAGAGACACAGAGAGAGACACAGAGAGAGACAGAGAGAGACAGAAACAGAGAGAGACAGAGGGAGACACAGAGAGAGAGAAACAGAGAGATAGAGAAACAGACACAGAGAGAGAAACAGAGAGACAGAGAGAGAGACACAGAGAGAGACAGAGAGAGAAACAGAGAGACAGAGACAGAGAGACTGGGAATGCTGTTGGATTCTTAAACCTCAAAGCCCGCCTGCATTGACACACCTCCTCCAACAAGGTCACATGTCCCAATCCTTCCCAACTGGTCCACCAGTGCTCTGTGGACCAAGCATTCAAGTATATGAACCTATTTTCACTCAAGCCATAGCAGGAAGAATTCTCAATTTTACTCCAAGAATATTCTTATCGGGTTCACACATGTTGACAGTGTTACTATAGCATCAGAGAAAAAATAGTGTAACATAAAACCGATTTTTGAATTAATTAGCTAGTTAACTATGTACTTATTTATTTTAAAATGTCAGGGCCTTGCTATGTAGCCCAGGATGACTGTGAACTCAATGGCAATTCTGTTTCAATTTCCCAACAGCAGTCATAGGCTTAAAATTAAATCTAAATGAGAACATTGACTCAGAAAAGCTATTGGGTAGAACCGTTTCTTTCTCCCTTTTTCAGGAAAGTGTGTGTCCTACACATCGGTTTGGAGGTTGCTTTGACCTTGTTTAAGAAGGAGTCACCAGGGAAGCCCAGAGACAACAGAGGAAACAAAAACAGAGACACTAGAGGAAGTCTTAGTCGCTGACATTTCTGCTGATGCAGCTGGTAGTAGCGCTTAACTGTGGAATAAACAAACAGAAAGCCTCACAGTAGGCCTGCTTGCCCTGTCAGAGTCGGCTTGTGAACAAAATCGTGGTGGCTTCCCTTGCTCCAGAATCTGCTCACACAACCTCACGCACAAGTCGGATGCCTTGTCCTCGGTCAGAGCAGCTCGACTCGCTGAGAGCATTCCGGCGTCTCAAAGCAGTCAACAGGCCTAATTGGTTTCCTCATACTGTTTCCTTTTTGCTCTGTCACTTTTTATTAAGTCCCAAACACTTGAAGTGTTATAGCTTCCATATGTGAAATGGGCATCACCCGTGGACAGATGTGTGACTGTATCCCGTCGTGTCGTTCGGCATGAGAACAGTTTAAGGTGCAGTGAGTGGATTCCCTTTCATCTACCTGCACCACAAGGGACCTTCTGAACGTTGCCACATTCTTGTTTCTATTAAAAACAATGTGTTTTAGTGCGTGTTCCATTGGCGCTGCTGTGACAGCCTACCACAGGCCGGCCCGGGAATTCAAGATCTGCGGAATAGCATTTAATCTGCGTGGCGCCCCCTAGAGCGCCCTCTCGTGGAAGAAGGCAAAAGAACAAGGAGCAACCAACCCTCTCTGCCATGCGCATGATCTCCTTCACAAGGAAGCGACCTTCAAGGCCTAAAGACCTTTCCAAGGTCCCACGTTTTAATACTGGCACATTGACAGCACCGGAGGCTGGAATGGGGGCACATTTAAACCTCACCATTCCATCATGCTCCCCCAAATTAGTGTCTCCCCTACAAAATGCATTCATTCTGTCTTAGCAGCCCCCAAGGTCTTAACCCAACTCGTTGTAGCAACTCCTCCGAAGCTTCCAGAGCCCCATGTAAGCATCATCTACCCCAGAAGAGGAGGAGGCGCAAAGCATCACCCGTCCGGAGGTTAAACTCCCCTCCAGCAGCGACCGGGGCCATCAGACAAGTTGTGTGGTCTTGAGGTACACGGATGGGACCTGTATGGGAAACACAGGCTCCCGAGCTGGGACTTGCTGGCCAGTCAGGCCAGCCAGTGGGTGCATTCTGCGTTCAATGAAAAACTCCATCGCAAAAAAGAAGGTAGAGTTGTTTAGGAAAAACACCTGTTGATCTCTGGCTTACACACGCATATGCGCACACGCATCCCCTAACAGGTGCACAGACAAATACATACATGTACACAGAGAGAAAGAAGAACCATGAACAGCCACCGTTAGGGAACAGTGCCACCTTTTGAAGACACTGCAGTTTTTTTCTACATGGAAGACTTGTCTTTCTACACTGGAAAATGGTTTTTAATAACCAACTTTGCCACTTAACCTCTATGTGACCCTTGGTAAGCCCTTAACCTTGACTGGTTTGTTTCCTTAAATTCTGTCTTCATAGATTTTTTTTTCCTTTTGAGATAAGGTGGTTTGACACTTACAGGCCTCTGCCTCTGCCTCCCAGTGCTAGGATGAAAATCATGTGCTGCCATGCTCAGCTTCGAACACAATTTTAAGATCTAGTAAACCTAAACAGCCCGTGCTTTATGAGCTATGGTTATATGGAAGTCTTGGTAATTAGTTGTTCTTAGTTCTGCTTTCTTGACCCTAGAGAGCAACTCAACAATACCACCTTGGGTGACTCTTTTTCTTCCAAGATACGGTGAAACCGGTGCCCAGGAGGGAATTATGGCCTGGGTGGGGGAGTGGATGGGCTGGGTGGTTTCAGCTGTTGGGATGTACCTTCCGGCTAAAGCAGGGAGTTCTGTATTGCTTTAAATCTCTTCCCTACCTGCTTGCTGGCAGATTGCTGCAGTTAGGATTACCCAATGCACACGGTCTGAAGGCTGCTAAGCAGGGGAAAGGTATGAGGGAAAGAGCGCCCTATCTAACCGGGTGATAGGAACAGAGCGTGCAGTGGAAAGCATCTAGGCCTCCGAAGGATCGCAGTAGCCGCCTCCTGTCCCGGGGTTTGCTTTCAGTTTTGTGCGAGCTCGAACTGACATGGAGGCTGGGATGAGGCATCTGTGAAAGGGACTTGAAAGTCAGGTTGGAACAAAGCACACGCATGCTTCTCGCCGAGGATGTGGCGCTTGCTGACTGGAAGCCTGCCTGCCAGAACAAGATCCTTCAGTGCACACCAGAAACAATCTGCCATTGTCTCCAGGGAGAAAACAGTGCCAATAAAACACGAAAACTCCAGCCAAGAGGAGGAACGCCGCCGCATTAACTGCTTCGCCGCTGAAAGGGACCATGGGAAAGGACAGACAGAACACAAATTCTCCCCTTGGTGTTCATCTTCAAATGCACACATCGTGCTAATGTGGTCCCCGAAGCCAAGCCCGCCGCAGGACCACTGACAGGGAGTGAATGAGCCCCTCCCCTTGGATGGGGGCTTGTCAGGTCTCATTCTGAGGGTTTTAAAGCTGCCAGGGGAGACGGCCTCTGTGGTCTCATTCATGCTGGCCTTGGCTCCAGATATTAGTATTACCTCAGGGGAAGCACCAGGCCAGGCCTGTAGGTAAGACAGTAGAGTGTGCATAGCTCTCAGGACACCTTAAGGGTGGGGAATGAAGTACAACACCCACAGATGAAATTAGGGACAGGGAAGTGGGAGAAAAATCCTAAGGACGTGGACTGATTTAGGTCATGGGAAGGTTTGCCTTGATTTTAAATTTTGGGTTGTTCTCCCCCAGTCTCTGATGAAAAACAAGAAATATTAGTGGAGCTGATGTGGTGACCTTTCTTTCCTTCAGTCTGGTGGGCACTATGACTCAGGGATTGGACTCCGGTTCTCTCATCTTTCACTTTTATTTCCAAGTGTTCCCTAGGCCTCTTACATGTGTCACTGCAAGTACTGTGCATACTTCAAGATTCCAGAAGTCTGGGGAAAGCTTGGATTCATGGAAACAGTCACCAAGAACTGAAGAAATGTACCTGTGGCTGGGTGTGGCGTTGTAGGCCTGTAATCTCAGCCCTAGGTATGCAGGGGCTTGGAGGATCAGGAGTTCAAGTTTATCCTCAGTTACATAATGAGTCTGAGTCCAGCCCGGGCTGTAAAAACCTTATCTCAATAAATCAAACCAAACCAACCAAAGACGTACAATTGAGGCCAATCCCACAAAGGGGACTGGGGATATGAATACTACAGGATATGAATCAACAGATAAAGTACGTGCTTCCCAAGTGTGAAGACCTGAGTTCAGATCCCCTAAACCCCCCCCCATAAAAAGTCAGGTGTGGCGGTGTTATGGTCAGTTCCTTTTCTAGTTTCATGCATGACAAATGCGCCTGCGTTCCTTCATGAGCTATCTGGGAGAGGGAGAAAATGTGACCCTGTTGGAAAACTAGGGCCTGTTTGTTTTACTAGGTCAGCTTCCCCCTGTCAGTTCTCCCTCTAAATGTGCCTGATGTACTCCCAAAGGCAGGACAGTGTGGAGGAAATCTGGACCAGCTCTGAGTCTTGGGGAGAACGTTACTTAGCTTTTGGACGTAAGAAAAGGTGATCTTTGCTCACAGAGAAAGCCATTGGAGCTGTGTCTTGGTATTAGAGGTTCCCATGCTGTCAGGTTTGCCTCCTGCACTCTACAGAGACATGGAGCTCTCAAATGAGCCCTTGGAACATCTTCCCAGCTAGGCGGCGGCGGTGGTGGTGGTGGCGGTGGTGGTGGCAGCAGCAGGGGCGGCCCACACACGCCTTTAATCCCAGTACTCAGGAGGCAGAGCAGGCAGATCTCTGTGAGTTTGAGGCCAGCCTGGTCTACAGAGTGAGTTTCTGGACAGGCAAGGCTACACAGAGAAGCCCTGTCTCAAAAAACGAAACAAACAGAAAAAAAATCTTCCCAGTTCAGCGTGGTGGCAGGGCCTCTGTTTGGAGTTCCTGTCTTTCTGCAGACACTCTGGGGTCCACCTCTCCATCCTCAGGCTACACACAATGACCATCTCAAGAGGAAAAGCAGCTTGAACCACTGGGCTTATTTTCTCATGGTTCTCCCCCTCTCCCCAAGATTTGGGCCTTTTTTTTCCCTCACTCTTGGTCCCTTGATGGGTTTGAACTCCTGAGGTGTTTTTTTTCTTCTCCTGCACCAGGAGCATGTTAAAAAGCTTTGGTTGGCTTCTTGGCGTCATTTTCTGCTCATCTCCTCAAGCTGTGCACCCAGGCTTGATGACTCTTCTCTCACAGACCTTGATACTCTCAAGCGTGTAACGACTTCCATCATGTGTGTTGTTGATTCTGTCTCCCTACAACCAGAAGTTTTATAACTAGTAGTAGAGTTCGTGTGTTATAAGTACAAAAGTGAAACCATGCCTCTTTTAGTACTACCGATGGAAATAGTCTCCAGTCTCAATGGACTGAGCATGATGAATTCATGTGTTGAATTTTAACCTGCAAAGTGATAGCATTACGAGGTAAAGCCTTTGGACAGCCATTTGGCCATGAAAGCAGAGTACCCGTAATTAATGTGATATGATAACTAATCCTTTAATGGGATTAGTGACCATGTAAAAGAGACCCATGGAGAGTCTTTGCCCTTCCCACCATGAGAGGTCACAGAGAGAAGATGGACATCTGTAAACCAGGAAGTAGCCCTCGATCCACCCATCCCACAGGGCCTGCGCACTGAGAGAAAAGGTCTGTTATGTGTGTCACCTGGGCTTGGGTATTCTGTTACAGGAGCTAGAACAATCACCTTGTTTGCTTTCTCTTCTGCCTTGTTATGAATCTTCAGTTTTAACCTTAAGAACTAAACGTGTACTTGATTGACTTTGCCTATGGTTTAAAGAAACGGGACTCTTCTAGGATTGTGAATGTGATTCTGACTAGCGGACAGCCCATCCTGAGTGCTTGTCCCGCTGTGATGTCTACAATAACTGTGGGATGAATGTTTTACCGTATCTCGGGTAAGCTAGTCCCCTCCTTGGGACTCCAGCTGCATTATTCAGGGTGTCTGCCAGATGGAGGTTTCCTGCCTGAGACGGGACAGACCATCTGTACCTCTCTTGAGGCAAATGGGAACAAAAGCCAAAAGACAGATCACTTCCATTTCTTCCACCGTGAAATGAACAAGGTGACTCTAGAGGTTGTTCCTCCCATATACTTGATCGGCTGAGAATTTGTTGAGGAACCGTCCGTATTTTTTGGTCCCTTTATTGAGGACTTTTTCAAAGACACTGCCGTATCTGTTCTGTATTCTCAGCTTCCTCGGGGCCCCCTGAGGTAGGGAGTCTTTAACTTGCCTGCTCATTCTTGTACAGATTTGTTAATCCCACCGAAGGAGAGTAAAGACCACCACCCAGATTCTTCTGGTTGAATTAGGCAGGTTTGGTTTTCTGTCACACAGGGCCATTTCCCTAATCAGGGCTTGAGAAAATAGTATGGAAGACAGGAGAAGATGGGGTTTATATTAGCCCCAAGTGCAAGGCTAGGGGGTCCTCAAGGGGTTTGGATTACATATGGACTTGGTGGAACATTTCAAAATTATTTGGTAGAATATCTTATCTGGTGGAGGTTAGGGCACAACTTGTGACATGTCAAATTCTAGAAAATGGATTAAGACTTGCTCAAATGCAGTCTTTACAGAAAGTGAGAGCAAACTTATTTCCTTGTAACAAGATGGCTTTTAATCTTAAAATGGAGTCAAACTGGTCCATCAGTTCTCTTCACCACTGTATTAGTGTTGCCTAAGGCTGATATAACAGATTACCACAAACTAGGTGGGTTTAGGCAAAGGAAATTCAGGCCGGAGAGACAGCTCAGTGGTTCAGAGTACATGTGGTTCCTGTAGAGGTCCTGGGTTCGATCCCAGCATCTACATGGCGGTTCACAACTGTTCATAACTTCAGTTTCAGGATATCTGATTCTCTATTCTGACTCTGAAGGCACCAAGCACTTATATAAAATGATTAAATCTTAAAAAAAAAAAAAGATGAAGGAAAGCCATTACTGACCTGTTCTTGGGACCAGAAGGTCTGAAATGAAAACTGGTGAGTTGGGTTCCTTCTTGAGGCTCTGAGAAAAATCACCCTTTCTCTCTTCCGTGGCTTCCAGCAGTGCTTTTCAGCTTGGCTATTCACCTTCCCATGTCTTCTCTTCCTGTCATGCTTTCCTTTGTGTCTTCCCTCAAGGACACCAGTCACTGAGGTAGGGCTCAATCTAAATGACTTAACCTTCAGATCTTTGGATAGTTACATCTACAGAGAACGTTGTTTCCGACTAACATAGTGTTCTGAAGTTCTTCATGGACATACACTTTTGAAGAACTCTATTCGGTAGCCATCTTCGCCTTCCTCCTCCTCCTCCTCCTCCTCCTCCTCCTCCTCCTCCTCCTCCTCCTCCTCCTCCTCCTCCTCCTCCCCTTCCTGCCACTCCCCAGGACTGATGATTGAACCCAGAGTCTGGTATATGTCCGGTAAGCACTCTGTCCCAGCACCTAATCTCAGAACACAATTTCATGTGGGCAGGAATTCTGTCTGTTTTGTCCACTCCAGACCCTTCAATGCTTCGTGCATACTAAGCACTTCTCGAAGGAATGAGTTTGGGTGAAGCTGAAACAGGACCCAAGCCATAGGAATTCAGAAAAAGAAAGTCACTGCATTTGAATTAAGTTCTTATTTGCGTGGCAGTCTTCAGAAAGTCACTGCATTTGAATTAAGTTCTTATTCGCGTGGCAGTCTTCAGAAAGTCACTGCATTTGAATTAAGTTCTTATTCGCGTGGCAGTCTTCCGTAGCTCACTTTTTATGATTTTTCAATGTATTTATATAAAATTCTGTGCCTTAGTGGGCCGACAGAAATGTAATTCATAAGCGCAAAAAGTATTACTACTATTAAAAAATGAATCTTTGTATTATTCTCCTGCTTTCATTTTCTCTGCTCTCAGTTTTCTTCCTTTTTGGTCACCATCACTTGTCTGTTCTTTTTTGTATGCTTGCCTTTCTTTCGTTTTTTTTTTTTTCTCATGACCTCTCCTTTGCCACTGTGTTTTTGAAAGCTAGAGGTGTAGGGTGTCTTACAGACACGCACACGTATGTGTCTGACTAATTAGTAGTGTGCATTTTTTATGCCAGCTGTAGACCCAACGATCGAACACGTTCAGGCAGATTTGAACGTGAGAACAGCGAATGCTCCTTATTTCGTGACTTTGGAGTTTCCCTGGAGAAAGGAGACGCGGTTTGTTTTGTATTTTAAATGAACCACAGAAGAAAAGAACTCCATGTTTTCCAGTATCCAGTCTTTCAAGGTAGTACCGTCTGCATCTTTTCTGACTATCAAACGAGGACATAATGAGGGAGGCGACATAAAACATAATAAGCTGCTCCCAGTCCAACTAAGAAATCCTTTCTCACGCCGTTTCCTGCAGAGTGAGATTGTATGGATGCCTGCAAGGACCGAAACTCACTCACTGTTTGAACATCCCTATTACCTTTCTCCGCCTCAGATCTAGTCCTTTGATTTGTTCTCTCAAGTTCCTTTAAGTTTCTATGCCAGTTTGGATGGCATTTAGGAATCTTGATGAATATGCTCATTATCTAATACTAAGTGACATAAAACACTCCTGCCTCGAACTCGGCCACATAACCATACCCCGCTGAACTCCCGTGATTCATTCAATACTAGATTAATAGCATTTCTGTTATTCATATATCTCAGTTGACCTTGATCTGCTAGCAGCTCCGTCCTTTTTAATCTCCATCCCACACTGGGGAGGTTTTGTACCACACCAACAATGGCTCTTTCATACATCAAAGCACAACTCCCCAACACCCCAAGTTTTAATTTTCCTTGCATGCATAATATGTATCTCTCTTCTGATCACTGTCTGTTACTTTTTACCTATGTTTAATTGATAGATAATGGAATTTTCTACATATTTGACAAAGTAGGCACATTTAAAAATTAACTTTTTAGCACCAGAATAAAATATATTTGTAAATAAAAATGTTCACAGAAATAACTTTTCTTCTCTTTCAAATTTAAGAGATATAGATCATATACGTCCACAAAATCTAGTCTTATATACTTCTATTTGTTCAGATTCTTTCAAATACAGTATTTATTTGTCTTGGAAAATGAGAGTTTTAGCCATTTTATAATATCTCAGTTTTCATTTTGAATAAATGACTTTACATATAATACCATGTATATTTATGCATTATATAATTTTTCTCCATGTTCTAGTGCAGATATTGGAATACCAAACAAAGGTCTGCAAACAATTGAGTCAGCCCTGTCAGACCTTTAAAGAAACATCACTGAAAAGCTCTTACACCAAGAGAAACAAAGAAGATCAGCAGCAAATTTTAAAGCAAAGCCACAGAGCCTAGTAATTACTTTCCCCATTCTTAGGAATTATAACACGCCCCCTTTTGTTACATTTACCTTCTATTACCTTTTTGTAATCAACAAATAATATCTGTTAGTTACATGTAAGACAATGATAACTTGGTCCTTCAACAATGACTCTAGTAGTCAGGTAAACTCTTTTTTTCCTCCCATGGTATTTTTTTCCTTACTTAAAGATTCAATTATTTTTTTCATGTATGACTTGCACTGGCCTATTATCTCTCCCCAAGAAGGTACTGCATATTTTTTCTGATGGCAGGCTATATGATATGAATTTCCTACATTATAAAAAATTATTCAAAGTATCAAACATTGGTGTGCATAAATGTCACCAGACATCTGCTCAAAGTGCAGATTCATTAGCCCCATCTTCAGAAATAGTACCACTTGGGTATGGGCATGAGCGTGTGCTTTATAAAATGGTCCTCTTGATCCTTATATACTTGGTCACTCTTGTTACATTGAGTTCTTAACAAAAGCTACACCTCTGTTGAAGATGCCACTGGCTTATTAACTAACATGAACTTAGTGATGCGGACAGTGGAGTGTTATAGATTCATAGTCCATACTATCTGAGGCTATTTTTAGCCCCCTTAACAACCATTTGGTGCCCACCTTTTGTATCTAACCTCACATCTTCTCCACTATTAGATAAAACATTTGGAATGTATTAACTCGGAAGACTACCAGCGTGGTAACATTCTTTTCCAAGGCAGAGAATATCATTAGATATGCATCTGAAACCTTCAGCAGCCCCCTTCCCCCTCCACTTTGCTATAACCTACCCATCTGTGGTCCCCACCAAGGTATGTGGTAAATGTATTGACTTATGACTGTCTTTTGTCCAGTGACTATAAAAGCTTGTGTAACTGTTTTCATGCTGAAACACGTCATTTGGGGCAACCAGAATACATGTGGCCGGGCCATCCATGGTCACCCATATTTGGCTTGTTTATTCCCATGGAGGGAGGAGCTGTATTTTCCGTTGACACTATCAGCCTTGAATAATCAATACTGCTCTAAAGCAAAGTGCTTAGTCCTGCTGATGAGAAGCTCAACATCTGAAGGCTTGCTTGGAAGACACAGTGGAAACGTGTCTTGAATATAGAATGTTGCTCCTGGGCTCATAACAAAAATGTACAGACTTAACCGTGAAGAATAAATACTTAATAGATTTGACTTTTCAAATCTCCCCACCCAGAACAGGAAGTGATGAAATCCTTACAAAAAAAGACATTTACAGAGCAATAGGAATGCCAAGTGCCGCTGGAGGCAGCAGTGGGAGAGACTGGCTCCCCCTTTGGCCTGTTGGTATTGTGTAAAAATGAACTGGACCTCGTAATTACTCATGTGAAATGTGGGAAAAAGAAAACTGATTTATGGGTCTAAATCAGTTCACCAAGCCATTAAAATATGCTTTGCTTTGTGCTGCAGGGAAACTCAGGAAATGAAATGAAATAAATTGTTCCTTTGTCCAGATGAACTCGTCTGCATTACTATAATTTATATGGAGACTACTTGAAAGTTAGGTCAGATAACTAATTATTTCTAGCTACAGTTGGCTTTAGTTAATTATGTGAGATAATATATATGAAAATGCCTTGCAAATAATCTGACAGGTGAAAAGTACTCGTATCCTACCAGTTAATTTAGCATCACTGCCTGGTCTTGCAGACACCTCAAGGTTCACACAGGTGACACAGGACTGCTTTTCTGGCTCATTTCCAAACTGCTTTTCCCAAACCACCCTGTTATTCAGACCATAAACGTTTGTTTCATCCTGGATGTCCCCTTGTCTTTTCTCCTTCCAGATCCCATTGGTCTGGCTTTTTAAATTATCTCTTAAAGTACCCACTTCTGTAGGGAGTGAATGAAATCCTTAGTGAATGTGTGTTATTGACATGAGCACAGCCATGTCAAGAACTCCGATGCCTTAGACCCATGGGGCTGTCAAGACCTTCCCCTGATCCAACTACAATTATTGGCAAACAGCTAGCCATTAGCTAAAACTACGTGATGAAGCTATCAACCTGAGCCTCCTCCTCTCAGATGACTGTGATCTGAGACTACTATGTAAGAGATCTCCTACCAGTGTTAGCTAACCCACCTGGTTAGCACCCTATGTAATAAATGTGCTGAGTTTCTGGTTGGTGTTGGTACTCCATCAGGATGCACAGCCTACCTGATCCCAGACTTTCTGTCTGTGTCTGTCATTTCTTCATTTCCCTCTCACCCCAAAGCTGTGAAGGTCTTGGAGTGCTTTATTCACTGCTCTTGGAGTACTGCTGTGAACCAATCAGTAATGCCTTGTGCAAAGTTTTTCAGACTCACTATGCATGACCATTCTCCAGTCAGAAGATATTGGTGCACACAACTAGCAGAGAGGGCAAGTCCATAAAGTGGAGAGGAAATGTGGAGGCAGAACACAGGGCACTTTACACCCTGTTAAGAATTCTGAAAAATTGGTCAAGATCGACACTATCAGATTTGTGTCTTAGGATGACTGCTTCCTTCCATGTCTCTCCAAACCTCATCTATCACACCACCAGATTGGGCCACAACCACCCTTCCTCAGAAGTAGGACATCCAGGATCCCTACCTCATCGTGGTCCCCTCATACGCTTGTTTCAAAATTCAGCCTAAGGCTTGTGATGAGTGTTTTCCCCCTCCCCGCCTCTTGCCACTTCCCTGCTCTTCTGGTGTACTGAACATCTTTCAGATATTTGAATAACTTGTCTCAACACTCAGATCTCCCCGCTCCTGGTGCCCAAGCACCAACACTGTGCATGCAGCTCCTCTTGGGCTGGAGGATCCTGTGAGCTCCACTTTGCTCAAGGTGGTTTCCTTGATGCTGGAATCTGAGAGGTTCTTGCTAATACCATCATCTTTCTCATGTTTCTCTATGAGACTTATGCTCCAGGGGTGTCTTAAACGATTTCTCAGCTGCAGATGGCTGTGCTGCATTTTCCATCTGGCAAACTCTCAACTCATGCCTGCGAAATGAATGAATGAGAAGCCCTAATAAGTTCCTTCTTGAGAGCCTACTGAACAAAAGGGAAATGTCTGTTATGGTATGCCTGCTTCTAGAGAACAAATTTTAGTCCTATCAATAATGGTGAGGACAAGGGTAACTGAGTTAAGTTTTAGATAGGATCTGATAGGTTAGAGAAGCAAGAAAAGACAGGCATAGGCAGTGATGCTCATCTATATAGATACAGATAATAGGAACTGGTAAATAGGACCTATTTAGAAAGTTGCAGAACATTTGCATTTCTTTTTTGAACATATTATTAATATTTAAAAACTTTTGATCCTTTATAAAGTGCTTTTCACACACCACATCTAAAATTATTGCAACACATGTATTGTTATTTAGCCGCTAATTAGAAAGTTGAGTCCTAATAGTGATTCTGAGTGGTCATGTGGCTGGCTGGCATCTGGGTCCATGCTCTGACCTCCAATCTCTCCTTTTTTGCTGCACCCTGTCCTGTGACTGGGTTATGGCTTATGACAAGGGCTTGTGGAACTGGTTCTTCTTTTTTTGCTTCTTCTGCTGTGTGAGGACAGTTTTTCCATGGGGGATGCAGCACCAAGCACCATCTTGGAAGCAGAGAGCAGCCTCCTCAGACACCTGAACCTGCTGCTACCTTGATCTTGAACCTCCAGGTTTCAGACAATGAGGGATATATTTCCTTATACATTATCCAGTCTTAGATGTTCTGCTATATCCATATGGACAGGCTAGAGACAAGAGACTGAATGGGAACTTCTATGATTTTATAGTCATCAGCCACTTACTCCTCCTGTACATTCACTGGGCAAAACAAACTAATGAACCAAACAGACAACAGCAAACTCCATGTCCTGAAGGGCTGGGATTCTCTGGGACTCGCCGAAGACTTAGAATATTGTCAACTACTACTGAACTATAGCCCCAGCTCTACTGTTGCTTTGTAAACTTGGGGAAGTTAAAACTTTATCCTTCAGCTTTTAAGATACAGATAGACGATGATGTTATTTAAAAACCATATGTTCAGTCCACTACACATCCATACAACTGTATTCAAGAGTTCAAAAGGGTGTTCAGTGTAAGGTGAATTTCCTTTCTGCTCCTATTTCCCAGCCACTCAGCCCCCAGCCCCCAGCCCCAGGACAGTAACTGGATATCTTATTGAGTTCACAAAGGAAAATGGAATGACCATCCTTGACACAGACTCTTCACGATAATCTCCAGGGCTGGGGAGGAGGATTAGCAAAACAGAAGGCAAGCAAGAGTGTCTGCCAGAGTTTACATGTCCCGTGACTTATTTAGTAAAACGCATGATCCCTGGAAATTCTCAAACTCTTGCTAATACAAACAGAGCTGCAGTGAGGATTATTGCATATATATTGTTTTGTACATTCATAAATATCCCCCCAGGATTAATTCCTAGAGGCGGAAGATAGGGGTCAAAAGTATACGCATTTAAGTTTTGATAAATGTTATCCATTGCTTTCCATAGTGGTAGGTCCCTTCACATTCCCATCAGTACCAACATGTGCCTGGGCGTCTATACTTGCCATTGCTATTTATTATCAGACTCTGGGTTTTGCTAGTCATAGGAGAGGGAGAGATGCTCTGTTCTATTTAAGATTTTAAAATTATACTTTAATTGATCTTGGTGTGTGTGTGTGTGTGTGTGTGTGTGTGTGTGTGCACATTCATGTGTATGCAGATGTGCTGGGCAGTTATATGTCAACTTGATCCAAGCTAAAGTCATCTAATAGGGAACCTCAGTTAACAAAATACCTCCATAAAAATCAGGCTGTAGGCAAGCCCGTAGAACATTTTCTTAACTACTTGTTGATGGGGGCAGGCCCAGCCCACTGTGGGTGGGGCCATCCTGGACTGTTGGTGCTGGGTTCTATAGGAAGTCACGGGGAGCACTCCTCCATAGCTGTCCCATCAGCTTCTGCTTTGGGATTCCTACCCAGTTTGAGTTCCTGTCCTGACTTCCTTCAGTGGTGAACAGTGATAACAATCAAACCCTTTATTCCTCAAGCTGCTTTAGTCATGGTGCTTCATCAAAGCAGTCGAAGCACTAAATATGACAGCAGTTTGTGTGTGTGTGTGTGTGTGTGTGTGTGTGTGTGTGTGTGTGCCTGCCAGAGGACCCAAGCAGTACTCCCACTTCCGTGTCCCCAGCAGTAGGGGACGCAAAGTTGCAAGTACAAAATACCATGCCTAGCTTTTTTTTTTTTTTGGTTTTTCGAGACAGTGTTTCTCTGTATTGCTTTGGAGGCTGTCCTGGAACTCTCTCTGTAGATCAGGCAGGCCTCGAACTCACAGAGATCCGCCTGCCTCTGCCTCCCGAGTGCTGGGATTAAAGGTGTGAGGCACCAACGCCCAGCTCATGCCTGGCTTTTTATGTCAGGTCTTCAAGGGTACAAAGAAAGCATTTTATTGACTAAGCCATTTTCCTGCTTCCTCATTAGTATTTTTTTATTGATGCCTAGAATCTCCCTGTAGCAACAAAATTAGAATTTTCTTCTCCTCCTCCTCCTCCTCTCTTTTGGATTCCCTATGTTCCCAGAATGGCCTAGAATTTACTGTGAAGTACAGAAGGATCTTGAACAGTCCTATTGCTTCGGTCTTCAGCATTTTGTGTTTATAGATATAATTCACCACTTTCAACCGATTTTCATTTTTTCAAACACTAAATGCAAACATTACTTCCAGTTTGTTGTTGGCTTTTTTGACTTTATGGGATTTGGTAGACTGTATAGAAATGTGTCATTGTTGTGGCATCAAATTTAAAAATCTTATTTTGAGTTCATATTACCACTAGAGAAAACTTTAAGACTGTTAAAAATCGTTTTCATTGTAATGTTCTAGATGTCCCAAGATCATGCTCAAGTATCTGACCCATCCAGGATCCCTGTAATGTAAATGACCATCCAGGATTCCTGTAATGTGAATGACCCATCCAGGATTCCTGTAATGTAAGTGATAAGGGACCCCTGTAATGTAAATAATAATGGATCCCTGTAATGTAAATGACCATCCAGGATTCCTGTAATGTGAATGACCCATCCAGGATTCCTGTAATGTAAGTGATAAGGGACCCCGTTATTTGGTTCCTGCATGACTTCTCAGTTGTATGCCTAACAAGTACTCAATGACTTGGTGTCACTTTTTGCAAATCTTAAGTACCTTTTACATTTATTTCTCTAATTCACATTCTTTTCTGATGACCTATGTGGATTTTCATAGGACAGCAGTTGTTTGGTTGGAACAGCTGTGGCTTTAGAACTGAATTAGCTCCTAGCAGGGCTAGATCCCCTGGCATTGTAGCTATATCTGAAATTTTGCAGTTAATTTTATTTTCAAATTCTTATTTGCTTCTTCTGTTTAGTTGATTAAGTTAAATGATCACTTATGTATTATTACTGGTATTCATTTTTCTGGTGGTACTTGGAGGTTCTAGCTAACTTTGTGAGCTGATGTAGGTTAATATTTTATTTATCAGAGGGCATGGTATAATCTCCAATCCCCTGCCCCCCAATTTTTTTTTTTGCTTTTAAGCTAAAGGATACTTCTCTGTTCCAGGAGAAATTTATCCTTAGAAACACAAAGTTTTCCTTTCTCCTTCCTTCCCTCCCTTCCCTTCCCTTTGTCTCCTGCCCTCTTCCTCCTCAATCCTGTCCCTCCTTCTTCTCTTCCATTTTTCTTTAGATTTGATCAAAACACTCCCCAAACACACCAGTTTCATGAGTTCTGTAAGAGCCCTCCCAGCAGCAGATCCTGAAGGCTTGGGTGGGTAGAGACAAGGGCAGTCTGAGAGAGCTCTTTATCCTCAGAATCACTCTAAGTGCTAACTGAAGCGGGCCTTACTATTTATCCCACGGTGTCCTGTGGCTGTTTTGTAAGGACCGATGCATGCTGTGGTGGTCTTAGTTCACCAAAGCAGACTTTTTTATTTTCCTACCAGCTTTACAGAAGAGCAACCCAAATGCATGCTGATTTGCCCAACTAAATCTTGTCTCAAATTCAATAAATGAAACCTGAACCCTTTTAGAAATCAACTGCTTGGGTGAAAAAAAAAATCCTTATCAATGTCGGGCTGTAATCACAGTGTCTTTGTTTGAGAAAGTGCATAGATAATGGCCAAACATCCTTTGAGTTTGGAAGAAGCCACCGTGCAAGTTTTATGAACCGGTTCTGAACCTCTGCATGCATGGACTTGCCATAAAATGAAGAACTTCCTCTCACAGGCATCCAAATTTCTCTATCCTCACAGCTTTAAGTTTTAGGAATGTCTGTTTCTCAGAGGTGTAATTTGAAATTATTATACATCATAACCAGAGATTTAATTGAAACTATTCCTACTTGAAGCATATAGGCAACTCTTCTATTCTAGGGATAAACATTTTTCTGCTTTTTGTATAAACATCTATGAGCACTAATTGCTCTTTGAAGATGAGAGGAAAATTAAAAGTTAGTGACAAATTAATCTTAGTTTGTGTAAACGTTTAATTCAGGCAAGCACTGAAGCCTGTTTGCTTGCCTCTTTCTTTCCTTCCCTAAAGATATTAACCCTTTGAAAATTTCAGACATACACGCAATGCATTCTGGTCATATTTGCCCCACTGTTCCTATAAATCCTGTCAGATCCATCTCCACCCCTCACAACTTCACGCCCCTCCCCGCAGGGCTTCTCTGTGTAGCCCTGGCTGTCCTGGAACTCACTCTGTAGACCAAGCCAGCCTCAAACTCTCAGAGATTCTCTGTTTCCTCAATGCTGGGATTAAAGCTGTACACCACCACGTCCCAGTATGCCTTCTATTTTTTTTTAAGATAGGTAATTTTTTATTATACATTTTAAAGCGAAACATAATTATATCACCTTTGTCCTTTCCTCTGTCCCACACTACAATTTTGAAAAAGCGGCACCAGAGAGAAAGAAAGAAATCCATGCTACAGAACTCACATGGAGGTTTCTTGTTTTTGTTTTTGAATTCGGGCAAAGGGAATGGGAGGGGGGACCAGCCTCTGGAGACAGGAACAGCAGGAGAGAGAGAGGCAGAGAGAGGGGTAGAGGGTAGGAGAGACACAGAGACAGAAACAAGCTGAGAAGCAGAGAGAGAGAGAGAGAGAGAGAGAGAGAGACAGAGACAGAGACAGAGACAGAGACAGAGACAGAGACAGAGAGACAGAGAGAGAGAGAGAGACAGAGAGAGAGAGGCCAGGGCCCTTTTAAAGGGAACACAGTGAATGTGCACAGGTGCTGCTCTCAGTGGCTTCAGCTGAGGATGTATCCTGTCAGAACCCCAAGGGCAGACAGCACAGATGCCCGAACACTAACATCCGACGTCCCCTTCCTCTAGCTCCTTCTATGTCTTTTCTCACTCTCAAGTTGAGAGCCTCTTCCTCCATTACTATTTGTATATATGTGCATGTGTATGCATACACATATGTAAACTACCGAGTCTGTGTTGTTATTGGCATGTATTGGCTTCAGGTCTGACCACTTTATATTGTATTAAGTTCTTTTTGTAGCCCACCAAGTTTAATTTGTATTGCCCATATACTCATGGTCGTATAGACTGTCCTTGAACTCTCTACTAGCTGAGTGACCTTGAATCCCTGATCCTCTTGCCTCCACATTTCGTAGTGTCAAGATTATAGGCATAGACCAATAGGCTTAACAAGCCTTACTGTACTGGACTTCATTCATGAGGACTTTTGCTTACTCATTCCTGCCGGGAAGGCTTGTCCCCCTTGGCCATGTGGCTGACTTCCTCTCAGTAGTCCAGGCATTCCTGCCCTTCCCTGAACACACCAGCAATTACCATCAGCCCCCGTGCCTCACTGTCTCTCTCCCTGGCCCTGACTCATTTAGAACTTGAAAACAAATGACTAGAACAATTTGTCCTTTCTAGAACCAAAGCAAACACCACTTTTAAAAAAAAATCCCTTTGAGCTGGCTACGCTAATGTGCAGATAGTAGGTAGAGCCCCCCCCCCCCCCGAAGTTGAATATCATCAAGTAAATAAGAGAATCCAGCAGGTCACTCCTTACCCTACTTCTATGGACATGCCATGTCCCTTGACAGCATCCAGTGCTGCCAGCCTATGCTGGATGCTGTGACCCAGTAAGGATGTAGTTAGCGGGTAAAAGGATTAGGAGGTGTGGCCTTGTTGGAGGAAGTATGTGACTGGGGGTAGACTTTAAGGTTTCAAAAGCCCAAACCAATCCTGGTGGCTCTCTCCTCCTCTCTGCTACTTGCAGATCTGGATGTAGAACTCTCAGTTCTTTCTCCAGCACCACATCTGAACTAAACTTCTGAAATTATAAGAAAGTCCCAATGAAATGCTTTCCTTTAAAAGAGCTACCATGGTCATGGTGTCCTCGTCTTGGAAGTATAAGCCCTAATTAAGATAAGGGGACTGACCATATTTAAGCACTGGCAAATATTTCATTATTCCTGACCACACTTAATAGGGTACTTAATTGACTGTTACATCACTAATCTCATGCCTTGCGACTGGCTTTGTATTGTCTGCTTTTGTGTTAAATTATTTGAGTAGAAATAATCTTAACTACCAAGAATACAAGCAAAACAAAGGATGATTGCATTTATTATTCTAAAATACAAACATTAGTAACATAGTAAGGCTTATTTACTTTCTTGAGGCAAGGGCTAATTTCTAACGGCTTTATAATGGGGCATTATATTATGAAAAGAGTGAAGTATTTACACACAACAATCTAGCTTATAATAGCACACCCAGCTCATAGTAGAGGCCCAGTTAAAAAAAAAGTAGGATAATTCATGTGTTCAAATTAAGATTTGAAAATATTGTGTTGAAAGTTTTTGAAATTTTATTTGTATTCATTCAGCAAAAAAAATTCCCCAATAAATCTATCTTAATGACTAGGGTGTACCTGGCCTCAGGGATCACAGCTGCAAACTACGTTGCTACATTCTTCCCTTTACCTTCACGTGGTGACAGCAAGAGGCCATGGCTTCAGCTGCTTTAAGGTAGTTACCCGCAGAAGAAAGGTGGGGAAACTGAGTCCCAAAGACCTTGCCGGGTCCATTGGTTTCTTCATCAAATATTCCCTAAATGCCCGTATGTGAGAGGCACATACAACAAAAGTAACAACAAAATCTGAACAATGGGATTAGTTTGGTATATGAGCTTGGAAGGAGCCGTGTGGTCAGAGCCGAGCGGTAGGAAGTTCTAACTCTAGCAGCCGCGTGTAAATGTACCTCACCGAGAAAGGAGTGAGACATCCATGCACCCATTATTCTGATGGACTCATCCCACTGCAGCACGCCAGCTCTCCGAGCCTTCGAACGCTTCCCTCCTCTTGGCCACAGCAGATCTAGGGTTTTCTCTCCTATTCAGTGAGCACTATTGCTTTCTCCCAGCATCCCAGAACCATCGTAGCCACACATTAGGTTCTGTCCTTGGGTGCTCATTTGCCCTGGTAAGGTCTGCCTCTTAAGGCAGGACTGCGGATGTCTTTCTTACTCACTCGAATTCTGTGCTCCCATCCCACTGTTGCTGGGGTCCAGTATCCCTCCAGTTTCTCCTGGCACTTTGGGGTCCTGCTGTAATATTAAAATATAATCCCTTAATTTTCTTAGAAGACCCAGTGTAACGTGAGGTTCCTGCAGCTGTTTTGCCCCCAATAAACACACAGGTGCTATATTAATTACGAAACTGTTGGCCGATGACTAGGGCTTCTTATTGGCTAGCTCTGTCCTAATTATTAACCCATTTCTATTAATCAAAGTATTTCCATGTGGTCTTATGTCACCGGAGAAGGGTCTGGCACGTCCTAAATTCTTGGTCTCACATGGCATCTGCTGTCTGCCTACATTTCCCAGTCTCCTAGTCCCGCCTCTCTCCCTGTCTCTGTTGGCCGCAGTGTTTTATTCATCAACCAGTAAGAGAAACAGAAGGACTTCTTTGATGGTGCTATATTTTTTTGACTTAACTCCAGTTATTGGTCTGGTGGCCAATAAGTGGGAATAGTTGAGTCACAGAACCACTGACACTTGTCTGGGAGGAAGGGGCCACTTCTGCAGGCCCAGGAGGCTCAGGAAAATATGGGTACTTAAGAGTTTTGAATTCAAGAGTGGGGTATTCCCCATTCTTATGTTTTGGTTGCCACTACTCTCCAACTAGGGCCCTGAACCTTGAGAAGCAAATGAGTCTGGGTTAAAACTACAACTTCCTCTGGTGCTCTGATACTCTGAAGACACTGGTCTCATTCCTCCTAAATTGTTCTGACCCTCCGGTTGGTTTTCAAGATGACAGTTTCTTTATAGGCTGTCTAAGGAGGCCATAGGCGTCAACATCTATACTTTGATTGGTGATTCGCAGCTCCCAGTTGTGTGCTGTCTTTCCCCAAAGCACTGATGATCCCAGGGCCATGCATCCAAATGTGAGATGCATTGTTTCAAGCTGTTTCTTCACATCCACTGGCACACCCGACCACATTTCCACAGGTGAAAGTTTCAACAGCCCGCCAGGGGCTGCTACTCTCCCAAAACCAGCACAGAGTCTCGGCTGCCACCAAGCCAGTTATTTAAGTAGTTGAATCATAACCTATTACAAACTGTCCTTCTGTGGACCTCATGGTTTCTGTGAAAGGCAGAATCTGACTTAGGTGTAAGAGACTATGGGAGAATGTGTATGTTCTACATATAGGGGCTAGAAGGAAACAAGATTGGTATAATTTTTGGTTGTGAGCCTAGCCTTTAACGGCTGAGCCATTTCTCCAGCCCATGCCCTTCTCTGATAATGAGTTTGACGACTACCTTATATGCCACCTAGAGCCTTCATCCAGTGACTGATGGAAGCAAAGGCAGACACCCACAGCTAAACACTGAACCGAACACTTGGAATCCAGTCGCAGAGAGGGAGGAGTGATGAGCAAAGGGGTCAAGACCAGGCTGGAGAAACCCACAGAAACAGCTGACATAAACAAGGGGCTGCTCCTGGGAAACCAGCATAGGACCGATCCAGATCCCCTGAACGTGGGTGTCAGTTTGGAGGTCTGGGCAACCTATGGGGCCTCTGGTAGTGGATCAGTATTTATCCCTAGTACAAGAATGGACTTTGGGAGCCCACTGCACACAGAAGGATACTCTCTCAGCCTGGACACATGGGAGAGGGTCTAGGCCCTGCTCCAAATGATGTGACAGACTTTGAAGATCCTCACCTTCCCTGGAGAGCAGAAAGGAGATGGGATTGAGGGTCGGTGGGGCCAGGGGTGGAGGGGAGGAAGAGGGAACTGGGAATGACTTGTAAAACAAGCTTGTTTCTAATTTAAATAAAAAAGAATAACAAAAGGCTTTTAACAGGAAAAAAAAGCAAGATTGGCATAAAAGCTGAATCACAGTGCACTTACAATGAATGACATCTTTATTCTTTTCTGAGAGCATCACCCAAATAATCACTGAATTGAACTTAGGTCTTGCCATGCTGCCCAGACTGATCTTGAACCTGGGCCCCGGTGATCTTCCTGCTTCAGCCTCCCAAGGAGCTAGGCCTATAGGCACACATCCAAGCGCATGGTGCTAAAGTTTTACACTTCCATTAGCCAGGCGTTGCATGAAAGAGTGGGGCTCTCAGCCTTGGGGGCAATTTGCAGAGTTGGGCTTAGCCAAGAACCATGAGCCACCTGACGGAAACAGCCAGGAAGTAGGTATTAAATTGAAGAGTGGAACCGAGGCCAGAATCCAGCATTTTGAAGTGTTCAGTGGAGGTAGGAAGTGAGCTGGTTTTCTCTTCGTCCAGAAACTAGAAGGAGGTTGATCGTCCTAACAATAGGAATATTAAAGAACATTAGAAAAACGTGCAAGCGAAATTGTTTTTGCTTCTGAACAAGACTGAGAGTGCTCAGAGTGCTCAGCACCGCGCTTGCTAAACTGACCTGAAGGTTTGTTAAGCGACACAGCAAACACCTTCATTTAAAAGTTTCTCGAGGAAAAAAAAATTGACCTTAAAAGATGAATTTGGTAATTGTGTGTGTTCTGACTTTATCACTAGGCTCTGATAGGATGATATAGGCAGAGAGTATGCATAGATTCTTTGATAGGATTAGGATTGGAAATGACTCCGTGTGCATTTAAGCACATCGCGCAGGGTTTGGAAGACCTTTGGAGGACAGAAACAGAGAAGTCTTATTCATTCTCTATGGGACATTAACTTTCGCTGCATCATATTGTGGCTTTTTGTGGTTTTGTTTTCCTAGCAAACTGAATCATGATAACCAAACAATAACAACAAAACCCCTCTATATGATATTTTAGGAATCGCGCACAACCGTGTATAGTTTTCTTTCTCTATTTTTCAAGTCTGTGCGTGGTGTGCCCGTGGATAGGCATGTTTTCGCATGCATGTGGACACGTATGTGGGTTCCCATCCATTTGGCTGTTTGAAGCTGCTGTCAGTACCCACCTTCTGTCACGCTTCCCCCTGATTCTTCAAGGCAGCGTCACTCGCTCAGTTAAACTCGGAGCTCCCCAACATGACTAGTCTTGGCAGCCGGCTTTCCCTGGGGCTTCTCTGAAGCTAGAATTAGAGCCATCCATGCCCACCAGGCATTCATAGGGGTTTCTGGGGACCCTCGCTTCGGTGTTCATGATTGCGTAGCTGGTGCCGAGCACCACCTTCCCAACTCCAGCTGTGTGTTTTTCTTATTTATGCGCCCTCCCTTTTCTTTTGTTACACGATAGAAGATAAACTAAGACGCCTGGGGAGTTTACCGAGCTTTATTTGTGCAGACAGTGATTCGCGAGCAGGGCAGCCCCAGCAGAGGCTCCCAGCAGGGCCAGGCTGAGAAAGCCGGAAGTGCGAATGCAAACCGAGCAAATATTTGATTAGCTGGGGGAGAGCAAGAGCTGACTTTGGGCCATTGCAATGAAAATTCTCTAGTCAGAGGCTAATGGCAGGCTTCTGATTGGATGAACTTGGATATCATTTTGCTGTTGACACCGAGTTGGGTTTCCCTTTGCTTACACAGGGACTCGGGTGCCGGGGCTTCCTCCATCTGATGGTCTCCTAATTAACTGAGAACATTGAGGCATTAAAGGCGTTGCCAGCCTCTACAGTGCTGCCTCTCATAATGCTTGCCGTTTCCAAACACGACAAGACCTAGTATTTATTTATGATCTCTTGCTAGAGGAGTCAGCAATTCATCTATAACTCAGAATTCAAGGTGCGGTGGGGAGTGTGGGCCCTTCTGAAAAGAGTCCAATTACAAAGCACAAAAGAGAAAGAAGTTTCATTTTGCCTTGGGGCTGTGAAATACCTTAGACCCACCCTGAATATAGGAAAGGAGAGAAAGACCAAAGAGACGTGAAGAATTCCAGAGATTAACCCCAGGGTAGGGAAATGACTCTGATGAAATGCCACCTGAAAAAACCACATTTGTTCTGGGAGCCTGGGACCAGGAAAGATGCAGACATTTTCTTGGAAAAGGTTCAGACGAGGAGTCAGAGAGATGATTGAGGTGGTTAGAAGGGACTGACTTAGGAGGGCAGGCTGAAGGAATCAAACAGGTTGGCCTTGGCCTAGAGACAGCAAAGATAGACCCTGATAGCCATCTGCAATTACCTGGTTGTCTAAATAGCAAGGAAGGCAAGGCGCTACTTGGAGTGGAACAAAGGATTATAATTGCACAAAAATTGAGGCAGTGAGAAGAAACCAGAATACGCAATAATTCATATTTACAAGACTGGTCAAGGCAATTCTGTGACAAACATCCCAGCTTCAGAGGATCACTTAACAATAGACAAAAAAAAAAAAAGCTACAGACTCCCCCCTCCCCCCCATAATCTTGTCTTAATATTATAAATTTTACTGCGCTTGAATTCAGATTAAGCACAGAGTGCTTCAAAATCATGCTAGACAGTTTCAGTTGTTATTTAGTTGGGATCTGGGACACGTTTTGGCCATTTATTCCTGATCTGAGAGTGACCTAAGGTGGTGGGAATGACTTCGCTCCAGGACCCAAGATCAGTGGCCCAAGGGCTAGCAGAAATGGGGCGGCTGTTCAGGGCAGAGTATCCTTGATTTGACTAACCTGAGTTTTGAGCACTGTTACTGGTTCCCCTGCAATTTTAGAACGCAGCTGTCACCTCTCTGGGCATTACATCTGGCTGTTGTAAGCTGGTCAGAAAAGTCTTATGCTCTGTAAATACTTGTCTTCCTTACATAAGATTCCTAACATATACTTAGCTATGAATTTTAAACCACTGAACACGCCTGGACATTCCTTTATTTTAGAGAGGAATCTCAGCATTTAAAAGTGCCTTTTAAACTTCCTGTGTAAGTTATTTATTTACGTGTGTGTACGTGTGTGATATGTATGTGTATGCATGCGTGTGTGCGTGCCTCTGTGTGTGTGTGTGTGTGTGTGTGTGTGTGTGTGTTATGCATGTATGTGAAGGTGCAATGTTCATGCATACCCCTGTGGTGGCCGGATGCTTTTGACCTTACTTTTGAGAACAGAGTCCTTTGCTCACTGTGGAGACTGCTGGTTTGGTTACTATGGTAACCAAGCAAGCCCCAGGGATCCTGCTGTCTCTGCCTCCCACACTGGAGAACAGGTGCCTACCATGTTGCTAGACCTTTAACAGTCCTGAAAAATCCAAAGGGAGGCCCTCACACTTGCCTAGCAAGTACTTCACCCACTGAGACATCAAATGATTTCTTTAAGAAAAAAACTCTATGTACTGATACTTTTTTTTTATTTGTTTGAGACAGGGTTTCTCTGTGTAACAGCAACTGTCCTGGCTATCCTGGAACTTGCTTTGTAGACTAGGCTGGCCTTGAACTCACTGAGACCTGCCTGCCTCCGCCTCCCAAGTGCTGGGATTAAAGGTGTGTGCCACCCACTGATACTTTTATAATAAAGTTCATTATAAGAAAAAAGGAAATAAAACCCCTTACAGTACAAAACTCCATTTAATTTAATTTTAACAGGGAAATTATGTAGGGAAAAAAGAGCCAGCCAAAGAAACACCCTGAGAAGAGCCAAAGAAACTCACTTTGATACTGAACCTGAGCAGAAAACCAACCAATCCCTGAGCATGAGATCTAGCCAACCTGAGTTCAGGGATTGAAATCTGACCAATCCCCACCCTGAAAATCTTCTCCCTGGAAAACTCCTCCCCTCAGAAGCCCTATATAAACCCTGTGCCTGCTCAGTTTGCTGCGGTCTTCTGGCATCCTGGCAGTGGCAGCCACTGTCTTGGGTTCTTCCCTCCCAATAAATCTCTTGAATGTGGTTTCAGTGAGACCTTCCTTCCCTGGAATGGAGAAGAAGAGAGAAGTAACAACTTTTAGCAGGAGGCAGAACAGAGCTGAGCAGAGCAGGGCTGTAACACTTTCGCAGGGAAACTTCCTCCAGGGAAGAGGAATCGTAACCACTTTGCTGGGGAAGCCCTCCCCTGCCAGAGCAGAGCTGCTACACTGGTGAAGCCTTCCCCTGGAGCAAGACTGTAAGCTGTTACCCTTACGGTGACCTGTGGTATTCCTTGGCTCCTGATTGCCAGAATACTTTTCTATTTAAGCTGTTAACACTCAGTATTCTTTGGCTCCCGAGTGCCAGAATCCATTTCTGTCAGAGCCATAATACAAAGTTCACACTATAAATTATTACAAAATCCTAAAACCTTTCAGTGAAGGATGTTACTTTTTATTGTTATTTCCTGATCATTCTGTCTTGGGAAACATGTCACCCACCTAGCACATGAATTTGTTCACGTCTGAAATATACCCAATGATGCCCATCATTTCCATCTGCCCATAGTGAAAACCATGTGGCATGTTTGAGGTCCTGGAGAAGTTCCTTTTTATTTCTATCAAGCAAGTGAGGGTTGTTTTTTGTTGTTGTTTTACATTCACTTGCACTTTTTAAAAAATTATTATCTATTTGTTTTGCATACAGGGCTCTTTCTGCCTGCACACCAGTGACTCATTTAGATGGTTGTGAGCTTCTATGTGTTTGCTGGGAATTGAACTCAGGACCTCTGGAAGAGCAGCCAGTGCTATTAACCTCTGAGCCATCTCTCCAGCCCCCAACTTGTACTACTTAAATTTCCATAACTGTGCCTTAAATTTAGAACTATTTTCTTTTCTTCCTCCTTTCCTCTAGGCTGGTTTGGAACTTGCTACATAGCCCAGGCTGATCTTAAACTTGAAATCCTCCTACCTTAGCGCCCGCCCCCCCCCCCCCCCATGCTGGCCTTACAGGCATGCCTCGACGTTCCTAGTTTGAATGTTCATGTTTTTCAATCTTAAAAAAAAATTATCTGGTCAACAGAAGCTAAAACCCAGGTAGCCACTGACATAAACATCAAGAAGTTTCTATGTGAAAATTTGTTTTTCCAAGCTGTTCTTATTGCTCTCTTGCACTGGTTTCAAACACCTTCTTCTTCCAGGCTGGGTCATAATTTTTCATAGTTCATGTATGCTGCCTTGCTCCCTAATGCTTATCAACTCTCTTAAAGGTACGGAGATGGATGAAAGGACAGGGGCTTTGTAAAACTGGACAGCTTGAAAGAAACAAATCTAGTAAAGCAATCTGGTGTCCCAGATCTCTACACAGGGTTAGTTAGCTAGTACAGGTGGAGAACACCCCGAGGTCAAGATCATGGAGAGTACAGGTGCTGGGAGCACATATACCTGCATATTAGTTGAGGAGATAATTAGCTGGGGAAAACCCAGACAATGTGGAGGTCATCTCCTTGGCTTGGAATCTCACTGGGTGTAGAGGTAACAGAGATTCACCGGGTGAAGATTTAGACAAGAGGAAGCTGCTCTAGCTTAACTGTCAAAGGAAAAGAAGCTGATGAGCTACTGACCCTTCAAGAAAAGATATGTTGACTTGATTTTGCTTGGTTATTTCTCAGGTTTTCTGTGTTTCAAAGAGTCAGTGAATGCTGCATATCTGTGTTTCCTGAATCCTGGACATGAGTCGGAACATGGGAACGTGAACAGTTGATGGCATGACTTTCCTCCTTTCCCTATTTATTAACACTGGAGCACTCGCTCAATCATTTATTCCACATATTCGTTCAGTCATTTGTTCATTTTTATTTTTGTATGTGCCCGTGTGAGTTCCTGCACATATGTATTTGCACAGTTACACATCTCTCACGTCCCCCGAGGTATGAAGAGGGCATCTGATGGGACTGCAGTTACAGACAGTTGTGTGCTACCATGTGGGCCACTGAGACATTTCTGGAGCTCATTACTAGCCATTTAATACAGAAGATAGTCTTAGCAAAGGGAGATGGCTGACACGTTTCTTTATGCACCATTATGTGAATCTACCATGTAACATAATATATACGACAAACATGCAAAAGTGAATGTCAGACAACATCTTGGAATTGCTAATAATTTAGAACTACAGAGATGCCCAGAAAACAGTGCAGTTAAAATTTAATTTTGTATCCCTTCTTTAGCGCAGTTACTTATTACACTATCATGATTCTGTTGGTTCCAACCTTAGTAAAGTATTTACAAAATGCTTCCACTGGGATTAAAAATAACTTGTACATTTGCAGTGGGATCATGGAGGAAAGTGATACTGGAGGAGGGTTTTCCAAAGTGCAGGTTCATGTTGGAGTGGCATTTAGAAGGGACGGCTCTATCAGTTACGTACTTCACCCGAGACCAAGTTTCTTTATCTGTGAAACAGTCTTGCTTTTCTCACCGACTTATTACTGGAGTTCACTAAGGGGGGATTTTAAGTGGGGCCAGCAGAGGGGGCAATATAGGATATGTTTCCCTTTCTTCCTTAGCAGACTTGAGACTCCTGGCTTGTCTCTTCCGTGTTTGCCAATGCTGTCGAATCATTTAAGCTGAAATGAAAACTGTGAAGTCACCATTCCCTTGAACAAATGAAGATAACAGAGTTCAATTTCTGGTTTTGGAATGTATGAATGTCGTGTTTTTTCTCAGCTAGAAAGTGGGTTCTCAACTTCAAATGGAACCATTTGACTTTTATACCGTAACAGAAGTTATCTTTAACCATCCTTTTATTTGGTCTGTTAATCCAAGACTCTACTGGAATACAGTGAGATCCATTAAAATGAAGTTGGAAGCCAGTTGGATGCTGTAGTGAGGAGCTGTTACCCTAAGTCCTATGGGTCCTGGTTTTTTTTTTTTGATTGACCACCTTATCATGGTTTTCACACAGCAGATAGTAGCAGTTCCCTTCCTAACAATTGTCTTTGGGATTTAATGCAATTCAAGTAGCTGTTTTCATAGTTAGTCATTTTTACATGCTTTTCCATTTAGTCTTTTAAGGTCTAGGGAGTTCCAGTCATATTTTTCCTCTCTCCTTTACTTATTTATTCTCAATAACTTCATGGTATAATGGCATGTGTGCTGTTCCTCTTCCTAGGACAGGTTAAGACTGTTCTTTTGAGTTGCACAGGCCCTTCTACTGATAAGACCAACCGAGAGGTACTGAACGCATACTAAGAGCCTTAACAAAATGCTTCTGAATGAGCTTTCATGAAAATAAATTGAATCAACAACAAAAAGCATTAAAAAAGAAAAGATTATAAGCACAGAATAATCTTTGGGTACTCTTGCCTTAATACATTTTATATTTTAGTAGGAAGACATACCACATTTCTGTCCTTAGTCTTTTCATCTACTTCTGGTTATCTTTTTAACGGGTTGCAAACAGCTTGATGTTATGGTTTTTTTTTTTTACTTCTTTTTCATGAATGTAGGTCTAAGACACACTTAAACATAGAACGGAGAAAGAAAGACTGATCCACAATTGTGCTATTTGAAATAGCCAAAAGGTAGATGAATAGAAAACAGGTTAATGGGTGGGCAGATGGAGGAAGAAGGGTAATATGATATATATATATATATATATATATATATATATATATATCAGAATACTATTCCTCATTGGGTGAACAGGTAAAGTGCATACACATACAACAACATATTGTTCAGCCTTAGAGGAAGGCAGTTTAACCTGTGCTGCACCATGGATAAACCTTGAGAACAATATGCCTAGTGGAAACTTCCAGTCATAAGACCAGAGATGGCTAGGGAGATGTCGTGGTGGGTAAGAAGGCTTGCTCTGTAAGCATGAGGACCTGTGTTCAGAACCCTAGCACTTATGTAAAAGTGTCCAAGCCAATAATCCCTGCACTGGGGTAAGGAGTTGTGAAGGCAGGTGGGTCCTAAGAGCTTGCTGGCTCGATAGCAAGTCTCTGGTTCGGTGAGAAGACCTGTTTCAACAAAAGGAGGTGGACAATGACAGAGAGACTTGATGTCATTCTCCAACCCCACTGCATGTGCATGGACACTTGTACACACGTCTTAGCGTTTCTGTTGCTGTGAAGAGACACCATGACCACGGCAACTCCTGCGAAGGAAAACATTTAACTGGGGTGGCTCACTTACAGTTTCAGAGGTTCAGTCCGTCATCCTCATGGCAGGGAGCATGGCTCATGCAGGCAGATGTGGCGCTGGAGAAGTACCTGAGAGTCCTACATCTTGCAGGCAACAGGAAGTCAACTGAGACACTGGGAAGTATCCTAAGCATAGGAAACCTCAAAGCCTGCGCCCTAGTGACACACTTCCTCCAACAAGGCCACCCCCATTCCAACCTCCAACAAAGACACACCTCCTAGTAGTGTCACTCCTTATGAAATTATGGGGGCCCATAACATCCAAACTGCCACAACTCACATGCATACATCATACATATGTACAACACGTGCACATCCACACACAGCGCACACACTATCTGACTTCATATGTGAGGCACCTAGAGTGGTCAGCTCCAGGGACTGTGAGGAGGACAGAGTTTTAGTTTCACATGGAAAAAGAATTCTGGATCTTGTTTCCACAAAAATGAATGTACTTTCCACTCCTGAGCCATATATTTAGAAATGGTTAAGATGATGACTTTTGTGCTACATATATTTTATCACAATTTAAATATTGACCTTAGTAATTAAAAGAAAAAAGAAGGAAAAACCAGAAATGCTAAATAAAAGAATTTTGCTAGTCTGTAGAATCTTCCTCCCTTTATGACCTGACATAACTCAGTGTACAACTTTTAAACCACAGTAATCTCAGCATTAGGACATCAAGGACATAATTTGTACAATTAGAAATGTTGTCTTTCCACACAACACTCCATCAGGATTGCCCTCCATCAGGATTGTATAAACAGTGCCATGGAAAGGCTGAAAAGGCTGGAGAACTTACCAGTTTGTTGAAACATATAATGTGTGTATCAGTTTTCTCTGATCTCGGCTGTGGCAGACTACAGACCTCATTAACTTTACCAGTTCTTGCAAGTGTGTCTCCTTCATCGGTTTTCATTCCTGTCAGTCAGTCTCACACAGCACTTCCGGCTTCATCCCTGCTTGACAAGGTTAAGCCCGTTGAAGATCTGCAGTCCTGTTCAGCTTTATTTTCCATAGATTTCTCCCGATAACCATGGCATGAACTCTAAACTATGTGTTAGGACTGAAAAGAAGCCAGAAGGTTTTTATTAGGGGTTGTATTCCCATCTCATTAATTTTCTGAGTGGCAACAATGGATCTGTGTCCTCTGTTTTTAAAAAAAATGTGTGATTAGGATAAACTGGTTTTGTTTTTCTATATTAAGCAAGTTCAAGCATAATCTCTATTTATCGTCTCTACCTCTATCCTATCTCCCAACTCAATTTAGCAGTTGTCTTTATTCACTTTTTAGGATCCAACTAAGCAATTCATTCTGTTTTCCTGTGCTTTGTTGTACTTTGAACTAATAAGAAAATTGGCATACTTACTCTACTCTTTAGACCTCAGTAAGTGTTTTAGGAGGATTCATATTCTTTAATGTGTGTTAAAATGAGGCTGTGCAATGTTTTCTTTTTCCTCCTAACTATGGGGTGATAAAAATACTATATGGAGGGTTTGGTTAGGCTCAGATGATAGCACAGCAGTGTGTGAACTTCCATTATAGACAGATTTCCTGTCCCTGCTGCAGGATGGTGAGTGTGATCAGCTGCTGGGCCAACGTCCTCTCCCTCCAGGACACTGTCAGCTGTCTCATTTGTCTTCCTACAGTGAAACAGTAATTTCAGCACTTAGGGATAGATTTCCAATGAGACGAGTGTAGTGACCTTCGTTTTGTTCATATTGACAACTACAACAGATTAAAAAGGTTTTTTTTCATAAAACAAAGCCCAATGTGGTTTAATGGATTACAGATCCAAACTTTATCTGGAACTAAGAGATTGTGAATATTTAGGACAGTTTTTCAGGTCAGAACACATCCTGTGCTGTTGAGATGACTCAGTGGATAAAGGCACTTGCTGCCAAGCCTAATGATCTAAATCCAGTTCCTGGGGCTCTCATGGCAGAAGGAGAAAACTGACTTCCACAAGTTGTCCTCAAATGGTGCTCGGTCATAGAAGTCGACAAGAGAACTCAAGGCTTCTGGTTTCCATTCAGCAGGGTTTTGTTTTGCTTTCATTAAATGGTTCTGCTGTTGCCAGAAAGTAAAACAAAAGGAGACAAATTTGCAAGGAGGAATTTCCTACTCCTTTTATTTTCAAAATTACAGTTGAAATGGCCAAACAACTTGTAGTTCTTCGCTCTTTTCTTCACTCAATTCTTATTGCTGGTCAGCTGTTCACTCTATCTATAGTAAACATAGATGCTACACAGGAAGCAGTCCCTGCAGACGCAATGGGAACATTCCTAAAAGAAATGTACTTGGTTTCAATGATGCTCACGTAGTTTCCACCATGTATCAGACCTCAAGAGCGTTTTAAATTTTTAGCTGTTTATGTCCCTCGTCTGTAGTTAGGGTGATAAAGCCAAAGAGTCTGTACATGACCCCATGTCTGTGGAGTGAGAGGTGGCAGATAGTGGCTTTTATTTAGTGTGTTTGGTATTGGATGCTTAAACCACTCATTGTCTTAATTACTTCTTTATGTGAGTGTTTAGGTCACTTCTAATTTATTGTCATCTGTCTTAGCATTTTATACTAGTAAATTAAAGATTTATTTAAATAAACTAAATAAATGAACTAAAGTGGGCAGACTCAGCATCAAATGGAAAAAGGACTTGGGGGCCAAACTTGGAAAGCTACTCTTGCAGCTTCAGGCTATTGCTGGCTGAAAACAAAGAATATGGCAGAGTGAAGATCCAAGCACACAGGGCTACTGCCCACAGAAGACTGGTCTAGGCATTAAGCAAAAGTAGTCATGATTTGTCCAGTGACTGTTATGGAATGAGGGGACCTGGGAGGGGATGGAATACAAACCTGAATCCCATATTTCAGATGACAGGATTATTTGTGTGTATGATCCAAAATAATTTACCAATAAGTCATCATCTTTTAATGATAAAGCTTATTTTTGCAAGGTCTGTGGGTAGATGTTAAAACAGCTCTCAACTCAAGGTCAGTGGACTTGTATTGGATATTCAGAAACACATACACAAGCAGGAGGACATATTAATGACATTCAAAAAGTGAAATCCAATAATTTATCACCCTAACCAAGCCATTTTCCAAATATTAAGGCTCAGAAAACATTCTTAAAGTGCAAGAAAGTGTATGATTCAGTGCCTGAAGAGTCTTCTATGTTAGCACGTGGTAATTGGAAAAATGTCCGTGAGAGAATTGGTGCATGTAAGTCATTTAAGACCACTAAGGTGGACAATGAACTTACAAGTGCCATATATTGTGATAAAATAAAAACAATGCAATAAAAATCTAAGCAAGGAAGTTTGAATAAAAGGAGAAAATAAAAGGAAGTTCACCATTACAGAAGTGATGGCTAGATATCAAAGGAAACTAGATGCCGAAGTCCTTGATAAGTCAGATGGTAAAATCCAAACAATAAAAGAACACTAAGCATGTTGAGAAATATACAAAGGCGACTGCTATGGATATGACAGCACTGTCCCTAAATACTAAAGAAAAAATAATAAGTGAAAAAGTTCATGCCATATAGTCCCGCAGAAAAAGAATGTTCAACAGAATCCATATAATTAAAACCATTATGATACTTTGGGCAGAGTTCATCATTAACTATCTGGGAGTGACAGGAGAGACTTAATTTGCCTTATCAGAAGAGGAAGACTTACTCTTGGCACACACAAAACTAGGCCTGAATTGTGTGTTTAGAGAGAGACTACCAGTTTTTCCCTTTGTAGAAGTAACCCTGGAGATCTTTCTGCACCAGATCACCATGAGACTTGTAAAATGTTGATAGTAGGTTTTTTCTGAGCAGTAGAGGCTGAAGAACTCTGTGCTCATCAACCTTTAGGATCTAGAAATAGAAGCTGACATAAGACGATGTAGTATATAGAGCACATATATACCAAGTAAAACTATGAAAAGAAGGGAGAAATGTTTTCTTCTAGAGGGAAGGAAGAGATTACTGGGAAGGGATACCCATGACTTCTCAAATACTCTAAGTAAATGAAAAGATGAATATTTATATATTTGGCATAAATGATACATAAAACTACCTTAGGGAGAGCATTTCCTGGAAATTATCTCATAAGTTGTCAAAAGCCTCTGCCCATATACAGTATTCCTTAGAGCTCGGAGGTAAATACACAGAATATTGAGTCTCTCTTTCTCTCTCATTTGCTAGTTAAAATGAATCTTTCTTTTTAAAAAGACTGTTTAAAAATGGGGTCATGAGTTTCAAGGCTGCCTCACTGATCAAGGAAAAAGCAGTGAAGATAATAACTTGGCTTTGGTTCCAACCCACACTTAAGTTACCCAAGAACGTCAGTCTCCACTGGGCCACGCAATGTGCCGCCAGGCCAGGGAAAGCAACTCATGGGAATTCAGCATCTTATCTCTCTGACATTCTGGACATAGCGCTGTCCATTGAGCCAGAATCTTCCCACAGTGTGTCTCAAGTTTCATAGCCCTTCTTAAGTCCCTTGATAACATCAGCCCTATCCCCAGAGAGCAAATGTTACCATCATTTAAATAGAATCTCATGTGGGGGCATTTGAGGAACCAAATGAGTACATGGAGGTAGTGTAAGCTCAGAGAAAGGAAGAGTTCTTGCCTCATCATTTTGTAAACATTTAAACATGTCCTTGAGGGAGAGGGAGGAGAGAGATGGGAGTAGGGAGAGACAGGGAAGGGAGAGGGAGTGAACGGTGAGGGAGGGAAGGCAAAGAATGTCTGAGTTTAACTCCTCAGTTTTGTTGTGAGCAGACGAGGACCTCTCTATATCTCTACCATTTTTTAAAACATCTAATAGTTCCAATTGTCAATCCTTTGTATGGGGACAAAGTTAAAGTTAAATATTAGGAAGGACAACGTTTCCCTCTTTTGCTTCAATAGGTTGAGTGTGAGAATAGATGACCTCAGCTTGCACACACTTGCATCAATACTTATTGCCAATAATCAGGAGGCAGAGGCAGGAGGATCAGGAGTTTGGGGTCATGCCTGGTGCACAGTAAATTTGAAGCCTGTGTTAAAAGAGATCCTATCTCAATAGACAGACAGACAGACTTAGCAAAGGAGTAAAGAGATGGAAAACTTATGGATGGAAAGCATTTCAAAGAAAAGTTTTTGTGAGGAAGCTGAATGAGTGCATAATATGGTCAGTTTTGAGGCATGAGGTCCTAGACTCACAGAGATCCCTTTGCCTGATTCATATTTATAATGCATCGTGTGTGTTTGTGAAACACAAAGTAAAAAGTGTAACCAACAAGTATTTCAGAGTGAAATGTGTTACAAGTACTTGTGAGTAGGGACTGAGGAAGCCTGAGGGCTAGCTAGCGTGGACCTTGATAAAATGTTGGGTGCCACAGGTACATATTTATTGGAGTGCTATAAGTCCATTTTACCAGAAGGGTAAAGAAAATGACTCTTTTTGGCAGAGGGAACTGACTTTGCAAATTCCTGAGGAATGCTGACTTTAATCTAACCACTGGAAATCCTCCTGTAGTCTGGCTTGACCTCACTTCTAGATATTTGGACTGCCTTTTGGAGTATGGGCACTTTGAGTTTCCTTTAGACCTGACAGTGGGGACCAATGTCACTGATGGCATGAAGTCATTCTTGTGAGTTCTCCGAGTTTTCTAGAAAGTGTTGTTTAAGAGCATCAAGGCTGAACCCACCCATCGGTCCTTCTTCCTGTGTTGGCCTCCTATGGAACACATGCCCACCTTGTGGACTAGCATCAGAGTGGAGTCCAGATGTGTGTCATTCCCTGAAACTTCCAAAATTGTGAGCTCAATGCACCACTACTTCCAACGTAGCTTGTCTTGGTTATTTTGCGATGGCAATGCAAAGCTGAAAATTAGAGAAAGCACAAGCTAATCTGGAGAGATTAAGAAAGAACAGTCAGAATATGAAGGTATGTCTGAAAAACGTTTTCTGCTGTTGACTTGAGCACTTTGCAAACAAAGTAAAAGGTACAAATTCACTTGGGCCCCTAAGACATTAAGTGCCAACACATATATTATCACTCTAGTGTGGATTTGCTTTTCAAGTTAAGAAGCCAAAAGCAGAAAAATGTGAATAAGAGCATTCTACGAATAGGATAAAAGAGAATTAGAGTAAATGGCGGCAATGGTGCCGCACTTTCAGATCTCTGGGAACTCTTCCTGCAGGGTTTTTCATTTTAACACAGGATCCAAACTTTAAATTAAAGGGATTAGGCTTTTACTGAGGGGATTTTGGGCTTCGCCCAGCGTGTGAGGGTGCTATCTAGGGGGACAGTGAGACATTTTTTATCTTCCTAAACCCACACAGAAGATGCAGCTGCTTACTCTATTCTGATGGGTGATTAGCACTTGTGAGAGGGTTACTTAAAGATGGTGTTTCAAAAAAAAAGTTCAAAGTTCAAATAGGTAGTTAGCTCCCCATGATAAATACTTTGAAGAAGAACACCTTCTTTTTGTATATCCTCTGGTATATATGATAAAAGAGTTCCATTTAAATATTCTCTGCCTTCAGGAAGTTTGCCACGAGGAAGGAGTAATTAGGAAGAGCATGGCTTTGAAGAGGAAGGCAGAGCTGTTTGAAACCAGCCTCCATGCTTGCTAGTGAGGGGACTTTGATTTAGCCTCAAAGCCCACCCAGGTCTCTGCTTCCACGCTAGAAAACCTGGCTATTGTGTGAGGTTGTTGTAAAATGTATTTTCATGTCCTTCCTGAAATAGTGCAGTGGCTTCACAGAGGGACCCTCGATTAGCTAAGGAACAGAGACAGCAAGAGTATCGTGCTCAAGATGGGAGAGTAATGAGAGCAGTTGTGACACGTGTGATCAACCCAGACAATGGGAGAGCACCTGATGACCACTAGCCAGGAAATGATGGTGAATAAATTGCTTTTCGTTGGCACTGCTTCCACCTTCAACAAGATGATAAGGAGGGGTAGATTTTTCTTTTAGTCAAAACTAAAAGATCTTATTTGTGCTATCCATATTCCTTGACAGTTTTTGATAATTTTCAGTAATACTGTGACACTGACGTCATTTTCCTTTTACGAAGGGGGGGGAGGAGGGGGGATTTTGTGTGAAGGCGGCTGGGAGGTAGAAAGTCAAGATGGCATAGGTCAGGAGGAAGAGGGAAGGCCGTGGTGGGCAGAACTAACCTCTGCATCCTCAAGGAGTGTCTGAATGGAGGAGTTTGGAATTAGCTTCCTCACACTGAGTCTCTTATATACTTCCACATTGCTTTAATTAAGAGTAGGTCTCAAAATATTACAGAATTGGTCATCTTTTGTATTTTCACATTAGACTCTGTCATATGAACTATTTTTGATGAAAAAAAAGAAAACTCTTGCTTATGGGGCTATGGGTAGTACTTAACCCTGGCGCACAAATAGACTTTGAGTGCCCATGCCACGATATGGGAGGCTCTCTCAGCCGGGACTCTTGGGGGAGGGCCTAGGCCCTGCCCTGGATGAAGTGACAGTTCCTGGAGATCCACCATGGAGGGCCTCACCCTCCCTGGGGATTGGAGTGGAGATTGGGTGGGGGACTAGGGGACCTGGTGGGGAGTGTAGGGGAGGAGGGGTGGGAGAGGGAGCTGGGATTGACATGTAAAACAAGATTATTTCTAATGTAAAAAAAAAAAAACCAAACAAACAAACAAACAAAACCTCTTGCTTGAAGGTGCTCCCAGGTATAGTGTTGTGTGGGTGTGACTTGTCCCCTGTAAACTCATGTCTTCAGCTGGTGCACAGTCTTGGGGGGGCGCAGAAACTTTGAGACATGGGACCTAGCTGGTGAACACAGGCTGCTATGATTGGTCCTTTGAAGGTTATACTTGCCTTCTGTTCTGATCCACTGACATTCGAGGAGACCTCCAGGATACTCCCTCTGTCGTGGTGGACCGAAACTGTGGTGCAAAAGGAAACCCCCCCTTCTCTTAATTTGCTTCTGTCAGCTATTCCGTCATAGCGCTGAGAAAAGTAACTATTGTCAAATGCTGTCCTCTGGGCACAAAAGCCATTGCCACTTTAGTCAGAGGAACTGTGATTACCCAAGGAACCCCTTAACAAAGTCAACTTTGTTGTTTTTTTCCTCCCTGGAAGGGGGAAAAGGAAGGACCATTAGATCTTTACCTGACACTCTGGCCTCTCCCTCCTGCGTCTCTCTCCAAGCAGAATGAAAGTCTGCCCCATTACCCATCATCTCAGAGTACTTGTGTTTATGGGAGGTGGAAAGTTTTAGGGCTGAAGGAGGAACAATATTCTGCATCTATGGAGAAGTTGTTGTCCATGCTGGGGTGAGACTTCAGTGACATACTGTTTTAGAGTTACCCATACCCCTGTAAATAACCCCTTGCCCATGCATGTATGAGTAAATCCAGTTAAATCATAGAGTCACTAGCCCAGATTTTGGGTGGTGGCATGATTACTTTGATCAGTTGTTGGTGTCCTGTGTGGAGTGAATAGACATCTGGTCATGTCTCTCCAGGAAAATTTCATGCAGCGTTAACTGCTACCTACATCATAGGTGGCACATTAGTGTAAGATTGACTGAAAAGATGATATTCTCATAAGTCACTTTGGTGATGCTGTGTTTTGAGGAATGCATCCATTAAGGGATCTCATTGTTCATGATGACCACAGAGAACACTCCACTTACCTGGGAGTACAGCAGCCTGCCACACAGCTAGGCACTATGGTACATGCTGTCACACATGCATCCATCATTAAGACATCAATGCATGGCACACAGCTGTAGTTCACAGATCTCACATTCTGTTAAAAGGTCTTGGCTGCTGTGCTGATTTACAGAAATCTCTCTACGTGTTCCCAATCCAGGTCAGACACATGATTAGTTTAATTCCATTCTTAGATTTCCTCAGTCATGTTGAATTCGTAGCACTTATCAAGACAAGTTCCGTAGCAAATACCTTCAGCTGTACTGTGACAGTTGTATTGTGCATTGTCCGCCCTATGTTGCCCCAAACAACTACATGTCAGGTGGCACTGGCCCAAATCTTTCCTTGTCCATACTGACAAAAAAATCTCTGGAACCCAAAGATGGACTGAAATATACAAATGGTGAATGACCAAGCCATATATAAACTAGATCTCTGGCCTGTTTTGATATCAACCACCCCAGAAATCAACCAGTAATTTAAATAATCTGTCCAGGAAAGCCAGTCTACTGTCTGCAAGTCATATCTGTGGGAGCTAGACCACTATGTATAGAAATTAGCCAGAAATTCCAACAGTTACCCCCATAACAAGCAGCTTCCCCACTTCCAACAGATTCTAGTCAACTCTTACCCCAAGGCTGTTCCCTTCCCATTTTCTGAGGTCTTTATGTCTGTAAAAAGCATCTATTTATTGAGATTATATTGATTTCTGAAACATTAAATTAAGGGATAAAAGGCAACTTGGAATTGAGAAATCCGAATGATGGTGACTTGCTGTAGCAAGCCCCGGATACATAGCCATTACTTTGTTTTCTTTTGGTTGGTCTTCGCGTGTTTCTGTGCCAGGTCCCGGGATGGCCTGGCATGGCTCCTCAGGTTGGTTTTGATACCAGTTTCATGCCTGAGAAAATATGCCGCTTCTCAGTTCTAGCTGTTGCCCCTTAGCCCAGGATGGCTGCTTCTTTACAGCGTGGGTTACTCAGCTCAATGGGGCTGCATATAGGTCTCTGAAACACAAGGAACTGGTCCTCACTGCCCTGTTGGATTGTTTCTTGACCAGTTCCTTGATGTCAAGAACCCCATGTCTTTTCTCAGAGCCAGAAGTGCACTCCAACTCTTTCTTACATGAGTGTTTGTTTCTTTTCCTTGGTAAAGAAGGAAAAATTAGAAATGGAGTGTTTGACACATTAATCAAGTATCATCTCCCTAGAACCCAAATAATTTCTTTGGAAGTTACCTGAATGTTAGAAGGCAAGCAGGTGTTTTAGCATAGGAATAGATGAAGCTAAGTGTTTCTGTGGTGGGAAACTCTATGGTGAGCCCTTCAGTGGTGATCTACTTGTTCTGCCTTTAATATTCCATGTCAAGTGGCACATGTATTCACATCTCGACGAAAGCTCATTTGCCAATCTGTAGCTTATCTTGAAATCATCTTTAATTTTCAAAATCAAGAAAACAGTTTTTTACTAATTAAAAACAATGTTTTCCCAAGTCAAATATGTGTTTTATTTATAGTAAATTTGTATCTGCTAGCTTTTCTCATGTATTTCTTTATTGTTCTGCATACACAATACCTTATTGTTGCAAGACATCATCGTGGTGCAATCTCTTTACAAACAGTTAACTAAGACATGTTAAAATGTATTGTACATTGTGCAATTGTTTCAAATAACCTAGGTGACTTAAACCTGATGAACCTTCTGAGTTCATGTCCTTATCCATGATGACAGTGTAATCACAGCTTGCTTCTCTGGAGTTTTCTTTCAATACTATATAAGACAAACGCTGGTTTCAGAAACACTGAAGTATAAAAAAGATGTCTGACAACTGTGACACAGTACATATAAAAAAGACAAATCTTATCCTTCCTAATTCATCTTCAGCCAGGTTTAGAATGAAGGTGGTTAGGCACTCAAGAGAGATATCACTTTTAGAGGTCTATTGCAAAAAGCCTATGCCCAAGAAGGCAATAATCTGTATCTCTTTCCTGGCAAAGATAGTCTTTTGTCAAAGGCAAGTCCTGTCATTCTTCTTCCAGATTGTATCTGAGCTCTGTCCTTGAATCCCTCCATCCACCACACAGACTATGGAGTCCTGGCATTTCTGCAGTGCCTCTCCTCCATTAGCCACCATTGTCTCCACCGTTGCTTCTTGCTCTCTTTTTCTCCACAGGACAGAAGAAATACCTTTTAATAGATGAGGCCACCTTAGTCTTCTGCTAAAATGCTTTATTGAGTTCCAGCTGTAAATCAGATAAAGCCCAAACTTGCCTGCTCGTCTCTGCCCCCTCCATCACAATGCACACACTGGCCTTTTCCTTTTTGGTACCACTCTGATTTCTTGCCTCAGGGACTCACGCCTTGGGAGTACCAGCACTTTGTTTTCAAAGCACACTCACAGCATCTCAGGTGCTGGCTGAAGTGGTAAAATGGAAGAGGACTTTCCTGAAAGCTCTGGAAGAGGAACTTCCTCTCCCTGCTCCTCCCTCCCCCCACCCCACCTTCGTGAGCTACAGTTCTAAAAATTCACACTTTGTTTTGTCACCGTCATATTGTCAGTGGGTAGACTGACCTTGGGAAAGGTTACATCTTCTTGAATCCAAGGCTGGGCTTAGTAATGATCCATAACTCTCTGTGGGAAATGCATGGAAGGAAACAGTCACTGGACACAAGACTAGTAGAGGTCTGTGTTGGCCACCAAGGTCCCAGCTGAGATCCTGGAAGAGGAAGCACTTCTGGTGGGTCTGTAGGGTCTTTCCGAGTGGGAACAAACCTTGGATGGGGCTGAGAAGTCTAACTTCAGGTCTTGGAGGATAACAGCAGTAACTAACTTAAATGTGTACTTAATTTTCCTATGAGTCTATGACTTTATTTTTTAAAGGAACGATAATCCCTTCATTATTTATTACTTATCCCCAAAATGGTATGAAGCATTTGTAGGTGGAATTGCCTTGCAAGGCTAAGTAACATGCGGACGTGGAAATAAGGAACTTTCTATACGAACTATTTCAAGTCAGGCACCTGCCTACAGCTCCTGAGAAGGGGTGCAGCACATGTCGGAGCTACAGGACCTGGGCTGAAACTGTAAGGGTGTGACTGACCAAAACTTTCTTGGATTGCTGTGTTTAAGGTCTTTAGTTTTCTACTGTCATGGTCATTATTTGCTTTGTAGGGACATAGGAAGAGAGCATCTGTAGGGTCCAGGCTCAGGCACTGACCACACAGAAAAGTGTTCTACAGCTTTTTTTCTTGATCTTCTCTGTAGTTTTCCAGATCTCCTTCTTCCAGTATCCTTTTCACCTGGCACGTTTATTCTTAGAGGAGAAATAAAAAGGTAAATTAACTATGTAAATAATTAGAGACTCTTTGCCTTACAACAGACAGTCACACTCTTAAGTTAATGAAGCTCTGTAAAATTTCAAGCATTATCCAACAAACTGGGCAGCATGTGAGAATTGTTTCTTTGTGTGCCTCGTCCTTATAGGTGAGTCTTGGAGCAGGGATGACTAGCTGCCTCCTCCCAGAATTCCTGCTCTCTTTCAAGGGGTAGTGTCTATAGGTAGTGGCTGTCCAGCCAGGACTGTGTGTGTGCATGTGTCTTATTACCTCCAAGTAGGGCCACGTATGATATGCACCCCATCAAGGCCAAGGTGTAGGATCAGTGCTGTCCTTCTGTCTGCTTTTTAAAATCTCCTTTTACAGGTAGGTATGGAACATGACTCAGTGCCTAGACCACGATCTCTCCTCATACAGGAAACTCTTCCCTGAATGCCCATCCTGGCTGTCAGGTGAATGAGAAGTGAAGTTCTATTTGGTTGGATCACAGAACTTTAAGTCTTTTTTGTTGTTGTTGTTGTTATAACTACTAAGGTTGTAACTACTATAGAAAGATCTTGTTAGGATTAGAAATGAGTATAAGAAGTAATTTTATCTCCTTACAATTAGGCATATTATATATGTACAGCTATAAGCAATGAAAATATCAATTATGAGGACTAATACAGAACAAAGAAAATAATTTGTTGAATAAAAATGTTCTAATATGCAAATAAATTCAAAAACAAATTTTCTCCATCTTCTAAGACATCCAAACTGCCAAAGTGGAATTATGAAAACCCGTAAAACAAGTTAAAGGCTGTTATCTTTGTATTTATCATACAATGATGATTTATTTTTATTTTTGACATTGTGTCTTCCTGCTCTTTTTATCTTTGTCTGCTTCATTGTTTCTAATGTTACTTTGAAAATAAGCCAGGAGGTGGTAAAAGCTCTTGTTTTTCCAAGTCACGGAAACAGCTGACATCCTGTCTCTCTCTATTAATGAGTAATAGACAGGTGGATATTTACCAGTGGCTCCAGTTGAATTATGACAAGACCCATCATGAGCCCGGCAGGGAGGCTGTCTACTGTGTGGTGTGAGTAAGGATAGCTCACAGCACAGCTCCTGATTCTCTCAGCAAGTAGGGACAAGTTTGCACATTGCTGGCTCTCTCTAAATAGTCCTAACAGTTGTTTTTGTAAAGGGCATTACAATTATTCTCTTGGCTGATGTTTATTCTGTAGGAAATCTCTCTCAGGCCTTTTGTTGGAGACGCTAAAGCACACAGATTTTAAACAAGCACTGAGGATTAACAACAACATAAGAGTTCTTCGTTTCTGAGAACTTGACATGTTCCTGGGACCTGTGGCAAGATATTGGCCCTTCCACACCGAAGTTGCCCTACTGACTTCAGGGCAAATGAAAGAGTGTTTTTGGTAGCCATTGAAGTCGTGCAGCTTGTTAAAGTGTTACCTGGGGAAAAACCTGTATACGGTAATGTTGGATCAGAAAGCTCCCAGGATTTACAGCCCTTGTCTCATTCTCTCTTTCATCATGGGCCTTCACTGAGCAGGTGTGAAGTATTACCGTCCTTTCAGAAGGAGGTGGAGACAAAGCAATTTGCAGAAGGTATAATTCACAGCAAATGTTTTCTTTAGCTCTTCTGGAGCTGTCTAATCTACCTGACTGAATGAGGGAGTGCAAGAGGTGAGCTCGGAATGACTGAGTACATTTTGGGAGCGTGATGTTCTGTTAGTAAGAGACTTCCTAGAACTGAGAAAGAATAGCTTTGTGCTGCTCTTATATAATTCTTATCTCAGGACATTTCTTAAATGGGTTGAGCCTCACTCTCAAACACTTATTAGCCTAGCACAATTAATAGAAAATAGAGAAGTTTCTGGTCTTGTAAAAATGGGCTTGGAAGCTAGGTATGGTAGCCCTTAGCTGCAATCTCAGCACCCAAGAAGTTGAGACAGGAGGATTGCAAATTAGAACCTAACCCTGGCTGTGGGGTAAATATGTGCCAATCTGGGCTGCATAATGAGACCCTGTCACAAAGGAATAGCAAAACAAAGCCAAGAAACAAAAGAATAGAACCAAGTAACCAGTTACTGTGTGTATGGTAACAGCTGAACAGATGAATAGATAAACATAGTTGTTCAGGAATTAAATAATAGAACAATAATGCTAATTGTCGTGTCTTTACAAATATAGAGAAAACTGAAATGCATGATGAAATTAGGGAGTAAAAGACATGTGGATGAGGGTAGAAAGAGTATAAGAGGCAGAGGCAGTGGGTAACTACAGAGAACCCCTGTCTTACGGACACAGTAGGGTAGCATACACAGGAATGCAGAGCAGTATGATAGCATGCACAGGATCAGTGGAAGCCCAAGCCAGATCAAATTTGAGCACAGGGATGGCAGTTGGGCCAAAAATCTTACCCCAGCTGTGGAGAGGGCAAGACCATTTTCTGTAAGAGTGTAGCCCCTGCTAGGTTGGCCACACTCCAGTGGAAGACTACACTTGGGCAGCAGAGCTGATTTTAAGGGCCTTAAAAAACACAAAGTTGGCTGAGGTAGGGAAGGGGGTGGACCTGGGAAGGACTGGAGGAAGAAATTAGTATGATCAAAATAGGCACAAAACTCTTAAACAGCCAATGAAATAAGGCTTTTACAAGGCAGTTAGCTCATGGTTTCTCCTGTTCCATACATCTGAAATATCATGAGCCAGGCTAAATGTCAGGGCAAAAACTGAGGCTAATGTAAGGTCACTGGAAAGATGGTGTCATCTTCCGCAGTGACTGGGCCCTTAGTGCCCACACTCAGCCATTTATACTCATCATTTCCCTTCATCTTCATAACTCAAAGAGGTTAGCATCTCTATGCTCACTTTGCAGGTGCCAAAATTGAGTCTTTAAGAAATTAAGCAATGTAGAGAACTCATGAGAGTAACACATATCAGATGTGTAAAAGTAGAAATTTTCAACAGATGTTTTTCTTAAGTACCTACCAACTGAGAATGAATTGTTATCTAATGCCTTCTAAGTATCAGGGATAGTGCTACATACTGGGGGTCTCGTGAAGAACAACGTTCTAGCTCTCTTGAAGACAACAGTCCTTACCTCTCACATATCTTTCTACCTGACCAATCACCTTCTGTGTGACAACACTGGATTACACAGCGTCCACCTGCATGTGTGCAGGTGCAGACTTTTTCTACATTTTTAATCAACAGGAGAGAGAAATAAGTAGAAAGCCCGCAATAAACATAGATCTCAATGAGGAATGCACCCATCACCCGAAAAGATGGACTCTCACTGCCCTAGGGGAGTCTCAGTTTCTCTAGCTGCAGAGAAGAAGAGTCACATTGGAAAGATATCCAGCTGAACAATGAAAGTCAGAAAATCCATGGGGATAAATATTGGTAAATGTTTTGTAGTTAGACTCAGAAATACAAATTCTTTTCATTTCCTAACATCCAGTTCATTTTTCTACTCTTACCTTTTTTTTGACACTAATAACATTCTTTTAGAATTTATAGAACCACAGCAGCACAAAAATAAAAGTGTACTACAGTTCTTCAGAATTACAAGCCATTCAGTTATTGACTTTGATCATGTTCCATTATCCAATCCATTGCTAGCTGGCCAAACTCCTGGTCTCACAATGAGGCCCTGGTATTTTGTATCATTCAGAAACCCAGGGATCAGAAGTTCTCATGAGCTAGAATAGCCAAGAACGTGTAGCTTCCATAGTTAGACAGCCAGTGGCCTACAGTTCCACTACTTCCAAAACAGTGGACCTGGAGAATCTCAAAGTCCAATCTCCCTCTCACATACATGAAATCAGTGCCGCACTGCTTTGGAGGACTCAAGAGATGATAAAAGGTCCTTGTTGGTATCTGCCCCAAATAAGTGATCAGTATTAATCTTTGTGATTACTATTTTAAGTAATCATTAGTAAAATGCCCCATTATATTTTATATATTCAAACTATATTTTAATTATATGATTTCATTTGGCTTCTCTTGCTCTAATTTTCTTTTTTCATGGCTTTTTAAAAACTAATTTTATTCATCCTATTAATCTCATAACATTTTGCCTACTGTGCATGGAGTTCTGGGAAAGTCAGGAAGGGAGGCAGGCAGGCAGGGAGAGAGGACGAGGAAGAAGTTTTGCTAGAAGATGTCACATACCTGCAGTTCTCACAGGGGTCACTGTGGTGTCTTGTGAAAATGCTACTTCTGATGTAACAGGTCTGTCATAGGGCCTGATAGTCTGCAACTCTTGTGAGCTCTCTGTGATTCCAATTGGCTGGCCCTTGGAGCTTACTTGGTAGAGAATATCCCAAGCAATAGGATTTCAAGAGATTAGTGTTGGCCCTACTTCACTCATGATATTAACCTTTTTAAAAAGTGCTTTTCATATATCTTTACAAGGGTAAAAGTTTGATAGTTTTTCACAATAGTGAGTACAATTCTCCTCTACTAAGAGAAGCCTGGGTAACACTTTCTTACAAATTATTCATAGCAAAAGATAGATTATTTTTATCCCAAGGTCTAATTTTTTCTTTAAATTTCTAGTTATATTATGCATGTTTCTTGCTGCAAATCACTCCACAAATTCTTTACTTGAAAAAAAAGTAGAATATAAAGCAATTCCTTTAACTCTATACTTTTGTTTGAAGTACCACTGCCTTAAAAAAATCTAAAATTTTAAGTAAAAAATTAAAGTCAAGTGAAATAGAGAATATTTTGGATAATCTTAATAATGTACCATCTTTGGACCATGAATCAGAAACTACTTTGTGTAAAAACGACAGCAGTTTTGTATTAGAATAGACTGACAAGACGATCACCAATTTCTGTTCATTTAGCTATCATGAAGATCAGCTAACAAGTTGTTAACGCTCAGTAGAAGTAGCATGTAATAATAAGGACTAGAATCCTATATGCAGGGGTTTGCTAAGATATTTATACAGACTCAAGTGTTGGAACGTCAGTGAGGGTTGTCAAGACATGGCTGGGTCCACAGGCGATGACTGGTGGAGCTCTCCTATTTATTTCACACACATGTCGGCTCCATTCACTCTCATCTGCTATTATCTCAGCTTTTGTCTTGATCTACTTTCATCTTCCATATCAGGAGCTGAAACCCTCATTCTTCTAATTGTGTCTGACATGAAACTGTCAATCTTATCTTTGAGGCTTTTGTGGAGATGTTCCAGATGTGTGGGCAGAGTCTAGGCTTGTGGGCGCGAATGGCCCCTGGTGCTTAAATGTCACCCAGCCTCCAGGGCTGTCCACCAAAGTCATGCACGTAATGGCACTTCAGAGCACCTTTGTGATCCAGCCCTTTATTTTACCTCTTCAGAAAATGACCAGTATAGCGTGTCATTTTCTCTGCCTGCCACTCATCAAGTCTCCTATTCCCTAAGCAGCACTTAGAAATGTCTTTCAGAAAGCTGTGAGCCTTCAATATATCGTCTGAGACTTTAGGAAGTATACCTAGAATGAAACCGCTGATGCGATTCCCATCTCCACCTATTCTAAACATTAAACACAAGTATGTTTTGCGTGTGTGTGTGTGTGTGTGTGTGTGTGTATCATTTGTCTTTTGTTTTTTTTTTATTTAAATTAGAAATAAGGTTGCTTCACATGTCAATCCCAGGTCCCTCTCCCTTTCCCTCCCCCCCCCTCCCACACCCTCCCACCAGCCCCCAACACCCCCCTTTCCCCAGGGAGGGTGGGGCCCTCCATGGGGGTGTCCATAGTCTATCAGTTCATCCAGGGCAGGGCCTAGGCCCTCCCCCAAGAGTTCAGAGTAAGAGTGCATCTCTCAATGTGCGATGGGCACCCAAAGTCCATTTGTATGCCAGGGATAAATACTGATCTACTACCCAAGGCACAATAGATTACCTAGGCCTCCTCACTGACACTCACATTCAGGGAGTCTTGATCAGTCCTATGCTGGGTTCCCAGCCATCAGTCTGAGATTAAAGAGCTACCCCTTGTTCAGGTCAGCAGTTTCTGGGGGGTTAAACCAGTCCAGTCTTAACCCCTTTGTTCACCAGTCCTCCCTCTGTCACTGGGTTCCTTGAGTTCGGCTCAGTATTTAGCTGTGGGAGTCTGCCTCTGCTTCCATCAGTCATTAGATGAAGGTTCTGTTTCCCAGACTCTCTGGCCGTGGGATTATAGGCTGGCACTCCCCAGATCTATGTCTAAAATCCATATATGAGTGAGTACATACTATGTTTGTCTTTTTGTGACTGGGTTACCTCACTCAGGATGTTTTCTTCTAATGCCATCCATTTGCCTGCAAAATTCAGGATTCCATTGTTTTTTTTTTTTTTCTGCTGAATAGTACTCCGTTGTGTAAATGTACCATATTTTCTCTATCCACTCTTCACTTGAAGGGCATCTAGGATACTTCCAGTTTCTGGCTTTTACAAATAACAAGCATGTTTTGATGATATGATTATCTCTTCATTTGTGAGTGACCTTTACGATTGTAGGTGTCAAAGGGGTCAAGACCATGCTGGGGAAACACATGAAACAGCTGACCTGAGCACGTGGGAGCTAACAGTCTAACAGCTGGGGAACCAGCATAGGACAGAACCAGGCCCCCTGAATGTAGGTGTCAGTGGGGGGCCTGGGCAGTTTATGGGACCTCTGGCAGTGGAAACAGTATTTATCCCTAGTACATGAATGGGCTTTGGGAGCCCATTCCCTATGGAGGGATACTCTCTCAGCCTAGATACCGTGGGGAGGGCCTAGGTCCTGCTCCAAATGACGTGACAGACCTTGATGATCGACCTCACTCACCCCGGGGAGTGGATAGGGTGTGGAATGGGGGAGTTGATGGTGAGAATGGGAACATAGGATGGAAAGGGAACTGGGATTGGAATGCAAAATAAGATTTTTTTTTTTTTTGGTTTTTACGAGATAGGGTTTCTCTGTATTGTTTTGGAGGCTGTCAGTCCAGCCCGGCCTCGAACTCACAGAGATCTGCCTGCCTCTGCCTCCCGAGTGCTGGGATTAAAGGCGTGCGCCACCACCACCAGGCTAAGATCGTTTTTAATTTAAATAAAAATTAATAAAAAAGATTGCAGGTGCCTAGGGAGATTTCTGAGGACTCACATGGTGCTTTTTCTTATGCATGTTTTACCCTTTATGTCCTCTTCCGGTCTTCATTTGGAGCAGATGATAGACCCCACATAGACTCATGATTCACTGGGATTGTCTAGAAGCGGACTGTGCCATTGTTCCCTGTCGTTGCTTTTAGTATCACTGTCTGAATATGGCATTTATGCTTTCTCACTTTTTCTCTTTTGCTTTAACAACACCAGTGAACTCATCCTTGGTAAATACACTTCAGTCTAAAATTTGTTGCTTAAAAATCTTTCCCTTGCTTTTGAGTGGTACTAAGTCAGTAAGATACATATTAGGCATTACTGAAAATTTATGTAGCCAAGCTGTACACAAAATTTTGATTATTTATGGCTCCTGATCACTTTAGAATTTCTATTTGTGTAATTTTTATCTATTTTCCCCATTTGATAGCTTGTTTGTCTCTTTCAGCTTTCACACGTGAGACTGAGGGCATGGTCTAGAGTTTGACTTTCTGTCTCCCACAGTGCAATGTCTGTACTCAGGGCAAAAACACTTCACTGCCACCCAATAGGAGAAAACCTGTTCTTGTAGAAACCTGCTTGTCCTTTGTTCAAGCTATGAAATAAGATAAACATATGCTTATCTGTTTCAAAGGGTATTTTTCACTATTATGAAAGTGAATTACATGTCCCAGGTGATAGAGGAAGTATTTAACATGGGTGGTCATTATTCTCTCACTTTAATGGGAATGTTAATGTAGACATTGAATGGACCAAAGAAATACATGGACAAAGCTGTTGTTGGTATTCCAGGGACCTTATTTTGAATGGAGAGACCATTCAGGTCATAGACTTTCCTCTCTTTTCAGCTACAACTGATGGCTGGACTTCCTTGATAATTAAATAGAATACTGATTAGCATGCACTACTTTGCACATTGGTGAAGTTGAGTGTGGTATTTCAACAAATCCACACAATGAGCTCTGATGAAATCTAGTCCCACCTAGTCCTCCCTCCTGTTCCCCTCTTCCCCTCTTTTCCTTTCTAATCTCTGGTATTCACTTTTGTGGAGGGTGGTATTCACTATTGTATATTCGCAGTGAGTCTTTTTTTTTTTTTTTTTTTTTTTTGGTCTTTCTATGTTTGGCTTACTTCATTTAGCATAATGTCCTCAGATTCCATCAATTTTACCGCAGGTGACAGGAATCTATTCTCCATTGTCTTTGAATAATATTCCATTGTATATAGATATAGACATCCTTCTCCCACAGTGATTAAATTCATCAATTACAAAAAAAAAGCAACCCTCAGACATGACAAAAATGCAAACTTTAGGAAGCAAAAGGTCCCAGTACACTTCCATCCCAGGTGAATGCTGTCAACAGCTTCATGTATATTTTTCCAAATTAATTTTTCTTCCTTTATGTGTCTGTGACCACCTTTTACAAAATCAATCCATATAAAGCATGCTGCAATTTCCTTTTCATTTTTCAATATATACATGTTAGCCTTTTTCCCATATAAGAAAACATAGGTCTTTAAAGGATAGTTAACATAAACATTAGGTGTTAATTAGAATTATGTTAAAGGATGAATTTCTGCAAACAAAGCTTTAAAAATATTATTTTTACTACGTGTGTACATTTGTGTGTGTGTGTGCATGTATATGAGGGCATGGGGTGTCAGGGGACAACTTTGGGGAAACCATTCCTCAGGTTCCATCTTTACAAGAGGATCCACTGCAGGTCATCAAGCTGGCTCGACAAATTCTTTACCCACTGAGCAATCTCCTTGATCTTAAAAAATCCTCTTTTTAAAAATAAACACAACAGCAGGACTTTTGAGCCAATGTCATGTAAGAAAATAGTTTAAACTAGAAACAAGCCGATGTCTCCAGATCCCACAGTGGAGACACTTTCAGAGGAATAGAGTAAACAAGAGAGAGTCTGATGAGATACTAATTATAAAGGACACAGTCAGTTCCTTCTACAGGATGAAAATCTCCTAGGGCTTCCCTGGAGGCCTGGGTCTGAAGACTTTAAGAACAATGGCTGGATAAAAGATACCATACCTTAGATCCCCTTGTGAAGGCGAGGATGTAATGATATCACCAGACCCAAGATAAATGATAAATGGGTGTTTATTGGGAACAATTGCACAGAAAAATGCAAAGAACTGCCAGAGCGATTCTCTGCTCTCCCTACCGGATCTACTCACCCAACAGAAAGAGCAGGCAAAAGAAAGCCATGCCTCAAGTTTCTCTCTTTCCGGTTCCATCTGCCTGGAGACACACCCAAAGGGGTGTGGCCACGGTTTCAGGTCCACAGACCAGATGCCTACAGCCTTGGGGGTCTGAAGAGGAGATGGCCATCACCACTCACCCAGATGCCAGGGCTACGGTCACCGAAACGTTTCACTTCAGGCATATGGGGGGTGCGGGGGTAAGCTGCACCACACAACTGCGCACCAGCTGTAAATTTTCTCTGAAACAGAGGCAACATGGCTTCCTGGGACACTGACTGTTGGACTATGGAGAGCAACATAACAGGCCCAGCAGAGAGGCCTACTTTCCCTTGAATGTGGAGTTGATGGCATGCGTTCCAGGGGCCCTCATAATGCCTGCGAGCAACTGGAATTCTCCACCCAGAAATGGGTGGATGTCTTATACAAACAACAGACAGAATAAATTTAAAATCGCTCTTCAATGGCTGTTTAGGCTTCAAGGACACCTGTGTTGGCTTGAGCTGGGAGTCTTTGATTCGACCCCAGAGATTCATAAAAGCAAATACCTATGTCTTTTTCTCTGTGTCTCACTTAAAAATAAGGATTCCTGGCCTGAGGATTCTCTAAATTCCAGCTGGAATTGGAATGACCAGCCTAAGATCCCGGCAATTAATTTGACTGAGAAGCTTTGTGCAATAAAAAGACACTCTTCCCTCCCTCCTAATCAGGCTGGAAATATGATAGATTCAGTTAATCTTCACCAGGCAACGTCAGACATTTTAGATCCACTTCTGCCGTGTGATTAATTGCCTCAGCACTTGGCAAGTCTGGAGCAGGACAGTTGTGCAGGAGGTGGAAGGGGAGCAGGCTGCAGCTGGCCCGATGTCTGTTACTGCTCAGGCCTGGCCTCTGTTCCTCCTCACCAAAGCGCAGCTGCTCTATGTCTGTCACAATCAATGGGATGACATTTCCGAACTGGTAATTACCAAAAGGATTCCTGTTGATGCCTTTTGGAGCTGCCAATCTTCAGGGTAGCTCTTGGCTCCTTCTGTGGACAGTGCGTCTGCAGTTGGCTTTTTATCTCGCTCTTCATGCTTGAACTGAAAGAGAGGTTTGTGTGGAGACTTGTACCTCACTCCCTGGTCCTCTTTTCCTTCCCTCCATCCCCAGAGGGAACACTTAAGAATATCACAGAGACCTTAAAACCCCCCGCATGCACACACGCACGCACACACGCAGTACCGGTTGAGGAGTACACTGGAGAAAAGGTATCTCTGAAACATGCATGGAAACTGAAGTGAGATATAAATGTTCTCACCTCCTGTGTAGCAAAGGCCTTCATTTTCTAAGGCTTAAGTGAGAAGACTATTCCTCAGAATTCGGCACACACATCAAAGGGAAGCGTTTGGACAATCCACTGGCTTCAGTAATCCAGGAGAAGTGTTCCACGTTGGCCTGTGTCTCTTTGCACTGTTATAGTCTTTCAAAGACACACATGCGATTTAGTAGGCAATTTTGGGGGGAAAACAAATTATGCTTTGGCTTAAGGGCTCCTTGGGAGGGGGAATCCTAGGCACTGGACAGGAATACGTCTGTTCCTTCCCTCAGCAGAGACTTGCTGCAGGCTTGATGTGCCAGGCATTGTTTAAACAATGAGAACTGGGAATGGTACCAGGAGGATCCTGGAGAGGGAGTTGGAAGAACATTATTTAGATTTCCACTGAATTGCACTTGAGACACTTTCTCCTTCTGTCTGTCTTTTCCTTCCTAATTTCAGGCTTTAAAATCCTAAGGCTTAATATGTCCTACTCATTCACACTGTCGTAATTTGACGATGAAACGTCTATTGCCTCTGAGCCTTGGAGCCACAAGAATTAAGACGAGTTTGAAATAGGGATGAGTTTGAAAGAGTGGCACAAAATAAATAAAAAAGTCAATAAAAAGACAAAGTGGCACCTAAACATTAGCCAATAAGAAATTTAGGACAAGGCACACATTTAGAATGATAAAGGAAATTTAAAAGCTGTGAAAAAGAAAGGAAACGAAGAAAAAAGATGACAGATGTCCTTGATGTGCAATTCGTTTACACCTTTATAATCCTGTCACAAGTTAAAAAGATAGTAAATGAAAAGGCTTTGGTTACACATAGCAAACACCATGGTGGGTCTACATGTACGTCAAAGGTCATGGGTGGTTGATTCTTGGGATGGCTTGCCTGAGTGGATGCTAGGGTTTATGACCACAGCATCTTACATGAGAAGATTGTCCTGCACATCACTGACCCAGGAAATAAAGTTCCAAACTTGAAGTATGATTGTGTATCATTTTCATACATAGTAAAGCAAAAATGGAAACCACCTAAGCTTAGTTATAAGCTGGAGACCATCTGTATTTTCACACAGAGTGTGTTGTTTCAAAAGCAAGAACAAGAGGATAGACACCAAAAGTTCATTAGTGAGTTCCAAGGTCTACTGGTAGAAGACAATGGAGAGTCACACATTTTTATTTTTATTTTTTTTTGCTTGAAGAAAACATAGATGTGTATTCCAACACATCCAACACATCAAACAGTGAGCGACAAGAGTTGTATAAAACTGAATACACTGAAAGCCCCCGAATTACACAGTTTAGTTGAGGAATGCCTATGGTATGTGATCAGTCTCAATACAGCTGCTAGTTTTTGTTTTGTTTTGTTTTTAATGGGGTACCAGGGCCACTGAGATGGCTCCATGGTTAAAAGTGCTCGCCAAACATGCCCAATGACTTCAGTCTGGTCCCCAGAACTGACAAAGTGGAAGGAGAGAACCAACCACTTGTGCACTCCTCTAAATAAATGATTATCTTTTTAACAAAGGAAGCTGGTCAGTGGTGGCTCACACCTTTAATCCCAGCACTTGGGAGGCAGAGGCAGACGGATCTTTGAGTTTGAGGCCAGCCTAGTCTACAGAGAGAGTTCGAGGACAACCAGGAGTACACAGAGAAACTCTATCTCGGAAGAAAGCCATAAATAAATAAATAAATAAATAAATAAATAAATAAATGAATAAATAAATAGATTCGCAAGTTCAACAAGCTGATGCACCATTTTCTTGTGATGGAGGAACCTAAGTCATTTAATAGAAGCTACTTCTGAATTGCTGCATATACATACTACCAGAGTATGTATTGTGTGGGTTACAGTTGTTTGCTGAGGAAGCAGGAGACGGTGTCGTGAGAAAGCACCGCTGTGATTCAACTGGTGTTGTACATATCCGTAGGTGCAGCTGAAAGCTTAGGAGAAGCTGGCTTCAACCTGGGGCTGTGGGAAGGCTCGCTGCCAGGTGGGTGACTGTTAAGTCACACATGTGCTTCAATTAGTTACAAATGAACAAATCTAAAAAGCTTACGTGGTCCTTCACACTGACTGTAATACAAATGCTGGATAGTCACAAGTCTTCAGAGGTCCCTGGGTTGGGGCAATATATAATGTTTGATTGCCCATCTCCGTTCCAGGTGCTGAATGATGTGGTAAGATAGCTTACAGCACTCTGCATGTTGCCTCTGTGGGAGAATCTAGAACAGTCCCTTTTCAAGAATCTATGTGTAAAGGCCCCTGACACTCAGAATGAGCCTAGTGAATTGTGAGCCCCGTTGTTTCACTCAAGGGAACTGGGAATTTTCCCCAAACCCTGTCTTTGCATTCAGGAAAGTGGGTACCATGTGATGACTGCATTTGATGAACACAAGAGTCCATCTGACAACCATTTACTTACCCATGCATTGTTTGCTGCAGAGGAAACATTATTTGCCTTTTCTTTCTTTGTCCCTTTCCTCATATAGACAATGTTGCTTGACATTTGTACCATCTTTCACAATGGCAAATTACAATTTGTGTTTTACTGAACCAGATGCCGCAAGAAAACAAATGTAGTTCTTAGATGTTCTAATGTCAGTCATTCTTATGTTAAGAATATTGGGTAATGTGCACAATAGTTACATAAAGGTTAAAGTCACGTGTACGACATTTCTCAAGGTCAATATTGTAAACATTTGATTTCATTCTTTTTCCTTTGCTACACATACTAAATATGTCATTTCTAAGCCAAAGTTAGTTGAAGATGTTATTTTCTCTCTTGCTGCCCCTGTGGGCCACTTAAGAAAAGAATGTCTGCTGAAGGAGCCGTGTTATCTTCGGAACTAAGCATTTGAACCGCCCCATTGCTTAAGGACCAGTCAACCTCTTTCTAGGCTTCAGACTCAGTGGAGTCTTGGTGGAAAAGGAAGCTGATATTGCGGGATAAATCATAAGAGGGTCTGTTTACTTTGGGTCAAATATTGAGGGACTTCTGATATGTAGTCATTAAGGTGAGTGGAAGCAAACATCCTCCTCACTATCCAGGGCAAAGAAAGCTCACAATAATCTCTCTTGTTTCTTATCTCTGCTTTCAATGAGGTGTCACCACGCGCACACCCTGGAATGCGCCACTTCCTCTGCCGTGGGTTCAGGGCAGATCTGTCACTCACTGGAAGCCTAGCTTTCCTCTCGATGGTGACGGAATGACTTGCAAGCGGTAACTGATTTAATCAATATGTTGTCTTTTCTTAATGTGCTTCTAATGTAATAGAAATTAATTCGTAACAGTAACAGGAGAGACTCTGGAAGGCTGTTTGACCCCTGTGCCCTTTCTTCTCTTACTAGTGACCCCTGAGTCATCAGAGCTCAGGATTCCCATGAAAACCACGATGTCGTGTTAAAAGAGTTATGCAGAGGAAGAGATGTTTTTGACAGGTTTGTTCTGCCACGTTATTTATTAATATTTTCCAAAACTCTGCGTTGTGTTTTTAGTTTTTGAAGAAAACCTGTTACAGTGGCTGGTGCAGTATTGACTGACTTGTCTCAATGTCAGTCAGGAGGGATGGGGTTGGGGGAGACGAGCCTCTGGGGTGGATGGCTGAAGCTCGCTTGGCACACGCCAGCCGAGTTGGTAAGCTCCAGGTCCAGTCATGGACCCTATCTCAAAAGTAAAGTGAAGATGACTGGAGAAGACACGTGATGCCAGACTCCGGCCTCCGTAGGGACACACGTTCAAAAGTATCCACGTGCACACACCCATGTGACACATACACACAAGAGGAAAACTGTTAAGTAACTTCAACTATTAACACCACAAGATTAGGTTGGCTTATGAACAAATCAACTGACAATATTAAAAATATCTCATACAGCAAGTTCTGCATTTATACCTCAGGAGATGTCCAAGAGGAAGTTTAGAGTAAGCATTTTCTTTTCTTTCTGCTTTTTCGTTTGAGATAGAATCTCACTGGTAAGTACTATTAGGCTATGTTTGGATATTTCTCTGACACAACGTTAATTAGGACTTTCCAGAACAACATCATTGCTTTGGGTGTAGTATGACACAGTATAACCAAAGGGCCTAAAAATAGATACATGGATATTGCACATAAAACATGATTTATTTAAAAAAAGTTCACACGAGAACATTTTTCCCTTAGATGAAATATCTTATTAACTAATTAGTTGTTATAAATAAATTCATTTCTCTATATAATTATGCTTTTTAAAAGCTTACAACTTGATACTGTGATAAAATTCATTACTCTATATGGCACCTAAAATACAATTTTAAAAAGTATTGCTTTTCTGCAATTTCATTAGATTCATGCTTTCATAGATTAACTGCAGAGCAAATCATATGATAGGCAGTTTTCTAGGAACAGTGGGGCACAGCCGTGGTTGGGGGTGGGGTCTTAGGTCTGGTGAGGGGGAAAGACAGCACTTCATGATAAACAGAATGGAACCCTATTCAGAAGGTCGTGGGAGTGTTAAAAGATGGCACCTGACTCCCAGAGGCAAATTAACCTGGGGAGATTTTCAAAGGGCATGTGCTTCCCTTCATTCTGACCTCTAAGTCTCACACCTGCCATCTCCCACCTGAGGGTCATGTCAAAGTCTTCCAATGACAGACTTCCCAGGGCCGATGGAGTCTAGCTTCCCTCCTGTGTAGCTCACCAGAATCTTAGTAGAGCAGCTTCTCATGTTTCACATTTAGCAGACTCTTCAGGCCATTCCCCTTCATAGACAACAAAATTTAGTCTTGTTTTTCTTCTAATGGATGATAGTCTTGATAATTTGCATATGTGTCTAATCACATGTTGTGGCATGGGAGAGAGGATACGGGAGGAGGAGGGGGAAGTCCAGGAGGGTTCTTGTGGTAACCGTCTGGATATTTTTCCTTCTTAATACTTTTTGGTAGAGATATTTGCCAATGATATTCCGGGAACAAAATCTGGGAAATCTTGCTCAGGTTTTGTGTGTGGCTCTCCAAGCCTTTGTACTGTTCCCATTAATGGTCTGTGGTTAATTCCAAAGAAATCCAGACGTAAACACAGCAAAGCCAGTAAATGGCGTGACGATGTTGCTTCTGCTTAAACAAACAATAAGGGAGAAATCCCCAACTATTTAGAGCGAAACCACCAAGTGATGGTAGCACAGTGAGTGACCCCCATTAAGTATCTGCCTAGGGTATCAAGTCTTCAGTCATACATACCTTGGGAACAAAGAGATTTCTACTGCACAATGATATCAAGAAGACAGCCTTAGGGGCTGGAGAGGCAGCTCAGTGGTTAGCAATGCTTGCTATGCAAGCATGGGGACCTGAGTTTGGATCCTGGCACTCACATCAACAAATGGGCACCGCCACACACCCCTGTGACACCGTGACATCCCTCCTCCTCACATCTGGGAGGAGAGGCAGCAGGTTGGCTGGGGCCGGCTGCCTAACTGCAGCTTCAACGAGAGTCTCTGTTTCAAGGGAATAAGATGGAAGGCAATAGGACAGGTCACCCCGTGAGAACATTCATGGGTGCATGCTGTGCACGTATGTGTTTAGGTGCTGCACACACAATTGAGAGGACCTTCCCAATCCTCTTGTGAACACGGTGAGGTAGATCAGGTAGATCTTCACTTGGTAGGCAGAAAGACTAAGCTTCAGGAAGGTGTGTGGACTGTTTCTTCATCCAGTACGCTTTTCACCGTGGGAGGCTCGGGAATATTTTTTTCTGTTGATGAGGTGGCGACTTGTGGCAGTCCTACTGTTAACACAAATTGTGAGACACAAGGCTGCCCTCTGTTGCGACCTACAAAGTGTATCTGGAATTTGACTGTTAGAAAACCAAAAAGCACCGAAAGAAATGCCCTTGTCTCACGCCACGCCCCAAGACAGTTCTCTCGGCATCTTCAGAACCGTGTAAGCCAGTCAGGTGGGAGCTGCCAATGAGAAGCTCCCATTTACACCAGCATCAAACCGCACTTGAAACTGTGCCATTTAGCTAATGGCGGCTGGGAGAAGGAGAGCCGGCCTCTCCCGTGAGTGAGCACCCTTACTGATTACCTAGTGCGGACTGGTCACCTCTGAAGTAACACACACGTGTGCACAAGCACATGCAACAAAAGCTAGATTCAACAGCTTGTCATTGCACACACGTTTGTGCACACACATAGATATATGCACACACGTGTTCCTATCAATAACAACAAAACAAGAAGAGGCTATGAACTTGAGTGGGGCAGGGGAAATGTTTCAGCGAAGATACTGGTGCTGGGGGAGGAAAGCAGGGGAAAGTGATGTAATTGTGAAATTTAGGAAAATATTTTAAAAATAAAATAATAAGATAGTTGCCACTTACTTTATGGGTGCAGGCAAGTGTTGAGGAGGGGTGCTGGGTTTTTCAGCTTCCACGAGCCACATGTAAATCATGAAACATGAGGAGGAGAATCAATATCAAGGGCATGGTTCCAATCTGCCTGTCACTTCTGGTGCGACAGTGTAGGGGTGAGGTGGGGTGATAAGAAGGGAAATGAGTATCCACACTCTCATTTATGCTTCTGAAGCAGTGACTTGTAATTCAAAGTTCATTTGTAAGTTTCATAGGGTCAGTAATTTAGATAAGAAAAATCAATTTCTGTCTGGTCTCTTCCCGGTAGTCTGTCTGTAGCTGAGCTCTGCTGGAGGGGGAGGCTGAGCTCTGCTGGAGGGGGAGGCTGAGCTCTGCTGGAGGGGGCGGCAGTTACTGTTGCTTCCTCTGCAACTGCCGCTCTGCAGAGAAATCTGGGTTTGGTGACCTCACTCATGATGATGAATGGAAAAGTAAGAAAGCCCTGCAGGCCCCAGGCAGGGGTCTGTGTGTCAGATATCTTCCATGGACCAAGAGTCCTGGTCACCACATAAGGGGGAGAAGACTTGGACAGAAAGTGAAGAGGTAGGAGCACGACCAGAGGAATACAAGGAAGATTGTGCTTTGACATCTGGGCATGGGTCAGGGCTTGGGTCCCAAATGGAGCAGGAGGCCTTCAAGGCTGTTATGACTACCTCCAAGGGACAAAGTTCATATTCCCTTCCTTCTTGTTTTTGATATTCCATGAAATAGGTGGCTGATCCCGTGACTCAGACAGACATGTCCACATGAGTCAAAACTCCCAGAATAATAAAACTGATAGTTTCTTCTTGTACAGAAGTACTGACTGCCTCCTTGATGTTAGGAAAAGCAGGACCCCCCAAATTCTTAAGGTTTCATTTATCGTTAGTATTCTTGCGAACGGTAGGGCTTATGATAGAATTATTGAGAAAATGAGCTGGTAAGCTCACTACAGGGAGCTAACTCTCAGGAGCACAGAGGTAGGAGGCCAGATCTGGAGATGTCGGGAGGGAATTCCCGAGGCTGTAGAAGAGCGGTGAATCTGAGACACTGAGCATTGAACAGGCCAACTGTCTGTCACTGAGCCAAGGATGGAAAAGGGTACTGGATTAGTAGAGAGAGATGGTCAGAAGAATTTGCATTGGAAACAAATTTAGAATAGTTTTTTTTACATACTCTTTGTTGTGTGAATGTAGAGCTGATGGAAGAATTATAGTTAGCTTTCATATTACCCTGCTTTATGACAAAGTTTGCTTGCATTTCCTAAGATCCTGACGGACAATGGTGAGAGGCAACTCTCCATTCCACCATCTTAACTGCTTGCATGTACAGATTGCCCCCTTCTCCCTGATTTCAGAACTTGAGTAGACTTCACGTAGTGTCTATGTGTGTCCCCAACAGACCCATCGAGTCTCATGGTCTAGAACTTTCTACCCTGCCCCCATTCTCATGACTCACATTTTAATATATTTGCTTTCTTCCCATTTTTCAGTACTTTTCTGTCCACTTTTAGGGATTTGACAAAGTCCTATCTTAGTATTTAATGTGCTATCCATCCCAGAAAATGCACTGATATAGTCTAGTCAGTTGTTGGGAGATACAGTGATCTCTCAGAATCTATGGGGAGTGGTCTCTGGAATCCCCGGAAATACCAAAATCTAATGACTCTGAAGTCTCTTATACAAAATGTCACAGTATTTACATGTAACCTATATACACATGTTTCTGTATGCTTTAAGTCACTTCTAGATTAGTTATAATACATAGCACAGTGCAAATAGTTGTACTGTTTAGGGATAATGACTGTTTAGGAATATACACAGAAAGTAATGTCTGTGTATATTCAGTACAGATACGGTCCCACAGACAGAGAGAGTCACCAGTATGTTATTTAAACACAGAGGGACTTCAATTGTTCAGGTACTATAGGAGTCACACTGGTAGATACATTGGGAGTAGAATCTGGCGATATGTTGGAAGGACAGGAGGACTTTCTGAAACGCTTTGAAAATGCTGAATTTCAATGTCTTACAATAAGATAATACATTAATTATTTGGGGATAGTTTACATGGAAAATCGTAGCCAAAAGCAAAATATTAGTATTCCTGTCATTGTAAAGTCCCAGAGTAGAGAGCACAGAGGAGTTTGCAACTAAATATCCTTCTCCAGGCCCTTTAGCACCTTCTAACGATTTCAGTTTGCTGAAGGGATACGCGTTTGAGAGGCAATGAAGTTGACTTGAAGAATTTAGAGTTTAGTTTTATTTGAAGTACACTGTGAATGGACCCACAGTGCTGAGGATCCTCTGGGCCTGTTTAAATAGTGGTTCCAATTTCCTTTTTGAACAGTCTGCGTGTCAGGCAGGGAGGGTTACAAATGCTGATCTGTGCTATGTGGAGCCCTGTCCTGGGACAGGGCATGGTGGGAACTCCTTGCAATCTAATCCTTTAAGCTCAATTCACACACCTGCAGTGACGTTTTTCCTTGACAGCTTCAGGCTCCGGTCCTTCCTTCCACCAAACGCATATGTACTGGTTGAAGTTGCACTATTGATCCGGCCTCTCAAGCATGGGCAGCAGTCTGGAGAGCTTTGTCCACAGAGATTCTGGAGATGGATGCTGCTTGGGAGAAAATATCACATATTTATTGACTTCCTATTATGAGCCAGGCACCATTCAGTGTCTGGACACTTAGCAGTAAATAAGGCAGACGAACATTCTGGCTGGGGAGACAGACAATGAGTACCAGACAGGAAAGTGGAAGCAGATGAGATAATGGCAAGCATTATTAGGGCGTGGGGGGAAGTAGAACAGGAGCGTGGGCTGCATCGCGACTTGGGCCAGCTTTCAGGAGGGTCACACATATGTGGTTTAATGCCCCCAAATTGTGTGGACTGCCGAAGACCGTGTCTTAGGAGTGTGAGTTTGCCAACGGAGGTGGGAGATGGATGGGACACCAAAAGCCAGCACCAATTTTCTTGCCATGTTCCTTTCTTTGGGGTGTGGGACAAAGCCTGGGCCGTAAACTACCTTACACACGCCTAGTTCTTCAATATTGCCAACATGCAGAAATCCAGGAGCAGGGTTCTGCAATGAGACACCTGGTTCTGCAGAGTTTCTTGCTGGTTCAGTGCCATGATGCTTTTGACAGTTTGTTGGAGCCTATAGAGTTCTTTTCTGAGTAACCATGTATAAGCATAGTACATGAGCTTACCATGGAAACTAACAATAACAAATACAGTATGCAGTTCTCTCAGCTCAAGGCTGATAACCAGTGAAAGACTACACAGGTTTTTTTGTTGTTGCTATTATTGCTCCCCCGCCCCCACCAGAAATATTACCATGCAGAAACTGAACTGCTGCAACCAGAGGTCTTGTTCTATAGATAGAGCAGAATGAGCATTGGGAGAGAGGTGACAGTTCGTCTTCTGGGTTTATCTGCAGATGAAGCTGGGCACATGTTTAATGTAGTTTGTCAAACCGAGGCCCAGAGCATAACTGGTCATTTACTGGTTTGTTTCATTAGTGAGTTCTGGGACTTTAGGTGGAAATTACTTGGGGGATGACCAGCTTAACCATATTATGACCATAGCATAGGGAAGAAAGGGATTTAGAGGCCCAGACAGGCTAGATCATCCTGGAGCCAATGAAGCTGGAACCTGGCCAGTCTGATTAAAGATGATGATAGGCATGAGGTAGACGGGGCCATAGAATGACTAGGACCACAACGGAGGAGCAAGGGTCCATGGTCGGGGCTACAAACATGGAAGGCAGAAGTCTCTAGGCTAACTGTGAAGCCCAGTTCTCACCGAGTGGAATTCCCTGCTAAACCACAGCAGCCCAGAAATTAGTCCAGTCCTTCCAAAAGAGTTGTGCTATCGAGTAAAGCTCCAGCTTTAGTTTCCACAGGTGACTGAGCAATGAATGGAAGAGCAGAAGAACCAGAAGACTCTCGATTTCTCATCCTCAGAAAGCCGTAAGAAGGCCACGGTAGAGTGCTGTACCAGGTGACTCACCCTCTCCTTCCACATGCACCACAGTGGCCTCACTCTCAGCACAGCCAAGGCTGATCTTGTCATGCACCTCCCTTTTTTGGTGTGTGATAACTTTCTGTCTCAAGTTGCACTGAAAAAAAAAAGCAAACACACAATGGAGTTTTTCTGAGCGTCTTTGTCTTCTTGGTTTGTCACATGTAAAGTGTCGTGTAAACTCCATGGGTCCTACATTTAAAGCAGATCATGCCACCGCTTGTTGGAAAACAGCTCCTTTTTGGCGGGACACTGTTACCTCAGCTTTAGACATCTCCCTAGAGCTGGTGATCAAGAATCTAAGTTTTTTTTTCAATCTTTTTTGTTCTTTTCCCATTAAAATTCTCAGTTCTCATCACAGAAACGCAAAACATTTTCAGTGATGCTTTGGTCTTTTTGCATTAATTAATTCACTTTTAATGTTAATTAATCCACTTACGTTAAGTAATCCACTTTTAATGCTCATCAATCCACTCTTTCCTGGTTACAGGTTATGTTTTCCTCACTTCTTTGCATGTTTGCTTATTTTTTTTTTTTGTTACAGAGCAAATAGTGTGAATTTTATAATTTTAGATGCTGGATGTTTTTCTTGTTGTTTAAACCTTTGGGGGTTTTGTTGTGTGGTATGATTAGTCAGTCAGGTCTTCTGAGGCAGGCTGTAACCCTTCCTCGGCATCTGTGGTGCAGCTTCAAGTGTGCCTGACTCAGTGTCACTGGTAAGGGGTAGGAAGGTGTCTAATATTCGTTATTTGTTATGAGGTCTCCTCACGCTGGCTTGTGAAAAAATCCAGCTGTTCTTAACTCTGGCAGATGCTCTTTCTTGGGTGTAGTAACGAATCCAACCCCTTCGTACTCAAAGAAGCCAGGCAACCCTCCAGCTTTCTAGGCTCGTATTGTCCAGCTCATCTATAGCATCAAGTGATGCTAATTCAGCCCTCACCTTCTGTCTTCCAATCTTACTCAGACACAGCACAGACCTTTTCAGGCCCCTTCTCTCTGTGTCACACTGGGAAACTCTCCTTAGATTTGGGACAGAAGGCATCTATTTGTGGAACTCTGTTTTGCTTTGTCTTCCCCCCCCCCCCCATCTCTGAAGGTGCAGTCCCTCCTGTCCAGAGTCTGAATATTAACTTTTCTCCTTAACACATACTAGTAAGTTACATGAAAACACCCCTGTTACTGTCAGAATTCCCTGGCCGGATGCAGAAGACCTTAATGACGAGTCTGTGTTTTCCCTGTCTGTTCTTCTCCCTTACTAGTCCCTGGTTTGAACTACATTTTAGTTTGTTTATTCACAGCTACGCAGGAGCCTAGAGCAATCAATGGTTCACATGTGTTGGATGTTAAGGAGAAACCCTTTCTCTAGTACATTTTATGGCTTAGTAAACAGATCCTACACAAACTCTAGATCAAGTAGTATTCATCTTTGAAGCCGCATATTTGTCTCTTCAGGCGCTCATAGAATGAAATTAATGTTATGCTTCATGGGTAAGTAGGTAGGCAGACACTAAGTGAAAACCTAAAATGCTCTGAGTAATTATATTTAACGCCCTTCTCCCAAGTCCTCTCAGTGTGTCTTTTCATTCAGTAGGTGCATGTCAGATGGTATCTTGACGTTGGGCACGGGAGTCCCTTGTAGATGTCACAGAATGAGTGCCATGCAGCCACTTTGTCATCCAGGTTCCGTACAGCTGAGATACTGAGATGTAATCTGCCATACCTTATATTAAAGTTCACTAAAAGTTCTCAAGGGCTGGACTGAAGGCTCAGTGGTTAAGATCACTGACTGCTCTTTCAGAGGACCCAAGTTCAGGCCTTATAATCCCCATTGGGAAGCTCACAACTTCCTGGAACTCAAGCTCCAGTAAATCCCACACCCTTTCTGGCTTCCAAGGGAACTACACATTCTCCTTCTCTCTCTCTCTCTCTCTCTCTCTCTCTCTCTCTCTCTCTCTCTCTCTCTCTCTCTCTCTCTCTCTCTCTCTCTCTCTCTCTCTCTCTCCCTCCCTCCCTCCCTCCCTCCCTCTCTGTCTGTCTGTCTGTCTTTCTCTCTCTTCTCTCTCTCTCTCTCTCTCTCTCTCTCTCTCTCTCTCTCACACACACACACACACACACATTTTTTTTAAAGGCTGTTAAGACGAAACCCATTTTATAGTTAACTGAGGTTTAAAACCCCAATGATCCAGTCTCCAAGGTTTCTATTTCCAGACTCAAGGAAAACTTTCTTAAGGTCCAGAATAATATAGCAGATTTTGTTCTTTCATGTTCAGACACATGCAGTGAAAAGCTCTACTATCCAAAACAGTGAAAAATAACTCTGTAAGCTTCTGGGTTTTAAATTCATTTACCCAAGTCTTTCATTATTGAGAAAGACCAAAACTTTTTTTCATGGACTAGCATTTTTTTCTTTTACTTGTGGTACATAAATATTTATGTTATAAAATATCTTTAATTATAACCTCACAAGCAATTATAAATGTCTTTATTCTTAAAATATATAGATCTTATTTGAATGGAAGAACAAGAGATTTTGAAATATATTTTACTGAATTACATAAAGTATGTCCTGGGGCCACCATTTACTAATTATGAACCTTTTAACAGTGAAACATCAGGACAATTGCTCTTAATTTTAAGGTACTTGGAATAATAGTTATTTTCTTGACTTAAAGTAAATGTAGACTCTTGGATTTCTAAAAAAATAACACAACTCTATCTAGTCAATGTTCATCACTAGCCATCTGATTCAGGAATGTGTCTAGTTAAGTCATTGGAATGAAAGGGCATGTTAGTACCTCGATTTCTATACCTCATCCCTGCTTCTACTCATTTCTGGTCAGTGGACCAGTTTCTCTTAAAACAAAAAACAAATCTAGGAAGTTGAGCGAGAAGGGGAGAAGGGATCATCCTGGGATGTCTCTGATCCTCTCAGCATCTCAGCTTGAGTGCTTTGACAACACCTCCATCTCCAGCCTTTATCTTAGATCTTAGGCTTGTGGGTTCCTTGAAAGCGAAGACACCATCTTCCATGAAGACATCCCCTTCCATGATCACCTAGAACTCAGTCGACATTTCGAGAATTCCCACAGTTCCTGGAGCATCATTCCGACGGCATTTCTTTGTCCCTGTCTTGCGCAGGATCTGCGATGACCTTTCTTCTACTGCTTGCCCAAGATTCAGGTTGAATGTGTGAAAAGTTTACACCTGAGGTCTTCTACCTGCAGAAACGGTATCGCCTCCCAAGCTAGTCTGTACTCTGCTTCTCCACCCTGGGTGATGTCTTTGGGTTGCTCAGACCCGAATCAGACATAGCCTACTCTGCTCCTCAGTTTTCAGAGGACACGTGGGAGCTCTGAGAATGGTCTCCTTTGTCTGCACAGTGTTCCATGAGGCTGAGGCAGAGCTCTGCATTCCTACTCTGTCTTTAAAATGGGGGTGAGGGAAGACTCACCACACAGCTTCTGCGCCACCCCCCCAACCTCTCCAAACGCCAACTCCTTTGTTTTTCTAAGATTAACTATTTTATTGGCAAATAGTGGGCATAAAGCATCAGTGTTACAGACTGTCCACTGTTTCCTCTGCTGATTCTGTCATATGTGGACATGGAATTAAATCTTTTTAACCAGGATGGTAATTGTCATTTCCTACTATTAAAAGGCTGAGACTGAAATAGTTCCATGTTAAAAAACCTTTCACGTTCCCATTTTAAGACATGCTAACTTGTCCAGACCACAGAAAGAAAAATACCCCCAAAGGAACATTTGAGAATTGACATTAAATATTTGCTTTACATTCTTAATGTTTGTAGGAAGCAAATTTCATGTGCTTTTAAGGAGTTTATTTTCTGATCGGTTTTGCTATTTTAATGTTGCATTCCACTCCAAGAATGCAGTCTTAATTTACAACATGTGCCGCTAGGAAGTAGGTTCAGGGGACCAATTACATTCTAAATCATGGGTTACACTTATTCATGTTTTATACCCAAAATTCCAACTGAGTGCTCAATGTGGAAACAATAGAGATGAGTACAGCTTAGCACGGGGAACTCCTAAGAGTCCTCAGGGAGACTAATGTTGTCTCGGAGGCACAAGGTGTTCCTCTCTGGTATTCTTCACCACAGCCGTGAGAGCAAACGCTTCTTTGTACTGTCTTCTAATTTCCCACCCTTGGCTTCCTCCAGGAATAAGAAAAGGTCTTCCATATTGAATGAAATCTTAATCTGGGAACCGATGCTATGAGTCAGTAGATGACCACCAGAGGGCAGTTAAGTAAAGCGTGTCACCTTAATCCTGCAGGCACTGGGGAATTATGGAAGGTTTCAGAGCAGGGTAGTGACCAAGCCTGAAGCTGAGTGTGGCAGGTGAGATGAAAGAATGGACACAGAATCAGACGCGTGGGCTGCATAGCACTGTGGGGAGGGTGCAGGGGTGTATAACACTGTGGGGAGGGTGCAGGGGTGTATAGCACTGTGGGGAGGGTGCAGGGGTGTATAACACTGTGGGGAGGGTGCAGGGGTGTATAGCACTGTGGGGAGGGTGCAGGGGTGCTGAAGAAGATACTTCAGTGTAGAACAGAGTTCTGGAGATATCAAGTGAAGGAATGTTCACAGAGTCAGGTGCAGGGTGTCTATAGAGGGAGGAGAAGCATGGAGAACAAGTTTCCTGTGCTTGGGATTTCAATTCTGAAGATTGAGTTATCGTCACTTAGGAATCCATTTCCACAAAGTCCATTTCATTGTCGTAAAATTAATAAAAAATTAAAATGTGGTCTTGAAGTTTTGATTCATTAAAAGTCTCCTAGAAACCCAGTGACAGAGAGAGAGGAGTGATGAGTAAATTGGCAAAGAATGGTCTGGCAAAACCAGCAGAGACAGCTGATCTGAACAGGGGAGAGCTCTTGGACCCCAGACCGACAGCTGGGAGGCCAGCATGGGACTGATCCAGACCCCCTGAATGTGAGTGTCAGTGAGGAGGCCTGGGCAACCTATGGGACCCTGAGCAGTGGATCAGTGTCTATCCCTGGAATACAAACAGTCATCGTGTGCCCATAGCACAAAGAGGGATGCTCTCTCAGCCTGGACTCTTAGGGGAGTGCCTGGACCCTACCCTGAGTGAAATGTCAGACTCTAGATATCCCCTATGTGGAAGGAATTGGCAATAGTGTAGGAGGCTGGGGGGGGGGGGATGGGGAGTGCGGGAGGAGGGGAGGGAGAGGGAACTGGGATTGACATGTAAAACAAGCTATTTAAAATTAAAGTAATAAAAAAAAGTCTCCTAGAACATTTACAGTATTGGTCTCTGATAGTTTTGGAGAATCTAGGATAAAGGCATCAGCTAGTTCTGTGTGTGTTTGTGTGTATGGGGGGCAGACGGAGAGAGGGGAGAGAGGAGAGAGAGAGGAGAGAGAGAGGAGAGAGAGAGAGAGAGAGAGAGAGAGAGAGAGAGAGAGAGAGAGAGAGAGAGAGAGAGAGAGAGAGAGAGAGAGAGAGAGAGAGAGAGAGAGAGAGAGAGAGAGAGAGAGAGAGAGAGAGAAGCAAATGCGGTATCTGCCTTCCTTTGTTGGTTCCCTTGGTTGCTCCTTTATTAAGTCACAGAAATGTGGAGAGGGGGCCCTGAATCTGCCTCTCTGGTGTAGAGGGCTGGCCGGTGGGGAATCATGGGTACATATCTCAGGAGGGCTTTGGGTTAAGTCCGCATTACGTCATGGCACTTACACCTCACCTAATTAGCAGACTGGAGATTCAGTGCAATGTTGCCCTAGCATCGCTGCATTCAGCCCATACTGCTCTTGCATCTTGGAAAGCTTTAAAGCTAAGCCCCAGAAGATGGAAACTAGAAGCCAGATGCTGACAAACACCACTGTTAATATGACGGATGGATTCTGACATTTTTAATTTCAGTTCTGCAATTTCTTTTCCTCTGTCCTTTCACTGCTTTGGCTAAAGCAAAAGTAGATGATGTCAATTACAAAAATATACACTAAAGTTTGTTTCTTTTCTATTAGAGAGCCTGAATTTTTGACATAAGATTCGAGATAAAGAACATCATGCCAGACTTTCCGAATTATGTAATTGGTTTTAGCAAATAAGCACTTAGGATAAGGGTTTCAAAAGCCACATGTATCTGGTTTCTCTCTTACGCTCCCCTGGAGTTTTGAAGCCACCTGTCCCCAGGTCCCTGCCACACTGATGCCTGCTTTTCTGATGATTGTCTATTTCAGACTCTGTTGAGACCATGTGTCTAGTGGTGGTCATCCCCATGGGCTTTCCACCTTACTTTGTGCCATCACCTTGAAGGGCTCTGTCACTCATGATTAGTTCCTATTTTGGATAATGCATTCTTTTATATCCTCTAAAATATATTCAGGGCTAAGGAGTTGGCTCAGAAGGTAAGGTTTTTGTCATGCAGTTAGTAAATACCATGTGTGCCATGTGTGCTTGTGTTGTGGTGTGTGTGTGTGTGTGTGAGCCTGCTGATAATCTAGTGTTTTTACAACAGAGCCATTCATCCTGGGAGTGAGCTGGACAGCTAGAATAGTTGTATGAACAAGTTTTGGATTGAGAGACTGTACGCCAATGAATAAAATAGAGAGTAATCTAAGGAGATTCCTAATGTCAATTTCAGACTTCTGTATGTATGTGCATATATATATATATGTGTGTGTGTGTGTGTGTGTATGTGTGTGTGTGTGTGTGTGTATCCAAACAAATGAAGACAGACAGACACATGCACACAGACACATACACACACGATAACTACCCTTGACCACCTGCCATGATCTCTTCCCTGGATCACTCCAATTGCCTCCAGCCAGTCTCCCTGTATCTGCCATTGCCTCTGTACAGCCAACGTCTTAACCTTATAGGCAAGGATTCTGGTCCAGCTCAAGTCACTCCTTGGCTGAGAATTCTGCCATGGCTCCTGATTTTAATGAAAGACAGTCCTTCAAAAGACCTAGAAGTTTTAGCTACTCTGACTTCATCTCCTATGTCTTACCCCTCCCTAACACACTCTTATTAAACCTGCTTAGAGCATTCCAGGCAGAGTAAACACCTTAGTTCCTTCAAGTCTTGCTAACAGGCTGCCTTTTAGATAAGACCAACTCCAGTTACCCTGTCTTATGTTGCGGCCTGTTCTCTACCTTACTGATTTGTTGTTGACTTCCTTCTCTGATCCACTTTCATGGTGTGTGTGTGTGTGTGTGTGTGTGTGTGTGTGTGTGTGTTTCTAATATGCAATATAATTTATTTACCCTGTTTTTAACTTAAAATGATCTATTATTTAGGCTTCTGTCCATTGGAATGAAACTCCACATGGACAGAGATTTTCATCTATTTTATTCATTGGCCAAAACACGCTTCAGAAAGCGTAATAGCACTCATTAAATATTGCCAGAGTACATTGTCCCTTCAACCACAAAGGTTCACTGGTGAAACTGACATAGTTTGAGAGCTATGGGTGTCATTGTTTAAGTTGGGGTCTCTCACTGAGCTTGAAGCTCATGGATTCAACAAGACTGGTCATCAAACCCATGGGTTCGCCAATTCCCACCTCTCCAGCACTAGGATTAGCACCCTCCTGCACCTAACTTTTTTATATGGATCCTACTCAGGTCCTCAGGCTTGTATAGCAAGCACTTCACCGCCTAACAGTCTTAGCTCCAACAACTGGCTTTCAAATCATGTTAGAAACGGTGACTTGTAAGACTGTAGCATTTTAGTAAGTTAGAGATATTTCAGGATTAAAATCACAAATTATCTTCATTTCCCATGGGTAAAGTAAGGAAAGAGAGAAGGGATAGGTGATAATCAGGAAGGAGGGGATCGCACTAAAGAACGAGTTTTGTTACCAGCAATGTTTTATTGTTTATTTGTGCTGCTGATCCTGTTCCAGGGCGGGAGAATTTCTCATAGAACTGTAAAGATTAAGATCTTTCAGTTTTGCCCTATGTCTGTTGCCTCTCTTCAGTGCCCAGAACTCCAAGGGCTGGGCTAGGCGACCCTCACCTTGGGCTTGGAGTCAGTGCTTACTTACTTACTGCTGGGACCATTTATGATCACGTCAGTTCCTGATCACCTCTATCTTTAGTGAAGTTTCTACAACTTAGCACATTTTACCACATAGACAGGAAAAGCACACCCCGCCCCCAGAGTTTGACATGAAGCCTCCACCAAGCTCATCCCCCTTACCTCTACATGTCTGCCTATCATACTTAAATGGTTCCCTTTCTGTTTTCCTGCCCCCATTTTCTTGCTTCATTTCTTTTGACAATACTATCACTTCTAACCCATTATTTACCCATGCATGCATTCTGACCCAGAGAAAATATAAGATCTAGGATGGTAGATGACCTTTTACTACATTCGTTATTGATATGAGCTCAATGTCAAGAATAGCACTCAGAGTATCACAAGTATAAAGTGAATGATATGAATGGATGCATTTACCACTGTGCATAGCTTCGAGGAGTTATACACGTTTTGGGACATGAGATTAGACTGACACCACATTGTGGCCTTCTGCACCTCAGGTGCAACCTCATTGGAAACCTGATTGTATTTAAAAATAGAGATTATCTTGTCAAAACAGAAGTATTCTTTTTAGTTTTAGCAAAGGTTGGGAGATTGTCATGAGAGGGGACACAGATTTGTGGAGTAAGTGATACACACAACATTAAAACATTTTTTACAAGTAAAATTTCCCGCAAACAGGGTATAAGAATATTTGTGATCCTGTTTTGGGAAGGGGGAATTCTCTCTGTCTCTGTTTCTGTCTCTGTCTCTGTTTCTCTCTCTCTCTCTCTCTCTCTCTCTCTCTCTCTCTCTCTCTCTCTCTCTTGCTGCTGAGTCAGCTACTTTATGACAGGACAAGACAGTGCAGAGGTTCCTCCATCTTGTATTCTTGCTGAGGCCATTTTAAGTTTAGCTGGAATTTTATCTCCTCAACGGAGAACCCTGTGAAAATCACCCAGCTCTATTCTAGGAACACAAGGTTAAGATGCCCTGAATAATTTATCTTAGCTTATGTTAAACAGCCTGCTTGTTCATACTTCCTGTCTAGCTGCCAAGAAAGATGTGGGATATACTTTTTGCCTAAAGCTCTTTGCTCTAAAAGTTTGGATCCACACATGGGACGCAAATACCTGAGTGCAGTCCCAGCCAGCTGTAATAAATTCCTTGAATTGCCTGTAGACTGTTTGAGTCGTCCTCTCTGGTGGGCTTCCTGTAACAATTTCTCTCAACTTAATGGTTTACAATAACATGCAGGCATAGTGGACTCTACAAATTAGATAGTGCTCAGTGCAGACAGCCTTTCTCTTCCCCTTTCGGTACCAGATAGAATAACTCCATATCTTCGGAGGCTGGTATCATCTCAAGTGTCTTCATCCACGTGTCGTATGGCTCTAGTAAGGGTTTTTGCTGGGTCGGCTTATGTCTTTTGGTAAAATGTTCTATAAATGATTACCTAATATGACATGCACACTAGTATCAACAATAAAAGCTCCAAATTAAGATCAATTCTAGATGTGTCTATCTTTATAATGTATTAGAGCCCCAAAGACAGAATTCATGGAAAACATTAGAAGAGAAGAAAATTTTCCACTTGGGAGGGAATATGGTGGGTGAAGAAGAGGGGAGTGTTCTGGTTGTTTCTTGGTGTTCAGCAAACTACCAACACTAAGAAGCTTATGCCTCCATTTTTTCCCAGGTTTCTATCAATATATGAGGAGTTTGGAAATGGTATGGGGTGTAATTCATGGCTCCTTTAACTGTAGCATCTCATGTTAACATGGCTTCTTTCCTCATATATTTAGTGTTTCCTTGCCTTTCTCCACATGGTGTCCTACTGCTATGGACTCAATATTTGTGCCCTCTCCCCCAAACTCGTATGTTGAAATCCTGACTCCAAAGCGATAGTATCTGGAAACAAAGACTCTAACAGGTGATTAGGTTCCTCGTGAAGAAGATCAATGCACTGTGGAAAGAAATATGGGCACATGACCTCTTTGTCTGTTCTCTACCTGGTGAAAGTACAAAGAAATGGTGTTTACAAACCAGACGGCAAGCGCTCACCAGACACCAGAGCTGCTGGCATGCTGGCCTTGGCTGTGTTAGCTTTCAGAGCTATGAAAAATAAATTTCTGTTCTTCAAGCCTCCCACTTAATGGTACTTTGTTAGAGTTCATACTGGAACACTCATCCTCCATGGCCTCTGTAGGCATTTTGTGACTTTAAGATGATGGCTTATGGCTAGAGAGAAGTCTCAGTAGTTAAAAGAGTGCTTCATGTTCATCCAGAGGACCCACATCCAGTTTCTAGCACCCATTTTTGGAGTTTTGCAAACCCCATAACTATAGCGTCAGGAGATATGATACCTTCTTTTAGTCTCCACAGATACCTGCACACACACAGCATACATTCAGATATTCACACTTACACATAAGTAAAAAATACCTCCCGCCCTCCAAAAGATGGTAGCTTAGGGCTATCAAAAATGGTATCCATTAGATCTTAACAGGAGCTACAAGGATTTTGATCATTTAAATTCAGTATTCCTATGCCACCTAAGTTGTGTTTTACAAACAAACAAGTCACTAAGACCTGTGAAGATTAAGTAGGAAAAGAAGCAAAGAATTTGTAGACAAACTTAAATCTACCTTTTGGTCAGAAATAATTTATATTCCTCCCAAACACACACACTATATTTGTATGTCTAAAGGTACCTGGATCTCATCATCTGCCAGCATTGGCTTCAAGTCCAGATGTAAGTAGCTCTACTGAAGCTCCCTGACTAAGCATACTTCTAAATCTGAGGCTGTGTGACCTGAAGAGATTAGTTTTCTCACCTTTTCATCCAACAACCATATCAAATGGGGGACCTGGCACAGCATAACTGTAATCATTCAGGTTTGCCCAGGAAAACAGAAGTCTTACGAAGAGCTACTGGTAATGACCCCATGGAATCTACATGTACAGTAAAGTCCTTGATGAGGCTTCATTCTGTTCTCTCAGGATGAGTCTCTGTGTCTGTTTGCTTTGTTTTATGGATTCTTTGCCTCTGGTTACCAAGCCAGTTTTCTTTTCCCTAAGAAAATATCCTTAGGGGTTCCCTTAATTTGCTTTCTTCTCAAAGAAATTCAACTATTTGACAACCTTTTCATTTTTTCAATCTCTTTTTTCTATATAGAAATAAGGCTGGGGAGGAGAAAGAGAAGGGGCACAGATAGGATGAGATATAATCATCAAAGCCTTGCAGTGGCCCATTTCTTTCAATAGACCTACCTTTTGATAGTCCATTCACCTGTGATCTCCATCAACTGATGAGACTAGCACCTTCGCAATCTAATTATCTCTTGATAATACCATTCACTAAGCTATGCACCAAACTTCCACACGTGAGCAATTGTGCAATCATTTTGTATTCAAGTCTTATCATCTTGTAACTCTTGGTGAAAGAAAGAATATGCAAGCAAGCAAATAAGCAAGCAAGGGAACAGATAAAGGATTTGAAACACCACTGAATAAGTAAAGAACTTGAGTTGTGGGAGGTTGTACCGGTACATTAGATCTTTAGAATTTTATTCTTGACGAGGGTACCAGGACATCACTTACTTCTGTTTTTTGCAAATGCATCTAGGCTATGTTGAAAATATTTTACTTTTAGGAATTGCTAGCTTTAGTCAGGAAAGGGAAACTGCCATGGAGATTCTTAAGGTAACAAAATTTCACGTCTATTTATGAATGTACTTTCATAACTAAGCTTATAGAAATGGAACCAAAAAGTCCAAATCAATGACCACATCTACTGATGAGCAGTCCTTGGTACTCTGACACTGGGCCATCGTGTGATTGGTTTATTTTATTGAGTTCTTTTGACTTTCAGTCAATCTTAAAGAAATGGAACACTCATTTCAAGTGACATATTTAGGAACATGTAACAGGAATAATAACAGAAACAAAACAAAGCCTCTAATTTCTGGTTTTATGTGGCTCTAGATTAATGGGAAGACTCTGGGAAGAACTTCTGCTTCACCTTCTGTTCCCACACTCTGGTCGGTGTCCTTTCTGAAACATCCTGCTGATATGGAAGAAAAGAGGTCTAGGACCAAAGTCATTCAGATCCTGTAGCAAAGGAGGAAAACCACTGACCCTTCTCCTTCTTCTATTATTGCTTTTAGTTTTTTAAAAAATGTTTTTTTCTGTAAACATGGAAGACAAAGTTTCTGTCATAGAGATAAGAGGAACTATGGCTCACATTTCCTGTTGTAGCCCATGGTCACCCTGAATTTTATTGAAGCATTTTCCTATCATCAGACTTTTAGAGACATTGAGACCTTCTGGAAAATTGATGAATTTTCTTAATGTGATAAAGGAGAATAAAACCAAACTTACTCATCAGGCCAACTTTTTTTCAACTTTTCTAAATTTGCTTGCATAGATGGTTGAATCTTAATTTTACCACAATCTAACTTACACCATTTTCTCCACAGCCTGGTAACTATTGGCTTTTTAATTTCCTTCTCAGGCTAAGGGTAGACAGGCATGTCCAGCGCACACTTGGAATTGATGACAGTCATGAGATAATGACTTGATAACATGCATATGTTCCTCGCTCTGAATGGGAACTTCGCTAAGTATCAGTTATGACAGGCTGGGATTCCTTATCCAAGTTGAAGTAAACCAAGCCAAATATTGCTGGCAGTTTTCTGGTAGGAATAAGATATTTCTTATGAAACAGCATGATTCTGAGTTAGAAATAACAACTCCTAAAACCAATGTGCTTCCGTTCCCATCTTCAGAGGTAACTGTCAGTGAAACAGCAAAGCCTTTGTGGACGATCTAGCTTATTTGGAAGCTGGACAGTGATCAGACAAAATAAAAAAAGGCATGCCCATGAAAATACAGGGTTTAGAGAAAGAAACCAAAGTCTTAATTTCACAAGAGGGGAAAGATGGCAGCTGATAAACTCTTCTGACCCACAAAGCGTTGCTACTACAGTGTATGAGAAAATAAACCAACCACAGGGAAACCACACCAAACCCTGAGGAAATTCTGTGCGGGGTCTGGAGTGGACCGTAAAAACATTTCATGTGTCTCTCTTCTTCTACCATGTTCATTGGTCATTGGGAGAATTTGTTTGAGTGGTACCTAGAAGTTGGAGTTGGTATAAAAACTTAAAGGTTTTTCTAGCAAGTGTATAAGCTAATGCATAATCAAAAGAGTCTGGGACACTTAGCTCAATGCTTCTGACTGTGTCATCAGAGCTCATGACCGAGACCCGCTGTGTCTGGCCACTCTGTTACTATGATGAAACCCACTGGTTTTCTTCCTTTTTTGCTACATATTTTATAACAGTGGTGTTACCTGTTTTCTAATTTTATACAAAAAATGTACTGTTGTCTTTGGAACTAGGGATTCAAGAAGGAGGAGAAGGAAAGTAGGGAGGGTCAAAGTCAAAATTACCCAGACATAAGGGTAATGTGAAGATATTTATGTGCGCTCTCATGTGTGAAGCATGAATATGTGGTGTGTGTGTGTGTGTGTGTGTGTGTGTGTGTGAGAGAGAGAGAGAGAGAGAGAGAGAGAGAGAGAGAGAGAGTACAACAGAAAAGAGACCATAAGTAAGAAGGGAAGAAGAGATCACAAAGGAAGGGTCAGGAGAGTGGAATGCACACGTATGACATGAAAACACAATGGAGACGGTTAGCGGAGGGCGACAGCAAGAATGGAACAGGGAAAGAATGGGGACAGTACAGTGAGGGAAAAATAAGAACAGGATATGTAGCTGACACAGTGGTGTGGCAGTTGCCTTTACTCCTAGCACCTGAAAGGCAGCGGCAGGCAGACCTCTGTGAGTTAGGGGCCAGCCTGGTCTACATAGTAAATTCCAGGACAGTCAGGGCTACATAGTGAAACCCTATTTGGTGGTCTGAACAAGAATGCCTCCATAGGCTCATGTATTTGAATGCTTAGTCACTGGAGAGTGGCACTGTTTGAAAGTATTAGGAGGATTAGGAGATGTGGTCCTCTGGAGGAAGTGTGTCACTGGGGGTGTGTGTGAGGTTTCAAAAGCCCAGTCCATGCCCAGTCCTCCCAGTCCCTTCCAGGTCCCTTCCTTTCCCTCTCTCATTAGAAAAGAACAGGCTTCTAAGATATAACAACCAAACACGACAAAATAAAATATGGTAAACTGAGGCAAAAACTATTGTATCGAACTTGGACATGGCAAGTCAACGGGAGGAAAAGAGTCCCAAGAGCAGGCACAAGAGCCAGAGACTCACTCGTTCTCACAGTCCAGAGTCATATAAAAACACTAAACTAATAGTTATACACCCAGAGGACCTAGTGCAGGCCCACGTTTGTCCAGCACTTGCTGCTTCAGTCTCTGTGGTGAGCTCACATGTGCCTTGCCCAGTTGACTCAGAGGGTCTTGTTTTACTGTTGTCTTTCTGTCTCCTCTTCTGCAGGAGCCAAAGCAAATACGGATCTGTGAAGACAGCAGGCGGCTGCAGCAGGAAGCACCACACATCACCTCACTGACTTTAATTCAGTTGTCAGTGTGGTGCTTGGCAGGCAGCAAATCCAAATTTTTCATTTTGAAACATTCCGGAATTTTGCTAACAGTTCAATTCATGACTCACTGAGTCCACAGATGTGGGGTCCATGGATACGCTGGCTGCAGCTTATGTTTAGGGAAGGAAGGTGTGTTGGGGACAGATGGCATGGTTTTAAACCTGTCGATTGTGAGGGGTCTCTGATTCATGCAATGGGAGCCCGCAGCCGGTGAGTGTAAGTGTCATTCTGGAGAACGGGTGATGCCATAGCTGTGAATGGATGTGCTAGTGATTTGCACACAACCCAGCCTTTGCTGGCTGCTCCTCAGCTTCCTGAGCCTGAACGTTTTCTTCTCTCATGCTACTTCTTTTCTCTCGGTCTTTTCTTCCATTTTATGTCTTATTTGTTCACATTCTGTTTTCATCTTTTCTCAATTTTTCCTTCATTCTCTGCACATTTTTTACTCACACACAGCCAAACATAAGCAGAGAGAAAGCCCAGGTTGGATGTTTCTATCAGGTCCCTCCCCTTGGAGCTTGGGACCCCACAGAAGCGGGGAGGAGGAATTGTAGGAGTCAAAGGTATCAAGGATACCATAAGAACACATCCCACAGAATCATCTAAGCATGGCTCATATGGACTTCAGAGACTGAAGTCACAAACACAGACCCCTCGTGGGTCTGTGGTAGGTTCCTTGCATATATGTTACAGTTGCGTGCCTTGTTCTTGTGGGACCTAACAGTGGGAGCAGGACTGTCTCTGATTCTTTTGCCTACTCTTAGGACCCTTTTTCTCCTACTAGATTGCTCTTTTAGCTCAATTAGAGGCTTTGTGCCTAGTCTTATTACATCTTGTTATGCAGTGTTTAGCAGATGCCACTGGGAGACCTGTTCTTTTCTGAAGGGAAATGGAGGAAGCATGGATCTGGGGGAGAGGCGAGGTAAGAGGAGTAGAGGGAGGAAACACTTCAGTTGGGGTGTATTGTGTGAGAGAAGAATAAAAAAATGTAAATGGGGCGTTGGTGGCGCACGCCTTAAATCCCAGCACTCGGGAGGCAGAGGCAGGCGGATCTCTGTGAGTTCGAGACCAGCCTGGTCTACAAGAGCTAGTTCCAGGACAGCCTCCAAAGCCACAGAGAAACCCTGTCTCGAAAAACCAAAAAAAAAATGTAAATGTATGATATAATAAAGATCACTCATGAAAAAGATGCAATTTGGCATAATATGTATAAAATAACCTCCAGGGAAAAGAAAGTTATTAAAAATAAGGAACAGACAGGTAAATAATTTGCCTGTGCTTAGATTAAGACATCTATTCATCACAGGACACCATTAAAACGTGACAATACAGTCGTGTTTTACAGAGCTCAGCCCTGCTGCTTTGTAATCCTATTTGTTTTTCTGGCCTACTCAGAAAAGCATGACTTTCCCCTTCCTTTTTTCTAGTCCTTTCCTAGGAACACTTTCCTCACACTTTTGTCTTCCCTAACACAGGATTTCACTTTCTCTAAAGTTCCCCTGCTCAGCATGTGGCGGCCTGCTGCCACCTGCCTGGCCTCCTTGTGGCATATTCCTTGTCTTAGTGGTACTGGTGTGAAGAGACACCATGACCATGGCCACTCCGATAAAGGAAAACATTTAATTGGGGCTGGCTCACAGTTCAGAGGTTTACTCCATTGTCTTCATGGAGGGAAGCAGGGTGGCAGACAGGCCGACACGGTGCTGGACAAGGAGCTGAGAGTTCTGCATCTGGATCCACAGGCAGGAGGAACAGTCAGCGAGCCACGGGCCTGGTTTGAGCATCTGAGTCCTCAAAGCCCAACCCCAGTGACACATTTCCTCTAACAAGGCCACTCCTCCTAACAGTGCCAGTCCCTGTGGGCCTATGGGGGCCATTTCCTCTCATGTGACACAATATTAGGGAAAAAATTAGGTGAACAAAAGACTTGGACTTAGAAAAAAATTAATCACTTTTAAATTAATGAAGATAAAACTGGAATGAAAAGGGTGTAGGCAAAAGATGGGTAGAGCTTCTTATAAGAAGATAAATAGCTACGAATGTATGAATATTGGTATCTTCACTGGAAACAGGAAATGCAAAATTAAGAGAACAATGAAATAGGGTTTCCCATCCATTAGGTTGGCAAACAGTAATATGCTGGGCATATTCGATGTCTGTTGAGAAATCTCCTGTAGGTAACCTCAATTAATCTTACTAGGTCACACACGCATGACACATAAAGACATGAAGGTAGGGGTAATAATTAGGGAAAGGGTATTAATGGGAGGGGGCCAAGAGAAGAAATGGGGTGAATATGAGTTACATACATCATGTATGAAAAAATCTCATAATGAGCGCTATTATTACCTATAATTTATGTATATTTGAAAAAACTTTCTAAACAAATCTCTCATGTGTAACTGATGGAATTGTGAACCGGATGTTTCAGAAAACAATTTGGCGTTATAAAGCTTAGCATTTGTCAACCTGGAAATTGAGCTTCTACAAAACACTTTCAAAATGCTCCCACATATTGCCTGCTTTTAGCAGGATTAATTATAGCAGCAATAACATGAAACAGTACATGTTACTGAACTCAGGGGAATGAGTAAGTTACAGTGGTGAGAATTAGTGCACTGTAGTTGCAAGGTCTATGTGAATTAACTGTTAAGAGTATAGTATTTGGTCAAAATATCAGACTATAGTGCTTAATATCAATTAGCCTAATCATAAAACCGTGGCATTTCACAGCGTGTTGCTTAGGCATATGTACATGTTGCAAAAGTCTCATTGCATAGATTTCAAACTGCCGTTTGTTCTGGAAGGAGGTTTCCTGAGGCAACAGGGAGAATATAGCAAAGAGACAGCTGCTAGGCTCCTTCACGGTGGTAGAAAGCAGATGATTTTATTTGTACTTATGATCCATGCGCTGGTTACATGTTACATGTGTTTGTATTTCCACAGAAATAAAAATGAATCAAATGGAGAACAGACAGCATCAGGTCCAGAATGGGTACCCATCTCAGTTGTCAGACCAGCTGTCATGGGATCGCAGAGCCTGCATGGCTCAAGTTATCTTTCTTGACAGTGACCCCAAATGCCAAGATAGCAATGCTGGCGATTTATTGTGGCATGTTGTTGTTACATTTCGTTACTGCTCATTATTGCTGAGGTCTTCCTGAGCCTAACTCATAAGCTGAACTTCACCGAGTGTTGGTCTGCGTTTGAACAAACCACATACCTACAAGGTCTGGCGCTTCATACGGTTTTGACGTGCGGTGGGGTTTTAGGAAGTCAGCCCTTGGAACAACAGGGACTAGGTCATACGTTCTGGGGCTGGCTATCAAGTCTACTGCTTTTGACCAAGTTTCTTTGCCGAAGTCCCCTAAATTGTAAAAGGGGGATAAAGAGAAAAATCTTCATAGAATTTTTGTATTCAATGTGTAACATTTTCAGGATCTCATTTCCTGAGCCTGTTTATGTTCTTTTAGGTTTCTGAGGAAGGATTTTGCTATGACCTTGAAGTTTAGGCAATCCTCCTGCCTGAGTTTCTCCAGTGGAGGTATTATTGGTGTGTACCTCACTTCCTGTCTCCCAGTTATGTTCTTATTTAATAGACTCGTTTTCCAATATAACATTACTTCACAGTAAAGGTCTTTTTAAAGAAATTCTTAGATTGCTATTGTACGGAGCTAATGACATTATCTTCATTTTATAGATCAGTAAAATGATACATAGTAAGTTTTACAATTGGTACAAGCTCTTTCTTAAGCACACATGCCAGGCTCTGCATAATGCCAAGTTCTGCTATCTACCACCAGCCCGCGTTTTACCTGACCAGGTTAGCCTCAGCAAAGCACAGGGCAGACTGGCATTTTGCGTGGTAGTTATTGTACTCTGGCTTTGGGTTTCACACTTATTTCTTGTGTCTTCAGGTGATATTACTTAGCACTCTGTTCAACCCTGAGATGTATACTCAGTGGTGTTTTGTTGAGCTAAAAAGCAGTACAAAGCTACTTTGACAGAAAATAAAACCATTTCTGTTTCTATCACTGCCCTCATTGCCCTGATAAGGAATAATTGTGAGATGATGGTTTTTATAGAACCTGCAGTTGGAAAGTCTCCCAGGTGTGCTTTGACTGGATTCAGCTCATTTTCCCAGTCATGAGAATCTTTCCCTTAAGCGTCTGTAATGCTAATCGTACCCTGTTGGGGTTGGTCCAGAAGTCTCACAGGATGGGACTAATTGGCCAAGCTAGGAAAGTACTGACAACCTGAAACAAGTTGGTCACAGGGTAAGCAAAACAACCTTTGCTGCTTGGGCCTTCACCATCCTTCTTTGCTCCAAACTGGGTGGAGACAGGGACAGCTGGTTACCATTTCCACAATAACAGGCATCGCATATCTGAGGACTGTTTTCATGTCCTTGTCATTTTTCTCCTTGGGCTAAATGACGGACTTTTTCTACAGATTCATATTACCTAGAGTATTGCTCTCACTGTTCCCAGGGTAGGGGAGTGGGAGGGTGCTGGAAAGTTCTGCCCCCACGGAATTAGAGATGTTTCTAGTTCCTTTCACCTTTGCCGGTCGGCCTTGTTTCCCAAGCCTTTAATTATCTGTATTGATTTGCTTTGAACACTGGGCAAATTCGCAATGCCCCCTGTGATTTGCGGAGACCAGAAATGTGCATAAGATTTAACTATTAGGTGACTGTGCCCCAAGACATGAAGTAAGATCCCATGGGGGCTCTGGGGACCTGCCGCTACTACTTTTATACTGATTTGCAAATTTTTAATTGCAACCTCTTGAAACGATTACCATACCATTGTGGATTCCAGCTTTCCGTGCAGAGGGTTATGACTCTGGAGATGTGGCTGGAGTTGAGATGGGATCCTCATTACAAGAAGCAGGACTGTCCTCAAGTGACTCCGCTCTTTATTAATCTCTGCGGTGTAGCATTTTAAAACTATGCTTGATCTTGTGTTTATAAATAGTTTTCACAACAGAAAATATGGGCTGCATGTATTCCATAATTCTAATCATCTGCTCCTCAAATCTGCCTTTTATTAAGTTGCACTTAAAGTACTTTTGCTAGGGAAAAAAAAAAGTCACGCTTGCCAATTGCTCTCTCACACATGTTTGTTTGGGAATTCAAGCTCATGTCATTGTGACCTTGTTCCTTGGTTTGAATCTTTTCACTATCTAAACATAGGAAATGTTTTCTTGGAACAGGTGTTTAGAAATATCTGGGGAACAGTTTACGAAAAACGAGTTGGCTTTGTGCTTCTAGCTCAGGCCCTGGAAATACTTAACCATTTAGTATTTTGCTTTTGAAATACTGTGTCATTAATGGTCTAGACACCACCGACAGCTGTTCAAATTCAATCCAAGTGGGCCTGGTTTCTGCCTTATTTATTTATCATGTCCAGCTAAATTTGAGTAATCTTGGCTTGAGTCCTTAACGGGGGATTAGAAGATACCCATTGTTGGTTTTGCTTTTTTTCAAAGTCCAAACCCATGTAAAGTTTTCTACAGGAGTTCAATTATTAGCTTCATGCAAACAATTGTAGTCATTTTTAAAAATCTGTTGTTCTTTATAGAGTGGTCAGTCATCCTTGCCAAAAATTTAGGAGAAATGAATTGTTGAATGAATGTGAATGGAAGTTTACATTGAAATATGAACTCTTAAATATAGAACTTTGTGTTTCCCACCTCCCTGCTGCCCTCATTGTACGCTGTCACATGGAAATCTATAGCTGCTTTCACAGTGAGGACACTAACTTGAATTGTAGACATATGTAAAAACATGGTTTTTCTGTCTTGGTCATTAATACTTAATTGCATACATTTCTTTGAAGCTGGTGATGGCATTAAAGTCTGTTTCCTCTTGGCTATGGTTTGATAGTTAATTTGTCAAAAGAATAGTAAAATTTTAAATATACTTCCACGGCACACAATCATGAAAACACTGAACTTTTCTGTGTGGTTTTAAATTTAAGAATAATATTTTTATATTTGCACTGAAGAATTGGTTTACATTTGCCTCCATCACATGAATGATTTTGAAGTAGCCATATATTATCATAAGATCATGTGTTAGGCAGATTTTCATTGCTGTGACAAAAATACCTGAGCAAGTCAACATGTAGGAAGAGACACAAATTTTGGTTGACTGCTTTAGCTATAGCACCTTGAGCCCTTGCTCTGTGTGGTGGTTTGAAAGAAAAAGAGCCCCGTAGGGAGTGGCACTATTAGGAGGTGTGGTTTTGTTGGAGTAGGTATGGCCCTATTGGGAGAAGCGTGTCATTGTGAGGGTAAGCTTTGAGGTCTCCTTCGTTCAAGCTACACTCAGTGTGGTACATTGCTTCCTGATGGCCTTCGGATCAAGACGTAGAACTCTCAGCTCCTACTCCAGCACTATGTCAGTCTGCACATGGCCATGCCTTCCATCATGGTGATGATAATGCACTATGAAAGTGCAAGCCAGCCCCAATTAAATGTTTTCTTTCATAAGAGTTGCCATGGTCATGGTGTCTCTTCACAGCAATAGAAACTCACTAAGATACTATGTGCAGAATATCACAATGTGGACTGTGTATGGTAAGGCAAAGAGGCTCATCACATAGGTCCAGAAGGTGGATTGAAGGCATGTATATAGGTATAAGATATGGTCCCCTAGGACTAAATCCTTTTAGCTATGTCCCACCTAACAAATCTCCATCATCTCCCAATAGCCCATTAAACAATGAAGCAATTAATGAATTACTCCACTGATAATGTCAGAGCCCTTATGATCCAGCCACTTCCCAAAACTGGACTTCTGAACATTGCTTCCAGATTGTAACAGCTCATTTTGAATTGAATTTTGTAAATACTATTGTTCTACCTGGCTTTCAATGGTCTCAGTGATTTTTAAAGGATGTAGTCCCTGCTTGTTCTTGACCAAATCCTCATGTATGGTTGTTTAAAATTGAGCTATGTTTGGAATATGATCAGATATCATATATTTTGGAAATTATTTTTAAAAGTAGATTTTAAATAAACAAATAGGTATATGATGTGGTACATATATTAATTAGCTTGATTTAATCATCCTATAATATCTATATGCATCATTACATCATATTCTATCCTAGAAATATATATGTAACATATGTATGTATAATTTTTGGAAATTAAATCTCAACTTTTTTTAGAGTATGAAACATTGTGGCCTTTATGTATACTTTACAGTAGCATGTCAATATTCTTTTCATATTGTAAAATTACACTGCCAGCATGAAACCTTCATCAAAATGCTCTGTTGTTAGATAAAATCTTCTTAAAATGTAACTGTAAATGTTCCATCCCCTCCCTCTAAAGATGAAAATTCAAGTCCAAATTCATTATGAACCTGATATTCATTAACATACAGCAAATGATCCAAATACTTTCCATCTACTTAAGATAACTTTATTGTAGTCAACTACTGCTACTACTGTTCACACACATCTGCAGTATTGCTACTGTGGTTTTCTGCCAATATTTTCCCCTCAGAGTCTACACAGCTGCCCACCTACCTACCCAGCTAACATGTGCTCATTCACTTAGTTCACAGATGCCCTTTAAGTACTCACACTGTGAAGGAAATTGTGTCAGCCTGTATTTACATGAGTCTTATAGCTGCCTGCCCTTCGGTGATCCCTCAGTAACACCACCTCTTTTTCAGGATGAATGATGCTGTGGTGTGAGCCTGCACCTGTTGCAGCTATATTTACCACTGACTTTGGAAGCCATCTACACTCATGGGCATGAAGGCAGATCTTTATTAACTCCTCCAATGACAATGATGATAATAGCTAACATTCATTAAAACTATGTATCAAACTGTGCTCTTAGAATTGTGTGTGTGTGTGTGTGTGTGTGTGTGCATATAATGCTTGTGACATGGCTAACTGCATAGAGTAGTAGACATAGAGTAGCATTGGAAGACTGAGCTTTGTCTGTGTAATTAAGAAGGAGAAAACACATGCTTAACTCAATTTATGTGGATGCTATGGGAACCAAATTATTTACAACCAGTACAACAATAGTGCCTTAGGTGAATGCAAATTCATACTGGCTCATGTTGATTTACAGCTGTTCAGCTTTGACAAAGCTCTTAGTTTCTTTTCCTGTTGCCATGATAAGATACCACAACAAAGATGACTTAAGGGAGAACGGGTTTATTTTGATTTGCAGTTCAAGAAGACACAGCAGGAAGCAGGGAAGACTTGGTGGCAGGAGAAGTCTAACTGGTCACATTGCATTCATACTGAGGAATCAGGCGTGAACAGGAAGTAGGGCCTGGGCTGTCTCAAGATCCACTCTCAGTAACTCATTTCATCCAGCATTGTTCCACAGCTGGGACCAAGCGTCCAAACCCACGAGCATCTCATTTTCAGACCAGACATGTTCTCTTTTCTCTAATTACTGAAGCTTTCCTTTCCTTATTTTCCACATGTTGTGTGAGACAGGGTAGCCCAGACTGTCTTTGAACTTGAAATTCTCCTCCAGCCTCCTGAGTGCAGAGATTGAAGGTCTGTGCCATCACACAGACTACTTTGCGATCATTTGCCTGAGCCTGGTGGGTCTGCGTCTCCTCTGTTCTGTATAATTGGTATTGATCACATTCACAACCCTGTGGTCACCAGCACATTTTGGTTCTTAGTAGCCCGGGCTTGTGAGTCGGCGGAATCAAGGTTTACTAGAAGAAATATCAACACTACCAGGAAGTGGTCTTGCCCAGCCTATGAGTCTGATTCATAGTCAAAAGAAATGAGGCATTTGTTAAGAGTATTGGGAAACTTAAAAAGCACTGGGGAATCAAACTCAAGGCCAGTTTTCTGGGCATAGGATTAGGAGTCAAACACAAGCCATCTATGAGTAAACCACTTCTCTACAGCTCTGAGTAGGAGAAATGAGTGGTGTGGAGTCACCTCTGCCTCTTGAATTCTGCTGCTCTTCCCTGCGACTGCACTGGAAGGAGAGACAGCGTGGGCTCTCGAGACCTTTGTTCTCATCTTGGTCTTTCTTCAGATGTAAAGCCTTGTACTCTGACTGCTATGAGTCTATCAATCTAGCCCCCATGACGTCTTTGAACTGACTATAGCTCTAAGTGCACCATTGCACAAACTATGTTTCTCCATTTTGTTCCTTTGTACAGTCTAGATCACATGCCTCCTTCTGTTTACCAACGGGGCCTGGGAAAATAAGGATCTTAACATCTTGAACTCCTCGAGTGGATGATGATTTTGGCAATAATCTTGAAATAGGGCAGGCCCCAAACATATTAAGAAGTTTAGAGCCATGTGTTGTACCTATCAGGTACCCACCACAGACAGTAAAATGTGCATTTACAGAAGAAATTCTACTTCATAGTCACTGGTAGGTTGCCCTTGGTCCAGGGCATGGTCTCCATCCGTGTGCACATGTGGACAGACTGCTTAGAAACAATGGGGTATTAAGACAAAAAATAAAAGGGGAGATGTTTGGGTGGATATAACTATAATAAGTACATTGTATACCAATATAAAATTATGAAAGAATAAATAAAAATAATTATGCAGATAAACTCCCCCTGTAATAGTTCCTCTGTCCAGAACCATCTGGTCTAAGTGCAGGCAGCCCCCAAGTGCCTTTATGGCCCTGACATTATTCCTGAGATGGCGTCCCACCTCCAGTGTTCAGACAGAGAATTCGAGATGCGGAAAACTTGTTGCCTTTACTACATACATCACAGACTCACAAGCTTCAGGACCAAGGGTATGAACGTAATTGTTGTAAGAAATTCTGTAGTCTTTCCATGATGCCATTTCCAGGAGGCTTTCTCTTGGATGAGTGCTCATTGAGTGGATACTGGTTCTAGTAACACAGCAGTTTCAAACATTTATCAACAACGGAGATCTCGTTGACATAATCTCATTTGGTCCTTGCAAGAAGCTTTTAAATACTGTTAAAATAATTTTTATGGATTTTGAGAAATTTGAGGATTGGCAGTAACTTGTGTCACTTTCTAAGTGAAAGATGAAAAATGATTTAATGTACACATGGTTTTTTAAATGATTGATGCCTTAAAATCTTCATCTGACTAGTATCTTAAGGTATTGTTTTATCTTAAAAGGAATCTGTGCTATAAGCCCTCCTCAAAATTTTTTCTTTCATGTGCAAATGGACAAAGAGGTACAAAATCAAACATGCACACATGCGCGTGCGCGCACACACACACGCGCACACACACACACACATGTCTCCATTTGGTGTTATAGGCAATTGAAGATTCATTTAATTTCTATATTAATTAATTTCTACATTAATATTAATATTGTCATATATAATTAATGGAAAGAAAAAACACATAAGGAGCAAAAATCTAGCTCTTTATAGATGTTACACTTAATCTTAGCTAGCAGGCTGGGAAGGGATCTAGCCTTTACAGAGATAAGCACATATAATCATTTGGCTTCTAATACATCTGGGGATTATTTAGTTATCTTTAGCAACAAACCAGTACAGGTTCTCTCTCGTGTCAACAGTAGACAGTGTGATAGTTAATTTTGACAGGGTCGAGAAGAAACTGGGAGATGAATAAAACACACATCTGTGTGCATTTTAAAAACAATTGCTAATGTTTTGAAACTATAATATAACTACATCATTTTACCCTTCTCCCTTTCCTTCCTCCAACCCTTCCGACTCACCATGCCTTGCTCTCTTCCAAATTCATGGCCTATTTTTGTTTAATTGTTATACAAACATGCACTCACACAAGCACAGCCTAATAGACCTTGGTTTGAATGGTTAGCAGCTCATTTACACTTGTATTTTGGTATGTAAAAATATCCCATTGCTTTCTTATGGGTGTCCTTGTATTTTGGGGGGCACAGGTGCTATTTTAGAATAATTTTCCCACTCAGCCACTGCAAAAATATAATTTTGGTATGTTTACTTTTTAAAAATAAAACTAGTTCAAGATTTGGAAAATAATAAACACATTTTTGATTTATCTGAGTGTTTTGAGTTCATGCTGGCAGTTTCAGAAGTTGAAAGGTGAAAGGTCGGTAGTTTTTCCTGTTTTAGTCATTTATATAAATACCTTTCCAGGTGCATAAGGATGACCTTGTGTTTTCCAAAACAATAGATATCTTAGTCATGAAAGTGTGCTCTGTGATAGCTGTGTTGAACTACTGCTCACAGATCAACCACATAGATCTAAGGTGGATATAAGTTTTGACTTTTCTGTGTTTGTGATACACACAATTTCTGTCACAACCAAGGCTGTAAACACAGCTGCCACTGTTAACAGCTTCCTTGTACTCTTTGTGGTTCCTCTCTTCTGCCTCCCCCTCTATCCCAAACCTATAGATAAATTTGAATTTTCTGAAGTTTTACGAAGATAAAACATAGAAGAGACACCAGAGACACCAGTTCTCTTCTATTGTTTTATCTTCTTTCCCTTGGTATAATTATTTTTCAAAATTATCCACATTGTTATCTGTATGAGCAGTCATTTTTGTTGGTGAATAGCATTTCGTTATATCACATTTCTTTTTTTTTTTTTTTTTTGGTTTTTACTTGTTTTGGAGGCTGTCGGTCCAGCCCGGCCTCAAACTCACAGAGATCCGCCTGCCTCTGCCTCCCGAGTGCTGGGATTAAAGGCGTGCACCACCACTGCCTGGCTATATCACATTTCTATATAATATTTTGCTTATGTTTACCTGAGTATTTACAGCTAGACGCTCTTATAAAACTACTATGAAAATTCCCATACACACCTTTATAAGGCATGCTGACACTGTAGCTTCAAGACATTTGGCCTGAGAAAATGACTAGAAAAAATGTACTTGCCTTGGACAATGAAGTTGAAAGTTTTAAGAGGATAGGTTTTTGCCTACAGCAGGGTGTTGAGAATAACTCAGCAGCTTGGCTTTGGACTTAGTGGGTTGAAAGAGTCTCTTAGAAATGCGGGTGGACTCGGGAGGCAGAGGCAAGCAGATCTCTGTGAGTTTGAGACCAGCCTGGTCTACAGGAGTTAGTTCCAGGACAGCCTCCAAAGCCACAGAGAAACCCTGTCTCGAAACCCCCCCCCAAAAAAAAACAAAAAACAAAAAACAAACAAAAAAAAAACCAAAAACCAAAAACAAAAAAAAAAAAGAAAGAAATGTGGGTGAACATTTCGGGTGAGACACTGTTAGATTGAGCCAGAAGTTTCTGTGGAAAGTCTAAACAAGACAGGAACTTGAGTGTTGTCAAAAGCAGCTAGTATTTAAACTGCGGTGGATGAATAATGGTCATTCAAAGATATGCACTTAGACACCATAAACCCCTTAGTTGGTGAATATGTGATCTTACACGGCAAATCGATCTTGACAATGTGGTTGAGGGTCTTAAGGTGAGAATATTATCCCAGTGTATACAGTGTCATCCCAAGTACATAGTCATAGGCAGAAAAAGAGAGAGAGAGAGACAGAGAGAAACAGAGACAGAGAGGAAGACAGAGAGAGAGACAGACAGACAGAGAAGAGTTTAGACAATGTGCTCAGGGATTCCAGTGTAGAGCTAAGCTGATTGCAAGCCTGTGTTATGGAAATATCCACCTTCTTCGGTGCTATGCACAAACTCTTTTAGTTTCTTGGCCTTTTAAGATGACTTGTTCCAACAACATCTCTCCCTTAGATAAACCAAGGAAGGCCCAACCCAGACTTCTCATTCCAGTTGTTTTGGCAAATAGACATGCTTCTGTTGTTAGCTACCTCTGTCTATATTTATAAATTATTTTTTAAATAAATATTTTCACATTTGGCTAAGTATATTTAAAACATGCAAATTTTAGTTAATTATGTTTTAGGCAATATATTCAATATTGAGCCTTTGGTTCTTTTTCTTGCCAATGGATTAAGGGCCTGAAACATCCTTATTAAAGAAACTATACCCTTTAACACCTTACTAGAAACTCCCCTAACTCTACTTTACAAGATCAAGGAGAAAACATCAGCAATGAAATAGCTACAAAATGTTGCCATTATGGTTAACAAAATTGTTTTTATCAGTTGCTCCATTGATGTGTTCTATTTCTTTCACTGTCGTGACAAAACACTGCTACAAAACCAGATTAGGAAAGGGAAGGTTTGTTTTGGCCACCATTGGAAGACGTAGTCTGCTGTGGCAGGAAGGCACTCTGGAAATATGGGGTGGCTGGCCAGTTGTGTCTCCATTCAGGAAGCAGAGAGAGATGAAAGCTGATGTTCAACCAACTGCCGTTGTCACCACTCCAATCTCTATTCAGTCTCCCCAGCCCACATTTGAGGGTTAGGGTGCATCTTCCTTCCTCGTTTAAACTTTTCTTGAAACATCCTCACTGTTTATACGTGGGCCTCCTTGGTGATTCTTATCACGGCCAAATTTGGAAATGAAGACCAGCCGTAACCGTTGGTTATTTCTTATTTCACCCTGTGTCAAAGACCTGGCTGACCCCCAGAGACACAAACTCAAAAGTCCCACAAGCCAGTGATTCAGCAAGATAGTTCCTCTCACGACTCAGTTCAGCTGCAAGAGATAAAACACGTATCCTGTAAAAAAAAGAAAAAGCAAGGGAATTGTTATTTCGTGCAAAACTGCGTTACTTGAGTTTGGTCGGTCTTCAGATCTAGGCTGTGCCTTTCAGCTGTGGTGGGCCTCCATGGCACATGTTTACATGTCATAAGTTCTGTCTGGGGTCTGGGTAACATCTCTGGAGACTCTTTCTAATGTCCCCGGTGGACTGCTGTCCACGCTGAATCCTGGGGCCAGGAAGGTTCTGTAAAGACAGGCTAACACCCAGAGAGCTCTTGGGAACAGGTCAGCAGCACCAAGGACCACATAGCAGGTTGAAAGGGATCTTTGGACCACGTCCTGAGTCACCAACGCTTCTGGCACAGCTGGGGTCACAGCCCCAGGAGACCCCAGAAGCACTGCTCATGGTTTAGTGGGAGCGAAGTCCTCCTCACGCCTCCCCTGCGTACAGACACACAAAGATGAATGGCCGGCAGAATGGCAGAGTTGCTTCTCTCTGCAGACTACATACAGGGCGCTTTGTGCTCAGGACGATTGCAGTACTTACCTTCTGGCAGAGGGAAGCCTGCTTCTCCGGAGCTGCGGAAAGTAACGCTTGTTTCTGAATTGGTCGGAGTTCAATCTCAATTATGTCTGGAAACAACACACGTCCCTTTCCCCCTTCTGTATGCCTGCAGTGTTAATTTCCAAGCAAATGCGTGCAAGTTGAAGTTGAAATAGCCACACAACATTGACATTTATTGGGCACTCCCTGCGGAGCCTTCCTGGCAGTGTGGTCGCAAAAGGTGTTGCCACCGCACTGGGGGCTTAGCGGCTCACTCTTTCCAGACTTCAGGTACCACCCTAGAGCGAGGCTGGAGAAGTTTATTTGAACAGGATCTCCTTCAAATCTGCCTCCGCTCCACCCACACAGAGCAGAATCGCAATTTTTCTTCCAGTAGTACAGAGCTGCTACCCCGAACCAACAAAGGATGTTGTAATATAATTTGCTGCCATTTATTACAGGGGTTTTATACTTACATACTTAGCCGGCTATAAAATAAAAAAGTAATCTCTCTAACATTTAAGTTCAGTATTTATTGCTTTTTTGGAAGTCTTAGTATTTCATTTGACCATGTTGCTGAGTTCCCTCCCATGCTTCTAAAGTTCATTGTACGTGAACGCTGATCTGATGGGGAAGCGGGTGCTGCTTTTCTCTGGAAGTCCACAACACAAGAGTGGGGAGATGCACCTGTCTTTGGTCTCTGCAAACACTCAGCCAGGGTGTGCTGCTGAGCTTGCTTTTGCAGCTGTTGTTTTATTTCAAGAATCCTGCTGTAGTTTTTTGAATGCTTCAGCCTTGTGAACTCTGAAACTTGGACTTGTTAAAGGGAGGTTCTAAGACCCTGTCTGGACTGCTGATAGTAGCGAGATAAAAATCTAGTACTGACCCCAACATAACAGCACTGATCCCAATGGGAGGAAATGTCTGAAACAGCACACAGTTCAGCAGACTGCATGTGCACCGGACTATGCAAAATTAATGATTAACTGCATGCCACTGAGCTTGTCAGGGAACACTGTGGCTCTTTAAGGGGCTTATATAGTCTATGAAAGAAATTAGCTCATGAGAGGGACTCATAAGGATAAAAGAAAAAACTTAAGTAGAGGCTTGACATGTCCTGCTTTTCTCACAGGGCAAAAAGTTAAACATAATGGCCTCCTTTTTATAGTATGAAGCTCTGACTCTGAAGTTGGAGCAGATGATCCACTTGTTAAAACAAGACATGAACGTTCTTGTTATTCCTTTAAGGGGGAGGGGGATGGTGTGCACTCAGTTTGAACTTTAAATGTACCAGGATGGAGGGGGAAATTATCCAACAATTATCCTAGACATTGAAGACCGTGAAACCAAAAATAATTATGAAAGTGACAGCAAAGAAGTTAAATAGGAAGGGATGTTCGTAATTCACTATCCGTTTGGATCACATGAGCTTTGAGAATCCCAGACAATCTCATCAAAATTCACAAATGAAACTGAAGGTAGGCCTTAGTTGAGCATTACTAACCTTGTAATTTATCAGGAAATATAATCTCCCAACATAGCGAGTCAAAAAGAATTTCATAACAGTATTTTCTTTACTTAGTATAAATTATCTTCCTGCCTTCCCATTGTGGTTCAGTACACTAATGATACTAGGAATCCAGGAACTGTTAAGACAAACGTAAAACCCTGTAGTGTTCATTTAACTGAAGATCTGCTGAGGTCGATGGACCCTGCCAGCCTGCAGGTCTTCCAGAGTACAATCACCTAACATGACTTGGCATCTGTGTACCAAGGCTCAGTCCATGAGTATTAAATGGCTGCTCAAGGAATTTTCAGGCTGGTAGATACATTTCTCTCCTTCACTCCTTCCCTCCCTCCCTCCCTCCCTCCCTCCCTCCCTCCCTCCCTCCCTCCCTCCCTCCCTCCCTCTTCTTTCTTTCCTAACCCCTGCAGGCCAATGAAAAATAGAATAGAGGGTTGGAGAGACAGCTTAGTGGTTAAGAGTACTCTTCCTGCCGATGACCTGGGTTCACTTCCCAGCACCCACAAAGGCAACTCACAACCATCTCTAACAACAGTTCTAGCTGATCCAATGTCCTCGTATTATTCCTCAGATACTGTGTGTCTGTGGCACACTTACATACATGAAGGAAAAACACTCATGCACATAAAATAAAAAATAATTATATCTTAAGGAAGGAGAAATAGAATTGTGGGGAGGAGGGTATGCTAAAAAAACAATAAAAAGGAGGGGCATGCTTTGGCTTTTGCTAAAGTCTTGTTTTCCAGCTTCATTTGCCTGTGGTCAAAATTCTCCCTTCTCCACCACCATCCTGCATCTGAACTGCTCCAGTCAGAGAGGCAGGTTTCTCAGCTGCTTCTCCGTGTGTGCTGTCTTTATGAACATGGAAAGTGGTACAGGATGGGAAACAAGCTTTGTAGACATATGAAGACTTCTACTTTGAGTGTGTGATGAGGAACCCTAAGGTGGTCTGGGGTGTCTTTTCACAGGGACAACTCTCTTGGCAGCACCTTTGCCAAATCAAGAATATAGCAGAAGGGCTGAAGAATCGGCTCCGTGGTTAAGAGCACTCGCTCTCTTGTAGAAGACCCAGGTTCAATTTCCAATATCCATATGGCAGCTCACAGCTGTCCGTAACTCTAGTCCCAGAGCACCTGATGCCTCCTTCTGACTTTCATGGGCACCACACACAGATGCGATATACACACATGCATGCAAGCAAAAACTCTCATGCACATAAAATAATAAGAAAAAGTAAATGTAAACAAGAAAACAAACAAAAATAATATGCTAGACAGCCATCTTACCCCTTGGAGAACTGGCAAATAGTAGTACTTATCTGAAGAAATAACTCCAAGTTTGGGGCAATTTATAATGTATTAACTGTTTAAAAATTGGGATACTGACTACAAAATTATTTTCTATTTAGTGAATAAGTGTTAAAAAGTAAAGGCAGAAACTAATAATCATTGCATATAATATCAGAATGAATAATAATAATTCCTAAAAATCTGACATAGTTTACTTTCTGAAAAAATGTAGTCAGGTTATTCTAGCTTTACAAGGACTCTAAGAATGCTAGGATGGAACCCTGCTAATCCAGGGCTGGGCAGGTGGAGGCTTTGGCCTGGCCCATGCAGAGGAAGTTCAAGCCACATTCCTCTCTCATCACTTGGCTGGCTGGGAGAGTGGACCCTGCTTTGTTTCAGAGTCTCACGTGAGGTCTTTCTGCTGAACCAGTTCCCCCAGGGAACACTTGTAAAGAGGAAAGACAGACACGCAGGAAGTGGGAGAGGCTGTGGGAGCACGCACAGCACAGCTTTAAGAGTTGCCAGTTTGGGGTCTGTAGAGGTGACTTGGGCAAACCCCTGTGCAATGGAGCACTGTCTGTCTTCGGTAAGGCTCCGCCTCCAGGGACTTGTTCATGTGCTTCTGCAGTGGGCCCTGTGCTTTCCGGAGAGTCACTGTGGTAAAACTATGCATTTGGGAGGAACACTGTAACAGCCCCCCTGAATGGAAGTGGGGAACAGCGCATACAGTGAACTCAGGGTGGCTGGAGCATGTTTCAACTTTTTGTGTGTTCCTATGCTGGGTATAGTTTCCCACGTTCACCTTTTTTTTTTTTTCCTCAAACAAAATGTACACAGGAAAACATGAGAAGGCTGTGTTATATCCAAATGACTCTACAACATTAAAATAAGTTGCATAGTCAAACTGGCTGCATGCACATTTCCAAACAACAGCAAGCTCAGCAAACAATACACACAAGTGTAGCTATTTCAAGCCTAGGAAAACACTTTGCTTCTATGCAAACCAGACACTGGATGTGAACACCGCCTGACTGTTGATAAAAATGATAGACCCATGTAGCCTTGAGAAGTCTACACATCCCTAAGAGGGCCATGTTATGTAGTAGGCTTGCTACTTTCTCGGGTTCTAGAGTCTGAATATCTCTGTAGAGCCTACTGCCCTAGACGTGAAGCTCAAGCTTCCCAAAGACCCTCATTAGAAAAAAAGCACCAACTTGCTGTTGTGTTGATCAGCAGCTGGTACGGTGGGGGATGTAAACGGAAGGAGGGAAGTATGTGTGCGTGGTCATGGACCTAAACTCCTTCTCTGTGGTTACCTTGGGCCAGCTTTGCCCATCACAAAAGGTCATAGTTTTCTGAAAGTTGAGCCTTGTACATAAGCTGGTGCTAACCATTACATTTTTTTATCCCTATGAACTAACATTAGTAATTTCAGCATGGGGTTAGCCATGGTGCTCCTACATGGATCCCTTGAACTGTCTTCATCTGTTTATTAAACTTTCCAAATCCTGGTACATAAATGATGTTTATTTCTTACTTCAGCTATAGCAGGAATAACTGGCTATGAAATATACATCTATTGTTTTCGTTTATCTAAAGCAAGTTTGCTGGAACTATCTGTTTTTATTTGTCCTATCTATGAGACGGAGGTAGTTGCACTTCAAGGATTTGCCAGAATTCAATAGGATTAGATAGATAGCTAGGTAGACCAGTGCAGTACCAAGTGGTTCTGTGTTGTAGTTATTACTGCCCTGTTGGTTTCCTTCACACTGAATCTTAGTAATGACAAGCTTTGGCTGAGAACTATTTGGGGTTTCAACTTAAGGCAGAAGTGTAGTTTTCTGTAAAACTGAGCATTGATTGTAAGAGTGACGTACAATTTCCTTATCCTGGGAGACTTGCATGACCCCCTTATGGACACTCTGAGCTTCTATAAGCAAGCCCTTTGCTGTGTGGGGGAGCAGGTGCTGTGGATTTCCGAAGGGATTCACTGAAAAGAATTACTTTGGGTATCTCATAGAACAATGTTTAAGCCCAGGTGAAGCATATCTTCAAGCCTTTGCCCAGCCACTCCTTTCCTGGATGTGTTTGCTACTTTCCCCCTTTAGGCCGTTTCCCTCACAGAATCTAGCTCTGATCACCTTTTTCTTCGCAGAGTCTCCTCACCACATTCCCTACTTTCAATTCTTCCTGCCTTGAGATTTCTGGGCTCTGCCACTAAGCCAAGAAACAAACCTGTCACGGACAGTGAAGGTATCTATGAAGGTGACAAGACATCTCTTTCGCTGATACACATTCCTCTCCTCACCACCCATAGACTTTAATCGTTTTTTTTTTTTTCCCAGCAGCCCCAGCCCTGGAACACATCATTGAGTGCACATGGCAGGCTGTGGGTTAGTATAGCTTGAGGCATGCTTTCTCCCCTGTTTAGCATGAGAGATAATCTCAGGCAGCCGCAGTGGCTGGTGAAGATCAAAGGTTTTGTGCCTGCCTGAGGTCAGGATAACTCTGGCTTTGCAAGCCTGGGAGCCCTCAGTGTGTCTGCAGATGTGAGAGCATGGCTTTCTCTTCCAAAAAGTTTTAGCAAAGGAGACTAAATGACAATATCTTTCTGAGGCTGCTCCTGGATCAGATGAATTGGATTCTTTGAAATTTTTTTCTGAAGGTGGCGGAGACTCAACTCCATATAAAATACTTTGTTTAGTGTCTCTCTGGAGAGAGAAAAGAAGCCACACTTTTACCAATGTCATGCACAAGCTCCGCTTTTGCTCGCCAAGCCTGCAGCCACAGGCTGTGTAAGTGAATTAAGAGAGGGCTTCTGGAGATGGCTAAAATGAACACCTCTGCTACGTAAATCTCTGACTGTTCTTAAAACCACAGGTGAATGTTCAACAATCATTCTGTGGGTAAAAGGAAGAAGAGAAACACAGCAGAACTACGTGGGCGATTTTGTGCCATGGTGTATCTGAGGAAGAATCCAGAAAGGGCAAGATGACTTCAGTTCCAAGCAAAAAATTCCAAGATAACTAGCTTACATAAAAATGAAAGTTTTGCAGAGACATGAATATACATGTCATGGATCTGGAAGATAAGGAAAAGTTGAGTCAGTAGAGAGTAGAATAAGAGTCTAGACTCCAGAGACAGTGAATATCCCTGTTTTTCTTTGACGCGTGGCTCTACTTTTCTCTGTACATAAGCTTTCGTACCCTGTCTCTGTGTGTAGACTTTTTTTTTGCCTCTTCTCACATATGTTAGATCAACACTGTCCAACGAGTTTCTGTTGTGACTGGAATATTCTATGTGTGCTCTCTTATAATAGTTCACCAGCCAGTGTAGATCTTGAACACTTGAAATATTTCTGAAGTGATTAAGCATCTGAATTTTAAATTTTAATTAAAATTCAACTGGTCACACTGATTTATGGCTACAATACTAGACAAAATAATGTTAATACATAGCTCTAAAAGAACTCCAAAATTTATTTTTTAAAATATAAGATTTCATACACACATATAATGTATTTTGGTCATATTTAATCTCCATTTCTTTCCCCAACTCCTCCCAGAACTACCTTTATCCCAGTGTGTATGCTTTTACTTTTCTTTTTATAATTTACTGAGTTCAGTTTGTGGTGCTCACATGCTCAGGGATGTGGGACCATCCTCTAGAATGTGGCCAATCTACCAGGAACACACCCTTAAAGGAGACTGACGCTCTCTCCCCCAGAACTTGTCACCTGTCAATAGGTCCTCAGTTAGGGGTGGGGTGTCACGAGTCCCCTTTGCCTCCATGCTGGTATATTGATCTAGTGCAGGTCTCATGCTGAAAGCTACAGCTACTGTGTGTTTGTAAATGTGGTAGCCCTGTGATGTCCAGAAGACCTTGATTTCCTCTGGTCATCCCAAACCCTACATCTTGCAATACTTTTGCCTCCTCTTCTGGGATGACTGTTGAGCCTTGAGGGAGGCAAACAGCATATGGATGTTTTGTTTATGGTTGAACACTACACAGACCCGTATTCTCTGTACTTTGACTAATTGTAAGTTTCTGTTTCAAGTGCTGTAAATCGCCAAAAGAAAGATTTGGTCTGAGAGCTTCACTAATTACAGGCAGAGTGGTATCAATTCAGAGGGCAGTCTGATACTGCTGCATCTAAACATAGCCAGTCAGGTTGGTCCCAAAGCCATGCACGTCTCTGCATGCAGGCATGATTCTATGTATTTGCTTAAATTCCTGGAATTACAAATGAGAGAAAACAAGCCTTGGGTCTTCCAGAGATGGCTTAATTCACTTGATGTGATTATTTCCAGGAACCATGTTTTTCACTGCAGGGAAAATTCTATTGTATATATGTACCATATTCCTCTACGGTTGGGCACCTACTGGAAGAGTTTGCTTCCAAATAATTCATAAGTATGATATTGTCGCAATTCTTTTTTCTGAAGAGAATTAGAGTCTGAATGCCAGAGGACATTCACTATAGGCATGATGCAGACCTTTGCAAAATTATGTCGTTGTCCATCCAGTCAATACACTGCTTCTCAGTTAGGCTACTCTAAAGAGTGAATACAAACTTCTGTTTGGACTTTTGTACCAGATTTATTTTTATTATCATTTTTTGGTCTATCTTGTGAAAAATGAAACACCCTGTAAGTGAACCAAAAACAATGTACACAATATTCTCATCCCCAAAGGAGTTTTTAAACATGCTTTCCAAATGTGGGTCCCTTAAGTAGGAAATGCCTCCAGTATACTTAAAATACAAAATTATGTAAATTGAGGAAACAGAATTATTTCTAGAAGCACAACTTATATGTAAGATATACTCAAATCTTTCTATGTATCAAGTAGCTACACCAGAAGGACCTTCCTTGTGTTAGTTGATATCTTCGGTTTTTGGTTTTCTTTTTGTTAGTTTATCTTCTTTTATTTCTCCTCCTCCTCCTCCTCCTCCTCCTCCTCCTCCTCCTCCTCCTCCTCCTCCTCCTCCTCCTCCTCCTTCTTCTTTTATCAAGACGGGGTTTCTCTGTATAGCCCTGGCTGTCCTGGTACCCACTTTGTAGTGCTCAAACTCAGAGATCTGCCTGCCTCTGCTGCAGAAAGTGCTGGGGTTAAAGGGGTGACACTATGCTTAGCTGACTCCTTCAGGGTTTGTAATGTGAACTCTGACTTAAAACAAAACCAAAAACGGGTAAATCTGGCACCAGTAAACAGAGTTGCTCTTTGCTCCACACCTCTGCTCTTACCTTCTGGTTCCTGCTTGGGTTCTGTCCTGACATCCGTCAATGACAGACTGTAACCTGCAAGAGGAAATGACCTCTTTCCACATTGTCTTTGGTCAGTGTTTTAATCACAGCAGTAGAAAAGCAAAGTGGGACAAAGACAGTTGGTGGGCAGCGTCCCTCAGATTTGAGTTCAGCGTGCTGGGACAAGGGCTGGCGATGTCTCATTTCTGACATTATGAGAATGAGATTCCTGGAGAGTTCTGGACAGGTACTCTAGAAGGCTGGTTTATAACCTGTAGGTGGTAGCTACTCCTAAATCTTTCTTGGGGACTCAGGATTGAGTAGGACTCTTGGGATCTGTCTCTCAAGACTGTAGAAGCCAAGAGCCACAAGTGGCTGCTTAGAAACACTGAAGACCGCCGGGTGGTGGTGGCACACGCCTTTAATCCCAGCACTCGGGAGGCAGAGGCAGGCAGATCTCTGTGAGCTCGAGGCCAGCCTGCTCTACAGAGCAAGTTCCAGGACAGGCTCCAAAACAATACAGAGAAACCCTATCTTGGACAAACCAAAATAAAAAAAAGAAAAAGAAAGAAAGAAACACTGAAGACCTCCAAGATAACAAAGAGGGCAACCTCAGAAGGCCTCCTTCCTGTGGGCCTCACTCGCATCATTCATCCGGGCCGAATGTGTGAACTGGCTCCCAGGTGAACCACACCTCAGTGTGCTGACCATCCAGTCACACAGCGTTTGCTTATTACCGGTTGGTATATGGGAAGAGGAGTCTATTTCCATCCTGACATCTAGTCAAATGAGCCTCAAGCTGTAAAGAGAAGCTTTTCCTTGTCTGCCGCTTGGTTTATCCCCCGCCAGTCGCCTAGGCTCTGCCGCGTTGTAGTCCCCAAATAACACACAAGACACTGTATTAATTATGAAGCTGTTGGCCTTGCTTGTTTCTTACTGGCTAGCTCTGACTTAAGTATTTACCCCATAATTGTTAATCTAAGTATTTCTCTTACAGGAGAAGTTTCCGGGCTCCTTACCCCTATGGCGGTTACATCTTGACTCCCTGTGTTTCTCCTACCCAGAGTCCTCCTGGACTCCTAGTCCCACCTATCTTGCTTCCCTATTGGCCAACAGTGCTTTATTGACATATACACAGGATTTCCCCCATCATCAAGCAAGTAACAAAGACAGGAGAGTTTTTGTTTGTTTGTTTGGCTGTTTGGTTTGGTTTGTAATTGCAGTTATTGGAAACTCAGCCAGCAGATTCCCAGCATGGAAGAAATGGAGGTGACTTTGACTCTCCAAGCTCCCTTGTGACAAAGGCCGAGAAAGGCAATGTGCACAATTACTCAGCTTCTACCTGGATCTCAGATTTCACGTTCATTTCTGTGTCTTTGAGACAGGCTGTTCAGACTTTTTTTTAAAGACAGTATTTCACTATGTAGCTCTGGCTGTCCTGGAACTAATTATGTAGACCAGGTTGGCCTGAAACTCACAGAGATCTGTGTGTCTCTGTCTCTTGAGTGCTGCACTTAAAGGTGTGCACCTGACAAAATAAGTTTTTCCAATCTTCTTTTCATGTCTTACAGATGTAACTGGTCCATGTTTACCATTTAAACTGTCATAGTTGAGTTTCCAGTATGTGTATCTGTACTCCTTCCCTCTCTTATTAATGGGTTCTTTCCAAGGCATGACATCAACATAAGAAAAAAAATCATCTCAATTTGTTGTCATATGTTCTTTCCTAAACCTCTCCCCATCCCATCTAAGTAGCTAGGTGCTTAATATGTGAGGGCCTTTGGGGAGAGAAAGTTTCCTCCAGAGATGTCTTATGTGTCTGCCAAAACTACCCACCTGAGCTCTCTCTGAACAGACCCACCCAGCCCTGTCAAGATGAAATCTGTCCCCAGCCCTACAGATAAGAGGCCCAAGGGCATGTGGGATGCTTTCCTGTTTCCAGGATTGGAGAATGCCTTTAAGATTGAACCAAAGCTATAGAACTTTAATTCTGTCTGTTTGTCTGTCTGTCTGTCTATCCATCATTTATCCATATATAGTTGCTTACTTGTTATATGTGGTTATGTATTGTGGTGACTACATGAAAAGCATACTGCCAAAGGATGCAAAACTTATTTTTCCTTAGCAATTTCTCTGCTCACTCTTTTGCCTCATTTTATCCAATTAAAATGAACAAAAGGGTGGGAGAGGGCAAAAAAATCTTGGCAGTTGCTCATGTCCCTGTGGTAGTGTGCTGAGATGATTAGGATAAGGCTCACCTCTTACAAATTAAGATGCATAATTCTATGAATAAACTTTTATAGGAGGAAGAATAAAATTTAATGCATCCTTGTCTATTCTTTTATTGGAATTATGAGACATATAGGAAGCATTTATTATGAGACATAGGGAAACATCTTGGGCCTCAAGAACTTTCTTTTTCTTCATTGTTCTTTTCAGTTCAAGTTGAAAGGTTTAGGGTAATTTCACCAATAAAGCTGGAAAAGATTATTTTTATATGGTCATTTCTGTAGGAAACAGACATTTTAGTACCTTATGAATATAATTTGGAAAACTATCACAAAATGCATATCATTTATAGATGAAAAGACTTCTGGAGCCTGCTGCAAAGTTACATAGTAGGAGGCGGGTGGAGGGAATGGAAGAATAAAACATGATTGGTCACAGGTTAGTTTCTGAAGTTCATTAGAGAATAATTGAAGTTTCATCAACTAATATCTTTTAAGTTATATATGTTCTAAAGTTTATATGTTGAACATTTAAAAGAAAACACAGGGATATACATCTTTCAATTGCTTTGTGTGTTTCTCTGGTACCTGCTATTGTGTCAGACACAATTTTCAGTACGGAGGATTTAGCAAGGAACTAGAGTATCCCTGCTCTCAATGAACTCAGTTTTAGGAGTTGGAAAAACCTATAAGGATGTAGAAAATGTACATAAAATATATCAGGTGGTGACTGCAGCTATAAAAAACAGGAACTGATTGAGTGAGTGGCAGGCGGGACTGGTTTTCTTTCTTTTTCTTTTTTTGTAAATTTGGGTTTTTAAGACAAGGTCCTTAGAGAAAGCCCCTCTGTTCTCATAACACTCAAGCAAAGAGTTAACTATGCCTAGAAAGCAATCACTATGGTTCCTAGCAGAAGAACATTGCAGAAGCATTCCAAGAAGAGGGAACAGGAAGTACAATGACTCCGAGAAGAGAGGATGCTCGGTGTGCATAAGACAGTCTCCGAGAGAAGAGAGATGGCCAGAGACGAGAGCACAGGGACTTGTTGGGCATTGGAAAGGTGGCGGCATTGTTCTTACAGTGATCTAAAGCCGGGAACTTGTGGAAGAGGTGGGCAGCATGATCTGACTTGTCTAAGAAGGAAAGCCCGTCCAAACGAGGAGAAGCAAAATCATGAAAATCTGAAGACTGCTTTAGAAGCATTTATCTCCCCTAAGGGAGAAATGACAACTGGAAAAGGTGTTGAAAAGCCCTTGGATTCCTGAACAGTTCATTGACATAGTTCATTGAAGACACTCCTCGGGAGTCACAGATGGTTTGCGCATGTAGAATGGGAGGAAGAAAGAAGTCTCCCAAACTTTGACTTGGAAAACCAGTCAACACAGTTTCCAGTTATGTGTTCATGAGCTTAAAGGAAAATCAAGGGTAAAGTACTGACTAAGACATTGGGTTTATGACTCTAGAGTTTGAGGGAATTGTAGAAACTAAATGAATAAATTTGAAAGTGGTTGCTCAGAGATGATGTTAAAACTACCCACCAAAAAGAAACTATGACTGAGAATTGAGAGAGAAAGAAGATGCCTACAAGATGGGGCTCTTACAGATTCAGGGTTAGAGATGAGGATCCTATGGAAGACTCGGTGGAGCAGGGATATGAGAGAGAAAGCTTCTCTAAAAGAAAGTGAGCCAAATGCTTCAGGGGGAAGGACCATTAATTCATGCCATCAATTGCTCTAAGAGGCCCAGAAAGGCAAAGCCTGGATGTCTGAGCTTTGGATTTGGTATCGATAGGTACAAAATGTTTTCTCATGACAAAGGACAGAAGCAGTGTGAACAGTTTTCCAAGACGGAAAAGGAAGTGTTGACAGTAAGTAATGGCAACGCGTGTGGGGATGTTGCTGTAACAGTGTTGGCTCAGTCGGCAAAGCTGTGAACTAATGGCACATATGTGCCATGTGTGGGCGTCAGAGAGGCCATCAGATCTCACGGAGCCGGGGTTAAAGGCAGATGTGAGCTGCCTGACGTGAGAGCTGAGAGCCCAGCTCAGGTCCTCTGAGAGAACAGCAAGTACTCTTTAATGAGTGGAATACTTGTAAATGTTTGAGCAGGGAGCAGAGAAACCACCATTGACACATGCTACCCCACTACTCCCTAACAATGGGTCTTGTTCCTCGGCCAAGCGTGGTTTGTAGTTGTAGGAAGCCATTTCTATAGTCTGGAGGCAGAAAGGAAGAGACATGCATGAAGACGGTCTGGCAGCACCTGGAATACAGAGTGGTGGGATGCAAGCAGCCCATGACAGACATGCCATAGGAGACAGAGCAATACACATCCTAACACCACCATTGACACCCATCCCTTAGCTGTTGTCATCCCCTGGCAGCTGAGCCAAGGAGCCCCGTGTCCTGAACCCCAGAACAACGACCGGAGAGTGAAAGAAAACTCTAAGAACTGAGAAGACCGAGACTAGAGATTCAGAGGGAGGGAGTGAAAACAGATGATACCAGAAACCCCACTACTTTCTCTTGAGATATACTGATTAACAAAATTTTAGAAACAGATTTGCATTTTAGATTTGCTGATAATAGTGCCACAGAAATGGCTCGGTGGGTAAAGGATCTAGCTTCATAAAAACTGATGACCTGAGTTTGAGTCCCAGAACCCATGTAAAGAGTCAGATGTGGTGAACATCTGTGATTCCAGCACTCCTGTTGGATGAAGAGATAGAAGCATTGCCCAGAAATTTGTGAAGTGTGCAGCACAACATCAGAAATAAGAGAGGTCGTGTCTCTAAAAGATAGAGAAGACCTGAGTCTTGAAGGTTGTCCTCTGCCTTCTAGATGTGTACTGTGAGAAATGTGGAGACACAGAGAGAGAGAGAGAGAGAGAGAGAGAGAGAGAGAGAGAGAGAGAGAGGGAGGGAGGGAGGGAGGGAGGGAGGGAGGGAGGGAGGGAAGGAAGGAGGGAGGGAGGGAGGGAGAGAGAGAGCACACACACACACAGAGTAAGGAACTAAATAAAAAGAATTGCTGATAGTAGCATAAAGTGAGAATCTTGCAAAAGTTTATCCACACAATGAGATCTGGAATAATGTGAAAAAGTACAATCATAAAGAAAAATACTGAGTAAATACTCATAAATTAATTTCTTTAATATTGAGGACCATTACAGAATAATCACGAATTGCTATCTAGATAGGTATATTTCTTAAAGTGCATTGTTCCCATTATGAGGAAACAATATAGTAGGAAATATATCTTTTTACCTAAAGGAAAAACTGAAAGCATTTGCAGTGTTAAATAACTTTATCTTTGAGTAACGAAAATTTGTTTCTGAGACACGGTTTCACTCTTGCTGACTCACTATGTAGAGCAAGCTGGCCTTGTAGCCACAGTGATTCTCCTGCCTCTACCACCTAAGTGCTGGGCTTACTGCAAAGTAAGGAAATATTTTGTTGTTGTTCTTGTGGCTTTTACCATCTAGAGTATAAGATAGCTCGCTTTATTTAGTATGCGCATCTCACACAGCCTGTAGTGCTGGACACAGATCTACCGGTGTTCCTTGCTCCTGTTAGATTTACGGGTGTGATACATCATCAATCTTTGTGACTGAGCGAGCATCAAAGCTCTATCTGTAGCCTTGGTCACATATTCTTCTCTGACTCTTTCTGGTTTTTGTAATAGAAACCCCCAAACTGCGTTGACCGACTGCCACATGGACACAGTTGTCCCAGGATGTCTGAGTAGAGGGAAGCACCAGTTTAATAGCAGGAAGCACGTTAGTTTCTCGCTGTTGGTGACCTTGGAACGGTCATAGGTGGTATCTACAGGTAAGAGGTGATCCTGAGAGAGACAGGAACCACTCAAAAGGCTGACGAATCCCTGTGGACCTTCTGTTCACGTGGTCACTATAAGCAATGCCTGGGATAAATTTACATCAAATATCAATTTAATAAATTTTATTTTTGAGTCCCGTTTTTGCCTAGTGCTAAGCTGAGAATTGTGAGGAAAGGCCACATGTTATTATTTTGTTGTCAAAGAACTTAAAGTTCAGCTTGAGAATAGTGAGACATGCATATGATTAGATTTAATTAAATATATAATGTTTTCTTACAGGTTATAAATTCTATGTGGTCATCAGGAAACCAGAAGTATTGAGTTAATTAAGGACTTGCAAAGAATATGTGGTCAGACTCTGAAAGAACAGAGCTTGAGGAAAAATCTGGGCAGCATCCTGTAAGACCTATGATGGCTGAAGGATGCAGGAGCCAGCCAGTGCAGGCACAATGTAGATTAAAGCCTTAAAAAACAAGCAACAACAACAATAAAACTGACCTTTCCCAAGTTAACATATCATAGTTTCCTGGTGCTAGGGAGAACATCACATCCTTGAGCCACCAACTGACTGTAGGAGAGGTAACTGCTTTAAAGTGTCTCTTAAAGAAGACTGATTCTTGGTAGAGAGGCCATCTAGTTTAACAGACAATGGGACAAGAAGGGAAGCATGACTTTTAGAATTTGTCATGATTCTCTTTTGATGCTAAGTCTGCTAGCCACTTTGCCCTTACATCATGGAGTACTACCACATAAGGACTGTTGCTCTATGTTAACCCTCCCTCTATCTGTCCATCCCTCCCTCCCTCCCTGCCCCGTCTCTCCATCCCCCCTGCCCCTGTTTCCTTCTCGTTCTCTCCATGTCCCCGCACCAGAGAACTGCCTTCAGTATCACTCCTTATTGGGTGTCATCTACCATTGCTTGATGCTTGCCAATTATGCTAAACTGGTCAGCCCTAGGGATCTGTTTGCCTCTGCCTCCCTGGAATCAGCATTACAAGTTGTTACACTATGACAACTTGTTGACCTGAGGCTCAGGTAGAGCCCAGGTCCTCATGCTTGTGTGTCAAGCATTAGTGGACTGAGTTACCTTCCCAGACCTTATGGTGACACATCAATGAACCCTCAGAACCCTGGGATAGGATACTTGTTTTAGTATCTCTTAATTTCCATCATACAAATGAGGAAACCAAGTCTCCCAGAAGTTCAGAAATGTACCCACATCCACACATCTAGAAGCAGTTGAGCCAAGCTTAAGCCTACTGACTCTACAGGACCACATAGTCATGATTTCAGGATGTCCAAACTCCATAGGCATGCAGTTAAAACATATGGGAAGGTTTGTGTAAATTGGACATTTTCTAGCTCTCATAGATGGCTGGTTTTCCATCTTGTGATGGGGCGTGACTTAAATCATGACACAGCTGCGTGTTTCACAAGAGACCTCCTTAAAAATTCAAGTATCTGTTTTCATATAGCACTGAAATTCTAGAGGCTAATACGTTTTGCAAGAGTGAAAAGTTCTTGGCCCAGGACCAAGGCTCAAGAGTCTTCTGCTATGTGCTTCTATGGAAACTAGCCAGGGATGTCCACAGCTACATAGCTGAGGAGTGCAGTCCTGGAAGAGATAGTCTCGGATGTTCTCAGCGAGAGGAAATGGCACCATTTCAGTAACCTGTGTGACTTAGAATTCACAGGAAATGATTTTTTCCCTTGTGGGAGCTGAGGCATTCCAGTAAATCTGAGCTTCTGTCAAGGCAGTGGTTAGCGCTCAGCCTGCTGGTTGTAATTGCAGTTAGAATATTTTTAAAGCTAAACAAAAAAACTCAAACCTCAAAAACAAAGCAAAAGCATCCCCTACTCATAGTATCCTAAGAGTTCTTACTTTGAAAACTACATCTTACAGGGTTCTGTGCTAATCTTTCCTATACAGAGCTTACTTTTCCCTTCACTGAAAACTCCTGTTGCCACTGGCTGTATCACCTATGTAGAAGCAAACTTACACGTTATCCGTGGAATTGAATGCTGGTGTGTTAATCAATTTCTGCATGTCCAGCTCTGCCTGCAAGGCTGGGTGATTTCTAACACCCACCCTTTGCCTCAACTTCACAGAAGGCCATTCATGTTGCTTGTTGGGTTTTAAGCTGGGTATCTGATTGGTTTCCCCAGTGGGACCGTGGTTTACATGAGAGCACTGTATTCTTAAGTCAACCAAAAGGCGAGCTGTTCAGCATCCCAGATGTCAGAGTAGCCTGCTGTGTGTTCCCTATGAAGGAAAGCTGGAAGCTCAGCCAGAAACTTACTGCAGCCCTGTTTAACTCTGAGGAACCTGGAATTTTAGACGTGTCTTTTTTTGTTTCTCTTTAGTACCTGTAAGGCTTCGTGTAACTTTAGGACTGTGCAGACAGAAAAAAAAGAAGCACCTGGAAGGGAAGAAAGGTCTTTAAGCAACACATGCTTGTGTCTTGTACATCCTCCTGGGAATTGAGCAGTGGCCACTGTAGAGAGGCCAGACTGGCAACTAGTGATGTAACGTGTGCTGAGTCTGGGGACCTGTGTCTTGTCCCACAACAGGAATTGCCATCAAGTGAGAACAAGACCTCAAGATGCCATCAAGCTTACTTCAGCTGTGCAGTGGAAGCCACCTTAAGCCCTCTGCAGCATCCTGCTCTTGTTCTCCAAGTCCAGCGTCGTCTTGGAGATGGATGGGGTGGAACTTCTCTGTAAGGATCATCACCACAGCAAACTCTTCCCCGTGAGTTCCCTACTCTTCTCAGCAGGTGTCTGCTGTCTTCTGTATCCTTCCCTTTCTTCTTGTCTCCTTTGTATACTTTTATCTTCTCAGCCTCTATCCATCTTTCCTTCTCCCTTTTAGATGCACTCCCATGCATTGGAGTGTCCAGCATAACTGAGGAACATGTGGGCTTCCCAGAAACCTGACTTAAACTTCACCCGGGTCAGCCTGTTCTTTGGACCCTTTGAGAAGGTCAGAGCCTCAGGCCGCTCTTCTAAAATCATTGACACAGCAGTAGAATTGTAAATAATCTGGAACATTATCCTAGATCATCTTTGTACAGTTTTGAGAACTCAGTTGTGGAGTCAAATCTTCATAGAAAAGCAATTCAGAATGCTTAGTGACAGAAACATCAGATAATGTAAAGGTAATGTGTTCAAAATATCATTGAGTCCCCATTATTTTTACAACACTTCAATAATTAAGACAAGACATGTATGAAATCATATCCCAGCCCTCTCAACCTGAAGTATCTCACAATTATTTTTGTGAAACAGAGAACAAATAGAAGAAAAATTAACTAGAAATGTCTACTACTGGGTGGTAAGATGGTTCAGTGAATAAAGGCACTTAGCATGTAAACATCCTGACCACCCGAGTTCAATTCTCAGAACCCAGGAAAGTGTGAGGAGAGAACTTATTCCTGAGAGTCATCCTCTGACTTCCACCATGGCACCCATGTGCCCATACACACACCCGTATACACACACACACACACACACACACACACACACACACACACACACACACCATCAAATACTACAGATTACCAGACTTCATAGTGAGCTTCTTACATGTGTTGTTTTGTAAAAATCTTGAGGTTTTATGACTGCCATATCTCAGAAGCTTGCTCTGGACCTCAGATGTGGCACTTGACAAGCTTAAATTTGAACTAGTAAAATCCAGAGTGTGTTACTTAACAAACAATTGGGATTGAAGAATATCCTTGTGATTCAGTGCTAGGCAGTCACTGTGTACTTTGGAGGTTGCAAAAACATGGCATTTCAAAACTGGAGGAAGCCTGGAAGACCTGGACCTCCCCTCGCAAATGTGTCTCCTCCATTTGGGGAGACTGCAGCACCCGTGGAGGGAGGCAGACAGTGAGTGATGTTGAAGAAGTAAATTGGACAGTCAGAGAAGTCTTTTTATTTATTTATTTATTTTTTGGTTTTTCGAGACAGGGTTTCTCTGTATTGTTTTGGAGGCTGTCCTGGAACTCATTCTGTAGACCAGGCTGGCCTCGAACTCACAGAGATCCGCCTGCCTCTGCCTCCCGAGTGCTGGGATTAAAGGCGTGCGCCACCACCGCCCGGCCAGAGAAGTCTTTAGGACATTGCTACCTAGGGAAACATGAATTTGGGTCTCATGGACTGTATTCCAAATGTTTTAGTCTTACTTTCAGACAACAACTTTCTTCAACATATGACATCCAAGGAAAGGAGTTTAGGGAATAGAGGAAGAAAAGGAATGTTTTAAACTGTTGCTGCCTCCTGCCCTGTGAGCCCTGCAAGTGTCGTCATCCCCACAGGACCCTAGGTCTGTAAGCCTTGCAGTTGTCCTGACCAACCCCAGGGGAGGGGCATGGGGGCTAGGGGACAGAGAATTGGGGCTGCAGAGGACAGGGCTGGATGGGGGGCATCGGACAGTATAGCCAAGACTGGAGAAAGGCATGAATGAAAAAGCTGTGGTGGAAAGAGGAATCTGTACAAAATGTAGTTTATTGACAGGGGAAAAGCCACATGTGCTGGAAACCTGGCAACTCTTTCCTTAGTGCTATCCCTGCACAGAGCTCGTTTTACATAGGACATTTGCCTCCGAATGAGACACAAACAGTCCCTAGGATCAACGCTGAATTTCCTGGATTTGATGGGCATAAATTGAGGCCTTCATGCCGCTTTAACACATCTTGAAAACAAGGTTCTTGTGAATAAATGGCCAAAAGTGGGTCAGGTAATGCTTTATTCATTAACAAGGAAAATCTAGAACTCGGAGGAGTGTTCCTTAATTATGAAATGGGCAGCGCTCTGGCCTGCGCTCTGATTGGCTGACATCAGTTTGAATGCAAAGCTTTATTTCACTGCAGAGTCCTGGCATGCTTCACACATTAAAATTCTAAGCTGTCTAAGTAGGTGTGAAACTAATTTTATGTTTATGTTTTAAAACCCACCTATGATCATTTAGGCCCATCCACTTCACTTTGGGAGGGCAGCACCGGCTTGGAGGTGGGCCCCGAGAGACAGTAAAGCAGAGAATAATTTCTTAAATGCCTTGAACTAGAGTATTTATGGCTTCCTGGAATAGTTGTAACGACTTATCCATTTTTCCAGCCACAACTTTTCTTAATAAGAAGGGCTTTGAAAAACCTGCTAAATCTGGACATAAAAGGAAAGAGAAGTTTTCCGAGAGCAGTGGAAATTTTTAAAGTCACATAGCGAGCTTATTGATAAAATAAGGAAGAGAGCACTTTGAGAGAGTATTTACAAGCTATGGGCTTCCCTCTTACAAGCCATAGGCTTTCTTTCCTCTTACTTACAAGCCATAGGTTTCCCTCTTACTTACAAGCCATAGGCTTTTTTTTTTTTTTTTTTTTTTTGGTTTTTCGAGACAGGGTTTCTCTGTATTGTTTTGGAGGCTATCGGTCCAGCCCAGCCTCGAACTCACAGAGATCCGCCTGCCTCTGCCTCCCGAGTGCTGGGATTAAAGGCGTGCACCACCTTTTGATGGGGGAAGTCCTTCTGTGTATGCTTATCTGATTGGTTGATTATACAAAGCACTATTGGCCAGCAGGGAAGCAAGATAGGTGGGACGAGGAGTCGAGGAGGACTGTGGGAAACAGAGGCACAGTCAGTCACGATGTAAGACACCAGAGGAGTAAGAGGTCCAGACCCTTTCTCCGGTAAGAGCAGACCATGTGGAAATACTCAGATTAGCAGTTATGGGTTAATAATTAAGTCAGAGCTAGCTGATGAGAAATGAAGGCAAACGGACAACAGCTTTATGATTAATATAGCACCCTGTGTGTTATTTGGGGTCTAAAGCGGGAATGGGACCCTGGCGGGAGTCCCACAACAAATGGCGGTGGCTGGCGGGAAGACTACACGTTACCGGCTTTCCTCTTATTTACAAGCTGTAGGATTTTCTCAGTGTACGAGGAAAGCATCAGAAGTTTTCTGCAGAATGGCTGGCTACCAAACAGATCCACTTATCTTGAAGTGAGATAGTTCAGCAGGTACAGGAGCTCTCTGCGGGAACCTGACCTGAGTTTAATCCTCAGGATGAGAGAATGTACAAGTTGTCCTCTGACCTCTGCACTTTCAGTGTGGCATGCACATGCCCACACTCATCCAAATACGCCCCATTCTCCCCCCACACACGATAAAAACCCTTCTTCAATGGGGACTTTGCATGTTCTTATAGCCACTGAGTCTTTCAGAACCACAAGGAGGACATGAAGAAGTCATATGGTGCTTTCAAAAAGGAAAACAAACAAACAAACCTAAAAAACAAAAAACACTGTTGATATTGAAGTCTGATTCACTGACAATTAAATTGAAAAGAAGGTACACGTATTTTTTTTCTGCTTGGGTAAAATATAACTTCCTTGATTGCTCTTCCCATAAAAACACTTTCATGTTTATGAATGCCCATGCTGATAAAATTTCATATTAAAGTCTGGTGCTTCCTTTTAGGCCATAGACAGTCAGCCTGATGTACATTTTAGAAATGTTATCCTCATGTTGACCATCATTAAAAACAGATGGTATGGTCTCTTCCGCAATGGAGTTTTTTAACTATATTTTGTTGCAAAGACAGCGCTTCTAATTCGGTTTCTTCCTTGGAAGTTGTATAGTCAAAAGTAGTTGTTTCCTTTCTCTCAGCAAGTATTGAATAAAATAATTCAGCATGTTCTGAAGGCTCCCTTTCCTGACTGGTGATTTTCTACTCTACAAACCAGTGTCCTGTTGTTATCCCTGCCTTTGTTGGGTAGAAACTGACAAGGGAAAGGATTCATACAGCCAATACCTTCTGGTTGTGTCTGTTCACACTGCTGAGCCCAGCCAGTGTTAGACAGCTGTGTTTCATGATGCTGAAACATGCCAGGGAGGCTGGGGGTCCATCCATCACTGTGGTTCAGGTTTTGTGCCCTGTTGTAGAAGGGTCAGAGGTATCTACTTTGTACAATTAGGCCAGTCCTACGCTGAGGGCACGGCATTAGATATAGGTTCCTTTCATATTTCAATAAATATTATGAGTCATTTTCTTTCTTCAGATCATTGCCCAACACTAAGAAAAATGTAAAGATGTATACAATACAAAACTTTCCTTAAAGAAGTTTAAAAACCTCTAGGTGGGAGGATGCATGACCTACATTGTGAACTGAAAAATGGCTATGAAGTGGCATAGAAAGCATGAAAGGAAGGAACTAAGATTTGGAAACTTCACTTCTAGTTAAGCTCCCACTTTCAAAATGTTGAGTATCTAATTCACAGTGGAATCATCTTACATGTATGATTTGATCTCACAGCAACCATTTTCACAAATGAGGACCTGGGGTTTACCCAGTAAATGACATACGCACAGCATGGGTGCACAGTGTGGATCAGAAAGAGTATCTGGACACGCATTGCCAGTCTTCAAAATCTACGTTATTAATCACAGGTTAGCTCCCTGTTTCAGATCCTGTTTGCCAACCCTTCTGACCTAAATGGCAGTCCAGCCCCTTTTGTCTTTTCCTGAGGCAGCTGAAGCAACCATTCAAACACAAGTCCAGTTCTCTCAGAGCCCAGAAGACAGCACGGTGTAAAGAGGCAGGGAGAACCCTGGGTGAGGTGGCCTGAGTTGATGATAGAGACGTGGAATATTGCGTGTCACAATAAAGCAGGAAGTTGGATAAATATATAATAGAGGGAATAGTAAAGAGTGTCTCTGTTGAGGGAGGAGTGATGAGCAAAGGGGTCAAGACCGGGCTGGTGAAACCCACAGAAACAGCTGACCTGAACAAGGGGGTGATCATGGACCCCAGACTGATGGCTGAGAGACCAGCATGGGACTGATCCAGACCCCCTGAATGTGGTGTCAGTGATGAGGAGGCCTCAGTAATCTATGGGGCTTTGGGTAGTAGGTCAGTATTTATTCCTGGCATACAAATGGACTTTGGGTGACCATCCCACATTAAGGGATGCTCTCTCAGCCTGGACACCTGCTGGAGGGTCTAGGCCCTGCCCTGAATGAAATAACAGACTCTGGAGATTCCCCCATGGAGGGCCTCACTCTCTCTGGGGAATGGAGTGGTGATCTTGTGGGGAGCTTGGGGAGCTGCGGGTGGGGGAGGAGGGAAGGGAGAGGGAGCTGGGATTGACATGTGAAGCAAGCTTGTTTCTAATATAAATTTTAAAAAATGGTTAAAAAAAAAGAAAAGAAAAGAGTGGCTCTGTTGTTATGAGATTTCATTGCCCAGTTAGTTTTGGAACTAAAGAAAGAGTAGGAATGACCATGATCTTTTATTTGGTTAGAGAAGATTTAATTGATTTAGCTTCTCCTCTCCTATTCCTCCTCCTCCTCCTTCCTCTCCCTCCACCCCTATCCCCCCTCATTTAATGTTGATGTTTTCATATGGTCTCAGGAAGTTCATCATCCATGAACTCTTATTGGGAGCCACATGGAGCTCTGAGGCTGTAAGCAGGTTAAATTTTAGGGCTTGTCCTGATTGCGAAGACACAACAGTCGACTGTGCAGGAATTCGTGCATAGAGACCTTGTTTGCCCTTCTCTTTAATGTTGACTTCTGTGCATTTTCTGTGATTTAAATCTCCATTTAGAATCCACTAGTTAAAGTCATTGGGATGGTAGAGGGCAGGCAGAGCTGTTTATCTACATGTCAGGAAAAGGGAACTCCCTAGAGAGGGGCCTCTTTAAAAGCTTTCTTGGAAGTAATTCAGGTTCTCATCGCTTTGGATGTTTGTGTGGACCAGAAGGTCACAAACAGTCTTCAAGGCAAAGACCCTGGCTCTGTGTTCGCTGGGTTAAGTACAAAGCACCGGGGGTCCAAAGATCTGCATCTTGCATCTTTGTATTACAGATCAGTAACTCTCTGAATGTGCACAATTTTCACAGGAAAAAGTCACAGTGTGCTTTGCCTATATTTGGGTTACTGCATAAAAGAAAGTAAATGCTTTGTACATTTCAAAGCCTATTATAGATATTCTCATTGGAGTTCTGGATTCTTGGGTCATCACTAGGTTCCAATCAATAAAGAAGTATGGGGGTCTAGCAGGGGATCAGTATCATCAATGAAGATCCATGTGGTGCTCTAAATGGAAATGGCTCCCATGGACTCATAGGGAATGATATTATTGGAGGTGTGGCCTTGCTGGAGTAGGTGTGGCCTTGTTGGAGGAAGTGTGTCACAGGGGGTGGGCTTTGAGGTTTCAGAAGCTCAAGCCAGGTCCAGCGTCCCTCTCTTCCTGCTGTCTCTTGATCCAGATGTAGACCTCTCAGCTACCTCTCCAGTGCCAAGTCTCCCTGTGTGTTACCATGTTTCTCACCGTGTTGCTAATGGACTAAATCTCTGAACTAGTAAGCCAGCCCCAATGAAATGCTTTCCTTTGTAATAGTTGCCGCGATCATGGTGTCTCTTCACAGCCATAAAATACTAAGACAACCTAATTCTTCTTAAAAGTTGCATTAAAGATTATACTAAGGACCTGGAATCAAACCAATGGTCTTTTAGTACAGACTTTCAAAATGTGACTGTGAAATGCATCTATAAAGTTCTGGGGGCCAGATTTGGCTGGTGACGAAACACCTTAATTCTAATCCTGTAGAAGGCAAAGCCAGGGTACTAATGTGCTTTGCAAAGGAGGAAATAAACATAGTTCCCTTCACTGCCTGCTTATTCTTGATGACGAGTAGGCGTTAGTGAGAGATAACAGAGCCCCTCTTACTTTAGAGACAAGGTAACTCCCCTCACTGAGGAGAGTAGTCTGTCATCCAAAAGCTGCTTCTCTGACACAGATCAGCCAAAAGCTTCCATTGGAAGCCATGATAGCACAGGGAGGTAGGACATAGAGGGGATACTGGAGTTCTGTTTTGTTTTAACTATTCAAAATGTTTCTCTGGGAAATTACTATGTCTTGGTAATATATTTAATGTTAATATTTTCATATAGTCTCCAGAAGCTCATAGATACTACCCATGGGCTCTTATTAGAGGACAGACGCAGAATTCTGAGGCTATTGAGACTTTTCCTTAATATGAATGAAGACCAGAGTCTATAGCAAAAATTCCCATTTGATTTTCAAAAGTATTGCCCAAGCCAGCGGTAGTGGTACACAACTTTATTCGCAGCACTCAGGAGGCAGAAACAGGCAGATCTCTGTGAGTTCGAGGCCAGCCTGGTATATAAAATGAGTTCCAGGACAGCCAGAGCTGTCACACAGAGAAACCCTGTCTCAAAGCCTGCTAGCCTCAAAAAATAATGTTTTCCAAATGGGTTCTTGACACATTATTTAATTTGTGTTTACTTTTCCTTAACTATTAAGGGGTATTTGAATTAGGAATCCTAAAAAACTTTGACATCAGAGAACATTGTTTATTCATTTTTAAATGACTCATGAGAATCTTGCTTAAATAACAAACTGTAACAACTTGTTTAGTGAGTAACTAGTTGCCCATGCTATCTTGCTGATTTGTATTGGAGATTATTTTGTTGTGAATCGGCATTCCCATCCTTAACTGGAAGGTACACAGCAACCACCTTCATGGAGCATGGGACAACGGCAGTCATTCTTTCTCCTTTGTTCTCCTCCCTGCTTTTCTGTGTAGCCTTCTACACAGATGTAGCATCGGGCATTGGCCAGCAGTGTGGCCCTTAGTAAAGGACACTGCTGTCTACTCATTCTAAGTCACTGCAACCAGATCTCCCTTAGTCCCTATGTGCCCTGAGCACCCACTCACCTCCGTTGTCCGTGCCCTGTTTACTGTAGCCTCCCCTCAGAATTCAGTCACCTCAGCTTTGGAAAGCTCCCTGGCCCACTGTCTAATAAGCATTATTTATCCTTGATTTATCATTTAAGCATGGGGTTGGTGAACAGAAGTGACAATGCCCAGTAGGCAGCTGGATGAACAGGTGGTTATGAGAAGAGATATCCAAGTCAGAATTCTATGTATGGTGCATTTATCCTGCATATGGTGATTACAGTCACTCGAGATTAAGTTTCTTAGGAAGAAATTGCAGATTAACAAGGAAGGGTTAAAAAGACAACAGCATTTAAGGTGCTCTGAATGAGATTTGGCTATGTCTTGGTTATGTTTTTACTGTGGAGAAAAAAACGATACCTGGTAGAACAATTTACAAGGAGAAAGAGTTTATTTTACCTTATGGTTTCAGAGAATTTACTTGGGTTGTTTTTTCTAATACTGAGATAAAACACCGTGAACAAGGAAAATTATAGAAGAGGGGTTTATTTGGCTGTGGTTCTGGAGGGATAAGAGTCCATCATGGTGGGGAAGTGTGGCATCGTGTACGGAGGAAGGAATAAAAGAAGGAACAGCAGAGCGCTTGCCCCTTTTTTTCGGCTTCCGGTTCAGCGGCAGAAAACTGCTCGACTCATCAGAGTTATTCGCTTCTCTCTTGTGAGTAATTTCTACAGCAAACAGTTACATATACCCTCAAGTGTGCCGTTTATTGTTGCAGCACCAGAGCTCATGTCTCCAGCCACTAGTAAGAAACAGAGAGTGAACGGGGAATGATGCAAGGCTTTTGAATGCCGCCTCTCCCCAGTGACATCCTTTCTGCAGCAAAGTCACACTTACTAAGCCTACCCAAACACCAATTGGGCAACAAGTTGAAAACACTTGAGATTATCTAATTAAGTTAATTAGGGGCATCTAATTAAAACCACAGCATTGGCCAGTGGTTGATTAGCTCTGAGTTTGTAGGCAGACACCATGACAGTAGAAGTGTGTGGTGGAGTAGGTTGTTTACTTCCTAACGGATGTTATACTGGGGCGGAGGTGGGGGGAGGAAAGGGACCAAGGATAAGCTTCAGTGTCACAACCCAATGACCTATTTCCTCTAACTAGGACTCACCTTCCAAAAATTGCGCCACCTCCACAATTAATGTCACCAGTTGCAGACTAATGTTCAGTACCTGGGTCTGTGGGGGTGTATTTCATCTGCAAACTGAGAGACTGGGATGTGAGGAGAGAGGCAGTGTATCACTTTGAGTGGAATATTCTAGATGTAGGAAGTTGACGAAGAAGGGAGATAGCTAACTGGACTGTTGAGTCATGGGGCCAATCCAGGAAGTAAAATGGAAAATGGATAAAGAGGGGAGTTTTAAGAAGATATCAATGCAGTTATTCCCCAGATGTATCGAAAATTCTAATTGGTCTTAATAATAAAAACCTGGAGTCAGATAATAGGGGGTAAAAGGTGAAAGATCAGAGAAGCAGAGCAGCCAGTGATTAAAGTTCTTACCTCTATGAAATCCTCAGACCAAAAAAGGGTTGGTCTCCTGTCTCTATGAATCCTCAGACCAAATGGGTGAGAGATCCTGTTTCCACACACCTTATATTCCTATCTCTACCTCCCTAGTACTGGAATTAAAGGTGTGTGTCTCCAAAATACTGGGATCAAAGGCATGCTATCCTAAGTCCTGGGATCAAAGCAGTGTGCCACTACTGCCTGGCCTCTATGGTTAACTAGTGGCTAGCTCCGAACTCTGATCTCTAGGCAAACTTTATTTGTTAGAGCACAAACAAAATATCACCATATCCAGATCCCAAAACAGAGGGATAAGAGAATGAGAGTGTAAGTCAGGGATTAGGCAAGTTCAAAGTAGGATGGTTAGAATACAAAAAAGGATTCCATAGCCCAAGACAGTGGCACCTGAGAACAGGCATAAATGAGATGGCTTAAACATTTTAATCTTTCAAGCTGTCCATCTTAGGAACAACAAGAGATTGCAGTCCAGACAAAGTCATTTCCAGTAGACCCATGCAGCTTGAGGTCAGGTTTCAGTGCTTGGATGAGAGATGGAAATGTATAAACAATGAATTGAAAGAGAAAATAGGCAGAGACCAAGACAGGGGGGGGCATGAAAGGAAAGCTGTCTGTTTTACTGGAATAATCTGAAGAGCTGGAGAAACGAGATGGAGTGACAAAGAGAAGTGAATGGAAAACATGTCACAGTTTGGCAGGTTGAACTTGAAACTGTAAGCGGATGTATTTGCATTTTAGTAGGAAATAATGCTGTAACTCAGAACAGTGTGTTCCAATAAAAAGCATAATAGGAGCCACATAGGAAATTTAACATTTTCTTTTAGTTATAGTTTAAAAAGTAAAAAGAAAACAGCTGAACATGTCTTAATAATGTTTCATTTAACCCACAATGTATAAAATATTATCATTTCAACATGTATTTCACATAAAATTATTAATGAAATATTTTATGGTTTCTTAGGCTCTTCAAAATCTAGCATTTAACTTACATGAATAGCACTTTTCAGTTTAAACCAGCTATTAAATAATGGTAGTGGACACTGTTGATAGAGCTGGTCTTAACTCTCAGCCAATTTTCTGTTGCTTTCAATTTGGGGGCGTTTGGGGTAGAACCTGATACCCTGGGAGTCAATCACCAGAAGCAAGATCAGTCTGATTCTATTTATGTTGTCAGGTCACACAGCATAATAAGAAAATTGGGGTGAATTACTGTTTGGTATTATGAATTACAATCACAAGTAAAATTTCAAAAATTAACACAAGATGAGGAGGTATTGGAAAAAATGTAAAAAGGAATTTTTAATTTTGTGTCCAATGTGATTTTACTTGGTGGACCATTAAAAGCAAAGAATGGAGGTTAAAGAAAATCTATTAAGTATACCAGACATTATGAGAAAGTTATCCCAAGGGCCAGTGAGATGCTCGGTGGGTAAAAGTGCTTACTACACAAACCAGGCGATGTGAATTCAAGCCCTGGAACCCTCAGGTAAAGACAGACGGTAAAAATCAACTCCATGCAGTTGTCTGCTTTTGACTCCCTCATTGATGCTGTGGCAATGTGGGGGTGTGTGCACGCACACGTGTACACATGCGCGCACGCGCACACACACACACACACACACACACGAGCACACATGCATGAACTCATGCACAGACCTACACACACACCAAGAATAATTAATAATAATTTTTAAATTAAAAAGAGCAAGTCTTCACTAAAGGTGCAGGCAGTTGTCTCAAATCTTGGACAAGAAGCACCCAGGAAATGCAACCTGTTTCTAGGAATGCACCCTCATAGGCACTGATGACAGAATAAGGCTATTCGTGCCTTAACACTCAAGGTACAATTGCAGGAATTCTCCAATTTGCTTGGCCACCCAAAGTGTCACCTTTCCAGGTTCTCTAACCCAAACTTCCTAGGAATGTGTAGGGATGGCTGTTTCCATGTCCCATTACCTGTCCTGCCTGTTCTTTGGGTACACGGTCTTGCCTATCCTTTGGGTACACTGTCCTGGCTGTCCTTTGGGTCTGTATGTAGCTAGCTATGAGCATCCCTGTTCTGAAAGTTACCCTGGGCCACCATAAGTCCACTGCTGCTGTTGCCCTTTTCCTCGTTTGTATACTCATAGTCCAAGCTGGGATGATTCCACCACAGCAGAACTTAATCACATTTTTAAAAGAAACAAGGAACAACTAGACTTTAATAACATTTCATTTAGCATAGAACAAATAAACTATTGTCACTTAACATGTAATGTACATAGAAAGTCTACTGTGCTGTGGCTAAAGAGGTAGACTCACGGGGGAATTTGCCTTTAGGTGTCGGTCCCACATGTTGGGCTGGTCATGGATGCTCACACGGTCATCAGGCCCAGACCCTTTCCTATGGTCGTCTGTGCTGGGCTCTTGGCAGACTCCACCTTCAATGGGTCACTACTCTTTCTTGGCTTAGTGTGGCCTTTTTACAAGGAAAAATCCCTTCAACGTGTTTCTTTCATCTGTCTGCCCCCAGGTTCAGAAAGAATGAATTTACTAGAATAGTCTCTCTGGCCACAGACCGCTTCAGCCATTAGAAAACATTTTCTCTAATTTCCTAGTACCTGCAACGTTTAAAATCTTGTGATTCCGAAGGGGTCTTGGCCTGCACATTCATGAATTCCAAGGTGTCTTTTGGGGTGAGGGAGGAAAAGAGGTAAGGGGAGAGATAGAATCTTCAAAATAGCATTTAAGGCATTATTTTCAGAAAAATAAAATCTACTTATGCCTAAAATGGGAATTGATACCGAAATTCCAGTGTATCAAGTTTTTAAAATAAGCAACAAAAAGTGCTATAATCTTCCAGTGTATAATATATTTCAGTGCCATTATAGTTCATAGATGAATTCTAGGATATAAATTAAATGTTAAAATACAAATAATGTGTTTCTTTGGTCTCCTTGAACTTATAATTATTACTCATCAAAATTAAAAATCAGTTTCTCTTTTCAGTTTAAAATTATTTAAACCAAGGTAGGTGATCCACTCCGTGGTATAGTTCAAGCCTGTACCTCATTGAGATGTCTAGCCATCAGAGTATCAATGACATCTAATACTACGCTTAAGCTGCACAAACACCAAACAAACTCAGGAGCCCTGAGCCTTTTCCAAGGCGATGTATAATCATGTCCAAAATTCTTAATGGAGAAGAAATCTGCGTTAGAAATGGCTTGTCAGCTAGGAATCAACAAATGAACAACAAAACAATCCAAAACACAATTGTCATGTTTGGCCAGTGCTACAAAGTGTTTGATAAATATTATTTTTGTCTTATGTTAGTTTACTCGTACTTATACATGTATTTTAATGCCAATGTCATCTTAGGTTTAATTGACAACATACTTTAGCAGGCAAAAATGACTAAATGTAGAAAAATGGATTGTAAGGTGATTTTTCTGAAGTGAACAACTCAAGCTCTGGAAATTGACTCTCCACCCTGGCCCCACTGACTCTCCCCTGTAGGTCAAGAGCGCCCTTCTTTTAGAGATAATGGTGTTTTCTTGATAAAGAGTTTGTACTAATGCAATCTGTTTGTCAGAGACTGTCCTGAACAGACATAAATTTATTTGTATGTATTAGGCTTTTGTCTAATATTGCTAATTAGTCTCCTTTCCTTTCTTATGCCACCTGGATGTTCCCACTGGGTGAAAACACACCATCTAAAGAAGAAGAATGTGAAATAGGCCACGTTTCATTATATTGGTTTTAACAGTTACCCACATTGATTTGATTTGAATTTTTCAACACATTATTTTATCACTGAGGGATAAGAAGTGCCCCAAACCAATGGTTCTCCATCTTTCTCATGTGGTAACCCCCAATTATAAAATTATTTTTGCTGCTGCTTTGTAACTGTAATTTTGCTGCAGTTATGAATTATAAGGTAAATATCTGTGTTTCCAATGGTCTTATGTGACCCCTGTGACATTTGACCCCCAAAGTGGCCGTGACCCACAGGTTGAGAACCACTGCTATAAATGGCAATAATTGCTACTTTTGTGTGTTCTAGTTTGCAGAAGCTTCCTTATTTAATTCACTGTGAAATAATATCATTACTTTCATTTTATAAGTAAGGGAAATGATACTGCAAAAGATCAAAAAGCTTTGCCGAATTACTTGGAATTGTGAGGTCAAAATCAGGTCTTCTCTTTTATAAATTGTATCCATGTTGACTTTGTTGTATCATAGTTTTTGAGTTCAACATTTCTACATTTAACAGCTGTCCAATAAAAGGGAAGTGGAATTAAGCTGTGGATAGTGACTGCATTTACTGATTGCCCAAACATGCTAGCAAGTTTTCACATATCATTAGCTTGGAGAATTTCTATGAAGTGGACAGGTATAGGACCATAATCATCCTGGAACTTCGGATCTCAAGGTTCCTTGTTTTATATGATATACATGTGTATGTGTTTGAAATGAATGAATTTAGTTCTCAAAGCAATCCAGAAGTTTGGTTTAACTTTAGGCCCTGTTTTAGAAGTGAGATGATTTAGACACAGAAAACTTAGTAATTCAAAAATAACATGTGTGTTACATGGCCAGGAAATCAATGTTCCCAGACTAAATATATGCAAGTATTAGAGAACATGGTAAAAAGTTGCAAATACTCTAGAATAAAATAAGAGGTTTCTTCTTTCAAGTATTTTTTCCTGTTTGTCTCACTAGAAATAAATAAAGTGGTTAGAGTTTTTTTCTTTCTGGTGATGATTATTCCAACTCCAGAAATCTGTAATGCAAGTTCTTAGTGGTTAAAAAAAACCTGCAGAAATCTCTAACACAAGTTCTAATTGGTCTTAGTGATAAAAGCCTGCAGCCAGATATCAGGACAAATGCTGAAAGATCAGAGAGAGAAAAGAGCAAACCACAGTCAACCCTTACCATGCTAACTCCTCAGTCGGAAGAGAGTGAGTGCCTGTTTCTTCCAACCTTATCCCTTCCTCTCTCTGCCCAGCCATATCACCCTCCCCACCCCCGTCTGTCTGTACCGACCTACAGACCTCTATGGTTAACTAGTGGCTAGCTCCACCCTCTCATCTTCAGGCAAGCTTTATTTATAGAGTATTTATTGTTAGAGTATAAACAAAATATCACTGCAGAAAACCACAGCCCACTCTTTTGACTTATGATCATAGGTAATTTTTAAATGATTTTTAAATTTTATGTACATTGGTGTTTCTCCTGCATGTATGTCTGTGTGCAGGTGTTGGATCCCTGGGATTGGAGTTACAGACAGTTGTAACTGAGTCCTCTGGCAGAGCACAAAGCAGTTGTTCAAACTTATTCGTCCTTATCCTGACTCCACTAACAGGTGAACGAGCAGTCTTTGAAAGGTAATTTCTTCATTTTTGTCCTCTTCCAATAGTAAACTTGTCTCTGTGCATATACAAGTGCATATGTAACTTGACACAGTATTTCTTATAAATATAGATATGTAAGAGCATATATTAAATACTGTTAGCTATATTTGACAAAATATATTGCTACAAAGAACAAAACTGAGAAGATCCTAAAGGTCTTCTTTGCCAAGGTGCTACCCCAGTGCATTATTAGGTGTGATCTACAGGCACTATGGATTTCTCTGCTTAGATAAGCACTTCAAAGTTCATTTACATCCTACCTAGGTGTACATGTCTCCTGAGAGTTCAAAAACATAAATGACAGGATCATTTCGATGCTCCATGGAAATCATTACTCACTCGCTTTGTTACCTGCCCTTGCAGATCCAGAAAGCCTCTTTGTGTAAATAATGGCATCTGTGCCATCCTGAGGGATGGCTGAAAGCAACACATGCAACCCGCCTTTGAATAGAGAATTGGTCTTGACCACTTGGTGTTCACTGCAAGGCAATGACAAAACAAATGTGCTCCAGGAAGGGGTCCCCAAGAGGTACTCACCTAAAATTGGACATGTGGCTCAAGACAGAAGACTTAATCCAAAAATATGAAGAAAATGAAGCCAGAAATTCCAGTTATGACTCAAACAAGATTAGAACAGCAGCCAGAATGCCAAAGAGTCATAGAGTTTCTGGAATAAGGCAAGTGGCAGATTGAGAAGTTAAAATTTCTTAGTCAGAAAATATGAACAAGTTTCTAATGTCAATGGTAATAAAAAGAGACACTGAGAGTTGCAGAGGGAAAAAAACTCAGTAAAAATTTATAATAAATATGAAGTAGAACTAAATGGAGAGAAACACAATGTGATTCCTCTAAAATCAGGAACAAGACAAGGCTGTCCACTCTCTCCATACCTCCTCAATATTGTACTTGAAGTTCTAGCTAAAGCAATAAGACAACAAAAGGAGATCAGGGGGATACAAATTGGAAAGGAAGAGGTCAAACTTTCACTATTTGTAGATAATATGATAGTTTATATAAGTGACCCAAAAAACGCTACACGGGAACTCCTATAGCTGATAAACATCTTCAGCAAAGTGGCAGGATTCAAGATTAACTCTAAAAAATCAGTAGCCCTACTATATACAGACAATAAAGGAATTGAGAAAGAAATCAGAGGACCATCACCCTTTACAATAGCCACAAACAACATAAACTATCTTAGGGTAACACTAACCAAACAAGTGAAAGACCTGTATAGAAAGAATTTTGAGTCTTTAAAGAAAGACATTAAAGAAGATACCAGAAAATGGAAATACCATGCTCTTGGATAGGTAGGATCAACATAGTAAAAATGGCAATCTTGCCAAAAGCAATCTACAGATAAAACACAGTCCCCATCAAAATACAAAATACCGGCACAATACTTCACAGACATTGAAAGGACAATAATTAACTTTATATGGAAAGACAGAAGACCCGGGATAGCCAAAACAATCCTGTACAATAAAGGAACTTCCGGAGGCATCACCATATCTGACTTCAAGCTCTGTTATAGATCTATAGTCCTAAAAACAGCTTGGTGTTGGCACAAAAATAGACAGGTAGACCAATGGAATCGAATTGAAAACCCTGATATTAACCCACACACCTATGAACACCTGATTTTTGACAAAGAAGCTAAAACTATACAATAGAAAAAAGGAAGCATCTTTAGCAAATGGTGTTGGCATAACTGGATGCAGACATGTAGAAGACAGCAGATAGATCCATATCTATCACCATGCACAAAACTTAAGTTCAAATAGATCAAAGACCTCAACATAAATCCACCCACACTGAACCTCCTAGAAGAGAAAGTGGGAAGTACCCTTGAATGAATTAGTACAGGAGACTGCTTCCTGAACATAACATCAGTAACGGAGACACTGAGATTGACAATTAATAAATGGGATCTCCTGAAACTGAGAAGCTTCTGTAAGGCAACGGACACAGTCAATGAGACAAAACAGCAGCCCACAGAATGGGAAAAGATATTCACCAACTCCACATTTGACAGAGGGCTGATGTCCAAAATTTACAAAGAACTCAAGAAGCTAGTCTTCAAACCACCAAAGGATCCAATTAAAAAGTGTTGGGGGGGTAACAGAACTAAATAGAGAATTCTCAATAGAGGAGTCTAAAATAGCTGAGAGACACTTAAGAAAGTGCTCAATATCCTTAGCCATCAGGGAAATGCAAATCAAAACAACTCTGAGATACCATCTTACTCCTGTCAGAATAGCTAAAATCAAAAACATCTATGACAGTTTATGCTGGAGAGATGTGGAGAAAGAGGAACACTCCTCCATTGCTGTTGGGAGTGCCAACTTGTACAGCCACTTTGGAAATCAGTATGGATATTCCTCAGGAAAATGGGAATCAGTCTACCACAAGATCCAGCAATTCCACTCTTAGGCATATACCCAAAGGATGCCCATTCATACAACAAGGACATCTGTTCCACTATGTTCATAGCAACATTATTTGTAATAGTCAGAAATTGGAAGCAACCTAGATGCCCCTCAACTGAAGAGTGGATAGAGAAAACATGGTACATTTACACAATGAAGTACTACTCATCGGAAAAAAAACAATGGAATCTTGAAATTTGTAGGCAAATGAATGGAACTATAAGAAACCATCCTGAGTGAGGTAACCCAGTCATAAAAAGACAAACATGGTATGTACTCACTCATATATGGATTTTAGACATGGTGCAGGAGAGTGCCAGCCTACAATCCACATTTCCGAGAGGCTGGAAAACAGTGAGGACCCTAATAGAGACAGACATACATGGTACCCCGGAGGAGAAGGGGACAGGATCTCCTGAGTGGATCGGGAGCATGGGGGGAGGGGAGCAGGATCTGGGAGAAGGAGAGGAGGAGAAGAGGAGGGAGAGGAGAAATGGGGGAGCAGGAAGTTTGAGTCGGGGGGGGGGGGGATAATAGAGCGGAGCAGGATGAGAGATAGCACAATAGAGGTTTGAGGAGAGATGTGGCACTAGGGAGATATCCAGAGATCTACAAGGATGGCACAAACTGGCAGTCTAAGCAATAGTGGAGAGGCTACCTTAAATCCCCTTCCCCTATAATGAGATTGATGCCTACCTTATTGCTATCTTAGAACCTTCATCCAGTGGCTGATGGAAGCAGAGGCAGACACCCACAGCTAAACACTGAACTGAACTCCTGGAATCCAGTTGCAGAGAGGGAGGAGTGATGAGCAATGGGGTCAAGACTAAGCTAGTGAAGCCCACAGAAGCAGGTGACCTGAACAAAGGGGAGCTCATGGATTCCAGACTGATGGCTGAGAGCCCAGCATGGGACCAATGCAGATCCCCCCCTATGCCTGGAATGTGGATGTCAGTGAGGATGCCTCAGCAATCTATTGGAACTCTGGTAGTGGATCATTATTTTTCCCTGATGTCCCTGACATAAGAATGGACTTTGGGAATCCATTCCACATGGAGGAATGCTCTCTCAGCCTGGACACAAGGGGAGGACCTAGGTCATACCTCGGATGATAGGACAGACTTTGGGGATTACCCCATGGAGTACCTCACCCTCCCTGGGGAGTGGAATGAGGGGTTAGTGGAGGGCAGGGGAGGAGGGGAAAGAGATGGAGCAGGGATTGACATATGAAGCAGGTTTGTTTCTAAGTTAAATAAAAATAAGATAAAATAAATTATGAAGTAATTAGGATAGGAAATAACTCTAAGCAGTTGGTAGCATGCAATACAAACCTTTGATGTCTGTTGGTGATGCAGAATCATTACAGTCTCTGGACCTGGGGTTTTGTAGGTGTGGATTCAGCCAAAATTGAATGGGAAAGGATGTATTTTTAAAATTGCATATGCAGTGAGCATACACAGACATTTTTCTCTTTCATTGTTCCCTAGACGATACAAATATTTATGTATATCTTACAATATGACATATAACTAACTTCATTATACACAACATATTGGATAGTGTAAGGACAATGCAATGTGTAACTATGGATACATTAACTGCAGTATATCAGATAATATAGGGAGTCTAGGGATGATTAAGGTACATGAGGGGACATGTGTAGCTTATACACAAATACCCTTGTGTATCAAGAACTTGAGGATTCAGACTGTGGTATTCACAGGATTCCTGGAATCAGTCTTCTACAGACACAAAGTATTGACTGTATTTCTGTATGTGCATCTTCATGCTGGCCAAAAAGACCACTGTTAGGATCTTTCAGTTTTGTTCTTAGGGAAATACATCAATACCTAAGAAGGGACAGAGTTGTGTTTTAAGAATGGGAAAATTATGAGCCGTGCTGAAGTTCTCTTGTTATCTCTGACTCTTCTGAGAGGCAGAGAGAACCCATGGCCCAGGGAATTGCTTCTTAACCCCTGGGTATCCAGAACAAGAGTGGAACTGTCCCAGTGCTCTGTGTAGGGAGAATACAAAACACTTGTCCTAAATATAGAAACTTTCAGTCTGGAAGGGATCTAGAAATTATCCCGTCTCAGCCATTCACTTTATAGATAAATAAATATGCAAAGTCCAATTACAAGCAAACTTACAAAATACTGTAAAATTAGTGGATTTATGAGGGCTAAACTTTTTTATAACAATCATATGCTAGGTACTGAAATACATTAATGTATGCATACATACATATACACAAGCATACATATAATCTTTAGAATGATATTTCGAGGCAGTTGTTACTACCTCCCTCCATATACTGATAAAGCCTCAAGGGTTAAGTCTAACTTAAGAGTCTCTTGTGGATTCAGCCATGTTCTCCTTCTCCTTCTTCTTTCTTTATCCTCTTCTTCTTAGATCATTAAATTGTGAGTGGAGGCATTAAAATATCCAGGAGAGGGGAGGGAGGGAGGGAGGGAGAGAGAGAGAGAGAGAGAGAGAGAGAGAGAGAGAGAGAGAGAGAGAGAGAGAGAGAGAGAGAGAGAGAGAGAGAGAGAGAGAGAGAGACTATCAAAAGAAGTTAAGAAGCATGCAAAGATGCATAGTCAGGGCAATCACAATTACCTGTGATGTGGTCAACTGGTTCCTGAATTTTGCTTGCTTATTTTGTGAGCAGAAAAGGCTGTTGCTTTCAAGTTTCTGCCACAATGAGGTGGCTTAAAAATACTATCATTGATGAACCCAATGCTATTTGTCATTTCAAATTCCTCCCCCTGCCCCCAGTCACCTCAGGATTCTATGGTGACCAGCCACCACATTTCCTTCCTTCCTTCCTTCCTTCCTTCCTTCCTTCCTTCCTTCCTTCCTTCCTTCCTTCCTTCCCTCCCTCCCCCTCCCTTCCTCTCTCCCTCCTTCCTCCCTTCCTTCTTTTTTTAATAAAGTCTTTGTGGAACTGTCCCCTAAGATTGTTCCAGTCCCAGCCTTTCCTCTTGAGTTTGGGCCTATAGGTGGCAGCAAGTGTTAGCTGTTGAGCTTGGGTGACATGCTGCACAAGCTCACTTGAAATACTTTGAATAGTTTAAATATTCTTAGATATTTAAAAATGAATTTTTCTCTAGGTTAGGAAAGTGAAAGGTCAACCTTAAGTTGTGACTTGTGAGTGGTTCATACACTAGTGTTCACAGTACAGAGATTAGACATGACACAGGGACTTGACATTCTGTCTCTAGAAGTTTGTTCTACGATGATGTTTGAGTTCTCTTTAAGGTTTGTGACAAGTGTGGCCAGACTGGTTATTTTTTTCCATTCAATCATTGTGTATAAAAGATTTCGAGTCTACAGAACCAACAATATGGTCATCAACTTCTCGGTTAATCATTCAATAAACGCCAGGATTTTAACTCATACATCATTTGTTTTACTTATTGTGAATGTGCCATAGGAACATCTGATATAATTCAAGTTCTTGAAAGTCAAACTTGCAAAAATACTAGCATGCATAAAGCAGCATATGATTTAAGGGAAATTTATCAAGACAATCCCATTATAGTTTGAGATATTTTGTTGGTTTTTATTTTGTTTTGTTTTGATGGTGTAGAATTTTGTTTAATCTGATTTTCAAGGTGAGGAAGACTTGCATTTAGTAATGTTCTCCATTTATCTGTTAGGTTCTGGAGGAACTGCAACAATATGTACTTTAGCTGTATACAGGCAATTGATATACTATATTTTGGCATGATTTAATCTAATTACTTGAGTGATCTTCAGGGTTTATGTTTTTATAGTTCAATCCATTGGGGGACAGTGGATTGTATCAGTTACATTTTAGCTAGTTAAACCCAGTTTTTGTGTTTCCTCATTCTGAAGATAGCTTTAAATGATGCTTCTTTGTCCAGTAGACCTAAAATACCATGAAGAAAAAAGAACTTGCTACTTCAAATATAGACCATTGACCTTTCAGCATAGACCAGTTGTTTGAATGTAATAATTAAAATAAAAGTAAAGTAAATTAAGCAATTTTTTAAAAAGATGATTTTTTATGCGTTATTTAGTTAGTCTATTTCTAATATGTAAGGAAGTAGATTACATATATGTGACTGTAGCTCCAACTCTGGAGTATCTGACACCCTCTTCTGGCCTCCATGGGCACTGCACGCATGTACATAGTACATAAAGACACACACACAGACGCGCACACACACACAATTTTTTAAATCTTAAAGAATCAGTTAATAAACAGAAATAAATATGACTATATTAGAGATATCAGGATTTCTTTTAAGTAAGGTATTGGCATTTTAGGGTATAAGTGTAGCAATAACTCATACATTCTATTTTGAAATAAGGCTAAGACTGGAATTGAGTGTGAATAACATGAACATCGTTTGTACTAAGACTAAAATCAAAGGGTTAATGTTCTCCTAAACCATCATTAGTTTGTATTTCCCTGGTTTAATTTCTTTGTTAAGAGCTTTATCTCGGCGGGATGAGAACACAGAGAAGACACACAGAAAGTGACCCATGAAAGCAGATATTTTATACAGTCCACTCAGGTAGAGCCAGTCTGTGGCACTGGATAAAAGTTATTGAGCACCTCAAGAAATGGCATTGGAAAATGGATATATCACACAGCGTAGGCAATGCTGGGTGAAGCATCCAGGAAAGGTGAAGAAATGAAAGAAAGTGCTTCAAACTGATGGGCATTTTCTATAGAGAACTTCCTTGTTGTCCTTGCACTTGAAAATACAGTAGGTCCCATTTAATCTTTTCATCCTTATCTCCAGCGATAAGGATTTCCCCCCAATGATTGTTTTATTATTGCTTCAAAGTTTATATAAAGTGTAACAAGTCACACACAGATCATAGATCTTTGAAGAATACTGTCATTGTACTTTGCAAATTCAAATTTATTATTGTTAGGTAATATTTGTCTTTCCTCTATGCACCAAAAAATATTTAGTGGAATTACTGCTTAATAAACAGCTCAATTCCAGATTCCTTCCCTCCTGGGAACCAGACCATCTTTTCATATCTTAGGACTTGTTTGCAGTCAGCGCATATTCTCAATGGTCTTCTCTCTTCCTGGGTAACCTGCAGTCACTTAACCCTGAGGGAAACATTTTCAGCAAGCTAGAAAATAATTTTTTCTCCCCTCAAGCAACCCTGTTATTTTGGAGGTAAAAATATTGAGTGCTTCTGAGATCAATGTCTTTTCCCCAAATCGATTCCTTCTCTGTGATGTTTTTGGAATTCCACATTTTAAAAAGCCTCCTAGCTTACCCAAACAGTCTAACGCATGTCAGCAAGTATGTTCACATTCACCATCATTTAAGGTGCAGTTACATAAAGGGTCTCTTTTTTCCATCAATCAGATTAATTGTAAGGTTTGGAGTGGTGTGTGTGTGTGTGTGTGTGTGTGTGTGTGTGTGTGTGTTTGTGCATTAACATCTGAAGACTGGAAGTACACTTTGGAAATCCTTTTCTATAGCCTTCCATATTATGTTTTGAGACAGGGTCTCTCACAGTATCTAGAGCTTACTACTTCCAATAGACTGACTAGACAGTAAGACCCTTAGATCTGCCTGTTTCTACTCCTCTCTATCCCACACTGAAATTATGGACGTATACCAGGCTTGACTTTGGTTTTTGATAGGAATCTACTCAGGTTCCCATGCTTGTGAAGCAAAGCCTTTTCTCCGCAGGCACAACTCTAAGGTTTTAGCTTAATATTTTAAATGTATGCCATTAGAAAGAATGGCCCGCATTGGTTAAGACCAACATTTGTGGTTCCAGTATGATTGTATTAATTATGCGTCAAAGTCATAATATCTAGGGAGGGTATCAACTCCACAAGGAAAAAAAATTCCCATCGGATTTGTTCTTTGGGGTTTTGCTAGCACATTAATGGAGTTTGGTACAAAAGAACTGCTCGGCAAATACCTGCTAGACGAGTGAATTATTGAGAAAAGTACTGGAACACGTATAATGATTTTGCTGTTAAAACTTTTTTCTGTTATTTCCGGTCTAGAATTCAGACTCTTGCAAGCACACTGTCATTCTGATTTCTCCTTACATTCCTGTATTTCCTAGAGACTTCCACTGCAGCCATTCACTCATCAGTACTGAGACCAGAGTGGCACCATTTTTTTCTCTCTGCAATGTTCAAGGAATCTGTCTTTGCCCTAGGAAAGGAAGCTCTCAGGCTTGGCTCACAGTGAAGTGCTCTAAGGCATTGCAAAGCTTTGCTGTCCACTTGAGCAGCCGATAATAGCCCTTTGATGTAGAGCTTTGAACAAGAGATAAGAAATAGTTATCTAACTGTAGCCTTTACTGACAGTCAACAGGACCATCTTGCTAGTCAAGCCATTAGATTTCATTTTCCATGTGGCTATCCAGTCAACAGGAAAAGTCACCACACATTATGTAGAAGTCATAGAATGTATCTAGAAATTCCAGATTTCTCTCACCTTCTCCATTCCTTTAATGCTCTTCATTTTTTTCCTGAGACATATTGCAAGCTATAAACAAAAACAATAGTGATTTTTCTACATCAGCCCCATTTTCTTAGCTCTATTACCTGAGTGGAATTTTACACATCTTTCTTTTTGGTTAGACAGTTTTAAACAAGAATCCAACAGCAAAGGTAATTGTTTCAAAAAGGTATGAGCCACAGACACTGAGGGATTTGTCATGAGTAAGGAGATTTTTGAATAAGGAGACTTGATGAAGCCACAGTTGGTGTTGAGGCAAATGCTATACTGTCTGCTTATGAAGTCTATGCGGGGGAGGGTAACAGACCTATGTGTCTGATAGTCTCTTCTTGTGTTCTCATGCTATAAGGAGCCTTCAGGTAAATGCTCAAAAATGGGCTAAGTACCCACAGCAAAGTTCACTTTATCTTTAAGGGATTTTTCCTAATTATCTAAACCCATTTGGGTTATTAATGTTTTACATTAGCATATCATTTAATGTGAGACATCTATCTGAAGAAAGCACTTCCAACAAGACAGAGAGAGCATCACCTCTAAGGCTTAGCTTTTGCCCACTGTCCCTACATGGAAAAGCTCATCCTGAGAATCCTGGCCACCAAGACAAAGCCTGGGTCGACACATGTATGTGGATCTGGTTAGTTCGCATTTTCCTGTTTCCCCATGCTCTTATACAACCCGTATCTAACAATAGTCACAAACCCTGACGTCTCAATAGGGACAAATGTCGTCTCAGCTTTTCCAATGAATTTAGATTCCTGCTCTTAATCATACGAAGAAAGAGGAAGATCTCTTTTGGTTGGAACTTGTGATTGCTTGAAAGATCTTCAGAGACAAGGTGTCCCTCACAATCCAGCAGGCTTCTCCCCTTTAGAAGATTCCCATCATCCCTCCACACTTCCTCTGTTTCTTCTACACATTGTGGGGGAGGGGTGAGCCTAGTTAAAGGACTCATTCGAAAACATTTTCATCTTACCAAGACGGGGTCAGACATCTCCCCAGTCTCTGTCTACATCTATCTGGTTTCCTCCTGTTGCTGCTCTGTTCCCTGAGCTTTAGACACTGACTGTGCATCCTTTCTGTGGTTTTGTCTCCACGGTAAGCTGACTTACTTGCTCTGCTAACTCTAAGATATCTCATTCTGTGAGACCCCCCCTGGTCTACACCGGTTTGAAAGTAGAGCCAGAGGCAATGACTTCTCTTGTTGAGGACTGCAGGCAAAGGACTGGACACGCCAGTGGCTCCCTCTGGTCACCCCCTCCTGCGGTGTGGCTGCAGGTTCCCGGAGTCTGACAGTGTATTGTCATGCGGATTACACTGATTAGCTCCAGGGAGTTAGGTAACAGGAGCTCTTTGAATGGGGTCCTAGCTTGCTGTCAGGTTGACTGTTCAAACACTGGTTTTTGGGATTCCCTCCAGCATTCTTTAATGTAATCCAGGCATGTTATTGCAGGTTCTATTTGAGAAGGGGCTACTTACTTGTCACTTGAAATATTTTTTTAAGGAAAAAAACCCCAAGAAATGAGAAAATATGGCATAAAGAGGAGGTGACGTGGGGGAGGCAGAAAAGGAGGAACAAAACACAGACGCGTCCCAAACGCCAGGCTTGCACTAAGTGCACGTGCGCTTTGGGGAGCAAGGGTTCTGTTTTGTTTTACACAGAAACTCTGATGACTGTGCATGCTTGGGGGTTTGCTTTTCTAGGGAACTTCTCAGCTCCAGTGAATTCAGAGACGGCAGAACCACCCTGAGCAGGAGGTAGTGGCTGGTGCCAGTCAGTCCAGACCCGTAGTGTTTGGCTGGATGTTATCAAGACATAGTCCAGTGTGACAGAGAAGAAGGGCATGTCTGGGGGAGGACAGAGGAGACACTGTAGATTCTAATCTCTTTCCCTTCAGATTCCCTGTTCTAGTCCCATCCTCGGGAGCTTTAAGGATACTTAACCCCAGGGAACTGCTTAGGTTCTGGAATGTAAACATAACATACCTCACAGAGACATCTTTGTTAAATGGAAAAGAAATGAAGGCTTCATGGAAGCCCACCAGCTCTTTCTATCTTTAGACTTTTCTGATTATTTATTATCGTGCACCCTCTCCCTCAGTATGCAATCACAAATACACTTGTACAAAGCACGGAACTCCAACAAGTTGCAGGGTGCCCTTTCTTTTTGCTAGACTTTACCAGTGGGTTATGGTGTCAGCCCAGCCTGAGCAGCAACTCAGCAAAACAAAGAGGACTGAAAATATGCCATTATCAGTTGAAGCCTTGGAGAGTGGATGCAAACGCTCTACAATTCCCACCCCAAACCCTGGTTTTCCAAGATAGGCTTTCTCTGTGTAACCCAGGCTGTCCTGGAACTCCCTCTGTAGACCAGGCTAACCTTGACCTCACACAGAACCGCCTGCCTCTGACTCCCAAGTGCTGGGATTAAAGGCGTGTGCCACTGAGGGTCTCAGTCAGTAGAGAAGGCTGCACAGCATTTATGATGTTGGTACAGCACTGTGTGGTTTTCATGTATGTGTGTTCCTGCTTACATACTTGTGTTTGTAGTGATCTGTAGGCAGCTTCGGGTGGCCCACCTCACACACCTTCCAATTTTTGTTTGAGACAAGGTCTCTGTGACCTGTAACTTCACATGTAGGTGAAACTAGCTGGCCAGTGAGCTCCAGAGATGAGTTTGCCTCTGCTGGGATTGCAAACATTTGCCACTACATGCAGCTTGTTTACATGGACTCCAAGGACTAGACTCAGGTTCTCATGTTTCAGAGGCCAACACATTACCACTGAGCACCTCCCCTTCCCTGGGAGCCTCTTTTACATACGTTCATTTTAAAGTGTCTAGCTTGATGCCTGATATGTTATAGCACCAAAAGAATGGCATTTCCATTCATCTTCCCATGCCGGATTGGCAAGACCTCACAAGAATGGATGCTTAAAACAATTTACGAGTATTTCAAAAACTGAAGAGCTTTGAAAAATGTCTCTCTTAATTTCTTAATTGCTTGCAGTTACAAATGTCATTAGGCTAGTGTGCGTGTGTGTATGCTGGTCTTCATTTACAGTGATGGATAAGCCAATCAATTATTAGTTCATCAGTAAGATTGGTAAGAAAAACTGGTAACAGTGAAACATAAGAATATCTGTATGTATTTGGTCTACACGATATATCCCTGCTTCTAAAATGGTGTAATTCTTACTGGATTTCCTTAACCAACCCCAGCATAGATCATTTATCTCTGATACTATTTATTGACCTAGTGCGATTCCCTCTGGGTCCAATTTTCTAACAAATGAACTTAAAGTTAATGACATTTTCTTCAATAGTCACTTCAGGATTCCTTGTCAGTTAGATGCTTTAGATGTACTTCCTTCCTTCCTTCCTTCTCTCTCTCTCTCCCTTCCTTCTCTCTCTCTCTCTCTCTCTCTCTCTCTCTCTCTCTCTCTCTCTCTCTCTCTCTCTCTCTCTCTCTCTCTCTCTCTCTCTCTCTCTCTCTCTCTCTCTCTCTCTCTCTCTCTCTCTCTCTCTCTCTCTCTCTCTCTCTCTCTCTCTCTCTCTCTCTCTCTCTCTCTCTCTCTCTCTCTCTCTCTCTCTCTCTCTCTCTCTCTCTCTCTCTCTCTCTCTCTCCTCTCTCTCTCTCCTCTCTCTCTCTCTCTCTCTCTCTCTCTCTCTCTCTCTCTCTCTCTCTCTCTCTCTCTCTCTCTCTCTCTTTCTTCTTCTTCTTCTCCTCCTGACTTCTCCCAGCTGTTAGCAGTGTCTCATTATACTGCCAACTCCCACAGCTTCCTGGGGAAACCGTCCTAGTAATGGGTTGTGAGATGGGTAGATGGGGGAGGGGCACGACTCTGCTTCATCTGAGCCAGTGGCCATATGACCCTGTATCCATGCTTATGTATTTTTTTCCCCTCACAAGTAGTGGTTAGGTTGTTAATTCTGTTTTTGATAGTCAGGTTTTAAAGGGGTGGGGTGGGGTGTTCAGATCCAGAGACTGAAGAGGGAAGAGCAGGAGTGGTTGCTATGAGCTTTGCAACGTGCACACGAGCGTGCACGCACACACACAAATACACGGACAAAGGATACATTGAAAAAGAAAGCAGTAACCCCTTGCTTGGTTCAGCAGTCCGGTCAGCCCCACAGATGAGGAAGTGCGGCTTTGTCCCAAGCTAAAGCCTTGTTTTCTCGTTCATTGTCTTTTGGAGTAAAATCTGGGGGAAATTCACCTGTCTGATGCAAAGTTAAACTGCTGGCTTTAATGTGCCTGCATGGGAACGCGGGTTTATTAATGAATACAACATACCCTCTTTGATTTGAAAGCTTTCACCCCGCTGAAAAGATTCAAAAGGCATCGCTTCCTGCACCAGCGGCATTCCTTTATCCGTCTCAGTGGTTCACCCCTACCCAGCTGCTATATCTCATTAACAAGCATTTGACCACTGCAGCCGGCCTGGGAGTGTTGACACTTGAAAGGGCCAGGCAGGCGTGGGCAGGCCATCAGCTATGGCAACAGGAAACTGCCCCGGAGACAACACTGACAAAACGGCAGCTGCAAAAGCCAAGTCCGCGTAGACATAAAGAGCTGTCTGTGCCCACGTTAGTCTGGGGTATCCGTGCGTGCCTGAGGATCTGAGTCTGTTTACTCAGGCATGGGCTGGAAGTGCTGCCATCGGCGTGTATCAGACTCTCCGGGCTTTTTGACAACTCAGGATGGATTCTTATTTTGACTTACAATGTTCTTATGCAGAGCCCCACGTTTCAAAAATCTTCTTGTTCTCCAAACAATGCTTATGCACAGAAGGCTCACTAGAGTCTTCAGGCTTGGGAGCACATATCTGCTCTGGTGGACATCATAGGTACCAGGAAAAACCGATATGCCTGGATTCTCTGACATTGTTCATGCTACCACATTATCCTTTAAAAACAAAGGAACCCGTGAAATTATCTTATAAATATGCGAGATTAATAGCATTTAGTGTCGGCATCAAGCTGTGATGCTTTAAGAAGAATGCGTAAGAACAGAGGTATTGTTCCAGTCGTGTAAACATAGCTTGAGGAATTCCGCATGAGAATATTGGTTGTAGTGATTTTAAATACAAATTTAAATAACATGTATTCCTTACTCTGTGAGTTGTGGGCTTTTCAGTACTATATTTCTGAATCTACTTATAAGTGTGTCTGTGTAGGCATCGGGGGATCTCAGGTTACATACTATCTCATGTAATACTTGGGGCATGAATTTTATGTGTCCATTTTCAAAGTGTTCTAGTGGCCAGGCAACCCCAGAGGCCAGTTCCCACCCCAAAGGAACTGTCTCCTATTTGTGTTCAAAAATGTAAGTTTTCATCCTTAAGAATAAAAATAACACCACTCCCCCACCCCTATTCCCCTCTTAAAGTCATGACAAAAAGAAGTAACTCCCCAGTAGAGGAAGAAAGAATACTAATTTAAAAAGAAGGAAGGAAAGAAAGAGAGAAAGAAAGAACATGAATTCAGTGAGTTCCAAATGATGTTAGGTGACTATGTGCTGAGTGGTGGATTATTTTCCTGTCACCTTCAGTACAATAGACAATTGCTGATTATTACATTGTAGTATGTCATTACCTTAATTCTTTTCAATAATTTAGAGCATTTGCTTTTCAGTCATTAAAAAAATAACTCTCCTAAATTATTCACGTTGTTACATTGTCTACGGTTCTGTCTAAAATGGTTAATTAGTTAGAAAGCACTTACTATGTTGAAAATTCTCCATCTTCACTTACTGGGGAGGGAACAGGAGACTGGAGAGCGTTTTCCTCCACTCTTCTGTCTTTCAGGCCTGCGCTCAGGGGGAAGAGAAGTCGCACAGCTGGCACTGAAGGTCTGTGTCCTGACAACACGGCAACGACAGAAACAGGGTCCCGAGGGCCATTCGGCTATTTCCGTTTGACTGCGGCTTTCCCATCCTAGTGGAACTGGGCCAAACTCATGTCCAATAGGCAGAAGGATAACCAGAGTCTGGGAGAAGATGATGGGAGGAGCTAATTCCAGGTCTTCTACCTCCCGGGTTATACCTAGCTAGAGCAAGTGACCGCTTCCTGTACCTCTGTTAAACAGGAACCAAGTCAGTAACACTAATGCCCAGTGTTGGGTCCCTGAGAAGGGCATGTATATGCATATACACTGTGGAGATTATGGGACCTATAGGTGGTAGGATCTTGCTTGAGGAAGTCTGTCATTGAGGCGAGCTTTGAGGGCTTGTAATCTTGCCCTGTGTGCAGTTGAGATGTGGTCAGCCAGCTTCCTGCTCTGGCCATCTGCTACCCTGCCTACCCTGCTGTTGTGGATTCTCCCTCTAGAAACATATGCAGATAATGTCTTCCCGCTTTAAGTTGCTTTTGCTCACGGTATCACAGCAACAGAGAAGTAACTAATAATTCATGATGAATCCTGGTGTTATTTTCTGTTAGAAGTTTTCCTTTCTTTCATTTAATATTTCAGCTTGAAGTTTTCTATTTGTGTGTGTGTGTGTGTAATATACCAGTTAAATCTCTTGTTCTGTCACTTATTGTTTCTCTGATTTCATGAAATTGTTTCTCCATATTTTCTCAAAGTTGCTGATCTTCCAAGAGAAATGACTTTGAATTATTTGGGAAATTCATATTACTTTGAGGTCACCTACTGGGAGATTATTCTGCCTTTTTGGTGTCATTGTAGCTCCTTGGTTTTTCACATTTCCTATTGTTTGAATATGATGCCTGCACATTTGAAGAAGCAAGACTTACTCTAGTCTTTATAGAAATATCTCTCAGGCATATTCCTTTGCCAGTCTGTCCATTCAGATGTTATGGGCAGGCTATCTGGAATAACGTGAAATGCAATTACTGATGGAGTCCTCATGTGTGAAAGCTGGTTAGTAAGTTAGAGGCCTTATATGTAAGACTAGTGGTTTGGGAATGGTGTCTGGATCTTCCAGGGTTGACCTGTTGATTAGATCTGTAACGGTAACCATGGAGATAGTATCTGAGGAAATTTTCTGACATGGATTTCTCAGGACTCTCATGGGGGCTCAGACAGGCTAAGTGTGTGAGTATTAGGCAGCCTGTACCTAGAGCTCGCCTTGAAGCTAACTAACTTTGTGAATGCTGGTCTGGATTCTGATTGTCAAGTCATTCCTCTGCTGAGTCCAGAGGAAATTTGAGATCTACTGGGGTGAACCTGGACTAGGGGTGAGCATAGGCCATGCCTGCCCTCAAGAAAAAGGAAGAAAAAAGAGAGAAGAAGGAAGGGAAGAAAAAGTGAAAAGTGCTAAGCAGATCTCTAGACTGTCTGCCCCTACCTGTGAGCTGGACCTTGCAGACTAAACTTACAGCGCATGGCCAGATCCACACCAATCTCCTTGAGCTCTGGTTCGCTTCTCTCTTAGTTAGAGTTTCTATTGCCATGAAGAGACACCATGACCATGGCAACTCACAAAGGAAAACATCTAATTGGGGTGACTTACAGTTTCAGAGGTTTAGTCCAGTATCATCATGGTAGAACTTTGTGGTCTACAGGCAGAGACGGCACTGGGGAAGGATCTGAGAGTTGTACAACTTCACCAGAGGCAACAGGAAGTGAACTGTGTCACTGGGCATAGCTTGAGCATAGGAAACTTCAAAGCCCACCTTGACAGTGACACTCTTCCTCCAACAAGGCCAAACCTACTCCAACAAAGCCATAACCCCTCATAGTGCCACCCCCCATGAGCTTATAGTGGCTAATGATATTCAAATTACCACACCTTCTCTGCATCACAGTAGCTTTATCAAAACTAGGTATGCTGACCTAGTTTGGGGATGGGCTTATGAATACCAAACTGGTTCTTAACCCTGAAAGTAGGGCTGGAGTCAGTGGGTTTTCATGAAGGCTTGGGTTTGGTATCCAGAACTTCAAACAAACAAACAAAAGTTATGGTGATAGGACTGAAACTCACTCTTATGTGTAGGTGCTATGTAGAGGCTATTTGCAGTGCCTGTTGTAGTACTATGGAGGCTAGTCTGCTGTTGGGGAAACTTTGAAGAATTGGTCTATAAAGTAGGTCTGGCCCATACATCTTTTTGATGTATCTGCTGTGTCTAGCTGATCAGGGATGACCTTACTGAGATGATGCATTTCTTCCATATCTCATTCTTCCATCTCTATCATACTCTCCTGGCCTTCTCTTCATGGTCATAGCAGAGTTTCAATAGAGCTGAAGGACTATCCATAACCTCTTAAATCCTAAGCTGGGATCCATAATAATGTCATATTTGCCATAGACTAATAGAAATTCAAAGGATGGGGGAAACAGACTGTGAGTCTTAGTAGAAGGAGATACAATGACATGTTGTAAAGGGAATGGGTAAAGGAAGACAAATGATTGACTTTTGAAGATAATGTATCATATCTTGCAAGGCTTCAACTTTGATTTTTTTCTAATCATACTAACTCAGTTATAAAGGACAAATAAAAGTTGTATATATTTATAGTGTTTCACTTGATGTTTTGATGTATGTGTGTGTGTGTGTGTGTGTGTGTGTGTGTGTGTGTGATATACTGATAAGCTGACACATCAAAAGGATTCATGGATGGGTTCAGTCCAGATCACCAAAGTTTGATCAAAATCAACAGATATACCACTCAAATTGTGGTTTTTAAAAAGTCAGTTGCCATCTATCACTGGTAACTTGTGGTTGATGGCTATGAAATTATTGGGGTACTAGTTAACTGACATATAAGACCACTCTGTGTCAGGACTTGAACCTATATTTTGCTTCCAGAATATGTGTCCCTAACCACTTCACTACCTCCCATTCCTGGAGGACTTACATAGAAATCATGAAAGAAAGCTAAGGAGTAAACATGTTGTACCAAGTGGAATAAAATAAGCATAATGTGGTATATTTAAAGAAGAAGTAATCAACTCTTTTTTTTCTGGATTGGTGAGGGCAGTATCACATCATCAGAGCTGAATCTAGGTGTACTGGGAAGAGAAAGCTTTTTTGTTACAGTCTTTTATGCTAGGCAGTGTTGTGATGAGGTTCATGCCTATTCAGGAAGGTCAATATGGCAGCATTGTGGTAAGTGCCTTTGAAGGTGGGCTTGACCAGAAGTGGATCTGGTAGAGGCCATTGTAGAGTTCCAAAAGTATGGAATGATGATAATGATGGTGAAGATGGAGATGATGGAAGAGAAATTCCTGGGGAACGTGGAAGGGGAAAGGCCTTCTAAGGAAATGATATTCAGATAGACAAGTGAATAAATAGATTTCAAGAGTAGAAATGGGGATAATGTTATGCTGGGTTGAAGAAATGGCACAGATGAGGACAAAAAAACATAAGAAATTCAGATCATCCACACACCATGTCTTTGGGCACTTATTTTTTAATGTCTATTTTAAAAAAGAATAGAATGTGTTGATTATATTAGACAAAATGGGTAATCATTATAAGTGTTCCAGAAGTTAAAAATTTTCAAAACCTGAATTTTTCTCTCAGTTGTAGATGCTTGACAACGAGTCAGCAATGGTCAGATGGGAGAGGAGACTTGCTATCTGCCCCTTGCTGGACGCCTGCCACCTACAGCTTGCACTTCCTTCTTCTTAGAAACCATCTCTCAAGGAAAAGGAAGACGGTCAGGATAAGATTTTCTATTAGCTTAGGATGTCTTCTAGGTGAGTGAGTTCATGAGAAGTCTAGAACTTCAAGTTGGTAAAGACTGACCAAAACAAAACGATACAAACAAACACATAAACAAACAAACAAAAAACTATGGAGGATAAAACAATGGAGCACCAAGGTTTTTTAGATTAAGTTGAACCTGTACTATGAAAGACTCCAAAGGCCAAATAGGGAATTTGTTAATTTATTATTTCTTGGGGATCACTGTTAATTTCTGAGCAGCTGTGAGTAAATGTTTTGTAGTGGTCTTTGAGGGAGTTCAGAACTGAAGTTGCTTCCTGTCCAGGGGAAAGCAGAATGCAGGTTTGGAACATCCTGACACAGCAGAATTAATGAAACATGACAGATAATTGTCAGGAAAACTTCAAAAGAGGGCTGGAGAGATGGCTGAGAGGTTAAGAGCACTAGCTCTTCCAGAGAATCTGAGTTCAGTTCCCAGCAACCACACAGTGGCTCACCACCATCTGTAATGAGATTTGGTGCTCTCTTCTGGCCTGCAGGGATACCTGCATGCAGAACACTGTATACATAACAAATAAATATACCTTAAAAAAACTTCAAAAGAGACGGTAACTTGAGTTAACATTCTTGAGTCTATGGTTTTAGAAGGACTCTCAAAGCAAATAGATAAGGGAACTGGGATGCTTAGGGCTTTGAATGAAGAGCATGAATTAGAGTAGGAATTTGGAAAAATTGATGCTGGGTTTTTTTGTTGTTTGTTTGGTTTGGTTTGGTTTGGTTTGGTTTGTTACCAAGCTGAGGCTTGAACTCAGTCTCTTTCTTCCAGCCTCTTGAATATTTAGAATAAAGGTGAACATGCTTAGTGATGCAGTGTTTGTTGATACAGAAATAGATGTTATGGAAGGAGGAAGGGAGAATGGTTAAGACTTAGAAAAGATACCATATAATTTATCCTCCAAAACTGGGGCAGTTTTGAGAATGAAAGTCATTGATACTAAAACCATGTTGAGGACAAAATGCTGCGTTAAGATTACCCCACGTCAGGGGCTGGAGAGACGGCTCAGAGGTTAAGAGCATGAACTGCTCTTCCAGAGGACCCAGGTTCAAGTCCCAGCACCCATATGGCAGCTCACACCTGTCTCCAGGTCCAGGGCTTCTGGCAAAACACCAATGAACAGAAAGCAAAAACAAATTATGTATATATAATATGAATATATTCATACATATGAGATTCTCCCACATCATCCGGGAGGAGTTGACACCTCAGAGAGAAAGTACACTGTGGGGGTTCTCTAGAGTTAGTGTTTTTGACAAGGCAGAAAAATCTGGAAGGAACAGGAGGGAAGATACTAAGATAGGGCTGCGTAGGCTACAGAGCTCAGTCTGTAGTAACCCTGGTAACCACACAGGATTTATTGAACAAGGCTAGCAAGCCAGGTACAGGAATTCTACTGACTTCAATGAAGGCAGATCCCACTAGAATTTTCTACATTTCAAAGCTTCTACCTAGAAGAATATCTGTTTTGAGAAGCTTGTTCAACACAGTGCCACCTCCGTTTTTCTCACACAAGAGAGCAATTTTACCCGAAACATCACTAGGTCCATGTCCCAGGGCAGTTGTATAGCTGAGTGAAAGGAAGATGAACATGGCTGTCTGTTTCATGCTTGGGATTTACAGGTGTCTATGGCACAGATTTCCATAATTTCTGCAACTGGGAAATGTATTTAAAGTTTCTGGCACACCAGGCTCTGCGATTTTGGATAAAACTGGTTTTTACAGTTGGTTATGTGCTTTTAATAATTCATATGCTAAGAGAATGAGAAAAATAAAACAAAACAAAATGAAACACTGTGTGTAATATTTTAGGAGACTTATTCGGTGCAGTTTGAATTGGGAAGGAGACTCTGCTTTCTTTGTTAAATGTAAACTATCATGAAAATACCACTTCTTACATTGTTGTGCCTTCCCAAAACAAAACCAACCAACCAAAGAAACAAACAAAGACTTAGGGATTCTGTGGTATCAGGGTGGCAATTTTCTGTTGGGTGGTGGCTTCTATTAAGCGACTTTTGAGACCTCCATCTTCTTGATGCTGACACATCACTCATTGGCTGAGGTGGTGAGTCATGGAGCTTCAAAATCGTTCTGGATGTTTTCTTCAAGGGCCTTGGATAACTCCAGATCTTACTACTTCATTTATCTAAGTAAATGAATCCTATTAACTGAGATAAAAAGCTCCAATCAGACAAAATAATCATTTTTGTGTTTTCACTAGTCCTTTGGTCATCCATCATACAATGAGTTCTGCTGACTGATCCCTCCTTGCTAACTGGTATGGATCTACTGGAGCAAATTTGTAAGGCTGAGGGTAAAGGCAAGCATAGTGGACAGTGGAAGGTTTGTTCATTGTACTCATATATACATCTTTGCAGTATTTGAAAGTATCGTTGATTTGGGAGTTGAGCATGTGACCAATTTTCTAAGTAAAACATAGCAAAAATCATTTTCTTCAATGAAACATTCTCCAAGGCATCCAATGTCAAGTGAATTCCAAAGGACCTCTCAGCCTTCACTGGAGTAAGTTACCATTACCTTGCTTGGTTGAGATCTCATACTCACTGGTGTGATGCTATGGGTAGGCTTCAAAGCACAGGTGACCAAAGGCCCTCACTCTTGCAGCAAGGGGCAACCTGTGAACAGGTGAACTAGTTAGAGTACTGTTGTTGGCTTTTCTTTTTTCTGCTTTGGGGGCCCGCCACCAGTTCACAAATAAATACATGGAGACTTATTCTTACTTACGAATGCTGGGTAAGCTTGGCTCGTTTCTAGTCAGCTTTTCTAACAAATGTAACATAAAAGAATGCAACACAGCCGGGCAGTGGTGGCACACATCTTTGATCCCAGCACTCAGGAGGCAGAGGCAGGTGGATCAATGTGAGTTTGAGGCCAGCCTGGTCTACAGAGCTAGTTCCAGATCAACTAGGGCTGTTTCATAGAGAAAACAAACAAAACGAAAAACAAGCAAACAAAGAATGCAACGCATCTTTGCATCATTAAACAAATGTTTTACAACATAAACAAATATAACACATGTTAAAAAATATTCCACAACAGAGTTGGGGTTAAGTTTGGAACCAGGTCATTGATATCTCATGTGTTTCCCCTGGTCATTCAATTCATGTGGCCAGAAAACCAGCTGCAGACACCAGTTGTCTAACACCTGGGGTGACATATAATTCAGCTAAATGGTATATGCTTGTGCTCCTTACAGAAAATTCCAGAAGCTCAACTACTTGCTGCTATAGGGCATGTTATTGGTTGCATAGGTCATTCAGAAAAGACAAAAATGATCACAGGGTCCCAAATCTTACTTTAATTTATGTAGGTGACATATGGGCTCTGGGAAAAGGAGAATGTCACTTGTTCATTGTGCAAATATTGACGTGGTTTTTCCTTCCTGAGCAGAAGGGTTATGGTACTGGGACCAGTGGCGCCTGATGTGTGCATTCTCTGTGTTGCTCAGTTCTGTCCTGTTTCCTTCAAGACACCAGGGGACGGCATGCTCAGTAGCTGCTGCTCAGTTTTCACTTTGAGTCTGTGCTCAGATTATGAGCAGCTTAAGTTTGCTGCTGTGGGCCATGATAAAAAGAATATTGTAAGCTACGCTGTGTGGAAAACTCTGCAGGGATGGTTATATTGGGTATGCGGCTAAAGAGAGGTTCATAGGGGCAGGAAGAAGGGGTTAGAAGCAACTCTGTGAAGAGACTAAAAGGAGATGGGCTTCAGATAGGCTTTCCTCCTCATCTAAAGATGGCACCTCAGGTAGCCAGAGGCGGCTTCTCCACCAGTCTGCCGCCTTTCCTTATTAACTTAGGTCATTTTGGCATGGCCCCACAGAAACTCTTGAATGTGCAGTGTGTGTCTAACTTACACATTTGGTTGCAGGAACTATGGACGCTCAAGTTCTAGCTGAGTAGGAGAGATACTAGAAGTATGTATGCCTCCAATGTGTAAAATATATATATATAAACTAGCATTTAGTTCTAAAATAATGTTTGGGCTAATTCTCCCTCTTTGGGTGTCATTAAGTAGAACAAGATATATTTTGTCATAATACTCAAGAAGGAAATCTATCAGGTCTTATTACTATTATTGCTGTTGTTGCTGTCGTTATTTAGATTTTATGACTGTATAAGCTTCAGGAAGGGAATGTTTGATCTATGACCTCAAGCTTGACCTTGACTGTTTTTTTCCACAGTGTACTTTTGAAGACATCAAAATGTCGTCATGTACTTGGGATCACATCTCAGAACAGATCTCAAGGCTCTCTCTTAGTATGATTTTCTAAAATATGGAATTCTTTTTTTCTAAATTAAAGCCATGACACTCTATTTCATTGGAAAGGATTTGATGACGACCCAGTGCTTGGAAGTTAGGAGCAACAGTAATTTTTCTGAGAAATTCCCAGGCACACACAAAAAGGGTAAAGCCATCACAAAATGCCTTCTGACTCTTTCTCACTCTGTTTTTGACTGGGGTGAGTTTCTAGAGTCCAAGGTTCCTACACCTATGCCTTCTGCTTTATTGTCTGGTCCTATAGGGCCCTTGCCAATTTACCAGATCAACTTAAGATGACTGTAGTAACTCCCAGAAGACCAAGGAAGGAAACGAGAAAGGAGTGAATGAAATCATTCCAGTCAAACACAGATGGCGCAGTCTTTCCAGCGAGAGCTCAGGGAGTGCTGACCTGCTTTCTGGGTGGGTGCAGCCAGAAGGGTTTGGTGGCCTCCAGCAGATGATTTCAGTGCTGCATTAGGACCTATTTGCTCCTAAACACTCTATTGGACCTCTTCACACTTCAAGTACCAAATCTGTGATCTGGAAAGTAACAAGACCCTTTTCAGGATGATCAACATGATTGGAGGAGACAACGGGCTTAGTGGGAAACATACTTGCATTATACCCCGGAGTTTGTATAAATCCAGTAAAAAGAGGCTACATCAGTGCTGTTACTACCACTATGAGATGAGTCACCTCATGACATTTATGTCCATCCCCCAACTTTTTTTGAAAGATTTATTTATTTATTATGCATACAGTTTTCTGCCTGCATGTATGTCTGCAGGCCAGAAGAGGGCACCAGATCTCATCATAGATGGTTATGAGCCACCATGTGGTTGCTGGGAATTGAACTCAGGACCTTTGGAAAAGCAGTCAGTGCTCTTAACCTCAGAGCCATCTCTCCAGCCCCCAACTTTTAAAATGCTAAGATACAGGCAAAAGAAACAGGAAACCGAAAAGCACACATATGTAACTATATGTGTGTAAATATATATATAACATATCAAAATACTATATTCCTTTAAAATATATGCTATATAGCACATCTTTATAAATAAGATACAAGCCCGGTGTTGGTGATGCATGCCTTTAATCGCAGCACTTGGAAGGCAGAGGCAGGCAGATCTCTGTGAGTTCAAGGCCAGCCTGGTCTACATAGCAAGTGCCAGGATAGGCTCCAAAGCTACACAGAGAAACCCTGTCTTGGAAAATCAAAAATAAATAAATAAATAGATTATATGTTTCTTATGCCTGATTCAGCATTGATATATCTGGCACACCCTTTATTTTTGTCACATGGCAAAATAAAATTTGAATGTAGGGCATTACTGGCATAGAAACTCTAATGTTTCTATGAGCCAGCAATATGGCTCAGTGGGTAAAGGTACTTACTGCTAAGCCTAGCGACCTGAGTTCAATCCCTGTCACCCTCATGACGGAAGGAGAGAACTCAGTCCTGCAAGCGGTCCTCTGACTTTTGCATGCACCCTGTGGAATGCACGTTATTTCACCGCACCCCCAAAATAAATAAATAAATAAATGAAAAAATTTAAAAACCCTCCTGGCCAGGTGCCATATATTCATAATTTACTCTTGTCATCCCTTCTTAAACATTCCAATAGACCTCAGATGAGTAAGTCCGTCGTCAGTCAATGGCAGGTATTTGACTTTCTTGTTGGAGCCAAACCCGGGAGGACAATAAAGAGGGTCCACTAAGTTTGGTTTTGGTTTAGTTTCAGCTGGATTGATATCATCTAGGAGTCATTTAGCAAACAGACAGCATACACATGGCTTTGTTTATAGCAGTCTGTGGGAAGGAATGCACACCATCAAGCCATCTCTTCCGCAGTAGTTTAGCTGCAGAACCGTCTCTATCGGGTTGATGCATCAGGCTAATGTGAACTGTTCGAAAATGTAGGCAAATTGATGTTTAAATGCGTGCGTGCATGTTCATGTGCGCGCACATATGTGTGCGCGTGTGCGCGTGCTGGTTAGTTAGGCGATGTGCTTTCTCCTGGAAAACGATGGTTTTGCAAGCGATGGTTTTGCAAGTAGGAGGAAATTCAGTGTTTGGACTATGCGTATTTTCCCCTGAAGTAGGCATCATCACTTTTTAAACTCCGGTGCCAGTTCAGAGAGTGGGATCACACGTCTCCTAGTGATTTATACCCTCGCTGCTTCCTGCCATGTGTGGGTAATGCCTGGCTTGTTCCGGTTGCACCACTCGGATGGTATCACACTTCTACCCTTCAGTCTGAAATAAACATTCCCCGAAGCTCTCAAACAGATAGTGCTCAGAGCTTCCCCTGGGTCCTCTTTGAATTAAATCAATTAGGAGCAGGCCATATGTTCGCCATATGTATGTCAACTTGCCAGGGCTTCGTAAAAGAATGAGAGAAAGGCTTTTTTTTTTAAAGATCACAAATCACTTGAAAACATACAAACTGAAAAAGAACTAATCAGTCAACTAGTTAAATCTCTATTTATACATGTCAAGGGTTGATTAAAATTAGACAAGATAATATACCCCCTGATTACTATTATATATTGTACGTCCATATTTTTAACTCTCATATGCAATTAATTTCTTGGGCAGTATAGGAAATCAATCACTCTTTATCACATTTTCTTCACCTGTTTACTCACCTGGAAAAAGTAAAATGATTGCCAGGCCAGTGGTAGTGAATCTTAACCAAGTTCATCAGAGTTCAACAATCTGCAGAACACTGTGTGCATGTTTTGGGGGGGATTCCAGCTGTCCTTCATTTACGGTAGGGGTGGAGAGCGCTCGACTGAATGCGGATGGTTGGACGGTAGAGTTAGGACCTTTCACAACAGGTTTCCCGTTCTGATTTCCTCACCCTATAGCTGCTGTAATTCAACTTTGATCTTTTAAAAACACCTGTATGGCACTTGTCACAGCAGAAGTTCCACACATTTTAAAAATACCGAACCCTTGAGGAAAGGAGAAGTGGGCAGCAGCAGACCCTTTGACTCCCAGACACTTTGGGAGGCGAAGAGGTCCCTCCGCCTCCTTGGTGGCTGCACACCACTGTATCTCGGCATGGGTCACAACTGTCCAGTCATTACATGCACTTGGCTTTATCCGCATTTGTCTGAATTTACTCTCTCATTCCTCCTTTCTGCTTTTTCAAGCTGTTTCCATCACGTCATTTTCCTACCAGTCTCTGCCTGGCAAAACTTGCTTTTCTTCTTCTCAGTGGAGTCGAGGGCAAATGCAATAGATGGTAGAGATTTGGAACCCAATGCGGCGGCTTCTGAACAAATCGGTGGGAAACAGCAAACGGTCTTAGGTGATTTCCGGAGCTGCGGCAGAAGTACGCTCTTCTTTTGAAAACTTATTTTGTTACGGCTATGGGTGTTTTGCCTGCAGGTATGTACGTACGCCACATGTGTGCCTGGTGCCACTGGAGAGCAGAAGAGGAGGTCAGATCCCCTGAAACTAGAGGTATAGAGTCTTGGCCATGGGGATGCTGGGAATTAGGAACAGAACCGTTGTGCCCTAGAAGGTCAACCAATGCTCTTAACTGCTGAGTCATCTCTGTAGCCGCAGAATTAGGTTCTTTCTCTCTCTCTCTCTCTCTTTCTCTCTCTCCATATATATATGTGTGTGTGTGTGTGTGTGTGTGTGTGTGTGTGTGTGTGTGTGTGTACACTGATATATAAAACACCGCTTTCATTATGTATAGTCATGATAATACATGGCCATATGTTACATAAAGTCATTTTCATTTTCATGCACATATATAAATGTACCTTGAGCACCTTGTCCCTCTCCCCCTCCCATTATTCCCCTTGTTCTCCTAGGCCGTTTCTCTTCTACGTTCATGTCATGTATACATACGTTACTTTAGGTGTCTATATAAATTCCAAGAACCACAAATGAGAGAAAACATGGTATTTGTCTTTCTGAGAATGGTAAAATCTGTTTAATATGATTATGGACAGCTGTGATCATTTTATTAAAATGACATAATTTCATATTTTATGATTGAAAAATTCCACTGTGTATATACCGTATTTTCTTTATCCATCCCTCTGTTGTTTTAGACACCTGAGTTGGTTCTGTAACTTGGCTATTATGAATAGAATGCAGTAAACATGGATGTGTAAATATCTCTGTGATGTGTTGGTTTAGAATCCTTTGGATAAATAACCAGGAGTGGTATCCATACTGGTATTAAACTAAAACTCTATTGAAATTCTATTTCATTCGTTCCTTAAGAAAGCAAATAATAAATTGGAGAAATAGCTCAGTGATGAAGAACACTGGCTGCTCTTGCAGAGGACCCGGGTTCAGTTCTCAGCACCCACATGGCAGCCCACAGCCATCTGTGACTCCAGTGCCAAGGGAGTCAGTGCCTCATCCATTCTCCAAAGGCCACTGCATGTACAGGATGCACAGGCATACACACAGGCAAAGCGCCCATACACATAAAATAAAAACAAATAAATCTTTTTAAAAATGAAAAAAAAAACCCAAAACTGTTCTATGAGAATGTAGACAAAAGAAACCCTATCTCCTGTTGGTGGGAGTGTCAACTAGTCCAGCCACTGCAGAGTTTCCTCAAACTAAAAATAGGGCTAGAGATCTAAAAATATGGTTTAGCGGATAAGAATGGTGCTGGGCTTTCGGAGGACCCAGGTTCCGGTTGCCAGGCTGTGTACAACTGTCTGTAACTCCACTTTCAGGGGACCCCCTAAAGCCCTTTTCTAGACTCCTGAGTTAGCAGGTATATAGGCATATATGCAGACATTCACACAAACACATAAAATAGTAATAAATAAAAAAGAAAACTTAAAAAAAGTCTTGAATGCAGGCTGTCGGATGTGTGTATAGCCCATTCCAGAGAGCTGAAGTACTAAGAATTCAGGGTAGAGGGTCTACATGGACTCAGCCTACAGAACTCTTGACCTTTGCTGAGATCATTTTAGAGCACTCCTATTATTCCCCCCTTCTTTAGCAAACCTTTCCCTTTGTCTCTTTCCCCAAAACAGTCAAAGTCAGTAACAATTCTTATACCACCCTCAAACTTCTTGTCTCTGCAGAGGTTGGAAGAGTAGATGCGTCCTCTCAGCTCTTGTTGTCTCTGCAGAGGTTGGAAGAGTAGATGTGTCCTCTCAGCTCTCGACTGTAAGAGCAGCCACCGCCACCACAACACATTCCTTTTCTCTTCATGAACTCTTTAAAAACATTGTTTTATTTTATGTGTATGAGTGTTTTGTCTCCATGTATGTCTATGCACGACATGTGTTCCTGGTGCCCTTGCAGGCCAGAACTGGAGTTCTGGATGGTTGTGTGTTCCATGTGGGTGCTAGGAATTGAACCTGGGTCCTCTGGAAGAGCAGCCAGTGCCATAAACCACTGAACCATCTTTCCAGGCCCATAACAAAATTTTAATAGTGTTTACCATGGGTCAGATACTGTTTTAGGGGGAAAATAGACATAGACAGATACTTTCTTTAATTGTCAAACATTTTGGAGTAACTGTAATTATTCCCATTTTAAAGGAAGCAGGCATGGAGAATTTAGTGAACAGTCCTGATTATCCTCCGAGTCAGTGCAAATTAGGACTCAGGCTCAGCCAGCCTGGCTTAGCCTATGCTTTTCACTGTGACGTATCACCGTTTGCTCTAGGGTTTCAATCACCAGGCCACAGCCAGTTTTGCTTCTAACTCTGGGTCCTGGCTGAAGTCTGTCTTTGGATTTCTCTCTCTCTGTCTCTGTCTTTGTCTCTGTCTCTCTCTCTCTTTCTCTCCTTATAAACTTTCCCCATCTGTCCTTTCCTTTTCTTTTTGGACTAAGCAGAGTTATGACACATTTAGTTTCTAGACGTTAATTCGAATTGTGCTTTCAGTCTTGTGAATGCTTCTGGGTAGCCATAACTTCGAGCTCCCCATCCCTTCAGAACCCTTCAGACTTTTTTGTTGACTAAAAACACCTGCCACTCCCAATAGCTCCATCTCCTCATAGCTTGCACAATGAAATCTACCTGACTTGAAGCTAGTTCTCCGGTGGAATGCTGTCTTCCTTGTCAGTCAGTTTTCCTCTTGCAGAAATCCAGTGACTATCTGCACTGGAGATCTCACTCACTGATGTTTCTACGGTAGTCTTCACAGATCTGAAACCCACCATTTGCATTGTGGGTAAGACAATTTTAGCTGCTTTGTTAGGTACACAATTGTTGAATAGTCTTTGGTGACAGGTATGCGATAATTTTTGACACCGGAGCAAAGTCATTTATAACCAAGCATGTTCCATTTATTTGTATTTTGACTAAGGTTCTCGAGATAGAAATGGGAATAACATCACAATAATAAGTCACAATTAAATTATAGAAATGCTAATATAGTAATAATTGTCAAGGAAATTATGATAGGATAAAAAACAAGATGCAGCTATGAGAAGGAAAATTTAAGAAATCCTAGACGATGTAGGGAAGGGGAATCATATGTTTTAGGGAAAAAAACCACTTATATTTGAAGAAAAAACTGAGTGGGTTGGAAGTATTCCGTTGCAGCTTATCTCTTGTTATAACAGGAAATAAACAGACAAAATGAAGTTAGCCCGCGGGACTCGATGTTCTCATGGGTTTCTTGGAATCTTGCAAAGAGGAGGGACCATATGGCAAGAAGTACCTTTGTGACAACATGGGCTCAGATGGAATCTCAAGGATTATAAATCCTCTCGTTTCATCTCATAATTTGATGAACAGCTGGTATCAGGAAGTATAGCATTGCACGATTAAGTGCCTGCATTTCTTTTTTCTTTTTTTTTTTTTTTTTTAGTAACCTTTTTAGCAGCATCCGGGGTTTGGCTCCTGGAAAAGGGAACATGGAACTACTCCAGCATCATCATTAATCTGCCTCAGTTGGGCAGTCTTCCCACATGGGGACCATTCATAATGGTCTGCTACAGCGATCTGTCACCCCATGGGGGGGGGTACATGGAGCAAGACACTGAGTAGCAGAGGCATATGCACCAGTCAGAATTCTGACTGAAGGAAACAAGGAGAAGAAGGAAGGAAGGATCCCATGTTATCCATGCACGTAGTCCAGAAGAGGCCAAGTGATTGATTACATGCCTACCGCGAGGTCTTATACAGGCATGAAGGAGAGCGAGAGATCCAGGGAAGAGAGTAAACCAGCGGTTTTGGCAGTGTATCCAGTTAAATACCCTTCCTGTGGTGTCCTTAAAGGATCTGTTGAAGACAATGGGGCCCCTGAGAGCACCGGTACGCTAGCTGTAGGATGCCTGCTCATGTGCCACAGGTTGTACTGAGAGGGCCAAGTGAGCTAGGAGGTCAAGTGTGAACATGTTCCACACTTCCTTCCTGTGACGGCTGCTGAATGCTATGCCCTCTTCCAGCCCGTCTTCGCCCGTCTGTTATACCACTCCATGCTGCAGACATGCCGAGTGACTTTGCCCTTAAGAACTTGGGCCCATCTGAAAGAGGAAGAGGTGAATGCCAGTTGATTTATTGGATGAATGAATGTATGCATGAATGAATAATCGTTCACATGCCCCAACACTTTCTTATCATGTCAGCCTGTTAGCATCAATCCTAGCTCCTTGATTACTGTGCTCCTCTCCTCGAAGCAGAATTGTAAGAGGGCAGTAGCAGGTGAGGTCGACAGAGAAGACATATAACGAGAGAGAGAGAGAGAGAGAGAGAGAGAGAGAGAGAGAGAGAGAGAGAGAGAGAGAGAGAGAGAGGATGGGAGTTTTATGAATTCCTTTATTTAAACCCGAACTTAGCCCAAATAGTCTGCTTTTACTGATACATCAGTTGTTTACATTTTGCGCTTGCTTAGAACATTTTCAAAGGAACCCAAAAAGCGTGTTTTTAAAGCAATGTTCAGGCTAGCAGATGTTAAGAAATTCAGACTGGGAAACTTGTTGAAATCACATGGAATAGTCAGTGTTGCTTAGTCCTTCAGCTCTCCCAGGGGTAAGTGGAGCTGATGTCAGTCAGCGCAGCTGCAGCAGAGACAGAAAGGGGTGACTACTGAAGGGACAAGGAAGGCAACCTCCTTTTGACATCCCTGGGGAGACGCTCACTCGGGAGGCAGGGAGGGTCTCACGGCTCAGGGACAGCGACTGCATTGTGCCAGTAGACAACAGGAAGTGAGCACAACCAGACCCCTCCTCAGTAGACACACACACAGACGTAACCTATGGCTACACGTCTGCCCTTGAGTGACCGGCCAGTGCCATTAGGACCCAGGTCAAAAGGTCGTAGCGTGACAGAAAATGGAGCCTTATTGAATGAAGGAGAAATACAAAATTCTTTTGTTTGCTTCACTCTGGGGTTTGTATAGCTCCTGTGATGCCATCACGGAGTCCAGAGTGGGAAGGAGAAGCTCCTGGTTTACCCCAGCCGGAGACAGGCCATCGGAAATTCAGTTCAACACGCAGGGAAAGCACAGCGACAAGAAAGACGCCCCCAGAAGCCAGGCTCTTTCCTGCGTGTGTGTGGGGGGGGGCGGGGCGGTACAGAGGTCGTCTCTCTGATCTCCATCAGAAGCTGCCTTCATCTCTGCAGCATGCATTGTAGTAGAAGGACGGATTCTGAGACTCTTCTGACTTCCTTCCCCAGTTCCCAAGGTGTCCTCATCCACGGATCCTGAGAGCCTATTCCACAGCGGTGTAGAAAAACTCAGACACACATGCTATACATACTTAAGTACATCTATATACAAATCATGTACAAAAAGGTGTGGAAACATGACACATATCCGACAGAGTGCTTCACTTTACAGACAAGGGCTTCAATTTGTTTTCTCATTTCTTTTCTCAAGCTCTGCGCAGTTTTGAAGTCTGGAGAATTTAAAATTTTTTTAACCAGAATTTTCTTCCGGGTAAAAAGTTGTAACCATAAAAAAGAGTTTTCTCTAATCCATTCTATAATTCTGTTGATAAAAATAACAGTTGGGGAAGGACACTATATCCATTTAACTTAGAAAATATGTATATGTAATTTTGGGCGTTTTCTCCAATTCCAAATCTGGACCCTTGATTGCCACGTGCTTTCTGATAGGTTTGGTCTGAGCTGCAAATGGTTCCTTTATTGTATCAACAACTAGGGAGCTCCCGCCTTTCAAATTGAACTGTGCGCTGAAGAGAATCAAACAAGTTTGCCTAGCGCATGCCTTTTTAAATATGGTTTCCGAAACCTGCCTTAAAGCAGTCGTGAGTTTGTGTCTCTTTACACCCTTGTGAAAACTCCGCAGGCCTTCAGAAAGGAAGCTCCCGGCCGCTTGCAGGCGCTGGGCAGCCTGAACACCCTCCTGGGAGATTGATGAGCCCTCTTAACCTTGGTGCGGAGATGGAGACTCAGAAACAAAGTGCCCCGGGGGATTAAGAGGAAGTCAGTGTCAGCACCAGGATTAGAATTCACACTTGCCTGGTTTCTCAGCCCAGGGACCAGCTCCCCCGTGGATCTTAGCTTTGTCTCCCTCCGAGTGAGGAGGGGACAGGGTCTTTCCCCATGTGGAAAGACCCCTGCTATTCTCAGGGCTAGGCCTTGTAGGAAGGCCCTTCCTTTTAATAAATCTCAGAGCCGGGAAGTAACTTTGAGGTGATTTATTCTAATCTCCTCACTTTATAAGTGAGAAAAAGGCCATAAAAATGCTAGAAACAGTAAGAATGCCCAGCTTGCAGTAACACAATAGGGAAGCAAATTGGTGTGTTGCAAAGCCTGGATGGGGAGGATTTGGGGGCCTGGCTTTGAAGCCTGGCTTTGCCTCTGATTGAAAGCAGAAAGCAACATTGCCTTTGGTGTTTTCTGACAAGCAAACATGCAAAGGTACCTAAGCTTTTGGGGGCACGCTTCTTACATCTCTTCCTCTCCCGTAGGGGTCTTAACGGCAGTTATGCACGGACAGCTTTTGTTCATAAGACAAAAAATGACCTTCAAATGGCCCCTTGTAAATGTTTAATCACAAATCAGCAGAACTGTATGGGACTTCACTCTTGGAATTTCCTTGAACTTGCTATGGGGAACCGGATTCTAAAGGCAGAGTTGCCCAGAGCTGTCAGTGGTATCTTTCTCCTAACTTAGTTGAAGTTCCCACAGAGCGCGGAGGGCAGATCGTGTCACGAAGTTCTGGGAGGTGTTGTCAGCGCGCGTGGGTACTTATGCTGGCACATGATTGCCAAGCTTCCTGTGCGGAACTTGACTCTCTAGTCCTGGTCTTGTTAGTTAGCCCTCCCCGAGCCCTTTCCCTTGCCACTCGCCTTGGACGAGCCTCCCCTTTCCTAACGAGCCTCCCCTTTCCTAACTAGACTCCCAACATGCTCTTTGTGCTCCCTGGGCTCGCTCGGCATCCTTTGCCTCATTTCCACCCCGAGACAGGCAATTCATCTTAGTGAGTCTGAGGACCCGGGGCCAGGTCTCCTTTGACTCTTCCATTCTGAAGGCCACATGCCTTGACAGGGTGGTGAGGCACACGGGCGCAGGACGCCTCTGCCAGGGGATAGGAGTCCTTCCTGCCTGCTGGAGAGGTGCCTCCCTCTGTGTTTTAAGACTATAAAAACAAAAACCAGGACGACAACAACAACAAAATCCTGGACTGCGCTCCAGAAGGAAGGATTAAGAGTAGGCAGGACTGGAAGGAAACATTTTTGTTTAAATAGGCCTCAGAGCCTAATGGGATTGTTATGATAATAATGATTTAGCATTGCTTAAGTCCTGCGTCCCGGGCTGGCTCTTTCTTTACAAAGCCTCCTTTAATTCTCCACAGAGCTTCCTGAGGGCGGCTGGGTACCGCAGCCGTCCTGCAGACGGAGGACTGGGGGGGGGGTTGGGGGTGGGCAGGGTCTTACAAGCCCGATGTTCCTTTTGTCTTCTTCTCTCAGGCCCTAGGATCTGCCACCTGTGGCCCGAGAAGGTCAGCTTCACCGTCTCGGTACTCTGGCCTCAAAATCCAGGTCGACAGCGTGCACCACACACTGTCTGGAATTCCGTGACACGTGTGTCCCACACCCACGCCCACGAACCAGTGCAGTGTGCTCCACCGGGTTGATGGCTGCGGTTCGGCGGTGATGCCAGATGAGCCACCCGTTCCGAGGGACACCGCTGAGAGTCTGACGCAGCGGCTTTGGTGTCAGATTTTGTAATATAGGAAAGGAAGATCGGTTGGTGCACGGCCCGGAAGGAAGCAACATTTTCATCAGCCCCCAGGGAGGCCTTTTGTGTCCCTTTGGGGATTAAAGGCACCGTGGATTCTCCAGTAGCAACTCACTGTCGCTGTTAAACCTGGTCCCTATTCAACTCAGTGCCGACTACCCAGAGCGGAACTCTTCTACCCGTCTCTACTTCCTGGGTTCAGAAACCCCCTCTGGCTTGGATTGTTCTCATCTCTCTGAGTTTTCACAGGTGGGCAGTTGGACGCTGTTTTCAAGGGTTTCTCTGATGACAGCTTGTGTCTCTCAGGGCTGGCCAGAGTCCTTTAAAAGCTCTTAGTGGGTAGTGCGGTGAGGTCGCCAAGCGCCTATAGATTCGAGAGCATCTTCGGCCCCAGATGCTCTTATGTCATTTTCTACGTCTAGGCTATTCCCCACCCCCACCCCCTCTCACAGGCCAGGCACAGCCTGTCAGCCTGGAGCTGACCTCTCCGTGGAGAAGTTAAAGGAGACGCGGAAATCCTCTCTGGTTGAGCAATATCCATTATTACTCACCCCATCTAAGAAAGGGCAGCACTTTCCTTTGGTCTTCAGCCAGAACCTGCTGGGTTTAGAAATGAAAAGAATGTAAAGAATGCTTATTTTTTTTTTCCCTCTCAGCCGCAAACGCTCTTGTGGCCTTAGGTTTAGGAAGGAGGGCAGAAGGTGGGCCCGGGCTAGCATCCAGGGTGGTGGTACTGAAGGGTGACTGATACACCAGTGAACCTCTTTCTAGTTTCTTCTGCAGTCTGTCAGTTTCCGCCTTCAAAAACAACCGAGTGGCATTTACAATTCGACTCCCCCTCCAGCGTGAGTGAGGGGCGTGAATGTTTAGGTCTTCTTTATGCCTGGGCTCCTGAAATAGTGTTAGCATCAAGTCAATGTTGGCTGGTGTATGAACTAGATTATAATGACCCACTTTCAGTATGAAATCACTTAGAATTCATCCCAGTTGCTGAGCAGGCCACACCAGGCTCCTCCCTCCGCTACCTATCATCAGGCACCTGCTTGACTGGGCACCCCAACGGTTACAGGCGTTCTGTTGTATTACTGAGCCCGGGGTCAGAAGGAAGGTAGGGGTGGGCCCTGGGGGACTATCTCAAGCCCTAAATTGCTCACAGCATAAGGTTTTGTGTCTTAGGACAATAAGAATTTGGAAGGTGCCATCCTCCCTATCCGAGAGTTATAAAAGCCACTGTCTTTTTTTTTTTTTGTTTTTGTTTTTTGTTTTGTTTTACGAGACAGGTTTTCTCTGTATTGTTTTGGAGGCTGTCGGTATAGCCTGGCCTCGAACTCACAGAGATCCACCTGCCTCTGCCTCCCGAGTGCTGGGATTAAAGGCGTGGGCCACCACCGCCAGGCAAAGCCACTGTCTTTTACCAAATCAACATGCTGGCCTGTTCTCTGTGCCAGTGACCTTCCTGCAGGGGTTGTATATACTAAAGATTCCTTTGATTTTACTAGTTTCTGGTTTGTTATTACCTCACAACAGCGCAATAACTGTGGTTAACAGCAGAAGAAAACTCTTGAATGAAAAACACTTGGCTTTCCTTCATTTCAGTTGCTTTTAGAATACAGTTTTTCAGAGGTAGAAAACCAAAGGGAAATCACAGTTTTTCTTATTATTTGTGATTAGGACTTAGCGTTATTGGGGACTTAGCAAGCTCAGTTCTTCTTATCCTCAGAAAACTGTAAACTATACCTTAAGTTTATACTCGGCCTTAGTTCCTCAGGAAGTTTGTATTTCAGGAATAGTAATTCAAAATTGGGGGAAATTGACTTCACCACAATCAAGACAGCCAAACGCCTCTCCAAATAAAAATTAATAGCGTTCCCTGTGGGGCATGATGGTTGACTGCCCAGATGTTTAAACTGCTATAGTTATATCTGTTCACACTGTCACCATTCCTTCTAGCCTTAAACAAGCACTAATTACTTTTCATCTCCATAGACTTGTCTACAAGTGAAATCATATAATATGTGATCAAGATCTCTCATGATTGGCTTTCTTTCATGTATTGTGATAGTTTCAAGGTATATCCATATTATAAGATATAGGAGTGCTTCCTTTTCAAGGACAAACTTCTACTCTATGGATATATCAAATTTTGTTTATTCATTTTATCTGTTGAGACTTGAGTTGTTTCTACCTTTTGGCTTTTATGAATAACCCCACTATTATGGGTTTTGGCATAGACACATATTTCCAGGATTTCTGTAGATTTCTTAGAGTAGAATTGATGGATAATTTGAAATGGTGGCTAATCTACATTGTCAATTTACTGGGGTTTAGAATCAATATGGGAATGTGCCTTTGGATGAGGCTATAAAGGTTTAAATAAGTAAGGATAACCCACCCTAAATGTTGGCAGCATCCCATGGACCAGAGTCTCAGACTGCACAAAAAGAAAAAAAAAACAATCTGAACATTTGCATTCATCTCTTCCTGTATCTGAAACAGACACAAAATAAGCAGCTGCTTCAGGATCACGTTGCCATAACTTCTTGACATGAAGAACTTTATTCCCTCCAGTTGCAAGATGAAACAAATCCTTGCTGCATGTTGCTTCTGTTCAGGTATTTGGTGGCAGAAATGAGAGACATTAGTAATTCATTTGTTAAGTCTACTCTGAACCTTTTAAGGTCTGTTAGATGAACTTCCCACATAGTATATATCATTTGCATGCTGTTTTAAGGAACCTGATTCTTCTACACCCTCACCTTCTCTTGCTGTTAATAAATCCTTTGATTCTAAACAACCCAGTAAGTATGAGCTAGCTACCTATTGAGGTTTGAATTTTGAGCTATTTGATAATGACATCAAGCATCTTTTTATGCTATTGATGATTTATATATTTTTTCTTTTGGAAAAAACAGATCCTTTACATATTTTTACAGTTGGGCTATAATGCTTTGTTTTTTAAATGATGGAATTATAAAGCTTCTTAAAATGTTCTAGATACAAGGTCCTAGATATTACAGTAGGTGGCTTGGTATTTAAAATAAAGTCTTATTTTTACTTGTTTGCCTTAACCTGGTCTATTTCCAGTTTGTACTAAAGGGTGGCCAAATATAAAACAAAACAGGAAAAAGCAGATATTGAAAATCCCCCCAAGGGATTGTGCTGTATCGTTTCATTTTCTGGGTTTATTTTCCTCTTCTGCAATCTTGAAGAAATCTGGGAGTATGATTCCAAAGGAGATACAGACATCTCAACCAAGAAATCAAAAGAAACCTTCAGATTACAGGGAAACACTTGATCCCTCCTCCCCTGGAAGCAAGCTCACCTGTGTGCCATGCTGTCAGAGGGAGAGAGACCAAGGGCTCTGACCCTGTGCCCCTGGCATCACAGGTGGAAAACAGCACGAGAGATAACTTGGATGAGATGCGGCTTAGGGCACTCTACAGAGCCAGCTTGTAAATTTGTCTATTTATGAGTGTCTTGCAGGTATTCCAAATATCTGTGGACAGAGCTAATGCTAGAAGGAGGCGGGACGTACCAGTGCTCTTCACAGATGCCATTTATTAACAAGAGGCATGATAAACAAGTGCATTGTGCACTGTTTCCTCCTCTGCATTCCTTTTCATGTTCCTGAGTGCAAATGTGTGCACACATATGAGGCTTCATGGACTTGCCTTTTTCTCACAGTCTTTCTCTCCTGCTTTCATGACAGCATGGCTGTCAAGGAGACCTTTGAGAATGCGAGAGAGACCTTGGGCCTTCTCCCTAGGAGTGGATTCAAAGCAGATGCTGCTCATCACTCTTGTCCCAGCGTGCTGGGAGGGAGCAGTGACATTTGGGTTACCTCTCCACACCAGCAAGCATTAGCCGAGCAGGGCAAATTATTTATTTCTCATTAAAATTGCCTACCCAGAAACCTTAAATGTCATAACCATGAACTTGCACTACATTAGGGTGACTAACAGCCATATGTGGCATTAAATGACTTGAGTGACAAATTGTGGCTTCGTTGGCCTGGGGGGAAAACCCAACACGACAACTCATGTTTTGGATTAGATGGCTTATTTAAGGTCAAAAGGGGGAGCAGGTGAATTAGCTGAGGCATCAAGGGATTTGAATACCCTTAATTAAGTGCTCACTTTTGCAGAGTTCTGCTTTTTTCTTTTTTTTTCTTTCTTTTCTTTTTTTGAAGTCCCTACTTACTCATAATTTAACACTGTCATCTCCCTGGTTACCTATTGCCACTGGTGACACCTGTTCTGAAATGTCAAGAGTGCTCTGTCAAACAGCTTGCATGGAAATGCTCTGCAGCTCTAGATGGAAAGAATACCATGGCATGTGACCTTTGGGTCCCTTTAGCACTCCTGGAAATCAGCTGGAATGAGATGGTTTTCTTCCATGGGTGGTAGTCAGTGTGGAAAAGACAAGTGTGGTTTAAGCTCCAACAAGCTTAACTTTTTTCCTTTTTACATGGAAAAAGAAATCTTGCCTATATTTGCTATGTGTGTAAAAGTCTTTTACAGCATAGACAAATCATTTGGGGAAAAATGGGAATTATTGTTCTCCTTGTCTCCCTCAAGATATTTAATTGATATACACAGGTTCGCAGTCATTTAGAATTCATACGCCCGTAACATGGAGTGAGGAGGATACTGAATGTTAACTGAGTCTTCTATGTTTTAAGAAGAAAAGACGCCTGATTTTTTTCTGCAGGACCCGTCCATAACCTTTGTTTCTTACCCTTTCCTGGCATTAATGTGCAGATGGTGTGGTGGTTCATAGCTTGACCCAAAAACTCATTGACTTGGGCCAATAGTTAATCATTCTGTGTTTTATTTTCATTGGTTAAAAAAATGAGACTATGTCCTCCCTACTGGCTTTTACAATGCCTACAAGTTTAGATACTGGGTAAATGTCATCAATAGTACCACTCTCATGAGGACCCTGCACTACTGACCTATATAAGGTGTGAACATCAGGGAAATAGTGACGTGGACTTGACGGGTATAGCCAACTGCTTTCCAGTTGGAAAGGCCTGTTGTATAGGAGGAATTCATGTCTGGTACAACAGAAGCTACTGGTAAATGGATACTATGCATCCCTCAAATGGCCTCCTTAATGTTATGTTTATGCTCACAGAATAGTGTGCTGTTGTCAGCTTTGCTTAGAGAAGCTCCCTTGGGTAGTGGGCAGTGGTTACTGCAGAGACATCTGGACAAAGTACTGAGAGCAAGTGACTGTTCCATGGTGTGTGTATTAAAAGTGACGTCGGCATTACCCCCTCCAAGGCTCAGAGGACACCCTAGAATAATTGTCAGAAAGAATGTAAGAGTCAGGGGAGAGCGCTGCTCGGGAGGCAGGAGCAGCCAGATCTCAGTGAGTTCAAGGACAACTTGGTCTACAGAGCGAGTTCCAGGACAGTCAGGGCTACAGAGAACCCTGTCTCAAAAACCAGCCAACCAAACAACCAAAAAACCAAAACCACCAAACAAACAAACAACCAAAACACCAAAACCAACCAACCAAACAAACAAAGAAGTGGAGTGTTACAGAACACTTGTCTTTCAGATGTGAGATGGCTGATGAACTTTTGAACTCTCAGCATCTTGGGAATACCTCACAAGACCTACAGAAGATCTGGCTTGTCGACATTCCATCCTGAAGTGGGAAGGGACTCATGGGGCCATACCCCGCCCTGAGGATTTAGACAGTTGATGGTTATTGGGAGAGAGTCCCTTTTCCTCCCAGTGGTACAGACACAGGTAACTTACCCATGGTCCTATGAATAAGTCTTCACCCTGGGCTCGGGAGCTGGTTCAGCAGCTAAAGGTGCTTGCCACCACACCTAATGATCTGAGCTTGATACCTGCAAACCACATGGTGGGAGAGGATCAAGTCTCATGAGTTGTTGCGTGACTTACACGTGTGCACCATGGCATTTGAACACATGTACACATGCGAATAAATATAACTAAATATGGATGTATATGCCTTAAAAATCCTCTTTCTGCATTCCTGTAAACTGATTAAACTCATTGTATCATACACACACATAAAAGACATACAAATAGTAGTGGAACTAATTAGGAAAAGGAAGGAATCAGGAGAGCAGGAGGGGGACAAGAGACAGCCACTGAAATTGGATGAATATATCATGAAATCTTTTGTGAATAATTAATATGTGTTTAATATATGCTTTTGGGTTTGGTGTCTGTTATTGTGATAAACACCATGACCTAGAACAACTTGAACAAGCAAAGGGTTGATTTCAGCTTTGAGGGAATGTGAGGCAGGAACTCAGAGCCGTAACCCGGAAGCAGGAACTGAAGCAGAACCATGGAGGACTGCGGCTTATATTGGCTTGCTCAGCTCCCTTTCTTATACAGCCCAGGCCTACCTGCTCAGGGATGGTACCACCATAGTAAGCCGGGCCCTCCTCATTAAGTAACAATTTAGAAAATGCCCACACATGACCCAGACACTGCCACAGTCTGGGTTGATGTCCATGGTTCCTGTTGCCCTTGGGGGCTGTGCAGATGCCCAGGATCTGAACAGCTACCTGAGACCATGCTGTGTCAGTGGGCCATATTGATGTGGGTGGCCTGTGCTGCTACCAGTGTCACAGTGACATCTGGGCCAAGCTGCCACCGAGGGCCACGGCTGATCCCATGGTCCTGCTGCAGCTGGGGTCTGTGATGATGTCCGTGGTCCGTGTTACCACAGGTGGTCATAGGAATCGTGTGTGTTGAAATCGGAGAGACAAGCTGAACCAGACCTGTCCCTTACTGGCCCTGGGATAGCTGGCCCTGCCTGTCGATGGGCACCACAGTAGGAGACCTGGCGCCCTCACTCAGGAGAGATGGCTCCAACGACATGGGCCTAGGAGAGCTGGTTCTGCCCTTAGCCCAAGGAGGCAGTCCCGGTAGCCTGGACTGACCGGTTGGGCTACCACCCAGACCCACATCCTGGGTCTTGGATTTGTCTATCCAAACGTCTACTCCATGTATGACCTGGTGGAACGTGTGAAGGGACTGGTCCTGAGGAAACATAGCCACAGGATCTCCATGACTCAAGGCAGCAGCAGGATATCTGAGAGGAGTTTTGGTGAGGGTCCAGTGATGATGGTGTGCCAGAGGCCTTGAACCAGACCAACGACTCATTGCAATGAATATTTTGTGGGTAGGGCTGATTGGGCAAAAGGGTATACTGTGTGACACACTGCAGTTCCCAATGCCACTAGGATGAAGATGTATTGGAAAGATGGAGGAGTAAGGTGACTTTTTAAAAAAATTAATGTTGGGGGGCCATGCTTCAGGGATGAGGGGCAGATATGGTGGATTGGGGTGCATGGTGTGAATTTCCCAAAGAATCAATAAAGGATTATACATTTTTTCTGAAGAAAATGCCCACAGGCCAACTGATAAAAGTAACCCCTCAACTGAGATCTGTCTTCCCAGGTACGTCTAGGTTTGTGTCCAGCTGACATAGTTAACTATGACAGTATATTAACACAAACTCAAAAGAGAGATTATGTACATTATACTGTTACTTCTATTTAAAGATGCAATTGTTAATTTGAAAGTGTCTTAAAAAGCAGATGAGGATAGACAACGGAAACCAGCATGTGATTGAATAATCAACCTCACAAAGCCTTCTCCTGAGCTGTGTCTTTATCGGCACCCTAAGGTGATTCTGCTCAATAGTAGGACGGTTAGGAATGCTGCTGCCTTCAGCACAGGGCCTTAAATGTGAAAAGGGTTGCTTGACTCATACAACACGAGTCTGAAAGCAAATGATTGCTCTAGATAACGACATCAGGGACTCCTGTATTTCTGGTCTTTATGGTGAAGTTATTGACTGACACCAAGCATCTCATCTTTATTACTGAGCCAAGAGGTACCAGAAGACAGGAGGTGGGATCACCAGAGTCAGAACTTTCCTCATAAATCCCGTCAGACTTCTGCATCCACCTTATTCGTAAGGTGTCATATGACCCCTGGGAAATTTAATAACTTCATGGACAATGCTGCTGAAAGAATTGTAGAAGGCAGAGAAGAGTCCCTACAGTAGTCTTTCTCTCAGGAAAGAAAAATGCTATAATTTAGAGGATGAGGGAAGGAAATGTTTTACTCACTAGCTTGTGTCCTTGAACTTCTGCACAAAATATGGTATCAATCATTTTCTTAGTGTCAATTTGGGCACTCGGCTCTACAAACAAACTTGTCAGCCCTGGCAATGAGATATGTATGTAGTGGGACACACCTCTTCCTCATGACCCATGGAGAAAAAACAGGGCTGCCTGGGTAAGGATAGCTGTCAGATGGTTACTTGGGCCATGGAGAGAAGTTGTAGATATGTTTATAGATATGTCTTGGTTAGGGGCATAAAGGATCCGATCTCAACATCTGACTATTATATCCTATGTGGAGCTCCTGCATTGGGGCCATTTTCCAGGGGGCACGCCAGGCCATTCCATGTTTTCAACTCAATGCCTGTCCTGAAGTTCATTCACTTAACTTGTTCTTGAGTTTCATGTATCAGCAGCTTCAAACAACTCTCCCCCAGCCCTTGACCAACAGAGCCAGATCAATAACCACACCCCAGAAACTCAAAGAAGCTCATACTACCACTGTCCTAGGCAAGAGGAACACACCGTCCACTCAGCGTTGTGCTAGAATCTACAGTGTTTTAGGATCACCCTTTAACAGCACTCTCTTTCACTCAGTCCCTGTCTACGCCATCCCTAAAGCAGATCCATTAATTCAGTGATGAGATTACAGGCCTTCTCATGCCTGCCCATTTAGAGTTATAATTGCTTCTTAATTTGCTTCCTGTATTCTTCAGGTGAAGGAGAGTTGATCCAGTGAGTTCTACATGGCGTTAAGGCTCAGGAGCCAATATAAGGATTGGTGATCATTAAAAAGAGCCTCTTCAGTTACTCCCTAGGCACTGGGGGAGAGATCACAGGATGGGTTTGAGTGTCACCATATCTACTGCAGAATCAGAGCAGATGAGCAGGTCAGGCATAGAAAGTCTGAGAAATGGGTCTAAGTCAAGCTTTATTTTGGTATCTATGGTCTCAGTGTAAACTCAGATTCAGTGCCCACAGAGAAATTATTTTCTTTATTGGTGGCAGTGAAGCAGGCAGAAGCAACACCCACACTTAGCTATGTGATAAAAGAGGTATCCAGTTTTTCTCTTATCTAAGCGGCTTTGTTGTTGACAGTTGATTAGTGTCTGGTTGGGGGGCAGACGCATGACTCTATCTCACAAGGCCGTCAGCATCCATTTATATGCCTCCAGAACGCTTTTGTGGGTCAGACCATTATCTGACACTTCATTTCCAAATTAGGTACCTTGTATTTTATTAGATTACACTTACAGTTTTTCCTACCTTTTCTCTCTTTTCTCCATTTTATTTGACCATTCTGTAATTAAGAATTTTGTCTGGTAAGCCCACTTATTGTGTTCATTTTAAAGATCAGTTTGTTTTTCTCTATAATCTCTCTCTCTCTGTCTCTCTCTCTCTCTCTCTCTCTCTCTCTCTCTCTCTCTCTGTGTGTGTGTGTGTGTGTGTGTGTGTATGCATGCATACATGAATCTGTACCAGTGGGAACCCAAAGCCTTGTACATGTTAGATAAGCACTCTGTCGCTGAGTTATATCCTAAGTCCCCCTTTAATCTTGTTTGGAGACAAGCTTGCACTAAGTTGCCCAGGCTAGCCTTGAATTCACTCTACAGGCTAGGCAAGACTACACTCTACACTCTTAGTCTACGAAACACTTGTTTTGTTCTTTAGGCCACATTGAGTCCCAGTGCTAGACACTGGTGAGCAACGCTGAGAAGACTCTGAGGGAAACTGCCCAATGGAAGCATCTGAATAAGAGCTGGAAGGTTCTTTACATCTCAGGAACCTTCAGATATTGGCTTCTGTTCCAATTATAACTTAGTTCCTATCTTTACACTACAGATGGGGACCCCTTTTTATTTTGGATTATAATTAAGCAAATGAGATCGCCGTTATCTGGTTTTGGTTTCTAGAGTACTCAGACCTGTAGCCACAAGGAGTACAAACTCTTTTCAAATGATCACGTTCTGAAAGGGACTCCAGGAAGGAACTAGGGATCAAGGGTGGAGGGGGCTGGGCTGGTGACAGAGGCCAGGGAGTCCTAGGCAGACTGCTTCAGTGTTCTGACCTGTGCCAAACTGAGCTACACAAGGGAAAGGAAGGCGTCAGTTTGGGTGGTGTGCAGAGGCAGCACCGGAGAAACCAGGTCGGAGCCTGTCTCGCTGCTCCTTCTGGACATCGAGATGCCTTTCCACAGACAGCAGGCCCCAGAAGAGGAGGACTGGCAGGAGGAGTGGGCGAGCAGGCTCAGGTGGCTGTTAGCTTTCCTTATTGAAATAAAGGGGGTTTTGGTTGAGATAATTGCTGTGTTTAAGCTAACCAACACAGAGAGTGGTCAATACCTGGTTCTCCAGACATTTCTGCTTCTTGCACTGTTTTTCTTTTGCTGTAGAGAGTGGTGGATATCCTGTACAAGACTAAGGGCTATTTCCTCTGCTACTATTACTTCTCTATTGCACTGCATATGGAAACTGGCCTACCACTGCCAATACTTTTTATAACATTGCCCAAATTGTACAGGTGCCTGTCACTGATAAGAATTTGATGAATTAAGGAACACAGGCTAGTATTATAATTTAAACGTTTTTTTTCACAGATACTCTATCTCTAAAGCAATTTATATTTCTGATTTGTGGGCTTGAGAATTTAGTTTTATTGTGTAGGGATCTTAGATAAGAGTCCTCTCCTGGGGTGCCTGAACCGGCCTTCCCTGCAATCAGATTGACGACTACCTTAATTGCCATCATGAGCCTTCATCCAGTAACTGATGGAGGCAGAAGCAGAGATCCACAGCTAAGCACTGGGCTGAGCTCCAGGAGTCCAGGTGAAGAGAGGGAGGAGGGATCATATGAGCAACGGAGTCAAGACCATATGGGGAAACCCACAGAAACAGGTAACCTGAGCAAGTGGGAACTCACTGACTCCCGACTGACAGCTGGGAACCTGCGTAGGGCCTAGCTAGGCCCTCTGAATGAGGGTGACAGCTGTGTGGCTTGGGCAGTCTGTGGGGCCACTGACAGTGGGACCAGGATTTATCCCTAGTGCATGAACTGGTTTTTTTGGAGCCCATTCTCTATGGAGAATACCTTGCTCAGCATAGACACACGGGGGAGGGTCTTGGTCCTGCTTCAATGTGATGTGACAGACTGTGTTGACTCCCCATGGGAGGCCTCATCCTCTCTGAGGAGTGGATGGGAGCAGGGTCAGGGGAGGTGGGGAGAAAAAGGGGAGGGGGAACTGGGATTGGTATAATAAATAGATCATTTTAAATTAAAAAGGAAAAGAGTTTTTTCCTTCATCCGAATTGACTCACTTGATTTTGAAGCTAAGAAAACTGTTTCCAAGCACAATTTCCTTTGAAATATTTTCTCCTACACAGAGGAGAAAAGCTGACAGCTTTGTCTGTGGCTCCCTCAGAAACTCCTCAGTGCAGTCAGGAGAATGGCCCTGAGTTCTCTTTTGGCTTCTGGTCCCCCATCATTGGTCTTTAGCATTATCAGTGCCTCACAGAGGAAGGCGGGGGAGGGGTGGGAGCTGCATGTTGTGAACATTTATATTCCACTCATCATATTCTACCCTGGTGCCTGAAGAAGACTGACCTTCAAACATTCACGAAACAACTGCAGGGCTTTCTGTCCCACACAAACCGTCTCTAGCAACTGATTGTTGGGCAAATAAAGGAAGTCTGGAATCGCTTCCTTTCAAAACCCTGTGCAGGGCAGTCCTTTTGGTTGTAGCGCCCGGCAGAAGCTTTGGAGAGAGCCTGAAATCTGGCTCGGCTGGAACTCGCGGACTGCAGGCACAGTCTGAGAAAGGACTGTTCCCATGTTCTCCGTCTCAGAAAGATGCTCGGGTGACCGCCCGTACCAGGCCAGGATGCTGAAAGCTGCCAGAGCAGCAGCCAGGAAAAACACTCCCCTTCTTTATTTCTTTTGGATCTGACTTGTCCCGAAACGTCCAGAGACAAAAACCGCTTCGGCTGCTTCAGTAGCAGGACTGGAGCAGCAGCCTGCCGGAGCTTTTCCTAAAGCTGTGATCGACACGTTGTCTCGCTGACCAACGTTCATTCACATGGCCAAACCCACTCGATGCGCAGCTCCTGCGGCTCCGGAGTCTCCACACAGGATCCTGCTCCAAAGAATACAGATTACAGTTTGTACACATTTTCCTGGAAAATTGTCTTCAGAAATGTACTTTGGGGAAGCAGCGATGAGAAGTTTGCTTGAATCAACTATGAGCTCTCTGTATCAAAGGCCTTTGCTCATTTCTGTTTTTAACCAGTGGCTCCTACGAGCATTTTTTAAAAAGCTATACATCATTACATAAAATAAACGCTGGGGCACTTTGGATGCACAGCCTGATTAAACTTTGGGAATGTGTCCTATCTAGCACACTTCAAGGTCATTCCAAAGTCAGTTTGGGATTTCGAATGCCTTAAAAGTCATCTGACTCCTAAAACCCCAAATGAAGGCTGCTGAATGTGGTGACACAAACCCATAATCCCAACGCTAGGGCAGAAGGCTCATGAATTGAGGCCATCCAGGCAATATAGTCAGGGTTGTCTCAAAAAACAAACAAACAAAAACCCAGAAAATGACAACAAGAGAAAGCTGAATTTCCTCACCCATGGAGTGTTCCCAAACAACAGAGGAAGTAAGTGACAATAACGTAAGCGCTATCGGTACACCGAACACCGATGATGTCACGATGCAGAGCCAGAGGCGACATGAGGTGTGGTGTCCACTGGGGTCATGGGAGGAAAACCCTGGGAGCTGAAGCTGGCTCTCCGTTAAAAAATACCTGTGACTCAGGCTAATTACCCTGGCCCACAAGGATCTTATTCTTCTCACTCCTCATCCCTTTTCTGTAGCTCTTATCTCCTCACATTTCCTTCTTTCTTCGGCTCCTGTTGTTTTCTTTGCCGGGGACTGTGGGCCCTTAGCTTTCTTGACTCCTTGGGGATCTGTATTCTTGGTCACCTGCTCTCATGGCTTGGCCGCTGCTGCCCTGTTTGACGTGAACCGTACCTGGGCTTCTGTGCGCAATGTTTTCTCCTATGCAGATGGTGCAAGGAGATATTTGGGTAGAACTGTACTCTATCCTCGAAGGAACCTAACATTCTACTGGCCTTGGAAACATTTTTCGTTGAACCGTATTTCAGACCAGCTTTCTTCACTATGGTCTCAAAACAGTAAAGAAAGCCCCCCCACCTTGGGAAGAAGATGTTATAATGTTTTCTGATGAAAATGAGAGAAGAGGAATACATACTCACCCCTGGCCCTTGGGGCATGTGTTGTTTCATCTGAGGTTCATAGTGGTCACAGTTCTGAGAGAACTGAGGCTTAAGAAAGGTGCACTGAGGCTGGAGAGATGGCTCAGGGGTTAAGAGCATTGGTTGCTCTTCCAGAGGTCCTAAGTTCACTTCCCAGAAACCTCACGGTGGCCCAGAACCATCTGGAATGGGATTTGGTGCCCTCTTTTGTCCTGCTTATGTACAGGAAGGCAGAGCGCACACACACACACACACACACACACACACACACACACACACACACACGGGCCATGGGCTCAGTAGGTACTTATATTTGATGCCAAGGATCCATGTGTTGAATTGCAAGAACCAATTCCACAAGTTGTCCTCTAATCCACACATGTACACAGGCACACACATGCGTGCATGCACGCACACACAACGAAAATACAACAAAAAACAAAGAGAGAGAGAGAGAGAGAGAGAGAGGGAGGGAGAGAGAGAGAGAGAGAGGAAGGAAGGAAGGAAGGAAGGAATAAAGAAAGAAGGCTCAATGGTTAAGTGAACTTAACTGCTCTTGCAGAGGACTGGTCGTCTATTGCCAGCATCTATACTGGGCGGTACTCAACAGCCTGTAGCTCTAGCTACAGAGACTCTGAACCATTCTTCTGGTATCCATGTGGTATCCATTCACACAGGCAAGAACACTATAAAAAGGGGAAACGGACTGAAAAAAGAACAATGGGTTAAGGAGTTAATGTGCTAGATTTCTGAGGGTAGTTAACAAGCTTAGAGATACCTGGTTCCGGAATCATTGTCACTAGCTGTAAGGACAGGGAATACACATTCCCTGTAAGTGTGTACGGGTGAAAGCTTTGTGAATTATGAGGTGATGGAGGTCTGAGTTTACTTGCAGAGAAAATGCTTCCTCTAGATAGCTTAGAGTCTACATTAAGCCTCTCACATTTCTCATTTTGGGAAGTACTACGTTGGCTATACTTCCTGCCTGGCTACTGGCCAATTAGTGTTTTATTAAGCCAATATGAACAATAAATTTTTACAGTGAACACGAGCGTTATCCCATATCACTCTCATTGAAATCACCAGAGTCACAGTAATGAGAAGATATGCAAATAAAGTAATCATATGCTAAAATGATGATCCATGCTCTCTGATCTAAGATGATCACACCATTTGGGAACATCACACTTGCTTCTAAGTTAGGTGAATTAGAGAGATGTTGAAATGCAAGAATTCTATAAGATAGTAAAGAACCCTGGAGCCCAAAGCTCTTGACAAATGGTTCAAAGAATTTAGGCTAATTGGCTTTGAAGAGAGTAGTAGTCAAATATTAAATAGTATTCAAATATTAAATATATATTTATATATGGATATTTACATATCTAAATAATATATCTGTATATCTTAAATATTTGAGGCTGGTTGCTGTTGTTGTTTTCCTTGAACTCACTCTGATATAGAAGTGAATACTTTACATTGGCATGGATTGTTGGTTTGTTGACACAAATTTAAGATCAATGTTGTTATACTGGATTGCTGCTTCCATTCACTACAGGGCAAAATGGGATGCCTTGTTGTTATTCTTGAGTGCTTCCTAATAAATCTTGATATCCTTTTATTTATGCCTTCGTGCATCCACATTATCTGACCTACATCACTCTGTAGACCAGGCTGGCCTTGAACTCAGATCAACCTGACTCTGCCTTTCGAGTGCTGGGATTAAAGGAGTGTGCCACCAGTTCCCTGTTCCGGGCATATGTTTTAAGAACAACTAAACGCTGTAATCGGAGACTGTGGCATTAATAAGTTACATACACCCTCAGAGAGCAACAGTAGTACACTAGTGTGAAAGTCCAAAAGAGGTTGATCTTATCCAAGAATTATTGAGTATTTTGTAGATGACTTGAATATGTAAGGTGGGGAATTACCCTTGTACAGTAGTGAGTTTCTTGTGCGTTGGGGTATTTATATATAGCCAGGAAGAAGACATCATGTCAGAGAGATTGTGTAAGATGGCGGAGAAGCTTCTTTCTATGCTAAGATTCCTTGGTTCTTAACCCAGTAATTCACCCCCTCCTGCCCCCATCCCCACATATACACACGCCCTGCTGGATCCATGCCTCGTGGATAAGCAGACAAATTCAGGTTGATTGCTTAGGAGTAAAGGCAACCATTCAGGCAGACACAGCCTGGCCGTGGAAACACTATCCCCCACTGCAGTAAGGAAGAATTCAAAACAAAACTAAGCAAAACAAGAGGCCTCACATAAAAAAGAAAAAGCTTCCAACAAACAAAATCCCAAGGATCTTGTTTGAGAATTGTATAAAGAAATCCAAGAGGGAGGGGCAGAGTGGCAGGGGTTGTAGATCAGGAGATGAATAGTTTGCAGCGAGCCATGAAACCAGGTCCAGAAGAAGTAGATGAAATCAGTGTTAAGAGCACAATTAAGAAACACAATCAACCCACACAGGATTCAGATATGGAAGGTGAGGAATGCCAGTAGCGCATGAAAATTGGAAAAGGCAGGATTAATCTTCCCGAAGGAAGCCTGCCCATGCTAAGAAGTGCCCAGAGCAATGGGGTTGGGAGGGTTTTTATTTGATTCCCTTTGGAAGAATGCCTGGAGGTGGGCCTTTCTTTCTCTTTCTCCCTTTACCTGCCAGAAGTATAGACAATGTGTGATTCTAGCTGGAAGACATGTATTACTAGACATTCAAAGGGAGGAGACAATAAAAATCAACTCAAAGGAAAGGGTAGTTAAAAATGTTGGGAGGAATAATTCCCTCCGGTATTCTGTAAGAAAGGGGTGTTGTCAGAGAAGGGTTGCCTAACAAAGGCGAATGAGCCAGGTGGATGCCAAACCATTCACCTAAGCACCAAAGAATTTGGAGACTGGATGAAGAAGCCTGGACTGCAGGATAACTCTACCAATGCCAGAGCTAGAAAGTTCATTAACAGGAAGGGAAGGGGAACAAGTGGAGTAGATACAATCTATTTACAGGAATGCAAAATTAATGGACAAAATAAAGAAAGGCAGGTGTGTAATGCCAGTAGACGCAATTAACTTTGAAACAGCAGGATTGCGGGGTGGGGGAAAGGCAAGCAGACTGAATAATTTTGCTTGGAACAGGAAAAGAGGAAGGCAATGGATAGGTCGATAATTACAGGGTGGGAAGAATGTTCCCTTTCAGAATACTAGAGATTGTTCAATAACCTGAGTTTTCAAAGATGGCTCTGAAATGAGCATGTGAAATGAAATCCTCCAGTTCTGGAGGGTGGGTGAGAACTTGAGGTGCCAGCACAGACTCCCAAGAACCTCCTACAGCAGGGGGCTGTCCTCTAACAAGGAGCGCTTGCCTTTGCAAGGCTCAGAGTCCAGCAAAGAATGATAAAGATAATGATGTTTATCGAGAGCTTTCTCTGTGTCAAACCTTGTGATAAAAGATTAACACAGGTAATCTCATTTAATCTCCATTGTCGCATTTTCAGATAGGAAAAATGCTAATAATTCCACCATAGAGATGATGAAGTGGAGTCAGATGGCCTATTTATTTGTGTTAGTGCTGGTAGTCAACTCTGGCTCCTTTTACAGGCTAGACAAGCACTCTTCCACCAAATTCCATCCCCAGCTCTACAGAGAATTTAAACAGCACTCCATTGCAATACCATGGGAGCTTAATGCAGCTGAACAATGAATTTGAGACAGGGACAGGGTCTCAGTGGGTTTTTTGTTTTTGTTTTTGTTTTAGACAGGGTCTCACTCTGTAGTTTCAGTTGTTACTGAACTCCCAATCCCCCTGCCACAGCTTCCCAAGACCATGCCTGACAACTTTTTTTTTTGTGGTTTTTAGTATTGATATTAGAGTCTAGCACATGCTAGGTAAATGCTCTATCAACTGAACTCCATCCCTTGTCCTGTTTGTTATTCCTCACAATGACCTCTGTTTCTTGCACTGCCAATTCCCTTGTTATTAGTGATTGAGGTCATCTCAGTGCGGAAAGTTTCCCTTGCCTTCATGCATCTCTGCGAGAGATGCACCGAACCTATACTTGCTCCGGTGGACATCTCTCCTTAGGGTGGATTTGTTGCTGAAGAGATTTGCTAAGGTGGCGCTGACTACTGCTCCTCGGAACTGAATTCCATTTGGTTAACAGTCACTTCCTGAGTATTTTCCAGGCAGGGGGATGATGCTGTACAGACTGGTACAGATGATGCTGTACAGACTGGTGCAGGGATGAGTTAGATGCTGACTTCCAGCCAAAGCACTGTAGGTCTGGGATGCTGTCCATCTGTCTGGCACTAGTGTTAAGACATCATATCTGTCCTGGACTCCAGCAGAAGCTTGTGAAATGGTTTTTCCACTCCAAGCTGGGTTCCTACAGAAATTCCAGTTGTCAGGTTAGATGCAAAGCCAACCTGTCTCTCTCCATTTGAATCCTTTGATGGCCTCCCTCTGCTCTTGGGATTAAAACCCAAATCACGAAAATGGACTACAAGTTCCGGCATGACCTGGCCTTTACCTGAGAGTAACCTCTCCTCTGCCCCTCCTTATTTTTCCGATGTCCTCATTCTATCACAGTTCTTCCCAAATGGCTCTTGTCCACTTCATTCCTACATGAGAGTTTTAGATCTGTCTTCCAAGGTCCCCACCCTTCACTGAACTTCCTCCTTTCCAGACCTGCTCATCAACAAACTAAATCAGTTTTCACCCTTGATTTTTGTTGTTAGCATGTACTGTGTTTTGGTTCATGGTCATTTGCTACCCTTTGATCAGTTAGTGTGTGGCTTGCTGAAAAACTTCGTTGGGATGCATCTTCACATACAGAAGATGGCATGCATTGACTGAAGTAATGGATTCCCGACTTCATTGGGTTGTATCTTCACATACAGAAGAAGGCATGCATTGACTGAAGTAATCGATTTCCTCTAGGGGGCAGGTGTTTGTTATTCTACACCAAGACCCTTGATTCTTTTGCTACATTTCCCCTCCACCCCATCATTTATAGTAAGGCCTAGTTTGGGCAGACAGTTCAACCTCTCTTGCCTGCAGCTCCATAGACTCCTGTGTATCTGATATTTAAGCACTCCGGATAATCCTTTCATTGACTCAGGTGGTCTGAGTCTAGCATAGGGATGTCTCCTGGACATAACTTTTTGTTTGTTTTGTTTTTCAAGACAAGGTTTCTCTGTGTACCTTTGGAGCCTGTACAGGAACTAACTCTGTGTGTAGACCAGACTGGCCTGGACTCACAGAGGTCCATCTGCCTCTGCCTGTGGAGTGCTGGGATTAAAGGTGTGTGCCACCACTGCCCTGCTCCTGGCCCTATCTTTTAAGCTGTCTTATATGCTGCTGAAATGCCAACAGGCATTGTGTATGGATCCAATGCTGGTCTCCAAGCCAGTATGATCAGGATAGCAGGATCATGGAGCACAGGTCCCTGGAATCTACAAATAAGGGACTTTGTACATCACTTTCTTCAAAAGATGCTTGGAGCATGTCAGAGTTACAGAGCCAACACTCAAGCAGCATTTGGAAGGACTCCTTACTTCCTAAGCCATCTGGGCAATGACCAGTTAGATAAAACATGCCATGGGGATGTAGTGTTTGGTGCGCCCCTTAGAAATTAGGTGTCTTAGCTGATCCGAACAGGGGAGAGCTCTTGGAACCCCAGACTGACAGCTGGGAGGCCAGCATGGGACCGATCCAGACCCCCTGAATGTGAGAGTTAATGAGGAGGCCGGGGCTACCTATGGGGTCCTGAGCAGTGGATCAGTGTTTATCCCTCGAATACTAACAGACATCGTGTGTCCATAACACAAAGAGGGATGCTCTCTCAGCCTGGACTCTTAGGGAAGTACCTGGACCCTACCCTGAGTGAAATGACAGACTCTAGATATCCCCTATGCAGAAGCAATTGGCAATAGGGTGGGAGGATGGGGGGGATGGTGGGGGGGTGCGGGAAGAGGGGAGGGAGAGGGAACTGGGATTGACATGTAAAACAAGCTATTTAAAATTAAAATAAAAAAAAAAGAAATTAGGTGTCTTGTTGACCTTTCCTAAGCCTGTCTGCCTCTGATAAAACTAAAGGTAGACAGCTAGAGGAAGGAATTCAGAGGGGCAAAGGCTGACTTGTTGATTTGCTTGTTTAGATTTCTGAATTCCCTTGTGTAATGTTATTGCCTCCTCACCCTGGAGGTCCCTTCCAGACAAAGGTAGACAGGGTTCCCTGGGTAGACTGGCCACTATTACCAACTGACACTCTTAGGAATGCTTTCCTACTCACAGTGCTGGAAACTACAGCCATTCTATGCCTGTTGTGTTTCCTGGTACAATTCTGAGAGGTCTTGTTTGAAGATGACATACCTTCAAAGGCTACATGGAGCTGACAAATGAACACGAACCTCACATACTCCTGTCTGGTAAGAATCAAGGGGTGAACGAAGCAGCTCACGTTGGGGGCTCCATCTGCGATGGAATGCTGAGGTCATTCTCCAAATAATTTTATTTTATTTTTTTACAACAGTTTTGTTTGCTTTTCAGATAAATGAGGTTACTAGGGTCCTGTCCCTGGATTATAGTTGCTTCCCTCCACTCTGTTACTATGGAGACCTAGATGTAGCCCTTAGTTTGTCTTTTTGGGTTCTCTTCTCTGAGCTTTGTTTTTTGGGAATTCTGAAGTTGCTCTTGACAGTTAAACTAGCTTTTTTTTTGTTTGTTTTTTGTTTTTTGTACAGCCTTTGGGCAATAGTGGACTTTTGTTCTCCTGTTGAAAGCTTATGGGATTGGTGGTTGATGAATCACCCTGTTCAGATCCACAGACAAAAGCTCTTCTGATTGGCCGTCACTGGGTCAGGTTCCCGCCCAACCTTATCTCATTCACACTCTGTTCAGATCCACAGACAAAAGCTCCTCTGATTGGCTGTCACCCGGTCAGGTTCCACCCTGCTTTATCTCATTCACACCCTTGTAGGCTAACAATGAGACTGGGTGTAGAGCCTTGTTAGCTTTTGGGAGATAGTGTGGCTCAGATGGAATTTCTGCCCTGTGTCTGCTAATGTCCTCATTTCATTTTACCGATGGTAAACGAGGAAAGAAATAGAAACGAAGGTTGCAGAGACCTCGACAGAGGAAGATAACAAACCAGAGGGAATGTTTCATGAAGATGGTGCCACGGTGATCTCGGGATGTTCACATGTGCCCTGGAGAACCTGAGGAGATCCTTTTCTGGAGCTATTTCAGTTGAAGATGATTTTGCAAACATGACTTTTACTCCGTGAGTCTTCTTCAGTGTGATTGGCTGCATCGAAGAACAAAATTATGTTAAGATAGTAACAATGAAAAGCCGTTACTAATTTCCACATTTGTTAACAGAAATCAGAGCCTGTAGAGGCAGCATCCCTGAGAAAGTGTATTACCATCTCCCTTGGGAGACTGAGACACAGCAGGCAGAGGGATTTATTTACTGGTATTTGGCATGCTTGTAGTAGGGTCACGAATGGGACTCAGGTCTTTCGGCTCCCAGTTGTACCCACATAGATGCCTGAGACCCGTTTCAAGTCCTGGACAAAGTATTTACCAGGCCCTTCAAACTTTGTTATCTAACACTGGGCAGTAAATGACCCAACCTCTCCGTGCCCAGAATCCCCAAGTAGCTTTGCCAGAACTTACACAAGTCCAAGGGTAGGTTTCATCTCTTCACTTAATTTGTAGTATTTGATACCATCTGTTTGAGAAACAAACACAACTTTGTTCATAAAATAATCACCATAAAACTTAGTTTTATTATTTCTTATTACCCTTTAGTAGAAGCTATAGGCCTTTACAGTAGAGTACAATAAATACTTGTTGATTTGTGGAAGAATGGTGTAAACTTCAAGTGTGTGAGTGACAACAGAGCTTGCTTTAAGTAAGTCTTGTTGTCACAGAATACATGGCAATCAAGGATACTTCAAATTAATGTTGCTTATTCATTTTCATACCATGCATACTTATTACAATTATTATTATTTTAATATCCAAGAGGTGAGTACTTTCTTGCTTATCAGGAAATATTCTCAGTGGGCAGGTTACACTATTCCTCCCATTTCTCATCCGCACTCAGTTCAGTGTGATTTCCCAGAACAAAACCACACTCATCACTGGCAAATATCCTGGTTCTCAGCAAACACGCCATGCTTCAAAGTTGAAAAATTGCAGTGGAGTGATTGTCCTTCTGAGCCATTAAAAACAGCATGCATCATTCTTTTCAAACAGTGACAAAGATATGCTTTAACGCTTGTAATTCCTATTACAGAAATTTTAAAAATTGTATTGAATGTTGTAAAATCAAGCATTTTGTAGTGTAAAATTTAATAGTTTCTAGGATCCAGTTTTGTCCAATCACATCATCCCCAAAGAAACTTTATTTTCACTCCTTTTTTTTAAATAGGTAGGAGGCACTTAATCTCTCTGCATTTCTAGGTATTTCCCCATTTGATCCAATTTTGCTGTCCTATCATTCTGTCTGATGACATCTTCTTTAGTTTTGTGCTGGTTCTTGGGATGGTATTTATTCCACTAGTATAAAATAGAAGGATTAAAGAGCATTTGATTGACTTGTCATAGGTCACTCCAATAGGCGCTGGCCTGCTGTGCCAGAAATATAGTAGACCTGGACAGATGATGCATATGTCCTGTGCGAAGAGGAGCACAGGTTAGAGTCTGTCTATCCACTCATTCTAGCCAGTTTCACGACACACTGTGGATTGGACACGGCACAGTGTTGACTGGAGCAAGGATGAGCAACGTTGCTCACCTATTCATTAACAAGGAATGCACACGTTTTATTGCTAAAGCAGTCTGAATGATTGTTTTGTGTATTTGTTCTTGCAAATTATGCCATACGCTGAAAACACACACACACACACACACACACACACACACACACACACACACACGGAGGGGGTGGGGCACATTTGTTAACATTTGAAAACCAGAACTCTTTTTAGCTAGACTGGTGGTTTTCTTCTTAAAAGCCTTTGAACACGACTTAATAACATAGGCTGGCATCCACAGAGAGCTCATCTCATGGCTGGTGAACTAGTCAACGGGGCTACTTAAGAGCCTCTTCATCAAGAGATCTAAAAATGCGCACGTATTCAACCCCACTGCGGCTCCACTGAGACATGACCCTTGATGCCTTGATGTCTAGCCCGTCCTCGTCTGTGTGCAGGGGACAGGCTGAAAACACAGTTTTGAAATGAACAAAGTGGGGAGGCCTAGGCAGGTCACTGTGTTGCTGTGGTAAATACAACTATTTTTTCCTTTGGCAGGAATATACATTTAATTTAACCCATTTTTGTTGTTATTTTTGTTTAAAAGAACTCAAATTATTCATGGAAGTAGGACCTGGGAAACTTCAGCCACTCCCCAATATCACAGTCTGCCTGGGCCTTCACGATAAGAAGTTTCAGGTTATTCTATTGAAATCCAGGGACCAAAGAGTGCTTGTTATCTGTTGCCTTTCAAAGGCCTCTGAGCAGTGAAACACTATCTGAGTGAGTGGAAGAGATACAAGACCAGACTAGCAGGTGTTGATCCAAAAAGAGGTAAAAATATTCTCAAAAACAGTCAGTGTAAATGTATTTTTGTGCCTTCAGGTAGGGAATGCCTAGTGAATGGAACATGAAGGAACTACACCTCAGTCTTATGGAGAACACTTGTAGTTTTTAACTGGTGTGTGTGCTATAAGGCACAGTTAATTATACAGTAGGGGAAAGGTGTCATGAAGGTTAATGATAAATTAACTTGTAGTTGAGGTAGAGATATTTCAGCTTTGGAGAAATTTGCAACTCTGTAATTTTTAACACTACTATGTCCCTTGCCTGTCCTTTGGGTAAAAGTTTTCATATCCCTTTTGCACAAAGAAAGGATTTCTGTTTTATATTGAGAAGGAATAGGAAAAAGATCCATTGGATGTTCTTGTCAGACATGTCAAAAGTTAGCTTCAGGGGTGATTTGCTTTCTCCAAATGGTTTTAAACTTTTAATGTATTTATATTCTGCAAAGAAAATTCCTTTATAGGAATTCCTCCTCTCTATCCTCTTTGCTAATGTATACACCTCTTCTCTTTTAAATGATTTTTTTTTTATTTTTGGATTTTCAAGACAAGCCTGGGCTATCCTGGAACTTGATGTGTAGGTCAGACTGGCCTCAACTCAGAATTTCACCATTTCTGCCTCCGGAGTGCTGGGATTAAAGGTGTGCACCACCACTGCCTAGTTTAAATGATATTTTAAAATCTGTTGGTTTTTGCTGAGCAGGGGTGTCACACACCTTTAATCTCAGCACTTGGGAGGCAGAGGTAGGTGAATCTCTATGAATTTGAGGCCAGGCTGGTCTACAGAGTGAGTTCTAGGTAAACCAAGGCTATCCAAAGAAACCCTTTGTTTTGTCTTGAAAAACAAAACAACAAACAAACAAACAAATAAAAAATCCCTTCTGTTTTCTTCAGGAAGCTTCCCCAATTTAACTCATATACAGTGCATTTTACTGCAATGTCACACAGAATTTATTTGTGTGAGTTGGGATCTATTTTTTTCCAGTAACTTCATGGTTTTATTTCACTTCCTCTATGTATGGGGAATCTGCTCAGGATACAAATTCCATCCCCAAAGTTGGAGGTCAAGAAGTGATCTGGTCATACAGGGAATATTCAATAAAAGTAGGTTGGCTTAACTCAAGGATGGTATAGTTTCAGCTTTAAACATATATATATATATATATATATATATATATATATATATATGATAAAAAAGAAAGGAGGGCAGGTGGAGAGAAAAGAAACAAGGAGTGGGAGAGAGGACTTGCTGAGGAGAGATGGAAAAAAGAGAGATTTTTAACTTCCTACATTGGCCTTTGTGCTACCCCAACGCATACTAAAACAGTTCACACTTTTTTTCTCTTTTCTTTTCTTTTTTTTCTTTTCATTTTGAGACAAGGTCTTGCTATGTAACTCTGGCTATCCTGAAACTCACTGAATAAACCAATGCCCTAGATATCACAGAGATCTGCCTGCTTCTGCTTCTAAGAGCCGGTATTAAAGATGTGGGTCATTGATGGGGGAAGTCCTTCTGTGTATATGTGGTCCTACTCGTTGTTGATTAATAAAGCACTGTTGGCCAATAGGGAAGCAAGATAGGTGGGACTAGGAGTCTTGGATGATTTTGGGAAACAGAGGCACAGTCAGTCACGATGTAGGACACCAGAACGAATAAGAGGTCCGGACCATTTTCTCCAGTAAGAGAAGACCATGTGGAAATACTCAGATTACCAGTTATGGGTTAATAATTAAGTCAGAACTAGCCGATAAGAAACCAAGCAAATGGCCAACAGCTTCATAATTAATATAGTGTTTCGTGTGTTATTTATTTGGGGGCTGAGACAGATGCAGGCCCCAGGTGGCTAGCGGGAAGAGTACACATTACAGGTCACCACGTCAGGCTTTGGTTTACACTTTTGATGTGAGAATAAAATTGATCCCAGTTTCCATAGATGATGAAAGGGTCAGGTCTCCTATAGGTCTTTTCTACAAAACCACTGTAGCCCAAATTAGCTCTAGAGCCTTGGATGGCCAATAATAACATGGACATAGGAGCCACAAGACTCCCACTGGCAGAACTCCCCGGGACACAACATCCTCCTCCAACCCTTGGATTCTCAAACTTGTATCCAACCTTCTGTATTGTAGGGGCGGCCTGATCTTTTCCATGGTTCCTTCAGATGAAGCATCCTTGTGTAATCCTGTCTGAATTGCTCCGCCCTTCCTCTGTTTTGGCTAGGTAAACTCATTCACTTAATATTCACCGAGGCTTGAACATGAGCTGCACACAGTTGCAGGCCCTAGGGTCATGTTTCAAAGGCAGCATGTGGCAGCTCTTAGGAGACTGAAGTCCCAGTAAACAGGAACAGACAATAAATTCTACTATCTGTCTGCTTAATTGCTGTGTCCTCTGCAAACTTTAACTCAAGCCTTGCTTCCCTCTGGGATATAGTCCCCGAAAATTGTTTCCAAATGCCGGATGTCATGATCCTCTGCTAAAAGTTTCTGTCTTATAATGCTACACATGTTGGTGTAAGTTTGTAATTAAAGCTTCTGTTCCCTAGTACTGAGAACATTGCAAGAAGAGAGACACAGAGCCCTTCCCACAACCTTCTCAGCCTTTAGCAGTGCCGGCTACACTGTGAGTGCTCAGGGAGCACATCCTGCATGAAAAATCTGTGCAAGTGTACAGAGTTATCCTGGAGGGTTTTCAGGCCAGCCACAAAATTCCAGAAAGAAGTGTTGTGCAAGACACTTCACCCCGATGCCACAGCCAACTACCGATAGAGCTGCATTAACTTCTGTAGAGGAGATGACTGCAGGAAGGCACCAACAGGGCAGCTTGTCAATGCGATGAGAAGCAGATAGGACAGCAGGAAGAAACATGCAGAGTTCCAGAGACAAGCCAGCTCTCCCATGTATTTGCCAAGGGCCGTAATCAACTCTTTCCTGCATTGGGGAAATCTCTCCTTCAGACTTAACTACAGCAGCCTTTAAAATAAGTTTCCATGTCGGATTTGGTCCATAAAGTTGGCTATACGATTCTTTGCATTGTATAATTTAGCATCCTCCATAACTTTTATTGCCTGGGGAAGTCTGACCAGTTTCCTGGAGGGACTCACATACACACTTATGGACTGATGCTGTGCTTTGAATTGGGGACTCAGTCCTTTACTTTGTTGGGTGTACAGATAAATGCAATTGGAGATTCTAATGGCAGCATTTGGTGTGCTCTTAAGAAGGTACTGTAGCTCACTGTTGAGAAAGCAGTTGTAGGCAGTGGGCTGCCTGTTCACATGATCTGTGCTGACTTCTGGCATAATGGCTATACTGTTGGGTGGGACATAACACCGTTTAACGCCTTGAATACGACATGTCTTCCATGGACTCCTGTTGACAACACTGGGTCCTCAACTGGTGGCGCTTTTGTGGTAGTTCTGGAAAACTTACCTGATAGGGTATACCTGGAGGAAATAGGTCACTGCGAACTGTCCTGTCCCACATGCACTAAAGAGTTTCCTGGGTGACACAGTTCAGTTACCACGATGTTCTGAAGCTGAAGACTATGGGCTCAAGTGACTGTCGGCTGAACTCTGAAACCCTTAAACTAACTTAGTAATTCTTCTCTTTAGGTTTATCTCAGGTATTGGTGTCACAGTTATCTCTTTGGAGATTGTCACCAGGCTTCAGTTGTACAACAACAACAACATCATTGTAGGGGTCTGGAGAGATGGCTCAGTGGTTAAGAGTGCTTGCTGTTCTTGAAGAGGACTGAGGTCCACATGACAGTTGGCAACTGTCCATAACTGCAGTTCCAGATGTGCATGATATACAGACATAAATGTGAGCAAACCACTTAGACACATAAGATAAACAAATCCGAAGGAACAGCAACAATGCTAAAGAGTTTGAACAACACCTAACTCTAAGAACACACTCAATCATAACAGTCTTCTTCCAATACTTGTTATGAATAGCAAAAGTAAACTCCATACAATCTGACATTTTTTCTCAGTAAAGTGGCTCCTTTGAAATACTATTGGGTATATATCATATATATATTATAACAGTTTTAATAAGTAGTGTTGACTTTTGCCACATGGAAAGTGATTGTTTTGATTGTTTAGATGTAAAGATTATTTGGGTGCTCAGTCATAAATTGTCAGCTGTGTGAACATGAAGATCTGAGCTTAGATCCCAGAACCCACAGCAGGTATGCGCTGTGTCTGTATTCCCAACACGGGAAGTGGAGGCAGGAGACAGCTGATTCCTGGAGCTCAGGCAAGCCAGACGAGCTAAACTGATGAGCTCCATGGTTAATGAGAAGCTCTGTTTTGAAAAATAAAGGGAGAGAAAGTAATGAAAACACCCAACAGTGACCTCTGGCCTTCAAGGGGCTTCATGCTCACAAGCACATGAACACACAAACATGTGAACACGTCCACATACCACACACAGTGTTCTTTGTTCTTACTGGCTTTGGATTTTCTTCCTTGAATATGAAATTGTTTGTATTATTAAACTTGTAAAAGTTAGACCATACAATAAAATAAGGACTAGAAAACATCTCAAAATGAAAAGTATTCCATTGTTATTAATTCTGTGCCTTGTTCAGATACATTTTAAAACTATTAACAACCAATAACATTCTGGAAACTTCCTACGGGTTGTTGGGGAATATTATTTTAAGGTGTGTGACTTTTGTTTATGCTGCACTTGTTTAACTCTGTGAAACTATGTTACTGTGCCTGTCTAAAATACCTGGTGGTCCTAATAAAGAGCTGAATGACCAATAGCCAGGCAGGAGCAAGGATAGGCAGGGCTGGCAGGCAGAGAGAAGGAATGGAAGAATTTAGGAGGAGGAGCAATGACAGAACAAGGAGAGGAGGACATCAGGGCTAGCCACCCAACCACCCAGCCACCAAGCCACCCAGCCACCCAACCACCCAATCACCCAGCCACCCAACCACCCAATCACCCACCCAGCCAAAGAGTAAGAAGAAAAGTAAGATACACAGAAGAAAGATAAAAGCCCAGAGGGAAAAGGGGGCGGGTTAATTTAAGAAAAGCTGGTTAGAAATAAGCCAAGCTAAGGCCAGACGTTCTTAACTAAGAATAAGCCTCCATGTGTGATTCATTTGGGAGCTGGATGGCGGGCCTCCCAAAAAGAGAGAAAACTTCATATTACAATGGGTTGTAGTTATTACCTATCATTTTTCCGAGAGGTTACATGGTCTTCCTATACCTAGAGTTTTGTTGCGATATCAGCAATTACCACAGAGATTGGTCAGGATGTGAGGTGACAAGATGTTACTGTCTTGACTTAATAATAAAATTATGCTGCTCTCCAAATCCACAGCCACAATCGATCTTAGATCAGAAATGCTTAAAACATAAAAACAAATAACCATCTCTATATTGAAAACATACACTTTCTTTTTGTCACTATTCTTAATATAACATGAATTTATTATGTACAATGTGTTATTTATCATAAGTAATCTTGAAATGATTAAAATATGCAGAAGGATGCTTGTAGGTTACATGCAAATATAAGGCCATTTCCTCAGTTTATAGTATTCTTAGAGGGGTCTGGAAATAATCTCCTAAGATAGTAAGGGGTGGATGACTGTATCAGAATACTACTTTATATATCATAAATTTATACAATTTTCATATGCCAGTTAAAATATGTTATGAATGAGTTTTCTTCAGATATTATCAGTGAGGTGGCCCTTTTCATGGATGTTGAAGGAAATTAAAAGCAACATAAGCAAACAACACATTTTCAGTAGACATATAAGACTGTGGTTCATGTGTCCATAAATTTTTCTATAAATCTAGCCAAGTTTTAATTAGCTCCTTCAAATTTTATGTGTTGGTGAAGGGAATTTATCTTATTTTCTTCTTCAGATAGTGCTGATAGTGGCGACACCAAGGGGGTGGTGGTTAATGTATATAAGTGAACTTATAAGACTGTTAAAGTTATTATATCAGACAAGTAACTTATCTATATCCTAAGCCTTGGGAATTAAAGCTCTTTAAGTTTGAAACCATGAAATTCCGAGTTAAACATGAGAGACCTTTTTTTTTTCCTAAAAGGAAATAAAAACCCCTTTCTCCCCTCACCGTGATTATTAGCAAGACTGTTCCTGTCATTAAAATACTTCTGTAATAGTCACTTTTGTCTTTAATGAAAGAGCCTAAAAATTGATTCGGTTTCATCTTTGGCAGGCACTACGGCTTGTTCGCTTCATGCGTGAGTCTGCCTCCTGATTCCATGAGGACTTTTGTTAAAACCTAACCAAAGTGCTAAGTGTTGATCTGCGCCAACTGTGGGCTCACGGTACACACATAGGTATTCAGCCTCATTGTCCGGGACTGCTAATGTCGCTGGCGGAGGGGATTTTAATCTCCAAGATCGACCTCTTTCAGAAACCAAGTGGGAGGGTAGTAAGGAAAGAAAAAGTACACACCTGCAACCTATTTCTTTTGAAGCAAAGCCTTTGAGCAGATGGAAGATGAGATAGAAAAAGAAAACAGGCCAATTGCCAAGAGAGGTTTGTTTACAATACAGGCAAGTTCCTTCAAAAGTTGATAGCAGCCGTCGCCATGGAAACAAGGAGAGCTATTGCTGCGGGTTCCACAGGACAAATGCCTGCTACAGATGTACCTGGATTTGAAGATAACGGAGACTGGGGAGGGGGACAAAAGGCTTCCTGGAGAAGTTTCAAGCCAAGCTTCTCTCTGTGTTTTCACGACATCCCTGGGAGCCTTGCAGGTCATTGACTTGTGGGATGCCATGCCGGCAAGCAGAAGCTGTGTGGCTGTTTCTCCAGGTGCGGAGCTGGGGAGAGTGGATTTGACTGTGCAAGTGAGGAGTCAGCAGTACACGATACATTTAGACTTTGAAACTTCACGCTTGTGAGACTTCTGGAAAGTAATCATTCCTTTGCCAAATCTTTTATTGTGCGCGCACAGTGTGGGGAAAGGGGGGGGGTGTGGCACAGCACACGCTAGGGACCAGAGTGTAAAGCTGGTTTCTCCTAGTTCCCTGATGCGCTTGGGGGATCGGACTCAGGTCCCCTGGCTAACATGGCAAATGCCTCCACTTGCTGAGCCTTCTCACCGGGTCCGAATTACTATTATCAAAAGCAAGCTGAAAACGTCATTTTTCATGCGTGCTTACGGCAGCAATGCACACATAACTCTCCATCCCAGGGCACAAATGTCAGCCTTTGACAGATTAGTTTAGGATTTACTGACACTCCTACTCTCCAAAAAGACAAAAAAAAAAAAAAAGCACATCAATTTGTAATTTGTTGATTGGCTTCAAGGCCTAATCTTAAAGGCTAGGACTTAGCTTTAGTGGTAGAAATCATGCTTAGCACATGGTTTAGGGTTTGATCTCTAGCACTTCAAAACAAAAAACAAAAGTCTAAACTTTCAACTACCCTGGCTTCTGTGCCTCTTACGAATATCTCTTCACAGGTTTTTGTCACTGTAATGTGTCATGGTTGAAGTCCAGTACCTTTCCTTCCGCTTTCTGAATTCCCTAGGAGGAAGTGCTTGGTAAGCGCTTCCTTTCTGAAGTGGGTTCCAGGAGAGGGTGACATTGCCCCTTCCCAGTCCCACCTCTCACCCTTTTATCCCACTGAGGACTTGTTAGGGCTTTGATTGAACAAAGCAACACCTGTGCTTTTAAACTTCAAACCCCTGTTTCCAACGCGTTTCTTCCCCTGTCTGCAAGAGTTGTTTTCACTGACAACACCTAATTAGCAACTTCACACAGGTGGTGGTGGATGGGTTTAGAAGGGGTAGAAATGTGTCCTCTCTTACTCCAGTGTGGATGCTGGTGATCCGAAAGAGACATTGTCTACTTGGCTTCGCTGTGCAGGGTTATAGAAAGACTCTTAGTAAGCTAAGGAGGGAACTGAATTTCTCCTGTTGACCATGGAATTATCCAAAGATGTCTCTAAAAGTTACATAACTCGCTCTAAATTTACTTTTAAAAATTCTGCCTCTCAGATGTTGGAATGATAAATATCTCTAGCCCCTTTAATTTCAGTTTTCTGTCAGAATCAAATATAGTTCATGTACTCATGTGCCTATGTTATGAAAGGGCTCAGAGACTTCCAGAAACTCTTGGGAAACCCTTACCATCTTGTGTCCATTCTTCCACTTCTTGCCCACCATCATCTGTCACCTTTGCATGGACATTTTTCTCTCTCTCATTCATGCTGTCTTTGCATAAACACACAGATGACCCACACTGATTCAGTACCATGCCATCGGTGAGACCTTCAATCCCTTCCCTCTGCAACTCCCTCCCTGTGGCTGTTTCTTTCCCCACTGGCCAGATCACTTTCAGTCTGGTGATCACCTTCTTGCTGGAAGAATCTTGAGTGGGCACAAGGGATCAGAAAGCAACAGGCAGAGATAGGTCTCTGTCTGAGTCTGGTTTCTACGCTTGTACAGCCACCAGGGTTCAGTGATTGATCTTTCATGTGTCAGCACTCATGACCTTCAGTAAGTCTAATCACTGTCTAGAGGTTGCATCTCTGAACACTGCTGTTGGACTGCTCCCATCTTTCAAATATCATTAACTAACTTTTAAAAATATCGGTAATTTATGAGTAGTCTGAGGGACAAGCCCTATTGAAAGCCGAGCATCAGTCTCATTTTGACAAGGTCCCTCCCCATCATACCTCCCTATGAGCCCCATCATAGAATGCCTTAAGGTTGTCTTGAACTTCTCTGCTAACAGCAATGTCACATGTATGAAGATCAAATGTGCTTAACATATCTATGTAGAGCATGAGTTTAGAAATGGAACTCTTAAGAAGGAGGGAGATTTACAAAGGGGTAGGGAGGGAAACAGGAGAGGATACTGGAATATATTTGATATAAAAGCAGAGAGGAGGGGTTGGGGGTGGTAAGAAAGGGAGCAGCAGGCGAGCAGCAGGGGACAAAGGTAGGCAGTGAGGGTGAGTAAAAGCCGAGTCCATGACCTGTGTGTGTGAAAGTACCACACTATAACTCATTACTGTATATGCCAATTTAAAATAACAAGTTGCTTTTAGTTTCTTTTTATATGAGATCTCACTGTGCAGCCTTCGCTAGCCTAGAACTCACTAGGTAACCAGGCTGGCATTGAACTCACAGAGCCTCTTACTCATAAGTTCTGTGTGGGTCTAGGGGATTGAACTCAGGCCTGATTCGGGATTTTATCTGCTGAACCATCTTGCCAGATGCTATCTCGAGATTCTTAACCACATCGGCAAAATATCTTTGCCTGTGGAAAGTAATTTTTACAAAGTTTGGTGATTAAGATATGAACAAGTTAAGACAAGGGACATTATTTTGCCCTGCATAATTAGTTTAGAGCTTCTCAGAATCATCTTCTACATTTGCATGCTTCTATTATAAATTTGGTTTGTAAAATTTCACCATTTTTTTCCGTTCTTATGTTCTTACAAATGTCAAACAGTCTTGAATCCCAACGCTGTTGTCACTGTGTCACATCTTAGCATGTAGAGCCTACCCATTTCATTTTTGCAGAAACCCATTAGTATCTGCACTCTCATATGTAGACTTGATTCTCTACTAAAGCACACTAATTGAAACAAACCCAGCTTTTAATTTCTTAAGCCCCTTCTCTGGCTTAAAGGATAAGCATTTAATCTGATATACTATTTGCAGTTCAGACAGTATTCTTTGATTGTGTTTGCTTCACCAGCCCTGCTTGTTCATGAACTCTTTCTGTTTAAGAGTAGCTTCATCTTAAAGATCTACAACTATCTGTATTTGCTTGCAAATGATCAATTGGTGTGGTTGGAATTCTCTTTGGACTGCCAAACCACTCCGAAATAAAGACACGGAGACTTGTTACTAATTATGAATGCTCAGCCTTAGCTTAGGCTTGTCCCACTTGCTCTTTTAACTTAATTTTGCCTGTTTCTTTTCATCTATGTTTTGCCTCAGGGCTTTTTACCTTTCTTTCATTCTGTACGTCCTACTTTCCTGCCTCCTCCGTGTCTGTCTGTCTGGCCCCTGGCATCTCCAGTTTATCTCCTTTTCTGCCCTCTTTCTCCTTCAAACCTTAATCTCTTCTGCTACTTACTCTACCTGCTTAGAAGTTCCTCCTATACCTCTTCCCTTGCTAATGACTGTTCAGCTTTTTATTAGACCAATCAAGTGTCTTTGGCAGGCAAAGTAAAACAGCAACACATCTTTGCATAGTTAAACAAATATTCTGCAACAAATTGGATTTTGAGTCAGAAATGTGAGGTAGCATACACTGTGTCATTCAGATTAATGCTCCTGAAACATTTTTTTCATGGACCACTACTACTCTCAAGATATTTGTGGAGTACTTCTGGAAGTTTCTAGTTTACAAGAGCTCATCCCTTTGGCATTGTCTGTTTTACTGCAAAACTGCCAAATGTAATTTCATGAACATTAACTCTTCCTTCCTTCCTTCCTTCCTTCCTTTCTTCCCCTCCTGGATTCTTCACATCAGGAGAGAACTTCATGTCTAACAGTTGAACTTTCTCTTGTGTTTGGCCTGCTGCCCTGCTCCTCTAAGTGAAATAGTGGGGTGGGAATTGTCAGAAATGCTTATTTAGTCATTGATGAGGAAGATGGTGACTACTTATTCATCCCCAAGTCTTCCACCACCCACCTGTGTACTTACATCTGCTCATAGTACAATGAAAACACCCACCCTGCAAAAGAGTCTTTGAAAATGTAGCAGTGTGGTGATGACTAAATTTCTTCAAGTTACACTTGGGAAGAATTGTCTTACTTCTTACTGGAAGAATGCAATTTTTAGACCTTTTCGGTAGGGCATGGATTGCATTACCACTCTTAAAAGCAGCTGCAGTGTCTTTAAGGGTAGTTCTGGCAATTCCCATGAAAATGATACACTGATGAGACCTGAGGGCTTGACACAGACTGTCACTAGCAGAATGTAAGTGTGCCTGGTGAGGAGGGCATCAGCTTTGATGTGTTAATTACATGGTACCACTGTTGCTCTTTCTTAAGGTTTATATTTATATGTAATCAAGACAGAAACCATGTCATAACTATCCTTACTGGAAGGTATCACAGAGAAGCCAGGACCTGCCTCCCCAAATCTTTTTTCCTCAATCAAGATCACTCCTCAAGTACACAAACCCTAGGAAAACATCCCCCACCCATTTTCTGGGTCTACATAAAAGCTAATTAGAGAAAAGAAATGCAACATTGTTGGAGTCAGAAGGGTGTCATCAGTGAAGGTTTAGAATTTCAATGAAGATACTTTGTAGTATTCAGCCGCCATCTCCTTCTTTCTGAGATGTAAGTACCGTTCCTGCACATTTTGAGTTATTAACTTGATAATCTGCACAGGAGTTGGTCAGAAACAGTGACAGTATCTGCAATGCAGGTCCCTTTGCCTCCCAACAATGCACCATTGATGATGGAGTTAGTGATGGTGGCTGCATCATTATTCATGACTTGTATCAGGCACCCTTTTTCCCATCCCAAAGACTCTCCCAAGCACTATTGTCAGGCTTCATTATTGATGACCAAAAATGTAAGGACACGGAAAATGTGAGCAAGAATCCGTGTGTTTGTCATGTGGAACTTTTGCCTGATTTCATTCGCATAAACCGAGTCAATACGCCTGTCCAGTACATGTTCTTGAACTCTCTAGGCAAAGTTCCCGTACTCCTAGATTATTACGTTTAAATGCTGACTAGGAATCTGCCTTCTTCCCTGACGAGTGAGAAGGACATATACAGGGCTCTGGGAAAAGTAATTCCTGTAAGGAAACTATTTCTTTACTCATATCACTCAAGATCAACCCCAAGAACATGTTGTTGTGTGTTCTGTATGGGGAGGAGGGTCACGCTGGAAGTGGGACATGTTAGCCACACCTGCAAACGCCCTGGGGTGACCACGCTGAGTGCCAGTGTGGGAAAGAGCAGCGTGCATCCTATGTAGGAAGCATCCACTGTTCTTGTGCTCTAGACCCAAGGCCATGCTGCAGGCAGCACATGCCTGGGGCACTCTGCTCGATGAGCATACTGCTTCAGCCACACGGTTGGGGCCAATTTATTGAACACGGTTGTAAGTTTATCAAGATTATGGTATCATCAGTATTCTCTGCTGCTCAGCAAGCCTAAGTGCCCAATAAAGATCATGTATTTTCTTGAATTGTGTCTGAGCTGGAGAACTTCGAGCCCAATGCGTTGGTGCAGTTGCTGTAAGATGAGCCGTTCAAGATGACTGCATAGGAATAACTCAGCACATCAGATCAACCTCATATTTGAGAGGGGTGGGTTATGTGGCTTAGAGGTTTGGAGAACACTTCCAAGAGAAGTAGCAGCAACAGTGAACCTGTGGGCTTGTGGATTCTGGTCCAAGTTTGGAGCATCTGGTTTTTACAGAGTAGTGTCTTTTGCTTCCTAGGTAAGACAGAGACTTTGAAGAAAAAAATAAATGTGCTTCATCCTAAGAATAGGGGTCTCTTGAGGTGCCCCAAGAGGTTAATAATCTTCAGTAATAACAGGAATGTGGATGGGAATGTGAGGATTATACAGGTATTTGTGTGTAATTTCTTATCTAGTTCAGTACCAGCTGGCTGATCACACTCTTGCCTCTGTTCCCCCATTATCAGTTCATCAAACAGCAACGCAGTGTGAGCCTTCAGAGTGCTCAACAGCAACACAGTGTGAGCCTTCAGTGTGCTCAACAGCAATGGGTGTGAGCCTTCAGTGTGCTCAAAAACAATGAGTGTGAGCCTTCATTGTGCTCAACAACAGTGAGTGTGAGCCTTCAGTGTGTTCAACAGCAATGAGTGTGAGCCTGCAGCGTGCTCAACAGTAATTCAGTGTGAGCCTTCAGTGTGCTCTACAGCAATGAGTGTGAGCCTGCAGTGTGCTCTACAGCAATGAGTGTGAGCCTGCAGTGTGCTCAACAGCAATGAGTGTGAGCCTGCAGTGTGCTCAACAGGGATAACTTAGTCACTAGACACTAAGTCCAAGAAAACCATTCCATTTACTTGTATAAAAGCAAAACAAAGCAAAAGTCCCAAGAGCTTTAAAGGGTTGTTTTGATATATGGCATTAATCTACATGTCTTTCTATCAATATAGTTTTGTAATATGATCCTACATGTTTATAAATTCATATATATATGCATATATAAAGAAAATGGTTCACAAAAGTTAAAGTAGACAGAATGTGGGAGACAATAAATAATTCAATTGAATCAACTGCAGTTGGGGGAAGGGATGTAGCAGGAGGACAACTTTAATGGAACTAGAAAGTGGAAGAAATACTAATGGATGTAAGAAGTTATATGACAATGTAACACTTTCTTCCAACAGCCTAGAGTCCATGGGCTTATGGGAGCCTTGGTAGCAAAGATGGGAGCTTGTCTATACAAAGCAGTAATGAATTGGAGGTGATGGTCTTATTTCACCAAGAGGGACAGCCAAATCATCAGGCTTTTTGACTTTTATCCTTGTAATTGGCACAGATGATAATCCAAGTATGTATGGATAACTATTAAAGTCAACCACTGGTAGAGATTTAATTTTGATACTGTCTGCTTTGAAATGTAAGTACATCATCTGAAAGTGTTCTTAAAATAATTTTGAAATGTGTAATGTGTGATTTGCATACTGGCTCCATGTCCATGATTACTTCCAGGTTCTTCAAATGACCCAGATCAATGGTAATCCTTGTATACTGTGGTTGAGCTCTGAGCACTTGAATAGATACTTCCAAATGAGACTTCTCAAAAGCCTTCCAGGGTCATGATCACATCATTTTTAACCAATTCCACTTAGGACAACTCTCTTTCTTTCTCTGTGTTTTCTCTTACTGTTAAAAATAATAATAATATGGTCTGGAAGATGGCTTGGTGAATAAGAATGCTTGCTATACAGGAATGAGGACCTGTGTTCAATTCCCAACATCCCTGGATAAAGACAGGTATATGTGCATGTGCCTGTAACCCAAACACTGTGGTGAGGGAAAGAATTAGATAGGGCTTTTGAGGGATTTTTCTGGCTAACAGCCTAGTTCTTAGTTTAGTGACATATCTGTTTCCAGAGAATAAGATAGAGAGTCATAGAATAGGCCATTTGATGTCTTCCTGGGGCATCCCAATGTGTGTACAGGGATGTACCCATGCACATGAGAGCAGAAAACATGTACACACACACACTTTTTCTCTCTCTGTCTGTCTCTCTCTCTCTCACACACACACTAATTAAAGAAAAAAAAACGTAAAAAGACAAGAACCTCTGTACATTTGTCTACCCTAACAGGAACTATTAGTAATATACACTCCTCATTTATTTGAGTGGCATTTGATAAAATCCAAATTTTCTTCAAACCATGAAAGCTTATTTACATTTTGCTTCCTGGAAGTAGGCCCTCGGCTCAAGACGTACATTTTATCCGATAAGCAAGCCTTTTTTTTTCTGAACCCTCACCACAGTGTCAGAAACTTTTCCTCAAAGGACGCATAATTTAGGGGAGGCCTAAGGAAGAGAATTGATACTCATAATTATTGTTCCAGTGACATGTGATGGGAGATGGGCCCTCTGCTCAAAGCTGGGTTTGGATATTGAGACTTCTGATTTCACACATTCACAAACAAGTTGTGAAGAGATTCATTACTTCCAAAGCCTAGACCTTGGAGGTAAAAGAAGCAGGCTTCTCAGGAAGGTCTGAAGTGTGTCGATCAGGCAGGGGAAGCACCTGGGGTTTGCATGGTGGTTACAGAGTCGACGTTCCTGGAAGTAGACCTTTGAGGACTGTGAATCTGCTCAAAAGAAGAAACATCGAGGCGTCCGTATCAGCTCGTCTTGATCCATTGCAGAAGAGACAAGGAAAGACTCAGGCTTGATAGCTCAGCTGCCACACACACACTTCCCAAACACACCCACAGAGAAGACAAAAGGGAAGCCAGTGCTCAGGGAGATTTGCAAATGTGCTTGTCTACGGGTGCATGAAAAGGCTGTTGGACTGTTGTTCATCTCAAGGGGCTTGGGCAAGTTTCCCTGAAGAAAAGGGCTCCTCAGGAGGCTCAGAAAAGAGCATTCAAGTTAACAGGTACATGACAGAGTGTGTAGTAGTACCTCAGTATATACTCATGGTAGGGAATGTCTGTAGTGCAGCCATCAGGGGGCTTTGGGGTGGGATGGCAGAACTTTGCCATGAGCGTGAAGGAGAATCATTGCAGGGTATTTACTTAGATTTCCATTTTAGAAAGTGGCTATTCAGAACGCTACCCAAAGTTTAATGAGAAAGAAAATAAGCAACCCCTGTGAAAAGTGATAGATTTGTTTAGTTAACCTCTTGCGAACCACCATTATTTCAAAAATAAATGTCCCCCTCAGGTTCAGCAGGGACTCTGTGTGGAGTTAGAAGAGGGCGGGAGGGCGGCAGCACAGGATAGGAGGGTACCACAGAAAGGCCTGCTCCCTGTGGCTAGGGAAAGAGACAGTCTAAGAATTGTTCAGTTAGCAAGGGCAGAACGATATATGAGAATAATGCCCAGAGAGTGTCATAGGAAGAGAACTGAAATTCCCAAGAGAGGCACGCGAAGGAAAGCCCTCACATGCCCTCTCTAGCCTCCCTCTCTCTTGGTCTGACGTGAGAACTAAGAACACAACACTTGAGAATAGGAGACCAGCACTAATCAGATATTTGTAATCTGTAGCCGCTGTTTCCGAACCACGTTCCTTGGCAGCTTTCTCAGTCAGGGAGGGGCCTTTGTCGGTTCCTCCACATCGCAGGTAGCTCTCCTGGAAATCCTAGTGTGACATTGGAATCGGTTGCTATCCAACCATGGCCTCGGCTGCTGGAGGCAAGAAAAAAAAGATCGACAGAAGTTGGAACTGGTCCGCTGAGCAAAGGCTTCTTTCTCAAAGGGGGAGGGCAGAGAATCCGGGGAGGGGGTTTGATTAAAAGGAGCCAACCTTCCGTGACCAAGGCAACCACAAGGCCCCCAGAAGCCTGTGGGAGCTTTGGGGACGAGACATGAAGAAATCCTGTAGATTTGTTACATCAAGACGTTAATGTTTTTCATGAAGGTTCCTAGGTGACCCTTATGCAATTAACTCACGGTCCAGCTGTCCCATTATGTATCTTCAGCTGATTCTCTTTGTGCCTTTTACCCTCTTCCCCTGACTAGCACTTCTAAATTTGAGAAGTGTTTATGAGCCGCTACATGCAGCATTAATTTAATCCAAGTGCTTAATTCATTTCTTTCTCTTTTGTAGCTGATTGGAAAAAAAAAAGGAGACGGCTGTTTCAATCAAGGTTTTATCCTCTCGAGAGAAAGAGGGTTACTTTAAATATGTGGGGCACAGTATTTCTAAAACCTGGGCAAATAGCCTAATAAAATAATTCTGAGCATATGAATGCATTCACGTTTCCTTGCCAGGTGCAGCCCGTGGGAGCTGAATAGCTTCTTGGATCAGTGTTCATTCAAGTGATGATAGGAAAATGATTATGAAGGCACCATTTTAGGAAATTGAAATTTCAAGAGCATAATTCTGATGCAGCTCTTAATAATTTTTGGAATCATAGCTAGAATTGTACAGACTCAAAAAGGAAGTAAATGTGTTTTAATTACCCACACAGGTCAATATCAGACAGTCTTTGAATTGAACACCGAAGTAGAGAGGAAGCTGATAAGAAAGTATTTAATAGTGAGGCTCTAACTACAGATTCAAACAGCCATTTAAAAATGCACCCTGCTGCTTAACATTGTTCTTATATTGTGCTCTCATGTCTTAGTTAATACCAGTCAAAAAGTGTGTGAGATCTTAGTTCCCTGACAGATGTGGCTAATTGTGTGTCATCAATGATTCATCTCAGAAAACATGCTTCATTTATATTCTGACATGTCCATCACACACAGCACTCAAGTATTCACAGAAAATTAATAACTATTTATCAGATAGTAATACTGAGACTACCAAGCTGCCCCACCAAGACCTTTGACCAAATTTCTAATGGTTAAGTGTTTTTTAGAGGAGAAAAATAAAAATGAGAAGAAATCTGTGGAAGTCCATAGTCCTCCATGTAGCAGGTCTAGGGCAAAATGATGGTGAATACTGGATTCCAGGTAAATTTCTTTAGATACTCATTTTAGAGTAATTTAATTTTGTCCACTATAGAGCAAAATATGAAGGGGAGATTTCAGAATATGGAATCATGAAAATGGAGTGGTATGCTGGATAATGGAAGGAAATAGCTGCAATGGTTTGTCTTCTCAGTCTTCCACAGGAGCAGAAAAAGAAAGGTGTCATCAAGCAGCCTTTGATTTAGTTTGTACATTGTAGGTCAGGAGTTCAGACGGGGTGGGGAGGCGGCTCAATGGTTAAGGCCACTTGCTAATCTTACAGAGGTTTGGCTTGGTTCCCAGCACCCATGTGGTGGCTCACAATTATCTGTAGCTGGAGTTCTGGAGGATTTGATATCCTTTTCTGGCCTCTGTGGGCACCAGGCACACACATATTACACACACACATACACGCAGACACGCAGACACACACACACACACACACACACACACACACACACACACACACACACCAGAGGCAGGTGCACACAAGCACACAAAAACAAATAGAACAGAGAAAAAATATCCTGTCCAAAATGTGCAGTCTCTGTAGAAACAAGTAAAACAACGAATGGTAAGTAGCACTTAGCTGGGTATACTCATTCTCGAGGGTGCTGGGAATGTAGGAAAGACTAGAACCAGGGAGTGGTGGTGATGGATGTTCAGCCGCTTACAGACTTGAATGGAGCAGCTTCATGGTGATGTACCAGAGAAGGCAATGAGGCAGAAGCCCAGAGTCTCTCTAGGCTTCAGAGGGGTTAAGGATATCTCGAGGACCACTTTCAGAGATGTAATTTTCTGACTAAATTTACCCTATGGGTCTAATTCTACCAGCCTGGAAATATTTGCTATCCACTATATTCTTTTTTATGTTATTTCTCTTCTAGCTGTTAGCTGTGGGATCAGAAATGTCATTAAAGCAAGCTGCATATTTCACCCCCTTTAGTATTTTCTGCCATGCACAACAGTTTGACCTAGAATGAGCCCAGTGCTAGGTCTTGGTCTATCATGACTAGCTGGTGCCTTTTCCTGAGGTTCCCAGGACCTACATGAAGCTATTCTCAGATTTTTTTTTATAATTTAGAGCTTTTCCATAAACAACACTATTCATTTTCGGAAACCAACACAACTGATTTTATCAGGCAGTTACATTATGCTAATTAAGAGCTATTATTTTGGGATATATCAGCCCTTGTTGAGTAAACCCAGGGCTCAAGTCAAACGCAAGACGCAGACAGACAGACACACACACACATACACACACACTTTAAGAATATTCTTTGAAGTGAGAAAGAAAATATGTCTAATTTATCATTCTTTTCTCCCTCTTTCCACTCAACACATTTTTTGAAACCTTTTCTCATTTCCTGTGGAAACAGTTCTAGGCTTCAAAACTTGCTTCTTGTACATATGTGTGTCATGCATTTCTAATCCAAGAGTTTCCATACTCTCAGAGGAACGAAAAGGCGGAACCTGTGCAAAGAAGCCCCAGTAGCTAGCCAAAACTTGGTGAAGACTCTTTTTGCCATGATTCTGCTGCTATATAACCAATGCCCTGTTGTCTGCTTGGGATCAAGCCAAAAAGGGACAGGCTCATTTGGGATGAACCACCAGGGTTATCAGAAAAGCCCCAACAGCAAAGACTGTAAACCTGACACTCACAGTCCTTACAGAGGACTCAAAAAGAACACAACGTAGTCCTGTTCTGGTAATCTTCCCAGGTCACCAGCTTGCCTGGCTGGTTTTGCGGATGCCAGCATAACGTGACTTGGATTTAAAGATCTGCAGAACTGGAGCTGGGGTGTGGCGGGTTATACAAGCTAAACAGAATGGTGTTTGGCTTGTCAAAGGCTGATAACCAGCAACGCATAGCTTTACTTTTATTCTATCTAAAGTATCGGGGGGGTAGAATAAAATGGCATGAGATCTCATACATTAAATATTCTTAGTTTTGGGGGTAGAAGAAATCTATAATTCATAAAATAAGCTATTTCTTGAAGTTTATATTCTACTAGGTCTTTACCAAGGTTTGTGAATGGAGCAGGAAACACTTCTGCAACAATACTCCTAGAAGGGAGGGAACAGGCAAGCAGACACAAGAGCCAACGACTTGTGAATTAGCAAGCTCACTTCGAATTCTAAATTATGTAACACCACACATAAGCAGTAGAAGACAAAAAGCCAAGTACATAAGTAAAATAGTAAACATTATATTTTCATTATTCACAGAATCGTTTCTTTGAGACATAGATGAAAATATTGCTTAGGAACCAACATTTGGGATTAAGAGTACCTGGTTCTCTGGCACCTCATGGCAGGCTGTGCTTAAAGGGGACTGCTACTAAAAGGCTGTCTACTTCACACCAACTCACCTAACTATATTTCCAATTAAGAATTTTATTAGCAAAATTGAGATGGGCAAGAAAAAAAGAGCGAGCACTTATGAGAGACTTTTCTGGGCCGGCGCAGTGGCTGTCAGTTAAGATCACTTGCTGCTTTTGCAGAGGACCTGGATTCAGTTCCCAGCACCCAGACAGCAGCTCACAGCCATGGATCTGATACCTTCTTCTGATGTCCAGGGCCACCAGGAATGCATTTTCCCCAGGACTTTTGCTGATCCTAAAGAATCTGGAAAGTCCTGATGTAGATGGTGGCTCCAGTAAGAGTCTAGTGACTAACGCCTGAGCATGCGTCCTCAGTAGTTAGCCCCACACACCCTCCCTCAGGCAACCGAGCAGAAGTACTATGCTGTTTGGAAAAGATGTAAGTAGGAAGTGAGACCCAGGCATCTACCTACCCCTCTCTGCCTTAAATGCTGTGGTTATGGGAGTGTCATCACATGCAGTATTTTAATGTTGGCTGTAGGATCTAACACAGGTCCTCATGTATATGCAGCAAGGACTTTACCATTTGAGTCATCTTCCCAAACTTGGGTTTGTCTATTATCTTAATTGTCCAAACAGAAAACTTAGTAGCGTTGACAAAGACTAAGACTTTAATGAAATAAACAACTCACAAAAGAGAATTTAGAAAGCACATAGCCTGTAACCCTCCCTGAGAGAATGTGATTCTCCCCAAAATTTTTCTTTGGAATACAAGTTGTAGGAGTCGGTATGATAATGGCCTCCTTAAGGTTTTTTGCAACCTGACCCCTGTGTCCAGTGACTGTGGAACTCCACATTGCAAATGGTAGCAATGACATCAGCTGGTCTTAATGCACTCACTTGATAATAAAGAAATTATTTTAGATTACCAGGATAGGTTTGGTATAATCAGGAAGTCCCTTATAAGTAGACAAGAGCAATACAAGATATGAAATAATGAGAGAAAAATGTGACCTCCTGCTGTTCTCTTTAAGACAGAGGAAGGGACTAGGAACCAAGGGCTGTGCAGGGCAACAGAAGCCCAACTGAGCTCTATCCTAGAGTGTCAGAAAAGAATGTTGGTACCTCAAGGTTTAGCCAGTGAAGTGAATGCCGGACATTTACCTGTGGAACGTTGACATTTTTGTATTATCTTAATTTGTTAAGTTGGTGGTCATTTGTTTCCACTGCAACATATTTCTGGGGCTGGGACAAGTTTTAGTAAGGAATTTCTAAGATGATGGTGATAACAATATACAATAAGTGATTAAAAACAAACCATCCAGAAAAAATAATAATAAATAATAAAAAAACAGTGGCTTTCGTCCATTTACCTTATGCAAATATTCCCATCACGGCCAATTTCAAATGACCGTGGACTGATCTCTGAACTCTGAGTTAGGAAGAGATGTGCATGATCTCTCTGTAGGGGGAACTCACCAACATAGCACTGGACTAACCTTGGTAAATTGAGTGCCTAGCCCTGTAGAATTTCATGGCACTCATTAGTAGAGGTAGCTTTTCAGGTTAAGAACCCTGCACACCTGACTCAACATTCCAAATTCTCTTGATGGCATCTCCCCCCTTGAATAACAGACACTGTGGAAAGCCAGTAACAAAACAGTAGTCGCTATTTCTTTTCACCCAACCTACGCTTTTTCTCATGCTGAAAACATTGAACCGATTTGTAAATAGAGTTTCCTTTTAACCTTGTTGTTTGTCTCATAACAGTGAAGGAAAACGGGAATAGGAAAGATCACATGCTAGGGAGAAGAGACGTGTGGAGTTTCTTCTTTTCGGCACTGACAATATTCATTGTGCAGGACAAGGCACATGACAACAAGCAGCAGATTGAAGAATGGTCTTTATTGATGTCCAGACCGACTGATATCAGAACTGAGAAGTCCTCTCCTTCCACCGTCCAACCAAATTGTCAGTACAGTGAATCACCTTGCTCCCGAGGGATCCACTAGGCTAAAGTGTTAGAATGGGATAAACAACATTGTCTCTGGGCATTTCAGAAGCTTTGGGAATCTCTTCTGAGCTTGGTAACTCTGCTGTTGGGGCCCTAAACTGGAGACTGGGGTGCTTTCATCTTGTTAAAGAATTACATTTCTGTCCCTTCCTGTTTAGATAATTTATTCTAGATGTCAGCCTCTCCAGGGTAAACATTAATTTTCTCTGATTCTCTTTGTTCTTCCTTGAGATGGTTTCATATACTGGGGGTTTTGTGCCGGGGACCCCTTGTAATTCTGTGACACGGGGTTAGGCTTTGTGAACATAGGCTCCTGTTCTGTGTATTCTTCATAGTGGGGAACTTAGTGTTTACCAGGTCTCTGGGATCTAATAACATAGCCTGGTCTCTTTGTGGCTTTTTAGAAAAGAACATGCTGGCCTCCATACCTGAGGTCGTCAGCTTTAGGCATTGCTTGCAGTCTCATGTCTCTCTTGATCTCGGCACAGACTCTTCCAGAACCCCACCTCTCCCCCCACGTCTCCATGCTATTGTTGGAGCTTATAGGATCTGTGGATGTTCCATACAGAAAAGTGGAGCTTCTAATTATCTCACAGAAATCCCTTATGACTCTCTACTCTCATATTGGCTGCACGTTGGACACAAACGAAGAACTCCTTGGTCCTTGAAATTATACGGGGGAAGCAAATAGCTCCATCAGTCTATGGGCTCCAAGATGTTAGGGGCAGTTAGGTTCCAGAAGCTGGTTCTGCCACTATAGCATGGCACTTCTTACCTGTAAGTCACACTGTCCTTAAGGAGGTATCTCCCCTCTCATAGGCCACATCCATTTCAGTGAGGCTCAGTGGTCATCTTTCACAGGTGGCAAAGACAGCCTTTTAACACACAAAAAAGGAACTCTTTACACGTGAAGTGGCTTTCTTTTTTCTAAAAGGGATCACAGAAAAACTGTGAAACAGGCATTACCCAAGACTAGAATGTGTTGACTTGGGTTAAACATGTACCTTGGGAGTGGATCTTCTGTTTACTTTGTACATTAGATACTTTTTTTTTTTTTTTTTGGTTTTACGAGACAGGGTTTCTCTGTATTGTTTTGGAGGCTGTCGGTCCAGCCTGGCCTCGAACTCACAGAGATCCGCCTGCCTCTGCCTCCCGAGTGCTGGGATTAAAGGCGTGTGCCACCACCGCCTGGCTACATTAGATACTTTTTGTTATTGTGATGAAACACCATGACCCAAAGTGATTTAAGGAAGAAGGATTTGTTTTGGCTTATGACTCCAGAGGTGGAGTCCACAGTGACAGGGGTAGTGTGACAGAAGCTGCCTGGAGTAAGAAGTTGAGAGATCACATCTTCAACTACAAACATGAAGCAGAGAGTAAGAATGGGACACGGGTCAAGGCTATGTGTTCTCAAAACCCACCCCCCAGTGAGAATGCTTCCAGCAGGGCTTCCACTTAAATGTTCCATAACTTCCCCAAGCAGATCCAACAAGAAGCTAAATATTCAAATATATAACCCTGATGGGGGGACACTTCTTAGTCAAATCATCACAGTATGCATAAGGCCTTGGACTCAGTCACAGTCAATGTGATAAACCCAAACCCCAAATAACAAAGGGCATTGTCTTAGCAATTGCCATTTTATCTGCTGAAAGAACTGTCTAATGAAGATGTAAATTTCCCTTCTTTTCTGAACAGCATCACTTAAGAATTTAATAAAGTCTGACGTGGTGGTACATGTCTATAATCTCAACACTATGGAACAGGGGATTATGAGTTCTAGGCCAGTCTCAAAATAAAGACAACAACTATTATGACAACAATTATACACAAGAAAAATTTATTGAATCCTGTTGAGCTTTGTGCCTAATGTGCTTATGTATTAATCGGGTGGTTTCATTGGCATTGAAGTTGTTCGATCTTAGTGCATTAGCACTCAGAGTGTGCTTTTGGTAGCAGAGGGGCATCTTTGCATTTCAGGGGCTTTCTTCTCTGCTCTGCAGTAATTTGTGTTTTGTTTGACCCGTGTGGAGTACATCCTTTTGTAAGTAGCCGTTTCCACTTTCCCTTTTAGCATCCCTCCCCGTGTACACGGAGCACATGTTCCATAAAGTGGAGAGTCCCGTGGCAGTTATCTTTCTTTTCTGATACTGAACCTCCTGTGCAGTAATGGCTCCGCTCGTGCATGATCGCCGCAGCCTTTCAGTAAATAGGCAATGAAGAAACAGATCTTGTTTACCCGTCAATGCCAGGTCTCCCACGGGGGCACTGTGACTCAGCAGTGGGGCTGACTCATGAAACATGAGTCACGCTGCCGACTGAGAATTTCAGTTGCAGAAATGGAACGTTCTCATCCAAGCTGACAGTGTGAATGACCAGTGTAAGAACGATTCAACCAATTATGATTATTGAATGAGACTCTGGATTGATAATAATAAAATAAGAATGATCAGAATGGGCAAAATTTTTTCCCAACATCTGAATTGACATTTTAGCACCTGCAATCTGAGATAAAAGCTGGTATGATGATTTTACTGTGAACAGAGACGAGTTCTCTTTCTTGAAATAATACCCTCCTTTGCTATTCGCTTAGCTGGAATGAAGGGCTGACAACCCAGACAAAGCAGCTATCTTGAAACCATGTCATTCCAGGAACCCACTAATGATGCTTGTTGGTGTACAAAGCTCGAGAGAGACTACCGTGTTGTAGGTAAGGCAAAGGAAGGACACCATAGCAGGCTCCCGTCTCCCATCTTTGGGTTGCTCCCCAGAGATCAAAAGAACCCTTAAGCATCAACTCCAGTTTATTTGGGGGGGGGGGGGGGGGCTGAGCTACTCAACAGTAGGAGTTGAGAGACACAATTAGTTCCAGAAAGGAAAAAAAAAAACTCCTCTGAAAACAAGGTGTGCCTATGACCAAGAATTAAGTGGGCTCCTTAGAATTCTATAAGTGGTAGATGAATGCATCCATTCAAACAGAGCAGTAGCTGGTACACGATGAACAGAATTCAGCTGCTGTCATAGTTCCTGTCATTTCCACTGTTGACATCACCACAGTGTGTGGCCACCATTCTATTTTTCCCAATCCCCTTTCTTCTCAGCCTTTGCTAACCAGAATTCTAAGCTGTACTTCTTTGAGACTGTCACTTTCAGATTTCCTATAAAAATGAGGTTGGCCTATATTTGTCTTTCTGGGTCTGACTCGTTTTAGCTGATATAATGCCTTCTGGGTTCTCCTATGTTTTTGCAAATGGCAGAATTTCCTTCTTCTGAAAGGATGAGTAGAAGGATGAGTAGTATTCTACTGTGTGTAGATGTCATACTTTCTTCATGTGTTCTTCCATCGATGGCCATTTAGGCCGACTCTTCGTGGTAGATACTGTGAATAGTGAGCAGCAGGATTACAGACACCTCTTTGATGGCCCGATGTCAATTCCACTGGATGTAGACTCAGGATGGAACTTTTAGATCTATGCATTTAAAAACTATTTTATTTTATGTACATAAGTGTTTCGTCTATGTGCATGTGTGCTTGCAGAGATCAGAGGAGGGTATCAGATTCCTTGAACCTGGAGTTACAGGTGGGTGCCGGGCACTGAGCTGAGGTCCCTTGCAAGAGCAACACATGCTCTTAACCACAGAACCATCTCTCTGGCCCCATCGTCAGCTATTCTAAATGTGTTAATGAATACCCATATATTGTAGGAAAGCAACCTAAGCAGAGTGAAAAGGAAAAGCTAGCCTACGCATTTCTGAAGGTGTCATTATCAACAGTTTCCCTTACACACTTGTTTCTCAACATTACGTTATGCTGCTTGCTATTCTATAAAGTAATTTCACTTGGATTTAATCGTATCATTGACATCTTTTCAATATTTTCCTTTGTCTATTCTAAGTGCAATTGACTTAGTAGATCTTACACTTTTATGGTATTAGAAATTAATACACTCTCATCAAAAAAAGCAAAAACATTTGCTTCATTTAGTGGGATTATTTTATCTATTACATCCAAACAACTTTAGGGGGGTGTTAAATTTAAATTTAAAAATTTAATCAGCCAAATCTTGATTCATTATACCCTGCGTCGAGGACTGGCATTAGACCTGAGACTCAGCTGTAATTCACTTTCAAGAGAACAACATTCTTTCTTCACACAGTCTTCAAGATTATTGAAATAAATTCATGAGCTAATGGCTGTTGCCTAAAAAATAGTATCAGCAAATTTGATTCAAATATTAGGAGTGTCTCTGGCTTTCGGCCTTCAGGCTATGAGTATGAAGTTTGGAAGAAAAACTGATTATTTCACAATCTAGAAGGGTTTTTCATCAACTTGTACATCTTTAACAATCTTTGGCCCTACTGTTATACTGGTAACTTACCTGTTACAATGATGGAGGTAACTCACCTGTTACAATGATGGAGCACTTTGTCAAGTGTGGCATATTTATGTCTCAGAGAGGACTGATTTTATGGAGGCTAAACTGAGAATTTACAGCATGATTATTTGAAATATTCTTGGTACACTGTAACATTCCAAATAAACTGTTGCCACTTACATGTACTGGGTGGGGGGAGTCACCCACATTAGTTTGTGAACAAGGAATTTGAACACATCCATAGGGAGAAACATAAGTAATAGAAGGAGAATTTTTAAATATAAGCTGTTCATCAGGTCACTTTTTACACATAATATTAACATTATGCTTTATTCTAATCTATTCTATGAAGTGCTGAGTAATCTCTCTTCATAGTTTCTTAGTTACAGCCACAGAAGTTGTCAGTTGACAGGCAACATATTTTAGTACTACTGTCTTAGAAGTAGGTTTAGATTATTTTTGATAAGAAAATTGGGAATTTGTAGAGCAGGACACTCATTGTCTAGCACAACAGACCTCCATAGCTTGTATAATTAGAAATCAATGATTATGTGAAAATTAAAAACACAAAAAATGACTAGTGGCCTAAATGTCTTCTGACTTTTTCTTAAAAAGAGTGCCAATTGGACAATGCAAACTTCATGTGAAAAACCTTCTGGTATGTTTTGTTTTTGCTACCAAATATTTAATCATATGTGACTCTTGGGTTCTCATATGTGCATGTGCACGTGTGTTCAGTCACAGCACTAAATGTCTCTGAAGAATGAGGAGGTAATGAGGACTAGGGCCAACTTCTGGAATGAATTATTCATGGAAAGTGACATCTGCACAGCTCGGTGTCTAATAAAAACATGGGGCAAATAAGTAAATGTTTCCTTTTCGTACAGACATTGAAGTTCTTGTATGAGACAGCTGTTATTACATTACCTGACTTGAAATGGCTACTAGAGAGTGAAGAATAAAAGTCGCATTTTACTTTTTATGGTCATAAAGTTAAGCGATCTAATTTAATGTGCTCATTTAAATAAAAGACATTTTAATAGTCCTATAACCCAGGAGTCTGCTCATTAATGGAGAGTTCTGCAGAAATGGGGTACACTTGTGTTTATCTCCACTGTCAAGATGCTTGGAGCATTGTGAAAACAATTCCAAATGACCACAGTTATATGTGCTGAGTGTAAAACAAGCTCACTGGACCCCTCAGAGCCTAAGGTTCCTTTTACTTTAATATTCTATTCTGTTATTTCTCAATGGAGCTTAGTATTTTCCAAGATGTTTGAGAAGTATCCTCTATTTTTTCCTTCAATATTGCTAAAAAGATAATGTACAATTTTGACGACTTCTTAAATTATGAAAGCACTGTTGTGCCATCTGTGCTAAGTGAACACACAAGAAGACATGAAGTCATTGGCTAAAAATAAAAACCATTTTATGTTTTTAACCTGGGATTAGTCGTGTTTCAACTGTAAGAAATTGAAAGTTAGACTTGTACTATATTTGGACAGCCCAACAAAAGTGATCCAAAGTCAAAAGAGAATTTCTTCAAATCTAAATGTAGACATTTTAAAACACACAGACCTTGACTCCATGGCCTTTGAGAGTTGAGAAGAGCTTGAGGAAATACACAGCTTCTTCTCAAATGCCCAGATGCTGTGCTGCTTAGACCTTACTTGGTATCGAAAACAGCTTGTGAAGTTACCCCACGTGTTGGCAAGGGCACCGATATGCTCTGAGAATTTGAAATCATCAAGGCAAGATTATCTATAGGAAGGGGCAATCAGACACAGGAATAAACTAAAATGACTTTTCATGTGCCATGGCACTGTACAGAGGTTAGAGGATAACTTTGTGGACTTGGTTTTCTTCTTTTACCTTAATGTGTGATCCAGGCATCAAACTCAGGTCAGCACTTATTTATTTATTTATTTACTTCCACCCACTTAAGCCATTATTGTGACTTCTAAAAAGGGAATTCCATTGATTTCCTTCATCAGACAGTTGTTGAATGATTGAATGGCTGTATAGTAGAAGACCATTTTGTGTGTGTGTGTGTGTGTGTGTGTGTGTGTGCTACAGATAGTCATGTTAAGTATTTCACTATGTAGCTGCTACTCACCTGCAGTTAAACATACACTTTAATGATTTAAAACCCATATCTGAAAATTCAAATTTTCAATCACAGTGGCCATGTTTCAAATATTCAATGACAAAATGTAACTAGTAGCTACCCGATTAGACGGAGCAATGGAAACCATTTAGATCAGCACAATATGTTCTCTGTGGCCATGATAGCCAAAGATGTGGTCCTGAAGCCTTTTGTGTTGGCTGCAGTTCAGGGGATGACAAATGAACAATTTGAGAGCTTCAGAAAGGACCGCCGAATGAGCTCAGAGAGAAAATGATAGAATCACACAGGGTAGTTAGGACAGAGTGACAGGAAAACGTAGTGTGTGAAGGCAAGACAGGCATTTTTGTGCCAACTATGAAAAAGAGACTAGTTGATAATATAAAATTGAAGGCAAAAGGAGAGCTTCTGCTCACCAAGGAAGGTGTGAGTCTGGGGTGAGGAAGGAAGGCAAGCAGACTAAGGTGACAACTTGGGGACGCTGAGCCCTGAAGTGATTGAATGATCAAAGACAGAATTGGGACTTTTTTTTTTTCCTCCGAAGGAATTGATAAACCACGAGAACTTTAAAGTAGGAAATGTCATCCAAATGTTATTTTGGGAAGATGTATCTGGCAGAAGTGTGCCGACTGGATTGGGTGGAGAACAAGTTGATAGACCATATTAAAGTTGTTGAAAATAGACCATATGCGCTGTTGTAACAGTCTCAACTTACTTTGGACATACGCAGCTGTGAACTTTGAATTAAATAAGATTATCTTGTAGTAGCGCTATTGGAATCTCAGGTCCCTGCAGGATCCTGAACGCCTGAGTTCTTCACCTCTTGCATTATCCTAATAACCAGAAGGACACAAATTGCCCGCTCTTTGAAGTAGAGCAATTAAAGGACTCTGAGATAAGGAAATGAGAACGGCGGAAAAATAAGGAACTAGAAACAGTCTAAAGAGAGGAAACAGAATCCACAGACTTCAGAGTGGAAGCCACCTGGGAGCCCTCGAGAGTTGTTGGAAGACATATTGGAATGGCCTCTGCACCCCCCCCACCCACTCGCCAGTGCTAATTCTGCTGACAGTGTGCCAGAGCCAGAGTGTGCAGGCTCACAAGGCTCACAAGATGATGAGAGGCGCTCTGTGTCTCCTCCCAATCACGCTCTCAGCACTGCCTTCTTGGAGAACTATTTACACCGCAGAAATAGACAAACACGGACAGCCAGCTTAGCAATGGCTTGGCTTAAACATTTGTTTCTCTTAATCATAGTATGCAAGTGCTGCTTGGGAGAAATTGTAACTTGGGTTTTAGTCTCCTCTTGGGCAAGCAATATGCCGTGTGATAGTCTTGGCTGAGGCTGGGCAGTGGCATCCAGTCATAGCTAGCAGTCAGCCTCGGGATCCGAGGGAAACTAACCTTCAGTGTTGCTAAGCTTAGGTGAAGTGCAATAAATCCATTGTCCACTCTTTGCATTTTCAACTTGGGGTAGGTTTGTCAGAGTTAACTCTACTGTAAGTTGAGTATTGCTGGCGATTTCTTGTCCCATCAGGTACTGCTGCTGCTTCAGCCCCGAATAAGCACAAAGATGCTATGTTAATTATTGAACTGATGGCCGATGGCTAGGGCTTCTTACTGGCTAGCTCTCTCTCAATTATTAACCCATTTCTATAAATCTATGTATTTCCATGTGGTCTTGACTTACCGGAGAATGTCTGGACCCGCTACCCCTTTTGCAACCTACCGTTCCCAGAATTCTCCTTCTCTACTAATCCCACCTATCTCCTGCCTCTACTGGCCAAACAGTGTCTTATTCATCTACCAATAAGAGAAGCATATATGCAAAGGGACATCCCCCATCAGTTGAGGAGCATTGCTATACGTTGGCACTGCTTCTCCTCATAGCTATGTATGCAGTGTGATGCCAATACCTTGCCCACAGAAACCACAGAAACATAGATACGTCTTTTTGCTTTTTGAAAAGATGATGCCTTCATCATCATGCCAGGATCACACAGACCAATTCTTCCAAGCTAGAGCTTAGAATTCTTTGTTTGCATATGGACCTACAGTGCTTGCCCTGCTCCCGTACACTGATGCTTCATGTGTACAATTATTATTTTGATTTATCCTTCCATTCTTGCTTTGTTGTGGAGTTCCAGACACCCAAGAGACAGGTGATTTCTTCTTGAATTTCTCCTATAGATTTCATGCAGCCTGACCTGTGATTTATAGCCAGGAAAGCGGTCTGCATGGGTGCATTCTTGCTAATTGAAGTGGATAGTGTGTCTGCCTTTAGGTTCAGACAGTAAAAGCCTTCCTGCACCTTAGGCTCCTCCATCACTGTCTACTGGTCCTCCTGCAGCAGCAGTGAGCAACAACAGTGAGGGCCACTGTTGGCAATCAGCAGCTACCATTGGCTGAATGCCTGTTGCGTGCCTGGTAGTATCCTGAGAACTTTTCACGGTCTTATTTGATCTGCTATTATCCTTCTAGTTAGAAGCTGTCATGTTTCCTAACCCTGATGAAGAAATAGCATTGGAGAAATTAAGAAACATACCCAGAGCCGGGCGGTGGTGGCGCACGCCTTTAATCCCAGCACTCGGGAGGCAGAGGCAGGTGGATCTCTGTGAGTTCGAGGCCAGCCTGGTCTACAGAGCCAGTTCCAGGAAAACCTACAAAACAGTACAGAGAAAACCTGTCTCGAAAAACCAAAAAAAAAAAGAAAGAAAGAAAAAAAAAAAGAAACAATACCCAGTCATTTAAGGAATTAAAATGTGATGTCAGTGTTAATGATCAACCTCGAAAATGCCAACCTGTAACCATGAACTCACACTGTTGGTCTCTCCTAGAACATCAAAAGCTCCCAGGGTCTCTGTAAGTAAAGTCTGGCATCCCTTGAGGGTATCATTGAGGAGAAATGAAAGTCTTCCACCATTTTCCTAGGAGATGTTTCGATAGTACGTTTATGAGTGGTGGACACTGCTCATAGACTGCTCAGGACCCCTGAAGCCACAGCCAATGAATGGCTCTCCAGTAAAATGCCACCTGAGAATCCCCAGGTGGAAGCAGGGTCCCAGGATTGAGACAAATCTATGACCAATTTTTTCCAAGTCTTTCATAATTATGCACTCTGTTGTTAAACAAACAAGCAAGTAAAACAACAGTAAAATATCAAATTATTTGGGAATTTCTAAGTTTAGCAAGTTGTAAAATAATTATTTGAGACATAACCTAGCAAAAGTTGATGGGAGAAAAATACACTTTATGGCTATCTAGTGTACTGTACTGAGGATAAGTGGCTGTAAGGTCAAAATTGCTCAAAGCAGGCTTGCAAAGGACCGAAAGACAGCAGTCAAGTGAGGAGTGTGGAATGGATGCCATCCCACGAGCTGGGTGTGGAAGTCGGTAAAGAAATCTGTTGTTACAATGTCGTGTTTGTATATATTCACACTTAGGCTTGGACGTGCATTACATTATTATAGTAATTCTGCAGAATAACCAGAGGGGATGGACTTTCCTGCCTAGACTTGGGTTTCAGACATGCTTCCTTTAGTCTCAACACCTATCACGTGAGAAACGGCAGCTTGAGCACAGACTTGGCAGGCAGAGCCTGTTCGTGTTTTCTTAAGCGCTCTTCCTCTGGCTGCGGCAGCACCTATTTTGAGAGAACTAAGTAGCCTCCCACTTGCTGCCCAGACTTCCGAAGGGCATTGAAGGCTTGTTTGGAGCACATAATTTATGCTGTGCTGAAAAATAGCTGCGACTGTACCGGTGCCCAGAGAATCTGCACTCTCTGCAGGCCAGGGTCCCATTAATATGCAGTATTTCATTGACAACCTTTCCTAAGTAGGTTTGAGAGGATAATGCCTTGTTTGAATAATAATATGGCACATTTTACTATTCAAAGCACTTTACCCTAAGTCTCCCATCTCATTTCATTTTTAAAAAAAAATAATGAGGGAGATAAGACCAGGATTATTACCTGTGGGGACTTGGAAACAGGAAAAGTCACAGAAGTTACAAGGCAGGCTGTCAGGAGAGGGGAGATTACCGATTGGACTCTTCATTCCCAGCTCTGTTGAGCCTTTTAAAAAGAATGCCAGTGTCACAGGCAGAATCCTGAATTGCCAAGCATGGCGTCTGCCTCCTCCCTTCCCATAGCTTGCTTCTAGCATATTTTAGACTTGCAGTCATGTAAGGAGTTATAAACAAAAGTTTATAATGCAACCTATTCTCTTAGCAAGTAATTTTTGAAATCCAACCAGAAAAGTACATGAACTACGTTTTTTAAAATTTAGTATTTTGTTTGCTTGCTTATTCATTCATAGGCAGGATCTCACCATATAGACCAGGTTGGACTAGAACTTACTATGTGCACAGGCTGGCCTCGATCTTATAATTCTGTTGTATCAGCCTCCAAAGTGCATCCGTATATATTTTGAGACTCTCTTTTAGTAATTTTTATTTTAAAATTCCTTTGAACACACACACACACACACACACACACACACACACACACACACACTGGTTTCATAATGTGTAATGATGCCATGCATGTATGCTTACGTGTATATACTTGAGACTTACCAGCGTCCTCTGCTTTGATGTCCATTGTTGTGATAGACGCCATGACCAAAAACAACTTGGGAGAGAAAAGGGTTCATTTCAACTTACAGGTCACAGTCTATCATCAAAGGAAGCCACGGCAGAAACCCGACGGAGCTTGGAGGCATGACCTGAAGCAGGGACCTTGTAGAGATGCTGCTCGCTGACTTGTTCCTGGGCTAATGTTCAGCTCCATTTCTTGTACAGTTCACTGGCCTGAAGACAGAGCTGCCAGCTGTGGACTGGGCACGCCTATGTCGACCAGAAATCACAAGGATGCCCCAACAGACACTCTCAAGGGTCAATCCAATGGATGCAATGTCTCAGCTGAGGTTCTGTCTTCTAGGTGTGTCACTGACAACCAAGATTGGCCATCGCACAGGGAATTGCTATTATTTTATACTTAAAAAACTACAAATACTTCTGCTCTACTCATAATCCTCCATCAACCTTTAAATTTTACCTTCCTTATACAATCACAAACAAAAATGTATGCAATGTGCATATGCTCTCACATCAATGCTTATGCATACTAGCTTTGATCAGTGCTTGTAAATATGATATTATATCCTAAGACTTTTCTGAAATTTAGTTAACAATACCATGAGGAACCTTATGCAATAACCATTTTCTCTTCGGCAAGTTTGTTCTAGATCTTGTTTTATTTTTATTTTTACTGCTTGAAACAATTCTACATGAAACATATTCAAACAATGCTGCATGAAGCATTTGCATGTAACTTGGTTTTTATTTCTGTAGGAGAAAGAGTGTTTCCATTTTAGTGGATTTGACACATAGCTCTGTAAAAGTGACAGCGCCTCACATTTTTGCCATCGTTGTATTTGAGTCCTTCTTTATTTTATTCAAGCTCTACTGCTTCTTTGTACCCAGGTTAATACAAGTATTCTAATATCTATTTCCTTTCCAGTTTCAGTACAATCTGATGAAGGAATCACTGTTTTGCCTGTAATCCCTCAGTTCCTACTGCTGACACAGTTATGATTCTTTGGACACAATGGGACTTTTTTTGCTTGTTTGGAGATTAGATGTCTTTATGCAGTCTCAGCTTCCTGACCACTGGGACTACAACCCTGCACCACCATCCTGACCACTGGGACTACAACCCTGCACCACCATCCTGACCACTGGGACTACAACCCTGCACCACCATCCTGACCACTGGGACTACAACCCTACACCACCATCCTGACCACTGGGACTACAACCCTACACCATCACCCTGACCACTGGGACTACAACCCTGCACCACCATCCTGACCACTGGGACTACAACCCTACACCACCATCCTGACCACTGGGACTACAACCCTACACCACCATCCTGACCACTGGGACTACAACCCTACACCACCATCCTGACCACTGGGACTACAACCCTGCACCACCATCCTGACCACTGGGACTACAACCCTACACCACCATCCTGACCACTGGGACTACAACCCTACACCACCATCCTGACCACTGGGACTACAACCCTGCACCACCATCCTGACCACTGGGACTACAACCCTACACCACCATCCTGACCACTGGGACTACAACCCTACACCACCATCCTGACCACTGGGACTACAACCCTACACCATCACCCTGACCACTGGGACTACAACCCTGCACCACCATCCTGACCACTGGGACTACAACCCTACACCACCATCCTGACCACTGGGACTACAACCCTACACCATCACCCTGACCACTGGGACTACAACCCTGCACCACCATCCTGACCACTGGGACTACAACCCTACACCACCATCCTGACCACTGGGACTACAACCCTACACCACCATCCTGACCACTGGGACTACAACCCTACACCACCATCCTGACCACTGGGACTACAACCCTGCACCACCATCCTGACCACTGGGACTACAACCCTACACCATCACCCTGACCACTGGGACTACAACCCTGCACCACCATCCTGACCACTGGGACTACAACCCTACACCACCATCCTGACCACTGGGACTACAACCCTACACCACCATCCTGACCACTGGGACTACAACCCTACACCACCATCCTGACCACTGGGACTACAACCCTGCACCACCATCCTGACCACTGGGACTACAACCCTACACCACCATCCTGACCACTGGGACTACAACCCTACACCACCATCCTGACCACTGGGACTACAACCCTGCACCACCATCCTGACCACTGGGACTACAACCCTACACCACCATCCTGACCACTGGGACTACAACCCTACACCACCATCCTGACCACTGGGACTACAACCCTACACCATCACCCTGACCACTGGGACTACAACCCTGCACCACCATCCTGACCACTGGGACTACAACCCTACACCACCATCCTGACCACTGGGACTACAACCCTACACCATCACCCTGACCACTGGGACTACAACCCTGCACCACCATCCTGACCACTGGGACTACAACCCTACACCACCATCCTGACCACTGGGACTACAACCCTACACCACCATCCTGACCACTGGGACTACAACCCTACACCACCATCCTGACCACTGGGACTACAACCCTGCACCACCATCCTGACCACTGGGACTACAACCCTACACCATCACCCTGACCACTGGGACTACAACCCTGCACCACCATCCTGACCACTGGGACTACAACCCTACACCACCATCCTGACCACTGGGACTACAACCCTACACCACCATCCTGACCACTGGGACTACAACCCTGCACCACCATCCTGACCACTGGGACTACAACCCTGCACCACCATCCTGACCACTGGGACTACAACCCTACACCACCATCCTGACCACTGGGACTACAACCCTGCACCACCATCCTGACCACTGGGACTACAACCCTGCACCACCATCCTGACCACTGGGACTACAACCCTACACCACCATCCTGACCACTGGGACTACAACCCTGCACCACCATCCTGACCACTGGGACTACAACCCTACACCACCATCCTGACCACTGGGACTACAACCCTACACCATCACCCTGACCACTGGGACTACAACCCTGCACCACCATCCTGACCACTGGGACTACAACCCTACACCACCATCCTGACCACTGGGACTACAACCCTACACCACCATCCTGACCACTGGGACTACAACCCTGCACCACCATCCTGACCACTGGGACTACAACCCTACACCACCATCCTGATCACTGGGACTACAACCCTACACCACCATCCTGACCACTGGGACTACAACCCTACACCATCACCCTGACCACTGGGACTACAACCCTGCACCACCAAGTTTAGCTGTGCCATTTGGGATCGCTCTTCTGTGAACTTGCACAACTACCACATGTCTCCACGTCAGTGTTTCTCCGCACATTCCTCTCTTTCCTTCAATCTCCTCCTTTCCGGGTGTCATTACTCATCAACTCCTGTCTATTACTTCATTGCCCAATATTTCCCCATTCTCAATTAATACTTTTGGCTCCATATGCTGTCTTTGCAATTTAATTTTTCTAAAGCACAATGTGCCTTTCTTTTGTATTATAACTGTTTTGGCTAAAATTGCAAATAAGGTCTCCAGGATCTTTTGAATTATTTTTATTGACTTTTAGTAACTTTTAATTTGTCTGGATTTGGTGTTGCAGTATTGTAATCCACAAGTCACTGCCAGAAATTAAATAATCCACCTCTTTTCAATGATTGAAATTATTATCTTGTTTCATATATCCTGCTATTCTATCCTTTAAACCTATGGTGTTTCCCTAAAAAACTAAATTTTGAAATCAAGGGAAAATACATCAGTTACTTGTCTTCTAGTGTGACAATTGCCAGACAACTGGCCAGGTAACTTCCAAGAGCTGCTTTTAAGATCTAAGTGCTATCTTAAACTAAGGGGATTTGTGCTAATTATTTGCATTTTAAAGAGAAAGGAAGACATTACAGAACAAGAATGGGAAGTGTGAAGTTTGCTTTGCAAATAGGTCAAAGGTATGTGACTCTGAGATCTAAGTTACCAGACACATTTGTTTCCAAATGTAACCTGATGGCCATGGTCACATTACTAATGTTAGCAACCTAATAGCATGTAAGTGTGCTTCCCAGCATGTACATTGCTGGTATTCATTCTATGTAGATGCATCCACAGCCTTCCCCCAAAAAGCACTGATACCATCCTAGACTTAAGATTGTGTTATCTCTAGTATGTGATAGGTAGGGGTCAGCTCTGAAATTACTTCCATGGCAATATTAGATTTACAAGAGAATCAAAATACATCTTTGTAAGCAGAGAATTTGACAAAGTCTTGTTATATCCTTGCGTTTGGAAGAAAGCCAGAGTGTCTACACAGACAGCTAGAGGTCAAAGCCCATATTCTAAAACTACTGGATAATTAAGTGAAATTCTAGGTTTTTTTGTGCCACTGGATTCTTTCTTTGGCCATCAGTTTAATATTTTGTCAGAGTCTTGGACGATAACAGTGAGGAAAGAGTTCTCACAGTTCTACATATCTCAAACACTGGGGCCAATTTCATAACAGGTAGAAGGCACAAGGCTCAAAACCACCTCAATAGATTGTAACCAAGTCGGTGACATTTGCCTAGACGTTCAGGAAATCTCGTTCTTCACATTGGCTCAATGAAAATAAATTGTGTAAGCATTGCATTTGAACAAGAACAATATTACAAAGGAATTCATGCTTTTGTGGTGTATTTTTCAGTCACAAATGAGTTGTACATCCTGGCCAGAAGTAGTTAGGTAGATAAGCATATGGTAGAGACTGTATGTTTATACACAAATTTGTTCCAAATCACTTTGTAACAGTTCAATTCATTGCTAACTGTAACTCAGGCATTACTGGAACATTCCAGGAGCAAGGAAGAAATAAGATGCCATATCTAACAACAAGAATCTTGGAGTTAATGGGTTAGACAGACTCAGAAAGCATATCATGTTGAGATGTTCTCAAACTGGGGTGCTGGGTATGTGTGCTTATGTATTATGCATAAAACCCTAGGTTCAAAACTGATTGTTAGACTGCACTTCTGTAATCCCAGAACACAGGAGGCCAGGGCAGGAGAATCAGAAGTTCAAGGTCATCCTAGACACTATGGGGAGTTCAAGGTCAGACAGAGATAAATGAGAGCCTATCCCAAAACAAATAATAAAAACAATAAAAGAAGGCAACAAAGTGTATCAATGGATATTCATTTTCCTTTACAGTATCTTTCCCTGTAAGGTGTTTCTTGTTGCCTTTGAACTTAGATATGTAAGAGTAAGGTAGTGACATGCTGCAGCTCCCAAGTTGCTGTGGGGTCTAAAGGTAAGAAGTTTCTGACTAGCAGTGACCAAGCTGCAAGGGTTTCCTAACTGGCATTCCAAGAACAGTAAGGGTTATTTAAGTGAAATTTTAAAATGGTGCTTCTAAATTTACTTTAAAAATGATACCAAAGCAGTAATTTGGTATGCTCAATGGTAATTCGCACAGATCGTAAAATGGAGCAAGGTGGGCTACTTCAGATATTATGTCCTTAGTCCCATATGAGGGAATCAGAACACACAAGTGAGTGATGGTAACGTGTTTTCTTTCCTTTAGAAGCAGTAGCTCAAGCAAATCCCTCACCTGTCCACCAGCTTGAATCTCCTTTAGAAGGCAAAGCCTTCTCAATCCATCACAGTTGGGCTTGGAAATGAATTCCTTGAAACTGGGGAGGCTTCTCTTGTACTCACTTTTGCTTAGTGTGTATTGGGTCTCTTAGATGCTTCCAAGTTATTTTTCCAATTTTTAGAAAATAAAATCTGAAAAAAATTCAGGAGTAAAGGGACAACAAAAAAGTTAAACTCTTTCACAGTTTTCCTTCCTCTAGAATGTCACAATGTATGCTATTGTACTAGAGGGATAGCACTCTGTCTAAGAAGCCATGGTCTGTAATTATAAGAACAAAGAACTTTTCAAATAAAACATCTACCAACATCACTGGGTACTTTGGAAATATTACTTTAGACAAGACTATGTATTCATCCTGACAGATATTTCATGACATAAATGCTAGGAAGTTTGCTTGCTTATGGTATTAAGTATTTAGTTTTATTTCATTGCTGTGGTCATTATTATTGATACAGGGCCTCATTACATAGCTCTATTTGGTCTGGAATGCTCTATGTAGACCAGGCTGGCCTTGAACTCACAGAAATCCAGCTGCCTTTGTCTCCTGTCATTATTATTGTTATTATTATTATTTTAAAGGTTTATTTTTATTTTATGTGCCCATGTGCATGTAAGCACATACTATCAAAGGCCAGAGGAAGGCATCAGATATCTTGGAGCTGGAGTTACAGGTGGTTGTAATCTACATGAATTGGGTGCTGTGACCTGAAGTGTGTGTGTGTGTGTGTGTGTGTGTGTGTGTGTGTGTGTGTGTGTCAGGTGCACACATGTGTTGGGAGAAATTGGATGAGATGTGTGAACACACTGCAATTTTATCTTCTTAGCATTTAAGTCCATTAAATAAATAAATGGCACTGTCCATAGGATTTGAAGTATACATATACATACATACATACATACATATGTATATATTCCAGAAGTGCAATGTCATTTTAAAGTGGTTGGCGTTACTTTAGAAAGACTGTGCAGCAGATAACATTTGGACTCTCAATTTTATTATTTAGTGGGAGCAAAGAGGTTGGGAACTTGCCCAAGGCCTCAGAAGAAACAAGAGAGGGGACCAGGGACCAGTTTTCTAGTCTCCATTTGTAGAAGAGTCCAGTAAGCCATAGTTCATGTCACGGAAACTTAGAATATTTGATACAGACCCTTTGCCTTGTAAAGGCTTTCTCTACAAGCCTGATCCAGCTGTCCCTTTCCCCTACTGTCTTTCCCAATGCCTCCGTCCCTGGCTCTCCCGCAGCAGCCCCTGTGTTCTCTCTGCTCAGCGGAGAGCTCCTGCGTTGCTTGCCTTTGGCTCATACTGAACCCAGCAATCTTCTCTACCTGCAACCGCTCCGCTGACCTCCAGTTCAGCGAACTTTTCATTTACATGCACAGTCAAATTAGATTTGCCTGGCCTTTGAAAACGTACATCTGTTGAGTGTATAATTTGTATTGCCATTTGTTCCACAGATGTGTAACAAGACAAATACCTGTCCAGGCTTACCCAGGATTCAGAAATGCTTACGTTAATCATGCTGGTGGAAAGAGGTTAAGGGCTATACAATAAATCAGTCTCCGAATGGTTTCACTTGGAAGGGCCTGGGAGAACAGGGTTATTTTTATCCTAGGATGCTTTTAATTTGAATCAAAAATGCTTTACCACATGTTCTGCCACAAGTTCAAAAGGACTGGTAACAAACATTTAATCTTTTTCTTCTCGGATTGGCGCTAAGCCCTCATCAAAAAGCGAACGCAGTCGGGCAGCTTATCTCTGCTGAGCTGCTTCCCTTAATGTGTTCCTAATTATAGTCGTATATATTGCTCACTGTGGCCGATTGAACAATATGGCAGTGATTTCTTTACAGGCCTCCCTGCTCTTTGAACTGTGAGTACAGAGGGCTAGAACAGAACCAGATCAATGGGATTTGAGTGCTGGCAAACCAAGCCAGATGCGATCTTTAGAGAATACATTTCCAGCTGTTTCCCAGAAAAGGACTTTAACAGATGCTGGGGACCTTATCACTCTCGACACCATTGCCATCCTCATCGTCTCCACTAAATGCACTCCCAAGTCTCTACAAACTTCTCCCTGAATCCTTAATCACCGTAGAGTCTCTCTGGTGCTTGAGATGGTGACTGGGTACTGCAGATAAGCCATGACCGATGATGTGAGAAAGGAAACATTAATCATAGGACATCGACACTACGTGTTCATCAGTGCTCCGTGATGTGTGGCTGAAAGCAATGGGTCAAATTTATTTTCTAAGTAGCAGATGCTCGCATTCCCATGTGTTTGTAAGGGGGAGAAGTCAGAATTCTCGTTTTGGGGGGGACAAATGGTGGTTATTGCTTTGTGGCCATGTCTTTGTGTCTTACACCAGGAAGACCGGTGCTGCAGCAGAAGACAGTAAACGTAATAAATCCCAAAGATGCTGGGGCAGCCTAGAAGAGACGCTCAGTCTAAGATACATTACGTGACTTATGAGGGACTATACGTTGGTTGATGTAAGAACCATTTGGGTAATGAGGTTGACGAAAGGTGGGGGGAATCACAGGGCTTTCCACTTTATAGTTAGCTCTCTGTGTGCAATGATGGGCCCCCCCCTCTAAAAGCCACATTTGTTAAACCCAGCCTCCTCTAACTTGCTCTGATGTGCTATGTCCTGTCCCTGCCTCCCTTACAGAATTTTCTCCCGGTGTCTCTGGGTGTCCGAAAGGTTGAGGTATTAACAAGTGCACAGCTAAGATCTTGAGGAGAGCCCGGACCAGTCAGTTTAGGTTCATGTAATCTGTTGTCACCTGAACCAGTTTGGTCAGATATAATCCAGGAAGGGGTTTGCTGGGAGGTCAGAGTCAAGAGTGTGCGAGTGTTTAGTGACTGCAGAATGGCGAATCGAGGGACCAAACTAGTTTTACTTAGAATGAGTGACGACACAAAAAGACACCTGGAGGAGGAGCTTGGAGGGGAGCTGCTCAGGGGTCACAAGGGCAAGGCTTTGCTCACGCCTTGCTCAAAACACTTCCTCATTTATGTATTTTTGTAGCCACTTTTCCTCCTTAGTTTGTAATTCCCCGAAGAACCACCAGAGGCCTTTGCATCCTCCATTAATTCTTAATATCTCTCAACTTGAAAAAAGAAGCTAGCTAAATAAATAGCTGATCGTAAACCTTTGCATAACAGGTATTTCAAATACTGCAATTTAGTTTTGACTTTCCTTACCTGAAAAACTCTCCTAGGTATTTTAACCTCTGGTTCTTTTTTGTTTGTTTGTTTGTTTTGTTTTTGAGACAGGATGTCTAGCTGCATTTGTACTTACTACTTACTGTGTAGATCCGGCCCATCTTGAACTCATAGGTATCTGCCTACCTTTGCCTCCTGGGTGCTGGGATTAAAAGCATATCCCACCAAGCTGGAGTGGCCCCTAGTTCTTACAAGGAACAGCACAAAGCCAACCCCTCCTTTGGGGACTGAAATGTATTGTTCATCACTCATGGATGACATGCTTTCAGAGTGCTTTTTCAGAACCGACTTGGCACACATGCGTTGTAAATCACGGGTGTTTGATATTTAGTTAGCTAAAGTAAAAGTTTTAGGGACTGCAAAAATTTACATGAGAACAAAGGAAAGTGATGTCTCTTAACCTGGCATATATCAGGTAAAGATAATCACTGAGTGTGCTTAAAATCACAAAGCATACCTTGAAACTCCTTCTCTTCCAGTCACGCACATTGTAAATCTGTTTGGAGGCATGATCTCGGTATTTTTGGGTGAGTGGCCTTATACATGTATGACCCCTATGGTTTGTTTCTATATTTAACATTTTTCTTTGCTTTACAGAAAAATAGGAGCCAAAATGGCCTCCGTCCACCAGCCAGCGTTTCTTCTTCGTCCTAGCTTGGTGTGCACGCTCTGTTCGGGAACAGACCGTGGCTCTTGGAAAATATCTACATCTTGCCTCTGATTATTGCCAACTACAAATTCCCCCTCCTCCTTAAGACATAAGCACAGCATAAAAGCAGCACAGAGGCTGCCCTTGGCTGTGCAGGGAACGTTCCAGAGCCCTGCCTGTGCAAGGGAGGAGGTGAGATCATCACGTAGAAGTATGGGTTTTAAGGCCTCTGCAGTGGCTTTCCCCAGACAACGTTTTAGTAAGTGTAGTAGAGGCGGTGCTGCAGGAGGGTTAAGAAAACCATGGACTTCTAAGAACTGTCTGAAACTGCCCCGACCCTGCTCAAGTTGGTGCTTTGCAAAACTTAGGAGTGAAACTAATATTCACTATGGGTCTATTACAGGGCCTGACTGTTCCCAGACCACAAGTTGGTGAGCCAATATGTGTTCAGAACTGTAAGAATGGGGCTGAATGGGACATCTTGGGCAAACACAGGCAATGTAAGCAGGGATAGACAGGCAGGGCTGTGATTGTATATTTTAGTTTAGTGGGTGAATGCAGAGATGGCTGTTGTATATTCTTTCTCTATTATTGAATATATTCTTTTAAGATATAAAGAAAAAGAGTAGATATTATTCTGAAAACACTGTAAGAAATTTAGAAGTCTTTGAATTTGATTCTCACTAAAATGATTTCATAAAACAGTTTACATCTGGGTCTGGGGAAATGTACATTGTCCTGGAAAGAGTTATTGGAATAAAGACTGACGCACTATAGCTAACTGTTAAGATTTAATCTTTTCCCTTTCAAGTCTGACTTTGGAAGGATGGACAGTCTGTATTAAACAAAATGTTTAACTTCCTCTTAGGAGGGCATACCAGTTCTTATAGCTTGTATAAACACTCTATTTTATGCCAACAGAGTTGTCACAGTTCTGCAAAATCTTCCGTTATCATTTTGATGGAAAACAAGTACATCCTAATTCAATTCAACAATTATACATCTATCCTCTGAACTGTACCCAACATAATACAGAACATGCACTTTATAGGAAAATTGGAGAGCACTAAGATGTGCAGTAAATCATCTGCAGTTTTATGAAAAGGGAAGCCAGGCACGTTAATGGAGTTTGTTTTTATAAACATGAAGTGTTTGGGCATGTTTGATTTTTCAGTTGGGCTGCTCAGCCAAGCTTAGTTAACACCTTGTAAAAAGTGAGTTGCTTCTTATTTCCTTAATGAAAACCAGCAAGAGGCAGGGTTGAGATCCTCATATCAGCTGGAGGCCTTGGGCAGCCCTCCCTAAACCACAGGTTGGATCTAGGATGCAAATCCATCTGGGTACTTGAGACCAGAAAGTGTGTTCCTCCAGGGAATTTAAACTCTCTCTCCATCAATCTTAGACAAGCAAACTGTCCAAGAGCAGACCTTCGTTTCAGAATGCTAGGCTTCAAGAAAGGTTCTATTGATAAGCATTTATATCTCAATCATTCCTCGCAAACCAGAGCTGGGTCATCGTTTTTTTTTTTTTTTACAATCCATTTGGCCTTCAGAACACGCCATGTTTCTGCATCTGTGTAGATATCACTTTTCTTCGTAATAGAATGTTAACTTAAGAATGTGATAAAACAGGAAGCACGCTGGAGCTTTTACTTGTTCTGTGGCCTTAACAAGCCACAGCTGTATCAGCAGCTGGGCATTGAAGGAGCCTGGTCCTAGCCTCTCCCAGCATCCTTTTCAACGAGATCAAAAGGAAATAGGCCAGGCAGAAGGCTTTATCATCAAAGCCTATAGAAATCTGTGGGAACCAATATTTCCATTTAGATTGCTTTAGCCTCATCAGACTGGAGGTTTTTCTAGTGGGAATGAGGTTGTTAAATCAACTCATTTAAAAAAAAGCTTTTTCATCCTCACCAATTTGTCCTCATGAGTTTATCGAAGAAGGAGAATATGGCGTTCTCTCTCCTCCACATGCCCTACTCAGTTGTCAGTTTATTCTTTTACCAATTATTTTAAAGGGTGAGTTAATTACTACTAATGATGGCTTAGAAGGCATATCCACCGAAAGCAGCTTAACATGCGTTTAATAAACTGCAAATGTCTGCAGTTTCGAATGCAGGTCGCGCTGGAAACAACTACATGAGGGAATAAATATTTGTGGGGAGTGGAGAAGCCCTGAGAGCATGTGCTGGTGACATGGCCGTGGCCGAGTCAAGGACTCCAAAGCCTCTGACCCATGGGAAGATGATGGCATCCTCCCCAAGGGTAGGTTCAGGAGACTGGCAATGCCTTCCCTCCTGGTCCAAGTGCTGATGTTTATAGTATGTACAGAAAGCTTCCTACCTCAACCCCTGGGCATTTACAGCCTAAAGACTGCTCCCCTAAAGAAGCTGCTCCTAGCAAGATTAACTAAACCTGTCGCCTTGATCCAGCTCCATAAACCCTCCTCCTTATCTGTATTTAACAACCGCACCTCTCTGTTCACCGTACATAAAAACAGGCTGAGCTTCTAGGGTCTTGTGGTTTTGCCATTAGTGAGCCCCATCAACTCATCTCCAGATTCTGGTGTGTCTGTCTGTGTTTGTCTGGTTTTCATTCCTTTACTGTCCCAGTCAGATCAAGTCCCTGGAGGCAAGTAAGGATACAGCAAATACTACAGGAATAGTATTTTCTAGAATGAGTTAAAATGAAAATGGCTACATTGATTTGATATAATTGTTTGCCCTTCCCTATGGTTAAATTCAACTCCTGGCTATTTTATGGACTCACTGATGCCATAGAAAAGTGTTAAGAAGTACTTTGTCTCTTTACTTTTTCCTGCTTGGCTTCCATGGCCATCTCAGTCTTTCTTTTTTAAAATTTTTATACTAATTTCGTTATAGTCTGTACCCATATGAATTCATTGTCAGCTTCTCATGGGCACTCAAAGGTTTTCTCGATTTCTGCAGTTCTCACAATAACTGGCATTTTCAGCTCTGTTCATTTCACATGGTTAACTAGTTTGACATCCAGGCTTATTTATTTATTTATTTATTTATTTATTTAGTTGTTTGTTTGTTCATTCATTTATTTATTTATTTTAGTTTTTAAATTTATTTTTCAGTTTAAATTTAGATTAGAAACAAGGTTGCTTCACAAGTCAGTTCCAGGGCCCTCTCCCTTTTCCTCCCCTCCTCCGGTACCCTCCCCCTAATCCCCCCATTATCCCCTCATTTCCCCAGGGAGGGTGAGGCCATCCATGGGGGTGTCCATAGTCTGTCATTTATTTTAGTTTTTTGAGATACGGTTTTTCTGTGTAGCTTTCAGGCTGTCCTGAAACTAGCTCTTGTAGACCAGGCTGGTCTCGAACTTACAGAGATCTGCCTGCCTTTGCCTCCCAAGTACTGGGATTAAAGACTTGCACCATCACTGCCAGGCTGACATAAAACTTTTAGATTTATCTCCTGGAGCCAGTGGTTTCAATAATTGCTTCCCCATTTAAAAGTCTCCTATGATTTTTTTCCAGGCATATTCAATCAGCTTCAAAATTCTTACTAATATCAAGGGCTTCTTATGTAGTAGTTCTAAACTATTGACTCTGCCTTGTCTTCCTAGTTTTAAAACCCACTTTTATTTTCTGTCTATCATGAAATCTAAAGACAGTCATTATAAGTAAATTTCATTAAAATTAAAAATCAAATTTCCCAACACTTGATTTGGGGATGATATATTGAGAAGGAAGCCCAAAACAAAGTCAACAAAAGAAGAGAAATGTCAAAACATCACTATTATAAACCTTTTACATCAAAGGATTCTCTCAAAAGCATGAAAGACAACACAGAAGATGGTATAATATATATTATATATAACATATACAATATAAATACATCAGATACCTAATAGTGAGTTATTACTAAATGACATAAAGAACTCCTTCAAGCAGGAAGCAACCAAAATATGGAAAACTAAACAATACCATTAAAATGTGCACTTGAATAGACATCTCTCCAAAGGTCTTATATGTAAGAAAATTAGGTATAGTATCACTGAATAAGGGAAACAGAAATCAAAACCACTAAATACCAACCCATATTCATTAGGACAGCCTCTATAAAAACACAAAGCAAAACCATAAAACATGAATGTTAGTGAGGGTGTGGAGAAAGGGAAGCCCTTAGGCGCTCTTCATGGGAGTATAAAATGGGGCAGCCATGAGGGAAAACACTGTAGACTTTTCTCCAGAAATTAAACCTAGCATTACCATGTAACTCAGCAGTTCTACTTGGAGTATATATCCCAGAGATCTGACAGCACAGACTTTAAAGGTATTTCAACACCCATGCTCATCACAACATTCATAACTGCAAAGGGCTAGGAACAACTCCAGTGTCTGGAAAATTAATAGATACATAAAATGTACATAGCTATACAATGGACTATTATTCAACTTTAAAAGGAAAATGAACTCCAGTATACTACAATGTGGGTAAAACTTGAGAACATTATTCCAAGTAAAATAAACCAATCACAAATGAGAAATACTGTATGACTCCGCTCATGGGAGGGTCCCAGACCCTTTATATAGCCCAACTCAATGATAGGAAGTAGAATGCATTTGCCAAAATTGGGGTGGAGGATAATGAACTATTATATTTTAGCAGACGCAGTGATTCTCGCTTAACTGGTGAAAAGGTTCAGGAGCTAGGTGGTGACAGTGTTTGTATAGCAGTACAAACATACTTAGTGTCATTGAACTGTGTGCTAATATGCCAAAGAAAGAAAATTTCTGTTGGATGCATATATCTACAACTTTTAAAAATAAAAATACCCACAAAAATAATAATATGAAAAAAGTAATATAACACTCAATTCTCAAATCTTGGGTTCCAAATGTCTTTTGCAACAGAAGGAATCAAGGCTCTCTGGAGAAATGGCTGTGTCTGGGCGGAGAGAGGTAAGGACCAGGTGAGTCTGAGCATCCTCAGTGCTAATGAGGAATGGGAAACCATCAAGAGGAGCAAGAGGGGCAAACAACAACCTCAAGCAGAGAGATGTGACAGAGAGTCTCAGGAGACAATGGAAAGGCTAAAGACAGAAGATTTTTCAAAACACCTGCCTGCTGTCTTCAGGGTTATTAAGGCCATCAAAAACAAGACAAAAAGTTATGATAGACTACAGGAGAAGTGGGGAGTCCATTCAGAGTTGCATTCTGGGTGGGATTCTGGAGCAACAGAGCTGGGAGAGCTGGCAACGCTGGGATTAAACCCGGAGCTCATTTAACACTCTGTGTTGATTTGAGTTTCTTCGTTTTAACAAATGAACCATGGTTATAAAACAAAAGCAAAAAATGTGTAATTAGAAGAAACTGAGGGGAAGGTATTCAGGAACTCTCTGAACTACTCAACTTTTCTAGAAACATCAAACTATTTTAACTTTACTTCATTTAAGTAATTCTTGCTTTAGTATAATAAATTACCATTACTTCACACTAATAGCTAGCCAAATATTTACAAATACTGAAAACATTTCTTTAAAATAAAATTTAGGAAGCAGTGAAATAATGAGGAAATGTGGTGATACATTGTTTACGATATAATAAAGTCACTGAAAATCAGAATGCAAAGCTAGCCACAGTAATAGAAGCTGGGCACTGGTGGCACAGACCTTTAATCCCAGGACTCAGGAGACAGAGGCAGGTGGATCTCTGTGAGTTCAAAGCCACCCAGGACTACCTGTTAGTGAATCAGTCCAAAAGAGAAACAGAGCTCACACAAAGGTGATCTCAGCACTTGGGAGTTCATGCTATGAATTCCAGCACCAGAGAGAAAATAAGACAGTTCAGTGTCTAATGTTGTGTTCACTTGACAACTAGTCTCCAGCCACATTGAGGACAGGATCTTACCCCGGCCTTGGTAGAGGTAAGAGCTCTCTGGTGGTCTGGATGCTTTATTTTTCTGATCTTCCGCTTGAACCCTAAATATCTGGCTCTGGGTTTTTATTATTTGGACTACAAGGAAAGTCAAAAGTATTGAGTAATTATGATGTAGTCTACTACATAGTAAGAGTTCAATAAATAGTAATTCTTACTTAGCTGTCCTTTTACAAAGCTAAAGGAATATTTATCTATTTATTTGTGTGTGTATGTGTGTGTGTGTTGGGAGTGCAACTGAGTGGGAATTGATTCTCTCCTACCATTTGGGAGCTGAGGATCAAACTCAAGTCATCAGGGTTGAGAGCAAATGCTTTTCCTTACTGACCCAGCTTGGCAGCCCTCACTAACCCTCTTTTAGAAATACCAAATGGTCCTTCAGAGTGAAACAAAGCTGGAGGCAGAGAAGTAATGTTTCCATTGTTAGGGATTATTGCTATTATGTATTATTTGCAAATACCATGCTAATGCCTATACTTGATTAAAAGCTAATGACTTTTAGAAAAATGTAGCTATGTGACAACACAGATAAATACATAAATTTATTAATTTTTCTATGTACCAACAATAATCTGCAAAAAATACATTGAAAAAAGAAATTGATAATAGCATCAAGTAACTTTAGTTTTCTAGAAATAATATAGATGGATTAAATATAGAGAAATGGAAAAAGCTATTTCTGGTTTATGTATACAACATACTACTATACAGCACTTATAATTGCACTTTCAAGAGGCTTTTAATATTGTTAGCTGACTGGCACTATAAAGTTAAGTGAAAACTCAGAATTATATCATTATAATAATTATAGAGTGAGTAGTTACCACCAGAAGGTAAATTGTGCAAATACAAAGTCCTAAAATTGATTGACTTGAGAAATCACAAAATTTCTTGAAGAATTAAATTTCTTAATAGAGAAAGGAGATGAATACATTGCATAAAAATAAGGAATTTGACTCAGGGGAGAGGTGAGCAGGAGCCCCTGCCTCAGGTTCGACGTCTGCTTGCCCCCTTTGGGATCTTCTGGCCCGGGGACTGTGGGCAGGTCGACTCACCCAAGAAACCATCCAGAGTCTGCTGACATTATGGTGATAGTCCTGCCTCCACCCACCAGGAGAGGCAGTGTCTCAGACCCACCTGTCACCATGGTGAGACCCATCAGAGTATTAGACCTGCTTGCACTGACCAGAAAAGAACCTTGGACCCATACCCACCAGGAGATAAAGAGACCCCCACCTGCACCCACTGGAAGAAGGGATGGGAACATGACAATATAAGAACACATTCAACAACAGAAAAAAAACAATATGATGCCACCAGAGTCTAGGGACTCTACACCAACAAGACCTGAACATCCCAAAACAGGTGAAGTAGAAGGTAACAGCCTTAAAAACAACTTAAGGAAGATGATAGAAACCCTAAAAGAGGAAATGAGAAAATACTTTAAGGAAATGGAAGAAAAAAAAACAAACAAAAAATTTCAGGAAATGGAAGAAAAGACAAACCAAAAATTGCAAGAAACAATTCAAACAGTCCAAGGTTTGAAAGCTGAAACACACACACACACACACACACACACACACACACACACACACACAACCACAGCCTGAGGGAATGCTGGGTAAATGATTAGGAACTACAGATGCAAGCATAACCAACAGAATATAATAGATGGAAGAGAGAATCTCAGGCATTGAAGATACACTAGGGGAATAGATCCATCAACCAAAGAAAATCTTAAGTCCTACAAATCCCTAACACAAAATATCCAGGAAATATGAGACACCATGAAGAGGCCAAACGAAACCCAATTCAAAGGTGCAGAAAACATATTCAAGAAAAAATAGAAGAAAACTTTCCCAACCTAAAGAAAGACATGCCAATGACAGTACAAGATGCTTACAGAACACCAAATAGAGTGGACCACAAAAATAATTAAAAAACCAAATATACAGAATAAAGAAAGAATAATAAGAGTAGCAAAGAAAAAAGGCCAAGTAACATATAAAGGCAAACCTATCAGAATGACACCTAACTTCTCCATGGAAACTCTGAAAGCTAAAAAGTCCTGCATAGATATTCTACCAACACTAAAAGACCATGGATGCCAGCCATAAATATTATACCGAGTAAAGCATTCAATTACTATAGATGGAGAAAACAAGACATTCCACAACAAAACCAGATTTAAACAATACATATCCACTAATCCAGTCCTACAGAAAGTACAGGAAGGAAAACTCCAGCCTAAGAAAGTTAACTACACTCACAAAAACATAGGCAATAGATAATCCCACTTTTCCAAAAGCCAAAAGAAAAAGTGGGGTAAATCCACACAATACCAGCACTAACAAACAATCCAAAACAAACAAGAATTAACACTCAATGGTCCTAAATTTCCCTCAGTATTAATGGTTTTAACTTGCCTATAAAAAGACACAGGCTAACAGAATAGATACAAAGACAGAATCCATTCTACTGCTGCATACAGGAAACACTTCTCAATGTCAAAGACAGATGTTATCTCAGAGTAAAGAGTTGGCATAAGATTTTCCAATGAAAATGGACACAAGAAACAAGCTGATGTAGCTATCCTAATATCTAACAAATTAGACTTCAAACTAAAATCAGTCAAAAGAGTGAAGAAGGTCATTTCATATTCATCACAGGAAAAATCCATCAGGATGAAGTAACTTAACAAAGAACCAAAGAACTAACAGAAGTTATGACCCAATCGGGTTTAACAGACCTCTATAGAACATTCCATCCAAACACGAAAGAATATACCTTCTTCTCAGTGCCACATGGAATCTTCTCAAAAATTGACCATATATTTGGCAACATACCAAACCTCTACAGATACAAAAAAGTTGGAATAACTCCCTGTATCTTATCAGACCACCAAGCTTTAAAGTTAGAATTCAACAACAACACAAATTGCAGAAACCCTACAAATCATAGAAACGGAACAATGCACAATTGCACCATTGCTGGGTCAAGAAAGAAATAAAAAAGAAATTAAAGACTTCCTGGAATTCAATGAAAGTTAAGACACAACATACCCAAACTCATGGGACACTTTGAAAGCAGTGCTAAGAGGAAAGTTCATAGCACTAAGTGTCCACATGAAGAAACTAGAAAATTAATAGCAAAACTGAAAGCTCTAGAAGAAAAAGAAGCAAACTCACTCCTGAGTAGATGCCAGGAAATAATCAAATTGAGGGCTGAAATCAATAAAGTAGAAAAAACGAAAACAATACGAAGAATCAATGTAACAAAGAGTTGGTCTTCGAGAAAAGCAAGATAGAAAAACTAATCAAAAGGCAGAGAAAACATGCAAATTAACAAAATCAGAAATGAAAAGGGGGACACAACAATGGACATTGAGGAAATTCAAAGAATCTTAAGGTCATACTTTGAAAACCTGTACTCCACAAAATTCAAAAATTTAAAGGAAATAGGCAATTTTCTGGATAGATATCACTTGCCAAAATTAAATCAAGAACAGATAAGCAATTTAAACAGAACTATAACCCCAATGAAATAGAAGTAGTCATCAGAAGTCTCCGAACCAAAAATAAAGTCTAGTGCCAGATGGTTTCAGTACAGAATTCTACCAGAAATTCAAATAACATCAAATATCAATTCTCCTCAATGTATTCCCCACAACAGAAGCAGAAAGGACATTGTCAAACTCTTTTTACAAGGCTGCAATTACCTTGGTACCCAAGCCACACAAAGACACAATTAAGAAAGAGAAGTACAGACCAATCAATATCCCTCAAGAACATCGACGCAAAAATGCTCAATAAAATACTGGCAAATTGAATCCAAGAACAACATATCAGAAAAATCATCCACCATGATCAAGTAGGCTTCATCCTAGGACTGCAGGGAGTTTCAACATATGAAAATCTATCAGTGTAATCCACCATCTAAACAAACTGCAAAAGAAAAACCACATGATCATCTCACTAGATGCTGAAGAAGACTTTGACAAGATCAAATACCCTTTCATGATAAATGTCTTGGAGAGATCAGGGAAAACAAGAACATACCTAAACATAATAAAAAGCAATATAAAGCAAACCAACAGCCAACATCAGACTAAACGGAGAGAAACTCAACATGATTCCTCTCAAATCAGGAACAAGACAAGACTGTCCACTTTCTCCATATCTCTTCAATATTGTATTTGAAGTTCTAGCTAGAGCAATAAGACAACAAAAGAAGATCAAGGGGATACAAATTGAAAAGCAAGAAGTCAAACTTTCACTATTTGCAGATGATATATTGTTTATATGAGTGACCCTAAAAACTTTACCAGGGAATGCTTACAGCTGATAAAGACCTTCACCAAAGTGGCAGGATACAAGCTTAACTCTAAAAAATCAGTAGCCCTACTATATACAGATGATAAATGAACTGAGAAAGAAATCAGAGAAACACCACCCTTTACAATAGCTATAAACAACGTAAAATACCTTGGGGTAACACTAACCAAACAAGTGAAAGACCTGTATAATAAGAACTTTGAGTCTTTAAAGAAAGAAATTAAAGAAGATACCAGAAAATGGAAGGATCTCCCATGCTCTTGGATGGTAGGATCAACATAGTAAAAATGACAATCTTGCCTAGAGCAATCTACAGATTCAATGCAATCCCCATTACTACCGGCAAAATTCTTCACAGACCTTAAAAGAATAATACTCACCTTTATATGGAAAGACAAAAGACCCAGGATAGCCAAACAAGCCTGTACAATAAAGGAACATCTGGAGGCATCAGCATCCCTGACTACCTTATATGCCTTCCTAGTGCCTTCATCCAGCAGCTGATGGAAGCAGAAGCAGACACCCACAGCTAAACACTGAGTGGAACTCCTGGAATCCAGTTGCAGAGAGGGAGAAGTGTTGAGCAAAGGGGTCACTACCAGGCTGGAGAAACCCCCATAAACAGCTGAACAAGTGGGGAACTCATGAACCCAAACTGATATAGCCAGGAAACCAGCATAGGTCAGACCCAGACTCCCTGAATGTGATTGTCAACTAGGAAGCCTGGGCAATCTATCAGGCCTCTGGTAGTAGATCAGTATTTACCCCAAGTATATGTATGAACTTTGGGAGCCCATTTCACATAGAGGGATACTCTCTCAGCCTAGACACATGGGGGAGGGGCTAGGCCCTGCTCCAAATGATATGACAGACTTTGAAGTTCCCCCCATGAATGGCCTCACCCACTCTGGGGAGCAGAAAGGGCATGGGATACACAGCTGATGTGGGGCAGGGGAGGAAGGGAGGGAACTGGGATTGACATGTAAAACAAGCTTTTTCTAATTTAAATTTTAAAAAGTAAAAATAACAAGATTTTAGATATAAGAAAAAGAGAAAGTAAGGACTTTGGGTTTTCACATTCACAGAGAGTTTTGGAAGTGGACTGATAGTTCATATGTAACCAGCAACCATCATCACCAGCTTTGTTTTCTTTTTGTCTTTCCCTGTTTTTGTGAATTCTAGGTGGCCAGCAGAGAAAAATGAGGAAGTTAAATTTGAGAAACGCACTGAGCAAAAAGGAGATAACAAATGGACCCTTGAATAAAAACAACAGGGCGTGGGTCACAGGGAGACATTTAAAAATTGAAAGCTGCCAAGTACTGGTCAAAGCTAAGATGAGTCACCTGTGAATTTGAGGACAGAAGAGGGGATGTGACCAAGACCCTTTCAACAGTTTCCCTTTGACCTGATTGTGAGAACTGAGTGCAGAAATAAACAGACTTAGTTTAGCACATTTTCATGCTTTCCTAAAGTTATGAATTACTTCAGATCCACATTGGAAAGAATACAGAATAGAGCAGGAGACTGCTGAGTGATGCCCAAGATGGCACAACCACTTTAGAAAGCAATTTGACATTGCCTACTGTTGTCAGGGCTGTCGCCTCCTCTTCCTCCTTAAATTTTCACTCCCAGTGTCTTTTTACACAATTGCACTTCCATCGTGTGGTCGCACTTTCCTGATGAAGATCTCCCTTTTCCTTAATTATTCTTTCAGTGGATGTATCAGAAAGGAAAATGCCAAGAGTAGCAAAAAGTGAAGTCCTGTGATGTTTCAAACACTTTAAGACAAACTCAGGCTACCAGCTTTTGAGAAGAAGCTGGTTGAGAGGTTGGTTGTGGGTCTATGGGTTGAGGTGATTAACACAGGGAGCATCATATGACTGTGTCATTGATGGCAGCGATGGAAAAGACAGAGCTGCAGTGTCTCTCTGGCGGTTGAAGGGAAGATGAAAAGTGACAAAACTATCATGACAAAACTTGGTCTCGTCCTTCAGGCTTTGTACTACATTCCGGAGATCATGCCACATCCATATAAAATCACTGCTACTTTGACTTTGATTTATGAATTTATTGTGTGCTACATGCTCATATATCATTGCACATGGGTGAAGGTGAATAGGAAGGTCAGAGGTGAGCATCAGGTGATTCCTCCACTGTTCTCCAACTTATTTTTCATGGCAGGGTCTCTCCCTGAAGCCAAAGCTCACCGTTAACTAGGCTGGCCAGCCAACGGGGCTCATGGACCCTCCTGTCTTTGCCTCTGCTGGAACGATGAGAGCACACTGCCATGGTCAGCTTTTTAAGCAGGTGCAGGGAATGCCTGATGCCTGAGGGGGTCAGAACTGAAGTTGTGGATGGTTGTGAGCCACCATACAGGTGCTGAGAACTGAACCTGGATCTGTTGTGAGAACATCAAGTGCTCTTAACTGCTAAACCTTCTCTTCAGCACTATCTTGTAGTTATAGAAAAGTTAGACACTCATAGTAGTTGTACATAACATGGTATTTTGAAATAATAGTCATTGTGGAATCTAGATAATTAACCAATGTCTTACTTCACATAGTTAACAATTTCTGTGTGTGATGAGGTCCTCTTTTGCATTTTTAATGAATATACTATATTGCTACAAATTGTAGTCATCTAGTCATGCAACAGACCTCTTGAATTCATCCTGCCTATCTACTTGCAATTACATAATCTTTGGATAACGTTTCCTGCCTTCCACTGACCAATGCTCTCCTATCTACTAGTAGGACTGACACACTGAGTTTTGTGCTAAGAATCAATGAGTAAGCATTGGTGCAGTAATAACCTTGCACAGAAAAAAGTGTTTTTATTGTGGGTCAAACTTGTCAAAGGTTTAGTTCCTTACATGTACAATTTTGGCTCTTTGCAATTTTTTCTCTACACATTGAACAGAAATGGAAATCTGTTGTGACATGCATTCAATAATAAAATCGTCTTTCTCCTAGACTTACTCTTGAGGCTTTGCCTTCTAAGTGCGCAGTGTACCGTGACACCCATCCACAAAGGCGGAGCTGTGTTTTAAGTCATTGCATCAGCTTAAGTAAAATGTTGTTTCCTCCCCCTTCCCTGTGCTTTTTATTTCTGTTTAGTTTCTTCATAAATATACACTTTGTAAAGCTAAGAGTGAGAGAATGTCAGTGTGGCTACAGAGAACGGAGAGTTCACAGGCTTAGGACAGAGGGGAGTTACACGAAACTATTAAGCACAATTAACAAGTGAAAAATGAACTAACTTGTTCCAGAGTGATTTTTAATTCTGTCAAATAAAGAGGAACCAGACTGCAGGGTAAACTCTTATTTATTAGTTTTGGTTAATGAGTTTTTCCATAAGCAGAATTTCTTAAATTTTATTGAATCAATAAAGTCACCATTTGGAAATCTGGTCTTTCCCACCAGAGCAGTGTTTTAATGGAGCACACAGCAAGCACTTGGGTGCTGTAAAGTGACTCTGTGTGGGGAACTGGTCTACAGGGCCTGTTACTGGCCTGGTTGACAGGGTTGCAGCCATCTTTCATTTAATCTCAATCTCAGGAAACAATACTGAGAACTGACAAATGGAGTCATGTGACATTACCAAGCTTCTGCGGGGAGGGGGCAATCTTTGAGTAAAGAGACAGCTTTTGCAACTGGAGAAAGTCATCGGACAGAGGTTTAATATCCAGAATGTATAAAGAGCTCCCAAACTACCAGAAAAATCAAGCAATACGTGAGATAATGAAATACACAGACACTTCACAGAAGTGAAGTACAAATGGCCAATAAATATGAAAAAAATTGGTGGACACCGTTAGCCATCAGGGAAATGTAAATTGAAAATATGTTAAAATGAGGTCTCACTCCAGTTAGAAAGCCTGACAAAAAGAAAAACAAATAGATACAGATGCTGGCAATCATGCAGGGAAAAGGGAACCCTTCTACGCTCCTGAGGGGGTATAAATTAGCCTAGTCAATGTGGAAATTAGTGTGGCAGTTCCTCAAATAGATGAGAATTAGGGATAACACATGCCTGAGCTAGACCCCTTCTTGGTATATATTCAACTGAGTCTAAATCAGCATAGCATAGAAGTACTTGAATATCATGTTCATGGAATCCACAAGAACTAAGTTCAGAATCAGCCCAGTGCCTGTCAACAGAAGAACAGAACAAGACCATGTGGTTTTGCATTATCATTTAACATTAACAGTGGAGTTTTAACCAGCTGTAAGGAACATCAAAATTATGCCATTAAAGTTGAAAATAGATTAAACTGTAAACCAGATTAAGAAAGTAAGCAACACTTAGGCAAATATTGCATGTTGTCTCACACTTGAGGATCTGAGATCTAAAAAAAGTGTATAAAGCAGTCCCTCTCCTCTCTCACTCCTCATATGACAAGAAGGAGAAAAGAGGCTGAGAGAGAGAAGGTGACATATGAGAGGGGGAGGGGAGGTAGGGTATATAGCACACACAGTCACAAAATATGATATATCTTAAAGAAAAGTATACTTATGAAGCTAGCATGTACAACAAATACATCCCAACGTCCAACAGTACATTTACCCTCACCTTGAAACTCACGTGAATTTTTTTATCTTCAGGGTGATGTATTTTTCCTATATGTGTTACCAATGAACAATTATGAGGATTCTTGTAAGGGAGTGATGTCAACACGTCCTTTAGAGAACAGCAAGGGATCATTTCTCCAGCCCTGTCTGGATTGTCTGTGGCTAGTCCTTCACAGTACAGCTCTCTTCACTGTGTCATAGCCGAAAGACACAGCTTCCTCCATGACTGTCCTGTACACACCTGACTCCCTTTACAAGCAAGTCAAAGGCAAGCTCATTAGAGGAGAAGAAATCCTTCCTTCTGAGTGAAAAATGGCACAAATTATGTACTTGCAGATAACCAGTGAATACTTCTTTATTTCTAAAGTCAGTGGTGGGAAAGAAAATTCCTTCACTGTGGCTCCAAGTGCGGAAATTTTTGTTTGCATTATATTTTCTTTAATGGCAAAAAGTAAGAAAAATAATGATAACTTGGAGACAGTTGGAGACTGCCTAGGTTGGGCACAGTGTCTCTATATCTGACCTCTGTTCATAGTTAGAACACAGAGCAACGGCAGTATATTAGGATAAAAAAGAAATTAATTTTCAGTCTTATTTCGTGAGTCATGCACATATTTAGTTATCAACAGATAGCTTTGGCTGAACTCACTGCAGTCACAAGCAAATATATTAAGAAGCAAAGGCATACTCCCCCTACAACTCCTTCCTGCCTCATAAGTGGAAATCCCAGGAGGGGATTCAGGTTTTGTAGGTCTGGAGCATATAAAGTATAAAACACTTTTTCAAAATATTATTTATTTATTTTGTATGTGTGTGTGTGTGTGTATGCATGTGTGTGTGTGTGTGTTGGAGCTCAGAAGATACCTTTCAGGACTTGACTTTCTCCCTCTACTATGTGGGTTCTGGGGACGAATCTCAAGTTGTCAAGCGTCACAGGGACACCTTTACCTGCTTTTCTTTCTCACTGGCCTGGCAAGACACCTTCAGAAAAATAATCCTATTGATTGTATGCGTGCTATGCTGTCTGAAGAGTAACTGCAGAACAACATGAATTCTCTTTTCCTTATTCTACGAGAGATAGCTGTATTCAGTAGTGTTTTCTCCAGTCTGGTAAACCTAAGGGATTTGTGAGGGACCTTCTGAGGGCAGTCAGGCTTGACTGCAGTGAGGTACCATTGCCTGATGGATCAGGTGGTCTCACGTCTCTCGTCCTGTTTTCAACTTACGGGTATTTCCTATGGAAGCTTATGCTATGCCTACATCAGTGAGCCTTGACTGCTGGTTTCCAACCTCACTGACAACATCTGGGACACCTTAAAGGTACAGGAGTACCTCTGTGCTACTCACCCACCCCTATTCCCTTTAGGTATGGCCCCAGCAAGACGATGAGAGTCGTAGGGTTGCTGTTCTTCACTGACACTTTTTTATGTCCCACTGCAAGTGTGCTACAAGGGAAAACAGCTGTTTAGTGGATACCTGTCCTGTTACTTAGATTTTTTCTTTGGAAAGAATTATCTTCAATTTCATGTTATAACACATACTCATTTAATTCTTACTGAAACAACTTTGCCTTTTAGAGTCTTCTACCAACATTTTCCGTTGTCCACTTTTTTTTAATGTAAGAGTGAAAAGAAGACTGAAAAACCTCATCCTTTTTATTGGAAAGGAAACAGCAATATCCACACCCGGATATTAGTTTCGGATGGGTCTATGCCCTTCTTTCCATGAGCAACAGTTTAATGTTTTTGCTCAGCGAAAGGGAGAAATGTGTCTGGAGTCATTTTCCCCCCTCCATCTCATAGGACCAATGCTTGTATCGTGTTCGGTTTTAAAACTTGCTTTATAAATTGGTTGTTTCTTCTTGAGATTCCTTCCCAAGACTCAGAGCCAGGCGCAACAGAATTTTGAAGGGGGGAAGATCAGGGGGGAAAAGGTGAGGTATTTAGATATTTAGATGACAAGCTCGGGTTTGTTTATTTGTTTTGTTTTTTGCTCCCTTTTTTTGTTTGTTTGTTTGGGTTTTCAAGACAGTCTTTCCTGGTGTAGTCTTGACTGCCCTGGAACTCACTCTGTAGACCAGGCTGACCTCAAACCTGTCTCTGCCTCCCAAATTCTGAGATTAAAGGCATGTGCCATCACTGCTCAGCTAGACAAGTCCAGTTTTAAGATAGCTTTAAGTAGTAGAAAAATACCATGACCTATACATACAACACCATTTCTTGATGACATACACATACAGTCCCATTAATTGCTGAATGAACGTAAAGAAATAATAACAATGAAAATCACTAGACTCTTAAAGAGACAGCTCACTGAGAATTTATTGCCTATTGCTTGAGATGGTCTTCCTGTGGTCTCTGGCACTAGGATGCAATACCATCAAGAGTTCAATAATCTCTTAGTATCCTTAGGGTGTGATGCAGACATCATCTGTCTCTAGCTTTGCCCGTGGAATATTCTGGTAAAGGTCAAGTCCATAAAGTGGAGACATAGCAGGTATGAAAATAAGCTTCTGAAAATAATTCCTGTCCTACTAAAATATAAAACCATTAATTATAAGTTTAAAGTTTCCCACTTGGTTGAGAGGTCTCTTTCTGTATATGACACTTCTGCCTTTAACATTTCGTTGGATTTACATCATCAAGAAAACACATTCAATTTGTCTTATAATTACATAGTAGTAAGGAACCAGTCATGTATATGCATTGTGAATTTATGGTTTTTCTCTTACAGAATGAACAGATCCACTATCATCATCAGTACTTCATTTTTAAAGTTAGCTGTATGGCTTATATTTTTTAAATGTTCATGTGTTTGTGTGCGAGAGAGAGTCTCCATGTCCTGACTGACTGCTTGTGAAGGCAGAGGACACCTCGGAGGTGTTAGTTCTCTCCTGTTGTGTGTCCTGGGGTGTCAAGCTTGGGCTTGGTGGCAAGCACCCTTATCGTCCCGCTCGCTGAATCTCATTTGTTTTCATGCTTTTCTAGTTGCCTAAAAAAGCCATTCTTGCTACTTTACCTATAGTATGAAGAACCCTAAAACTAAGAAAAAATAACCTGTCAGATCTACCTTTTTTGTTTTCTATGTTGATTTTGTGCCTCATAGACACTGCTTAGTTTTCTTCAGTTGATTTCTGATTTGTGAGCAAAGTTTTAAAAGGCTAAAAAGGGTGAAGCCGGTTCACTATTCAGGCACAATGAAACACCTCTTTTGTGATTTTATTTCCCTGCTGTATTAATTTGTGGTTACTCACTTCCTCAGAGATCTCTGGGGGACCCCCAATCTGACTCTCTATGTTCTGACACGAACCCAAACATTTCTCCCTGTAAACTACATCCCATGTGTAATAGGACCAAATCAGCTTCCTTAGGTTGGGGAGAATGTTCCAGGCACCCATTGGCTGTATTTTGGGGTTTTGTTCACACACATCCTACGGATGCAGATCTGCAGCCTATGCGGGTCTGGGGGGCTGGGGTGTTGAGTTCCCTCCCTGGTCCAAACAATGCCGGAATGTTTTTCCCCTGTGCATTCACTTAAACAATGTGCCATTCTGTACCTCATAAGCACTTAATTTATTCCAACTCTTTGGCCTGACCTGTAATCCCCCTCTCCTTACCCATCTGACCCATCTGTGTTTCATTTCCCACTCATCAGCATCCAAAGAGCTGGGCCCAGGCCCTGTTTGGAACCATTAGACAGATTGGCACTCGTCCCTCTTCCTGCACCACATCCTCCGCTGGAAAAAAAAATGACCATCAGATCAGAGAACAGGACCTGCTTTGTCCCCTGTAACGGGGATCTGGAAGCGTTTTCAATCATTTCCACTCTATACCCACTCAAACGCATTAATGTGATCAACATTGGGTCTGTTGTGGGCATTTTTTTTTTTTCCAGCAAATAGCTTGCTAACATTCCAGGCATGTACTTCCCCGAAAACAAGACTGAGACAGGGCCCTGAATATTCAATTGGAAAATCACCAAGAGCAGAAGCTGAGCTTGGCACGGCTGGTGTTGATTCTCAATAAGTGACTTCCTAAAGCTGAGGCATGGGGCTTACAGTGTCAATGACTTGTTTGAAAAATATTTGGTAGGTGCCTCATACCACGCTATTTCCTGTGGTATGCTGCGTCATATTGTGAGCTATTCCAAGCCAGCCTGGGTAAGCACACTAGCCCCCCCCACCCCCCAGATTGTGGTGTTTAACTAAAAATGTCTTTATACAAGATGAGCTCATAGCTATTAGTGCTGATGTAGTTTTAACTGCTTGGATACCAACTGCAGTTGCTCGAAAATGTGCTGCAAAAGGGTAAGCCCCAGCAAAAACATCTCTCAGCCGGTGGAACAGGGCGGGATGCTGTCCCAAAGGCTGCGTGTCTTCAGGGGAAAGCGGCCTCGCTAAGTACAATGCATACCTTTCACTTTCATTAGAAAGACTTACTGTTCTTAACGTATTACCAAAGTCAAGGTGCTGAAGACATCTGGAACACTGGACCAGAATTAACCCTTTCACAGCTTCAGGTGTTCTGTAACGCTTGCCTAGGAGGAGAGGCAAACTCAGGAAACAAGCGGATCTTCTCAATCGTGTTTCCGAAAGGGCAACAGCAGGAAACCCGAAGACCTGAAATGCTGTCCCTGAAACTAAAGTGCAAGTCAGGGGGACTTGCGTGAGGATCAAATGGGACACTGCGTGTCAGAGACTTTTGACAAACGTGTCTAATTCTGGAGATGGGCAAACGAGCAAATACCACCGAGTGTCTCACACAGCAGCCCGCAGCATTTCCGTACACTGCGGTTTCTTCGCAGAGCTCATGACGTAGATGTTGTCATCTTTATTTCACAAGCGAGGAAGCAGAATCTCCGGGAGGATTCAGTAAATTTCATAAAGCAGTGCCACTGACTGATCCTAAAAGCAGGGACCCCAGCGCAGATCAGTGCGAGCCACACCCTGGTGCTGTATCCGCCCACCTTGCTGCGCGGAGATGAAAGTATTCCGAGTCTATTGTAGCTGCCATTGGCTCCTTTTTGTTCAAAGGATACATGTTTGCCCTGGTGTACTGAGCCAGAAGAGATGAATACGAATCTGTGTGAGTCTTGTTTCTCACCAGTGAATCCGTTACAGGCAGCATCGAGTTTAGGGCCGGTACCCAGTGGGTGTTCAGTGGCTATTAACTGATTAGACATTGTCTATGCCATCTCTGAATGATTTGTGTCTCTACAATAGGACCTTTTATAACAGAGAAGAGAGGGATTGATAGCCTGGACACTGCCTGGGCTGTGTTTGCCTCTTGGGGCAAATAATTTTCGTTGGTGCCAGGAGCGGCTCTGACGTGGCTGTTCTGGCCTTATGTGGCCTGGGGCTTAGAGCTTGGTAGAAAAGCCCCGGCCTGGTCTTGGATGAAGGAAGAATGTACCAAAGGGGACCCAGGGGAGTCATGGAGTTTGTCGGAAGAAGTGACCACATGAGTGTCTGCTTCTGGATGGTTGGCAAGGCAAACCGATACCTGTAGGAGATGACGAAGATTCTCCCAGGCAATGAGCTACCAAACCAATACACTGCACAGCACTGTAAGGGGGAAGGGAAACTTTTGCTCCCCCACAGCTTGGGAAGGCAAGCAGTAAGCCTGTACCATGAATTGGAAAAGGGAGCTTTTGTATTGGATCTTTCCTGTTCAGAGTTCTGGGTCTGTCAGGCTGCAAACTACAGAGTAAGGCATGGTGACTGTAAACTGTGAGTTGGTCCCTTTTGCCTTGTTATATAGTGCACTTTCTGGAGCAGACACCTTGCTTCTGGATCAAGACTGACACGCCAAACCAGTTTCCTTAAAAAACAAACAACAGCAAACCAAGCAAGAGATTTATTTTATGCATATGAATGTTTCCCCTGCATGGATGAATATGCATCGTGTGCTTATCTGGGGCCCATGGAGGTCCAAAGAGAGTGTCAGAGCCCCCTGGAAATGGAGATGCAGATCGTTGTGAACCATCATATGTACGCCAGGAATCTAACCTGGCTCCTCTGTGCTCTTACCCACTGAGCCACGTTTCCAGCCTGTGGTTTCCTTTTATAGTTTCTAGAACATGTAGATTTCAAAAGTAATTTTGTATAGTTTAATAGCACTAGCAGAGACATCATTTCAGAACACATAGCCTTCGGATTGTTTCTTGTGCTAAGTTGTAAGCAGCTCATGTTTTCTACTTGAGACGGTTTTACGTTTCTTTTAAGGCAGTAAAGTTCACTTATTATTTTGGCTGGGAGATTTGCCACTGCAGGATTGTCACATTTGGTGATAAGCCACGCTAACCTAAAAAAAATGGTGGTAGGTTTATTTTTTTTCCTTCATTTCTTTCATCCATGTAGTTAAAGTCTACTTTGGAATCATTTAACAAGAAGGCAGCACTAGGAAAGGAAATAGATTTCTTTTCCTCCTGATGAGAACAGATAAACTGGGCCCAAGTGAGAATCAGCTGCAATCAGGCCATTTGTAACACTATTTTTGTGTTGTTATTCTAGTCCCTACAAGTAGCTCTGCCCCTTCTCATATCAGAGAACTTCCACTGCTCACAAAGCAGGGGAAGAGCACATGTAAGAAAATGTCAGAAGATAAAAATCTAGCGCTCCGTCACGGTGCTTCCATCAGTTTGGAAATATCGGCTAATAGCAGCTAAAACCTAAACGCATGACGTTCACCCTGGTCTGAGCTTCACCTAAGCAGTGTCTGTAGCCAGCTTTCATGTTTACCACAGACTGAAGTCTACAGCCTACAGTCGGGCTGAAGTAGGGACTGTGTTTGGGAGAACAGACTAGAATGCTGGGTTTTCTCTAAAGGTTACTCGTGGCCCTTCAAGCAAAGCTTCATGGGTCTCATTCCCGAGGCTGAGCACATGAAGTTTCAGGAAACAGCAGGTCTTAATTAGCCCTCTAGTTTATAGTTTCACCTGAAAAAATACATTTAAAAAAATCATATATATTTGGCTGTCGAGATTTTTCAAGTCAATAAATTCTTGCTAATTAATCACATTAACGGTACTCCTTAAAAGTTGAAACAGAATCAGAAAACAAACCAAAATCCCCATAAATATCCTACATAAAGGCCTATTCACAGGTCCCCTTTTTCAGTTTCGAAGACTTTTACAAGTGTTTTTCCCTTCCTGCTTGGGCACGTGCACATGTGCGTGTGCACACACACACACACACACACACACACACACACACACAGAGAGAGAGAGAGAGAGAGAGAGAGAGAGAGAGAGAGAGAGAGAGAGAGAGAGAGAGAGAGAGAGAGAAGTCCACTATGTTACTCTCCATAGCTGTCATTACCTGTACAGGAAGGTAGCTTTGGTAGCTCATCTTGATACGTCAGGATAATGTCATTTTAAGTACCTTAGAGCTTGGTGTTTGTACTTGTGACAATTTTAAGAGATAACTAGAAACTCTTGGCAGCAGAGTCACTTGTCTCAGCATCCCCTCCCCAGAAAGGTAGTGTGTGCGGGGAGACAGGATGGTCAGCTGGGGGAATGATGGACGTTCTCTTGTTTGTCCAGCACTGCTGTCTCCAAAGGGACCCTAATTACTGGTATACATCCCCCCTATAATATTCTGCTTGATGCTTTGATCTGTAACAGCACACAATGTCCCAAAGCAGGATTATTTAAATCTGCTTTAGAAATGAAAACAAACAGATCCAAATTCCCACCTCTCTCCATGCTGTGTGTCCTGAGACCAGTGCTACCAACGGCCATTACAACATCGTCTAGGGGCCTAAGAGACGGCGCACAAGCACATGCTGCTCTTGCAGAGGATCCAAGTACAGGTCCCATCATCCAAGTTCTGCAGCTTCCAGGTAGATCTGCCTCAGCCTGCATGTTACCCACCCCATACTTCTTTAAAAAAAGGAAGGAAGAAAGGAAGGAAGGAGGGAAGGAAGGAAAGAAAGAAAGAAAGAAAAGAAAATAGCTTTTCAAACTTATAAACCATAGTCCCTCAATTTTTTTCTTGCTTGTGTTTATCATGATGCCATATTTGGGTCAATGTGCTGTAATTTTAAATTCTTAGCTGGAGCTGCCCCACTCACCATGACAATCCAAGACTGTTTGCAATCTGAATCTGGAGTTTGAACCAGAGCTTCAGACCAGTGCATTGCTCAACCTCACCAGAGGGACTTCTTGTAGCAGATGGCGATTAAGCCCGAAACCCACAACTCACCAACGCACGCAGGATAAGAGACTTTGGAATGCTTATCTCTAAATGAGATGCTAGTACCACTCTCCTCTCTTCAGGGCCCAAGTATCTACACAGAAGAGAGGCAGAAAAATTGTAAGAAACAGAAGTGATGGGTGACTTCAAAGACACAATGTTTTCCTCACACATAACACCAGGGCGGACACACATAGGAACTCAGAGACTGTGGCAGCATGCTCAAGACCTTCACAAACTCAAGCTAGACAAAATCTCAGCATACAGGAGAGGAGGCGGGCAGGGCATCCCATTTCCTGTTGATGAGCTATTGATATTTTATAGCTGTTGGCAGGGACAGTCAGTTTTCTTCAATGGAACAGCCCCTTCCATGATTCCATAGGTTTTCTTTTGTGATCATGGGGGTGTGGAGCAGGAGGAGGAAGAGAGAGGGAGAGCACACAAAGTTAGATGAATAAGGAGGCAAGGGAGGTTATATGTGGAGGAGGAGAATGAATATGATCAAAGTGTATAAATCTTCAAATGTAGGTATGGTTTTCTGTCCCTCCAGCCAGCTCCCAAATAACCACATGGATTTCTAATTAATTTTAAAAGATCGACTGATAGCTTAGGCTTGTTTCTAACTTAAATTAATCAATTTCTATTAATTTACTTTATGCCTCATGAATTTATTGCCTCTATCCCATTTTGTGTATCAGACTCGCTCCATGTCTGACTGGCTTCTCCCCACATCTCCTGGCTACTCTGCCCTCCTTCATCCCTGCACTCTCTCTCTGTCTGCAAGGCCTGCCTAACCTAGTCCTGCCTAACTATTGACCATTTAGCTCTTTATTAAACCTTAGCTCTTTATTAAACCAACAAGAGCAACACATATTCACAGTGCACAAAAAGATTATCCCACGACACTCAAAGAATAATTTTTTTAAGAAACCTTAGCTGTGGTTTCCTGTGGTATTTAACCATTTTACTGTAGGATTTCTAAATGTGGCCCATTTTTTAAAAAAGGAAAATGGATCAGTTACCCTCACTTATTAGTTCTGGCAAACAACAAATTTTTGTCTGCCTGAAACAGGATAGCAAGAGCTTCAGGACTGCCCTCTTTGTTTTGTAGTGCGAAGGAGCAAACCCAGGGCCTTGGGTAGGCTAAGCAAACAGTCTGTTATTGAGCTATATCTGAAGACCCTCTTTTCTCTACAGGGTCTCACTTTGTAAGACAGGCTGACCTTGAACTTCCTATGTACTCCATGTTGAGTTGGCAACCTTTCTATATCTACCTACCAAGTGCTGGGATTATACCTATGTCTAGCTCAAGCAAGTAGATTTTTGCTTCTACTGATACTTTCTTGTATTATTATCAAGATGGCCTAACTTTAATTTTACATCTCTGTAGGGGAAAATTTCTATAAAAATTTCAGCCCAATTGTAATCCTTTCCTCCAACTACAAATAGTTGATTGTGACAGAAATAAAGCTTTTTATAAAATCTCCATATGGAGATTTTATGATTAAAGATCTTAATTTGATTTTATAGTATGTGGAAATTTTTAAAAAGCTTTATTTAGTTACAAACAATTGTCTTTGGATATGTTTTATGAATTTGACTCTTCAGTGATGGAGATTTTGGTTTCCTTTGCCTTTTTGCCTCACTGCCTTCCTAGTTTGCCAGTCTTTTTTTTTTTGGACCACCAGCCAGCTCCCAAATCATGACATGGAGACTTCTTACGAGTTATTAATGCTTGGCCTAGCTTAGGCTCAATTCCAGCTGGCTCTTTTAACTTAAATTAACCTGTTTATCTTCACCTACCTTTTTGTCTTGGGGCTTTTATTTTTCTTACTTTTACTGCTTTTCATGTCTGTTTGGCAGCTGCCTGACTTCTCGCCCCAAGCATGTCCCTTTCTCATTCCCCTTTCTTTCGTCTCTCCTTTCTGAGCCTAGCTCTCTCCTCCTATTTATTCTCACAGCCTGCCAGCCATGCCTATTCGTCTTCTGCCTAACTATTGGCTACTCTGCTTTTTATTAGACCAATCAGGTACCTTAGGCAGGCAAGGTGAAACAGCAATACGTCTTTATATAATTAAACAAATACATCAAAAACAAATGTAATGAGTCCTTCCCTAGTTAACAACAATTGGATTTCTTCAACTTAGAAATTCAGAAAACTCAATTATTTGTAATTCACTCTGCCATCTTCCAGTGAGTATCCACCATAGGCAAAAACATTGGACTGTGTGCTGTTAATACAAAGATGTGTAGCATCCATTGACTCTTGGGATTCCTAGAGCATTGTGTGAGCAGACTTTAGAAGACTGGAATGGAGGTGAGACCTACAAACACCTTGCTCTTTACTCATCAGTGGCTGTACTACAACTGTTTACCACATAGAGGGTAACAAGCACGATGGGGAGCAGTTCCAAGTCGGAAACTGAGAAAGGGAGATTTGGAGAGATGGCTCAGTGATTAAGAGCAATGGATGTTCTTCTAGAGGGCATCTACCTGGTGGCTCACCACTGTCTGTAATTCTGATTCTATGGGATCCCATACCCATTTCTTGCCTCTGTGAACTCTGCACTCAAATGGTACCCATTTGCGCATGCAACAAAACATCCACACACATAAAAGTAAATAAAAAAATTTAAAAAAATATATGAAAGAGGGAAAGAGAGAAGGAAAGGTCTTGTTCCCTCTCCCATCTTATTGCAGATGACATGCAGGAAGTGAGCAATGAGGTGGGGCTGGGATGCAGGGTGTGAACTCTGGCACCCTGGCTGAGTTGAGAGAACCTAGTAGGACATCAGCTATTCAGTGTCACAGGGAGATGCAGAAAGGGCAGAGAGCAACACAGAGACAGGTAAAATGAGTTTCCTTCAGCTGATGGCTAGTGGGAAGAGGAGCAGGGAGGGGGCTTGATTTAATCCCAGCAGAATGGCTTTGATGTTGTGTCAGTAGACAAGCTCCTTCTTGTGCTGGCCTCATTTAGGGAACTGGGGCTCAGGTGAGAAGTCTGGTGGGGAGTTTCTTCTCCAGGGGATTCCTTGCTCAAGAAGCCTAAATTAACCAGTGAGATTTTCTTTACAACTGAATGAAATTGGGTCAACTCTGAACTGTTAGACTCAGGGTTTATCTGCCCCCAAATTAATGATCATGGCAGTTGAAAACAAAACAAGGTTGGATGTGGATTATGTACCCATTTTTCCCAATGTATGTTATATAAGGTACAGATGTGCCCCACTTATAACAATACAAAATAGATTTTCATGATATACTCCGGTCCTTCACTCTCCCAATCACTCTTTTATTTTTTTATTTTATATATTCCAGCCTTTCACTCTCCCAATCACTCTTTTATTTTTTCATTTTATGTAAGGAGATATGAGAGGGTGCTGGGGTAAGCATTGCATCCCTTGATTTTATAGGTGAGAAATCTGAAGTTTAGTGAGGTTGGATTGCATCTCTTCAACTAGAAAATGGATATAATGGTACTGAGCTGAAATCTCATGGGCTTTTAAATTTTTTATTTATTTATTTTTGAAGTTCAAGTAGTAACGGGAAAATTCCACAGAGATCTGAATCACTGTGTGTCTAAAAGCATTTAAAAGCAGAAAAAGTCAGATGCTATCAGGAATGCCGCCCAAGCAACAAGGAGATGAGCAAGAATGTCAGCTGCAGATGTATTTACAGAGTACCAAATATCCTTAAAAATATTTTAATGCATCCAACTCACCCATGAAATGGACTCTCAGTGAGCCTCTCGTTAACTGGCTGTCAGGATCTGTGGCTGGGTTTAAGGAATTGGGTTTTCTTGTTGTTGGATGAAAAAAGAGAAAGAGAGAAGTTGAAGTTATTTCTTCTGCACTTGAAGGACCTTAAACATGTAGGAGTTATTAAACATCCTTACAAGGGGTTAAAATTTAAACTTCTCAGCTGTTTTAAATATTATAAATGACTAAATGGTTGTAATCATCTAAAGGACATACTTTAATCTACACCCACAATTTTGTAGAATAGTAGAAACAATGTTGCTAATTAATTGGATTCCTGGTGAAGGTCAAGACCATCTCTGGGACTTGTGCCTTGACTTGAGCTTCCCATGAAACAAGGGATGAAGCAACCTTCTCTGGCCACTTCTGACTTTTAAAAGTTGATTTTAGATCCCTTCCACGTGATTAAAAGCATGTTAGCTACAGGGCCTTCTCTTACTTTCTTGAATGGGGTCTTTGAATATTTTTTCCTCTATAAGGAAGTTCTTCCTAGAGTTTTGGACTAATCAATGCTTTCTCCTTAGTAAGACTTCTCTAATTATTCCATTAGAAAACAGCTTGGTTTTATTCTTTATTTTAGTGCATTCTTTATATTTCATGTCATACTTTGTAATTATTTGAGAATAATAACTATAAATAATACTACATTTGGAACTGCCAGCGGGTATAAATTGGTCCAACCATTTTGGGAAATTGAAATTCATTATTGTCTTTAACATTGAGCAGGAAGATGGCCTTTATCCTAGAAATCCCAAATTGTATATGTAGAGCTTACAGAAACCCGCACAGAACCCCAGAGGGACACCCATGAGGACATTCCTCTGGCTTTGTGACACACTCAGCACTCAAAAGGTTGAGGCAGGAAGATGAGGAGTTTATGACCAGCTATGGGTACGTAACAAGTCTGAAGCCAATCTATGGTACATAAGATTCTGTCTCAAAGAAATGCCCACTTCCCCACACATACACCACCAAATCAAACAAGAAAAAGTAATGATTTTAGCATCTTAATGTTTATAATAGCTAAACTATCTGATGTGTATCAGTTTCAGCATTTCACAAAACTATTTCAAAATTTTTACTGTTTTCTTTTCTTGAACTTATGTATTATTAGAGAACAGATTTTGCCTTTGTGACAGGATTTTACTATGTAGCCCTTCCTGGCCTGAATATTGCTATGTTTATCAGGCTGGCCCACACAGATCTACTACTCCGGACTTCTGAGTGCATGTACCACCACACCCAAATGAGAAACGTTTGCATGGCATATGTTTTTAGAGGATTATTGTCATTTGTTTTATAGCTTGGCACATGTCCAATTTTTCAGAAACAATCTATATGTTTGTCTTAAGATTTTTATTGCTGTAAGGAGGCAACATGACCATGGCAACACTTGTAAATAAAACATTCAACTGAGAGTGTCAGCTTACAGTTTCAGAAGTCCAGTCCATTATCATCACAATAGGGAATATGGCAGCCTGCAGGCAGATGTGGTGCTGGAGTGGAGAATCCTATGTCTTGCAGGACACAGGAAGTCAGCTGAGACCCTCTGTAGTATCCTCAGCATAGAAAACCTAAAAACCAGCCTCACAGTCACACACTTCCTCCAACACGGCCATTCCTATTCCAACAAAGCCCAAAGCCATACCTCCTAATAGTGCCACATTATGGGGGCCAATTACAAACCAACACAGTGTTCTAGATTATTTTTTTCAGGTCTAGAATTCTGTTAAATGAAGCTTTTTCTTTGCTAGCCGCTTTGGTTTATCTCCCGCCAGTTGCCTGGGCTCTGCCACTTTGTAGTCCCCAAATAAACACACAGGAGGCTATATGAATTATGAAGCTGTTGGCCTTGCTTGTTTCTTACTGGCTACCTCTGCCTTAAGTAATTACCCCATAATTGTTAATCTAAGTATGTCTCTTACCGGAGAGGTTTCCGGGCTTCCTACCCCAATGGCGTTACATCTCGAACTCTCTTGTGTTTCTCCTTCCCAGAATCCTCCTGGACTCCTAGCCCCACCTATCTAGATTCCTATAGGCTCAACAGTACTTTATTGACAAATAACAGGACTTCCCCCAACAGAATTCTCTATACGTCTGTTAGAGCAATTTTACATATTTAAAATGTTATCCTCAATCCATTTGAGTGTTAGTGAGTCTTTTCCTTCCCACAACAGACAGACATTAACTGTTTGGTGGTCTCTCTCTTCCTTCTCTTTCTCCCACTGATAACTTAGATATCTAATGTCCTAAGCAGTGAGGTCTAGCTCATCTTTTGGTGTTTATCCCCACATTGATTTGGTTGGGCTTTTGTTGGTTATTGTGGAGTAAGCCTATGCTTTCCAGCATCTACACCTGGTAATGACGGAGGCCTATGTAGAGAACAGGGTTTTTTCGAAGATCTTTCTTGGCCAGGTACTGTTAAATTTGGCTGCACATTCATTTCTCATCTTAGGGCTTCCTGGACCACATAACGTGCACATCTTTGTATCTTGCGACTGTATGCAAGCTGACCGTGGTTACAGGATCTTGGAGACTTTCTTCTCACTCGGTGATTTGTGGAAGCACACACCTTAGGGAAAAGGAAATTTTAAATTGGTAGTTCTTTCTGCTTTTCAGTGGATTTTTATAATTTACTGTTTCATTGTCGATCCAACTCCCTAGACTCTGAGCTCTAAGTTCCAAATTCTGTGTTTCATTTGCAAAGGTTCATGTCATCAGCACTTCATTTTTTCCCCATTTTTTTACTTTTAAACCTAAACCCTCCATATTCAAAGTTTTTCTAAAATTGTACACATCACACTGTTTGTAGGCTTCAACGGACGCTGTAACGATACGCGACACACAATTACTGACAGTAAAGCTAAGTATTTAATGTAGAAAATTACTCACAAGATACCAAACCCAGAGGAGCCAAGCAGTTCTCAGCTAGCTGCCGGACCTGAAGCCGAACTTCAGGAAAAGAGACTGAGACTTCCTGTGTGCTGTCTTTTATGCCTTCCCCACGTAACGCCCCTAGCCATGCCCAAAAGTGGGCCTGGCTAGTGACCTACTTCTGCCTACGTACGTATATGTCTTTACGTCCAGCCGTATACGTCTTTAGTCCTGCCTAAAGTGGGTGTGGTTAGTGGTGTGGTAAACCGCCCTTTTATTACCTCATCTGTATGCGCCTCTAATAAGTCACATGTTTAATGGCGGCATCAGACTTCCTCCTACAATTCCCCTTTTAGTCTAAAAAAGGACAACTAACTTGTGTCCATGAACAAAATGTATCAAACTTCTATCTAAACCTAAACTTATCTGAAAGAAACACCCAAATATGAACACCTCCTTCCAATCCCAACTCTAAAATAATTGAAAACTAACACTAACAGGTGTAAACTATCTTATAATATCAATAGTAGGGAGAGGGGGTGTGGAATTCTCAAAACTACTTCCTGCTGAGATGGGACGATGATAATCTCATGGGGACCTGTGAAAAGAAAATGTTAGTATAACAAAATCTCAGTAGATCAGACAGTCTCAGTATGGCCGGAGATGCTTGATTGAAGTTCCTGACTGGGGTTCTAGTGTTGATTGAAGCTCTTATCTTGAAGCTCTGGCCAGATTGTAGAAGATGTGCTGTTTCAGTTTCTTGGTCCGGAGTTGTGTAGAGTGATGTAGTTTCAAGCCATTTTCAGGATAGTGCTTGTCAGGTGGAGTTAATGATGTGGGACAGTTCAGATGCCTCCAGTCGAATCAGATGAAGTCAAGGAAGTGGATCCTCATTCTCTTTCGGAAGCAGTTGAAGATTGCTGTCAGGAAATCCCTTGTTCTCTGGAAAACTCAAACATTACTGTTAACAAAGAAATATTTTAACTTTCATATGTATGCATACAGAAGAGGTGACAATAGGGAAGATGGAAAACCTGGAGGAAATTAGACTGTTCAGAAAAAGAAATCCATAGATAACAGTCCCTCATTTTATTTCTTCTGTCTTATATCAATGGCTCTTTGATATAATACAGAAATTCTGAATTGTATTTAAATAATATGCTTGAGTTTAGAGTAGGAGAGCCAATCCAACTCCAAAGCCAGCTTCAGTTAAGTGAATGGGAACTGAGGTATGTGAAGAAATAAAGATAAAAGGGTACTATGAAAAAACAATATAGAGAGATTTAGACTTTGCTACCACACAGTGAGTTACTGTTTGTTTGATGGTCCTCAGGGTAGCTATTCATTCTTCTTCAGGAATCCATAAGTCCAGTATTCTTTGTTGAGTTTACCTGTGAAGACAAAAACAAAACACTTCTCTTTCCTTTTAGGAGGTCACTTTACCCATGGTGGACTATGAATTTGTAGGTGGGCTGTTATCTTCCTCCTCCTGAGATGTTTTCTGTTCTGATCGAATTTTAATTAATTTTGATGGAACCCAAACCTTTTCTTCTCCTGTGGAAACAAAAGCATAACCCCTTCCCCAATGTAACACATATCCTGGTTTCCAGACTGAGGTCATAACATCCTTAAAATACACTGGTTGGTTCAGTTCAGAAGTCTTCTCTGTAGTCCAGTGTCTTTCTGCTGCAGTTTGTCCTTTTTCATCAGCATTAAGAAAATTCAACGTTAGTAAAGCATTGTGTAACCTGTGTTTAGGTGTCTTTGTTTTCCCTGGCTGTTTATGAAGCATCTCTTTTAAGGTTCGGTTAGATCTTTCAATTATTGCTTGTCCTGTGGGATTGTAAGGTATACCAGTTACATGTTTTATATTATAATATTTGAAGAATTGTTCCAATTTACTGGAGACATATGCTGGACCATTGTCAGTTTTTATTGTTTTAGGTATACCCATAACAGCCATCACCTCTAAGAGGTGTGTAATAACAGAATCAGCTTTTTCAGAGCTGAGGGCAGTAGCCCATTGGAAGCCTGAGTACGTGTCTATAGTATGGTGTACATATTTCAAACTGCCAAATTCTGGGAAGTGAAATACATCCATTTGCAAAAGTTCATTTCTGTGAACACCTTTAGGATTACAACCTGCTGGTAATGGAGTTTGATTGTACAATGAGCAACTGGGACAATTTCTTACTATTTCTTTGGCTTGTTGCCAGGTGATAGAAAAATCCTTCTTTAAACCTTTGCTGTTAACATGGTGTTTCTTATGAAATTCTGAAGCTTCCAACACATTACCTACTAATAAACGGGCGGCGGGACTGCAGCCAGGGGCAGCCCGGATGCGCTTCTTCATCCCGAAGCTCCTTGAATATCAAGGCCTGATGTGCCCAAGAAGCAATTTCTGGTAGAAATCTGAAGATTATCTTTAAGGAATAAAGGTCAATGAATTAAGGACAAGAAGGTTTCAAATCAGTCCCTGCTATGTGGATATTTGTTAGCAATGACTGATGTGGAAACTACATATGCAGATTTTATTGCTTCAGGAAGAACAGGTAGAAGAAATGTAATACATGATATCCTGGTTTCCTCTGCAAGTGGCAACAGCAATGAATTAGCCTTGAAATTAGCAGGTCTTGATATTAACAAGACAGAAGGTGAAGACGATGGGCAGAGAAGCTCCACAGAGCAAAGTGGGGAAGCCCAGGGAGAAGCCGCCAAATCTGAAAGCTAACACTCCATTCTGACCTTCAACAACACCTGACAATGTGGCGAATCTCCTGGCTTCGCTCGGATGTATTTGCTGCCATGAGTGAAAAGGAGGGGAAGAAAATGGCTGTGCTGCATGGCAAGAAGCTGTGCGTTGCCATGTTTAATGGCGGCATCAGACTTCCTCCTACAACTGTTGGTCTTGGGGTATCTCCCTGGTTCCTGGCTGCTTGAATCCGTGTGTATTTCATGTATTATTTTGTTTAAAAAATGTATGTACTTCATAGGGTCTGAATTAACACAGTTGATCCAGTATTGACGTGAAATGTTTTGCTTAATCTCTTTTTTACATTTATTTGTTTATTTTGGGTACTATGTGCGTGCATATGAGAGAAACAAAGAGAGACAGAGAGATAGAGACCCATGGAGAGGATGAGAATGCTTGCCACAGTGTACATGCTGAGGGTCAGAGGACATGAGGGTTCTGTCTACCATATGGGTTCTAGAGATCGAACCCAAGTCTTAATGGTGAGGGTCTTGACATAATGCACCACTTCACCGGCTCCTTGACGCATAGCACTTAGCTCATTGCCTGAAATATATGCAAATCTGGGAGTTTTAAAAATACTGGACCAAAAGGAGTATTTGTCTTATTCTCCTAGTGACAAGTTCATCCATTTTTTAAACTGCCTTACTGTGTTTTATAAGCCCAGTGCACAGTCAGAGTGCGATTTCTCCCTACGTGCAAGCCAACAAAAATGTAGCTATAGATAAATAAGGAGAAATAAGGGCTTACAAATTTCATCTCTGATGCCCCTGGACTAAGGAGCCCGGAAAGGAAGAAGCTATTCGCAACAATACAGATATTTCTTGGCCCCATCTCTTTTCAGTCTAATTCTCTGTCCGTTGAGAACAGCTGGGCCTTTCTCGCTCTTGACAATTCTGAAATCAGGGTAACCGGTTCCTCATAAAGACTTCAGGCTGCGCTGGCAGGAGATGCCTCTGCCAGTAGTGCTGAATGTTCAATGGTGCTTGATTATACAGGAGGTTAATAAGACCACTGTGATTATTTCCTTCTTGGTAAAACTGCCCCTTGTCTTATTACAAAACTGCTAATTATCCCAGAAACCAGAAATTCTTTAAATAGGCATGAAAGAGGCAGCATTACGTAACAAGTGCAAACTTTCTTTTCTGGAGGTGGTTGGCTTTTCTTTTTAAAGAGCTATAAGAAAATATAATTCTCAAAATACAAGATTATGCATTTGCAGTGTGCAGTGCATAAGAAAATATAATTCTCAAATACAGGGTTATGCATTTGCAGTGTGCAGTGCATTGGTTTTGACATGGTAACTATTGTGTGTGCCACCATGTCCACAGCCAGCCTTTAAACATTTTTGTCACCTCAGAAGGAAGCTGTGCCCTCAGTGACCACCCATGTTGTGCTCTGAACATCCCTTCCTACACGCCTGGGCAATGAAGAGATTAGCCCCACAGGGCATGACCTTCGAGAGATGCTCAGCCTCGTGGACTTCGCCCTCAGGGGTCAGATTTGGTGTCCTTATGAAAGGGTTCGACAGAGGCCATTTCTCCCCTTTTCTGTCTCCTACAATGTGAGCGGGTAGGGTAAGTGGCTCTCCTCCAGTCACGCTGCACTCAGGGTACCATCCTGGAAGCAGACGGGACCCTTCGAGATGGTGAAGCTGCTGGTGTCTTGATCTGGACTTTCCAAGCTGCAGAACCCTGTGTTGTGCACGAAACTCAAGCTTTCATCCATGCTAACCAATCCACGATCCGCCCACTAACAAGGCTTCAGTGCCTACCCTGTCCACTGCGTAACATCTAAGTGGGTAGATTTAAATTCCATGTTATTTTAGAACTTTCATATGCATGAAGCCATAAGTCTGTTTTAATGAATCATTCTGACTTCTTATTTCTATTTGTGCTTTAGAAAATGGGAATATCTCAACAAAAATAGTGACTTTCCCAAGGCAGGATTAGTACCCATAGAAATCAGCCTCTCCTCATTTCGAACTGATAAAAGCTTTCATTAAGTGAAAGTTATACCTAGCAGGGGATTTATTTGTAGGTCTTCTGGAATACGTGTGAATATCTTTTAATCATATAGTAAAGACTAACTGGGGTGTTGATTTTAACGTCAAAGAAAACGAACAGCTACAATGCTCATCAATGGGAACTTATGTGTGAATTATTGTCCAATGACACAATGTAGTACTATGTGGACCACTTAACAATGTGAAATTCTGCACTTACAGTATGAAAGGTTCCCAAACCTTTGGAAGACAAAGTATACAATACTATATCTGGCATGTCAAATGTAGGTGAATACATTTTGAAATTCACCGAATATCCACTAAAACTAATGGAAAGTGACAGTATTTGTGGAGCAGAGCAGTGCCTAGGACACAAGAGAAAAGTGTCTTTCTATCTGTTTAGTCCTTCTGTTTACATTAATCCTACTTAGCAGTTCACAAATTTTATGTCTCTTTATGCAAAAAGTTTGTCCTGTGTCATTTCCCACATAATACAACTTCTTGACATTAATAATTCTATTAGGTAATCACTACTAAGACCTTAAGGGATGTTTATGTTGTAGGATATTTGGTCATCACACTGTGTGAAAACGTGTCTGCCAAAGGCACTTTCTGATTTGTTTAATGAAGAGCTGAACCGTCAATAGCTAGACAGGAAAGGATAGGTGGAAGTTCTGGGGCCAGAGAAGAACTGGGACAGGGAGAATACGAGAGATGGGGAAATCCATCGTGGAGACACAGAAGTTGGAATACGGTACAGGGGAGAGGTCACGAGTTATTTGGCAGAACACAGATTAATATAAGTGGGTTAATTATAGTTTTAAGAGCTACTTGGGAACAAGCCTAAGCTAAGGCCAAACTTTCATACTTAATAAGAAGTCTCTGTGTCATTATTTGGGAACTGGCAGTCCAAAAGATGTCTGACCACACGTTTAATCTTGACTATTAGCTTCTCCTGATTTAGAAACACCTGGGAGGTAGACCTCAGTGTTTGTGTGTGTGAGAGGGTGTTTCTGCAGAGACTGAGATAAGAAAACCCACCCCAGATGTGGGCTGCCCTCATTCATTGCCAAGGGTCAATACGCAATCAAAAGGAGACTTGGGGCTGGTCCCAGCATTCATCTCTTTCTGCTTGCTTCCTATTGAAAGATGCCGTGCACCAGCTGTTCCTCCTTTCCTGAGTCCATGACTCCCAGCCACTGTGCCCTGTACTCAAACTGTGAGCCAAGACAAGCCTTGCTTCCTGAAGCTGCCTTGTCACAGAGGAACTGAGGCACCTCCTTTGCAAGATGCACTTACTTGGTTTAAGAATCTCTGCTGAGGCTGCCAGCTTCATGGGAGAGCCTATTGCTGAGCATGGCGCTCTTGGAGAGGAGCATACGTTAAGGGCTTAAGCAAATCCGTCTCCACTCAAGGCACTTGCTGTTTCTCTGGTTATTTAAGGGGTTGAACGAGGAAGCCTAAATTACCTGGCACCATATTTCTGATTTATTTCAGCAGGATTTATTTATTGACCTTTCAGTCTGGAGCACTGGGAACCTGCCCCTCTAGGCAGCTTCATAATCCTACTGTGGTTTCACACCAATGTAAGAGTTTTGCTAAAGTTATGTTCCTTAAAACTAGGTAGAAAACAACATAGGAGAAGGTCTAAAACGCTTCCATTTCCAACCAGACAAATGCTCGAATATTTGAGGCCACTCAATGAAGGCACTGGCTGTCTGTGAGCATTTAAAATACGCTATTAAAAATAATATTTGAGTAAAAATATTTAAAGGACAAGTAAAAAAATCTATTTAAAAACACAAATATATGTAACCTAGCTGTCATGGTTAAAACGGAGGTGAAATTAAGTTGCAATGACATGTATAACATCAATAATCCAAGCTCCAGAGGTCTGAAAAACATGACTATAGCTTTCCTTTCGTGAGTTCTCTCAAGGTGTTTCATGCTCCTGACGTGTATGAAATGGGGCATGGGCTGTGATGCTAGGTAAATATATTTGATCACCGGAACCTGGATAGACGCCATTGGAGGCCTGCTCTTTTCTGAATAGAAATGAAGGAGTATATGTGGCAGAAAGATGGGGGGACTACAGTTGAGATGTAAAAACAGATGGATAGACAGACAGACAGACAGACAGACAAATAGAAGCTAAGCAGAGTGGCTGGCGCTAATAATCCCAGTGCTAGGGAGGCAGAGCCAAGTGATTTCCTGGAACTCATTAGCAAACCACTCTACCCTGCCTGCAGAGTTCTAGGCCACTGAGAGTCTCAGAAAGCAAAGGTCAAAAGTGCCTGAGCAGTGACACCCAGGCTTCCCTGTGGCCTCCAAAGATACACACATGTCTATGTGCATACATATGAAAACACACACACACACATGCAAAATAAAAAATGCAAAGAATTAAAAATAAGACATGACTGCAGGGATGACAACAGCATCTGTCAGAAAATAAAACACACATGTAGCCTAGCTGTGTTCTTGAATGTAGACGTGCTGTGTTGTAACAGTCGTAGGGCACAGCAGGACGGTGATGCAGGCTCCTTTTGAAAGATACATTGAAGTGCTGTATCTAGTACTGTGTTCTTATGGAGTTCTTTTGAATAGCAGGGATCACTTGTTTCTTTGCTAATCCTTTTACATGTCACATCAGGTACTAATAACTAAATTCAGAAAATTCAAGCATTCCTTGCAGTCTTCTGCCTGGTGGGAATAACCCAGCAAGTGTGGTTAGTGTGCATAGTCTTTCATTAAATATGACTCAGATGAAAAGTAAATTTAGTATATACCACTGTTCTTTCCACTACAAGCAACTCCAACTTCTACAAGATAATAAATGAATATTTCTTTAAAAAATTTGATTTCTTCATTGCAGTTACTAGTTTACAAAAATCACATAGGATTATGAACACAGGAAAAAAACAGAGGAAACAATTTGGAATTTTCTTAACAGATAGTTAGCTGTTAACTGAAATATTTGGTTCATAAAAGACAAACTATAAAGCTGGAAAGATAGCTCAGCACACAACAGAGTTTGTTGCCAAGCCTGGCTACGTACCTGAGTTCTACCCTGATACATGTTAGAAGAAGAGAAGTGACCCTTGTAAATTGTTTTCTAAACATCCGTAGGCCTCTCTCTCCTTTGGATGCCATTCAAGATCGCGGACAGTCCTAGGAGGGTCAGAGAGGTGCCATTTCCCTTCAAGACACCCCACAAACGGAGCCCACTGCAGCCAATGGCAGTCGATGTGATATCAGCTTTCAGAGGTGGGCTAAGTTGCTTTTCCTTTGTAAAGAGGAGCCATGCTTGAATTGGACCTCACCACAGTAGGTTTTAAACATTCAACTCTGACAAAGTATGGCTTTTCAGGTGAGGCATTCACATGAACGATGACTCCAAGAAAGAAATGCTTCCTTTGTCTCTTGTGCTTTTTCTTCATCTTTTTTGTATTTTCATTGTGATGCCGTTCTTGGATGCTTCGGAGGGGATTTTCCCAATATTTTTTAGCCTCATTTTCTCTTTTAGTTTTAGATGTTTCTATTAACAAGTCATCAACTACTAAGCCCACCAAAAATTAATTTCTGGTTGTAGGCTTTCATTTCTAGCAGCTTCTTTCCGATATTTTACCTAGGGTATCCGTCTGTGTTTCCATGGTCTTACCTGTTCTTATGTGCTCAGTCTCTTCAAATTCCCCCCACCCCCACATCTATATTAATAGATGTCAGAATCATAGTGGGAGGGTTTGTGGGGGCTCATGCTCTGGTCCTTTGATTTGTCACAGTATTTGGTGAATCTGCTTCTACCTGCTATCAGCTGCACCAGCCAGTCTCCATGTACCTCACCCTGAGATGAGACAATAGCTGGAGGGACTAGAGTTGGGTATTTCCTCTATTTCACATGGAAGGTTCTAGTCTCCTAGAGCTGTATGTTTCTCTTCTACCAAATTTGTGGCTTGGAAACCCCCAACAAATTAGACTGGGGAAAGACAGCTACTCTTGAGGCCAGACCTAGTTAACACCAACAGATGGATTCTAGAGGGTTTCAAATGGTCACTCTCCCATCTCTTGATGGAAGGAGAAAGATCTTCTCCGGTATTCATTGTGAAGACCTCACAGAGCGGCTGAGGGTAAAGTGTTCAAAGCTGTGAGGGTCCCCCATAGCAAGTTTCCCTGGGCTGTTAACACTCAAACATGCCTACACTCAGCTTCTGACACTGCTTCAGGTACTGCTCAGAGTCTCATCTTGATCCTGTGGAGATTTCTGTTCATAGGTTTCTTCCCTGGTAGGTCAGGAGTCTCTGTGTCTGTCTACCTTCCTCTCTAACTTGTGAGAGGGTGAGGGGTAGCAGTATGACTGTGGTCTCACTTCTCTGAATCTTAGACGTTGAAGTTTTTTGGGGGGATTTGGCTTTTATTTGCTCTTGACAGAATGGCAATTCTTCAGCTTCTTGTACACATGCTGGACAGATAACTAGTAATCAGTTAGCTCCCTTCCCGTGACCATGCTGCTGGTAAAATCTGTGAAAACCCCGTCAGATTTGGCTTCTGCCACTTGGCAGCAGAGAAGGCAGGATATTCTCAAAATTCAAATTCTAAATCACTGAGGGACATTTTTGTTTCTGTGGTCTGATGTATCTATTTGTCACGTTGTTCTACCAACCGAAAGCATCAAATCCTGATTTTGCCTGTGAGACAACAGAGGTTTCACCAAGAAACATGACTCTGCCTTGACTGTCTCTTCCAATAAACAATTGCTCACTGTGGAGCTGAAGTCCCCACCCAAGGTCAGTGACTAACTTGCAATTTCAAAAATAGCCTACGTACGCACAGGATATTTGTGCAATGAGATAGAACAACAAAACCCACTTCTAACCAAGTCATACCTTCCTTAATTACTGTGGCATACAATAGAAATTAACGATGGGAATAAAACTGTACCACCCTAAGCAATAATAGATCCTACTCAGTTTTGAACTTTGGTACTATCTCCTATTTTTATTTTCTTTATTGTAGGTTGTCTCAGTGATGATTTGCTTGTGGAATCATTTATTCACAAGATGTACTCTGATGTGTTCCAGGTGTCTTCCTCATGAGACATAGAAGCTGTGATCAGCATTGGTTTTTACTGGATTTCAATGTTTACCACTGAATTTCTAGAAAATACACTATTGAATTTCATCCCTCTACTTCAAAAATGTTTTATAATTAGTGCTCGGCATTTCCTAAACATGAATATTTTAGACTTCGTTGCTTTGCAGTGTCAGAGAGCAATTTAGAATGATGGTGGGCAGGGAAGGTAACTCAGAATGACTCATGCCTGGTGGACCAGTAACTTGTCTTCTGCATCCATCGCCCCTAGCAAATTCTGAAATGTGTTTTAGATCTGCTTCAGGATCACCATTTCTGCAAATGACACAGTAGGGTTTACCTAGGCACATGTTGTACTATCTATCTGACCAGACCACATAAAACAGGGGGGTTATTTATCCCCATCTTTGAGCAGGCTGAGCCTCTCTTTCCTGTAATAGAAACCGTTCACTGTTTTAGAGGGCTTTCACGGTTGGGAAGATACTGGTTTTATGAATGGTTTATGTGTGACTTGTGTTCCAAATGCTACTGTAAGTATCCTCACCAATGCCATGTGCACCTTCTTTTGGTTTTTCTCTAGCTGAAGCATAGCAGGTGATCTGTAAGTAGTTGCTACACTTTCTGAAGCCGGAAGAAAACAAATGTCAATACTTTGATAGGCTAATTCTTATGACATTTTCCCTTTATCACTGCTTAAAAGCAGTACAAATTCACTTGTACTTTGTTCCTATCAAGTAGAAGTTTAAACTAAATGGTTTAATCTATGATGTAACTTCAAACAGCAATATGCACACAATCGTTAGCTCCTGGAGGGCAAGGAAGGCACAAGTTTATCTTGCATTGCAGAGTACATTAAACAACATGTGAATTATAGCTGTTTCTAAATGTATTCTTTTATGACAGGGCTGAATCATGGGGCTGTGGGTGAGTAAGCAGTGTCTCCACAGCTCAGAGAGCAAATGCAGAGCTAGGCAGGGATGCTTTTGATTCCATTGAACAGTCTCCAACCCAAGCCCTTTTCCATGGTGCCTTATTTTTGTGGTTGGACCAGTCCAGCAAAGAGAAAGTGGGAAGCACTCTCTGGTACACTTGCCTGGGCCGTAGGGACAGTGCCAACCTATCCACAGGTCTGAAGGCGAGGCAGACTAGAAGTGGTCTGCTAGTTAGTTACTAAGGATTTGAAGAGGAAAAATGAGGTGTAAATTCCCAAGTAAACCCATGGAGGTGAATTCAGGAAAAGCCCCCTTTCTTAAAGGGCCATTTGAAGGATTTTTAATCAAATCATTCAGCCTGAATGTGTTCTGCCTTTGTGGGCAGCTCCTGAGACTTTGCTTTACCATCATCTCTCTGTGGTAGGGTCAGTAAACCTCCCGGAGGACGTTGACGCTTGGCTGACAGTCATTCTCTCCACCCTTAGGCCTGACTTCATACTGGGTGACTCCATCTGATTTACCTTCAAGGGCTGGGATCACACCTGATGCTCTGTCATACCTAATTTTTGTTATTCCTTTTATATGTTACCTTATTGTCGTGACTATGCAGCCAAGGTGCTCTGTGGGTTGCTACAGTAATCCCTGCTCCCACAATAGGGGTTGTTGTGTTAAGCCCGGGGAAATGTAAACAAGTGTCTACTGCTAGAATCTCCATTTTACAAATTGGAGAAGTTGGAGCACAGAGCAATTCCGTGGCTCTCCCAAGGCCACGCAGATAGTTCACAAAATGATGGACCCAGAGGGGAGATACATGACCCAATCACTGAGGAATAAAGAGGGGTGTGCGGGATGTCGTGGCAATGTGGGTTGGTAGTAACAGAAAGAAAAGCAGTGCCCATACCAAAGAAAAGAGTCTCATAGGAGTGCTCTTGGGAGAACAGACAGGAATTGGACAAAAGATGTGTAGGAAGAGAAGGGACGTAAGGTAAATCCCCTATTGACACAGATGTGGGGATCGGCAAATGGCTCAGTTGCGAAAGCGCTTGCTGTGCAAGCATGGGGACCCAAGGTTGGATCCCTGGCACTCACTAGAAAGCAGGGTGTGATAATGCACCTTTATAACTACCATGCTTTCTGTTCAGTGGTTGGTTGCAACGGGTGGATGCTTGGAGCTCATTGGCCATTCAAAGCACTCAAATGAGTGAGCTATACAGTCAGTTAGAGAGCCTTTCTCAAAAAAAAAAAAAAAAAAAAGAGCCTTTCTCAAAAAAAAAAAAAAAGAAGAAGAAGAAGAAGAAGCCAGATTGAGCATCCATCATCAATTCTGCTTACACACTCACATAAATACACACATACATTGTCTCACACACACAAGTGAAAGAACAAAGAGGGTGCATGCTCCGGGAAAGAATAAAAATGTGCAGTGAGAAGTGACGATGGAGGTGAGGAATACCATTCTAGTGTACATTCAGCAGATGAGAGTAGCGGGCTGCTGGTGATGTTCGTGGCTACGGGGCTACAACACTTCACAGCAAACCAAGCGAAGGGCTAAGGATGTGAATGAAGACAAAGTCAGCGGCCCATTCTTACAAGGAGAATGGCGTTTATTTTAACAAGAGTGGAGCCTTATATAACAGTGGCAGGAATGGTGGAAAACCACCAAGGTCAGAAGCCTATGTTCCAGGGCCCTCTGGCAAAAGGTGGGCCAAAAACGGGAATTAGCATTTAGACAATAAGGATGGACAGAAAACAGGAACTTGCACGCAGGCCTTACTGTGAGGAGGGGACGAGAAGTGTTTTGCTAAAGCTCCTAGTCACAAGCTGTCAGCAGACCCCCAATGGGGGAAGGATGAGAATTCATCAGAGAAAAACTTTGTTTTTAATATAAGGATAGTCAGCAAGTGTTACTTATTGATTTTAAGCAGTTGCTTTCAAGATTAAGTAAGACCCTAGTAGATGCGTCATTCCTGTGGGCTGCAATGCCTGTCTGTTAAATATATTGGGAAATGTAGTTTGAGTGGAATTCTAGGACAAGGTGGAGTTGTGCTTAAAAGGAACTGGGAATATGGGCATGCCCATAATACGGATGGTAAATCGGAGACAAAAGGAAGGAAAGACAGTACGTTAAGGTTTATTTCGGTAATTCAGCAGTGACAGTCTAAAGCACTGGTTCCCATGGGACTATAGCTTGAGAATTAAAAGACCAAGAGACAGATATTGGAATTCAAACTTCAATCTGAATATCAGAAAAGCAAATAAGCCAGCCACTAGCTCTTCCCTTTACCTCAGCTCAGACCAAAGGGGCGATCCTCAGAATGCTCCCGACTTCACTGCTCCTCAGATTCGCTCAGACTGCTATGTTCTCCTCAACATGACTGAAGACTAACTCTCAGAATGCTGCCCATCCTTAATGTTGCTGGAGAATGAATGCCAGCTCTGAGACCCTGCTCCTATCTTAAATACCTCTCACGAGTCCTGGGAAAGGCACGTGATCACCTTTGTGTGAGCTTTTTCTTTTTAGGACTGCATCAATCTTGTGTAGATCTGGGTGGCCTTGAACTCACAGAGATCCACCTACCTCTTAATCCCAAGTCCTGGGATTAATGGTGTATGCCACCACTGCTCAGCTTCTATAGCTGTGGCTGACTTTGCTTTCTGAATTCTCAGGCAAGCTTTAATAAATCATAAATAATATATCACCACATGGGACAGAGCAGAGCCAACTTAAATTACTTCAGGGCAAGTTTGGCAGTGTTTGGGTGCCCTTTAGGCCACACGTGGGAGTGGATAGTGGCACTGTGTAGGATCCAGAAGTGTTCTATAAAACGTACAGAACATCTTCAGAGGGAAAGGAATTAGTCAGTCCAGTACATCATTAGTGTCAGTGCTGACACACATGGTCATAGCATCGGAGTAGGGATGGGTGAATTGGGAAGACTGAAACAATGCTCACAAAGCTGACTCAAAGGATCTTACTTAATGTAGAAGGTGCCATGGTTACAGGAATGTGGCCAAAGTCACTTATTCTATCACCCATGGAAGCACTCTGCAGGCAGATAGTACCCTAAATTACTATGGAGTGGATGAATGAATGAATGAATGAATGAATGGGGAAATGAATAAACAAATGTTTAGTGAATGCACCATACTTACACTTGTCCTACGTTCTGAACATTTAATATAACTCACTTAATCTCCACACTGTAAGAAAACTATTGTCCTCATATGATTCTATGACTTGTCCAGAGTCACACAACTATCTGTGGCTGTAGATCCCAGGATCAAGAATGGAAATCCTTCGATGCTGTAAGGTAAGAATGGAGTGTGGCCACAGAAGCCGCACAGTCTTGGGGGGAAGATGGCAATTACATTCGTAGGCTTGGGATGATTGTCTAACAGCATAGGTAGGTCAAAGGTTCAGTTGTTTGAGGTCTCAATTGTTGAAACTGCCAAAGGGATTTAAAAAATATTAAGCGGAAGCCTTCATTGAAAATAGTCCTTGAAAACACTAGATCTTTATAAAACCGAGAATTAGTGCAAGTTGTTATTATAGCTAGAGAAAGCTACACTTTTGTGTTTATTAAATTTTCTGGGGAGACCACATTTTAAAACTCTCAATTATGTGGTCTTCGGGTGCTAAATATTTCCTCTCATCATTCTTTCTCGCCTAACCTCATTCTGTTGGCTCTGAAGTGAAATACAAAAGCCTACTCATACCATGTAAGCCCCTGATGCTGTGGTCCCTCTTACCACGGGTTACGTGTCTGCTCTTCATGTAAAACCTTCTTCAAAGCCATCCTGTCTCCAAGGGCCCATTTGAGACAGACTTTTTTTTTAAACTAGCTTATACTAATTGTATAAAATAGTTGAATTGTGGGTTCCATTACGATATTTCGTACTTGCCTATAGCATACTACTTTTAATATATTCAACCCCACATTACCTGCTTGTCTCCTTTCTCATGATGACTCTCAGAGCCAGAACATTGGTGCACAGGGGTCTCTTTGCTTATACTCAAGGGTGCCCCTCAAGAGTTTTGAATGATTTCTACATTGTTGGTAAAGGCAGGGAATTCTGCAGCTGCAGAAGCATCAAGGTTGTTCTTGCTGCTCTGGGTATCACAATATGCTCCATGCACGATGTTACTATAAAGTAAACACAGCTCTTTGTGAGCCTCTTGCTACCCACCCCACTGCACATACACACCCAAGCCATTCATTCATTTCAACTGTTACTTGGTACCTAAAACCCATTAGGGAAAATTCATCCTCGCTGTTTGCAGTGGATTTACAATGCTGCTCCACCATGCTGAGGACAAAAGCCACAGATGTTGAGTATTTCTTCCTGAGGCTGTGCTCTTTCAGGTGAAGGGCCTGCAGCTGAACGGACTTTACCTCTCCTTTCTGCTCAGCACTATTAATATCAGTGACCTTTGCGCTGTGTTCTTGGGTACCACAGGGACCTCAGTTCCATGAATTCTCTTTATCGTACTTTCCAGAAACACTGGTAGTCTTCCCCCCCCCACTTGAAAATTGCTCATACAGTTAGTGTCTAATGATTAAACTTTTACCACATAAACATTTCCCAGAACAAACAGATCCCTAGATCTAGGTAAACTGTCTTGGCCTCCCACTGAGGGGCCAATTACCCACCCGGGATCTTTGAGAACGGAGGAAGAAGGTTACCATGGGAGGGAGGCATTTGGACAGCCTTCAAAACAGAGATCTCCACCACCTCTGTCCAAACTGCATCACTGCTGGGCCCTCAAGAATTTTGTCCAGAGATTGAAATGTGGAGTCTCAAGGCAAACAGGGCTTTTGATACCTCATTCTGGTCATTTTCTAGGTAATATACATACATACATACATACATACATACATAAATACATGCATACATACGTGCGTATAAGTGTTGTGTATGCCTATTCGCATATATTTGGGTGCCCATGTATGTAATGGGTTTAGGTTGACCATGCTCCACCTTAGATATTGAGGTAGGATCTCTCAGTGTACCCAGAGCTTGCCGTTTTAGCTAGCCTGGGCTAGCCAGTCTACTCCGGGGAGTCCCCCTCTGCTTCCTGTATGCTGGCTGTATGCCAGGCCAGCCAGCTTCTGTCTGGGTTTGGAGAATCTGAATTCTGGTCCTTCACAGGTGTTTTACTCTCTAAGCTGTAGGCCCCAGATAACTTTTCAGTCATAGTTTATTTTTATACGGGCACATTTTGGAGTTTATTCTCGCACCTTCTGTTTCTACTGACTCTTAAATTCCACAGAAGTAGATGCTCAAAACACAGACATAAAACCATTGTGCATTTTATTCTCTACTGTCTCTGTTACTCTCCTTTAGGGCACTAAATGTTGACTGACACCAAGAGTGCAGTAAGCATGTTTGAAAGTACTTGATATTGGAGCAAAATCTCACTACCCCAAATTGGTTTTGGTCAAACTTTTAAATCCTATATTCATGCCAAAATATCATATAATAAGCTATAAATGTATTTCATTTTCATGATTTTCTGTGTCAGCTAAAAAATAAATTAAAATATAAGGCTGGGAGATGGCTCAGAGGGTAACAGTGTTTGTTACTCGAGCCTGAGGACTTGAGTTTGAATCTCCAGCACCCACATAAAATGCCGGGTGTATTCCCAGGGGCCTGTGGCTTCAGTGCTGCAGAACGTGGAAATAGTCTGATTCCGGAGCATCCAGACCAGTCAAGGCAGCAAACTTCTCTTTACTAAGAGACCCGTTCCCAAGACAATAAGGTAGAAAGTGACTGAGTGAGACATCAAACGTCTTTCTCCGGCTTTGGCTTGCATGCTCATGGATGCACACACCTGCACTCTCATGCACATCCAACACACACACACACACACACACACACACACACACTTTTTGGGGCTAGAAGCAGATCACAACAATACGGGACTCACCCAGCACAATCATCAGTACCGATCAAATACAATTTAAAAGTATTCCAAACAACAAAAGGCAAAGATAATAAAAGAATCCCAAATGCATCTTGCAATTTCTTTCTTGTTATTGTTTTTGAGAGAGGGTCTTGCTATGTAGTTCTGGTTGCCCAGGAACTCACTCTATAGACCAGACTGACCTTGAATTCACAGAGGTCTACCTGCTTCTCCATTCCAAGTGCTGTGACTAAAGGCGTGTGTCGCTATGTTTAGCTCTTGAAATTTTTGTGCTCTGGCATTCTAACAGTTCTACTTTCCCAAACCATAGAGCCATCAGGTATATGACTGTGAGACAAACGCAGATGTAAGCATCGTCACTGTAAGTGTTCACTGTCATCCTGGAAAACATGCCAGGGCCAGGAGGAGAGAGGAGATTAAAGGAGTTGCAGAAGCAACAGGTTAGAGCTGGATTTCCTGTAGGTAGTGCGTGCCCGCACACAGAGAAGGATGTCAGCAATGGTTTAAGGCAGTTTTCAAACTCTAGCAAAGGAAAAACTTACCCATTTGTCAGGCCTGGGAGCTGGGATGCCTCATTTGCATGTGCTTTTTGTTCATTTATACGTGACTGAAATGATGAGAAAAATTCCTTGTGATGTCTTGCCAGAACTATCAGGGGAACCCATATCTGTGCATGTGTTCCCGTTCTGAAGGAGAGTCACCATGGTTATAAAGCCTTCCTGTCAGCTGTGAAACTGCTACCAAGGGCTTAAGGTTTGTTTGTGTTATTTTTTCATTTAGTGATTTCCCCCGCCTCACTGCTGGAACAACGTAAAGGAAATAATCTATTGGTTTAACAAAGAAAACAAAATCCTATCATGATGTTTGTGAAATAGATGTTCAGTGTGACCACATGATATGTCTCTCACGGATTTGTCTCTTTGGGAAGTTTGGAAGGCTTCATCCTAGGGCTCCTTCTCTCCCCCACCCCCAAACCAGGGGTCTGTAATGTTCTTAAAATATTAAGAAAGACAGTTTGTAAAGACAAGTTCTTGAATGAAATCTCTCGAGGAATGTGAAAATCTCCTCCAGCTATGAAGTGACCCTGTTGCTGGGAAGCGTTGTGTGCCTTGGTTTACTCAGAAAATGCCACCAACAGCTTTGGTATGTGTGGTGGACTGAATGAGAGTGACCCCCCATAGGCTCATATATCTGAATGCTTAGTCACCAGGCAGTGGCCCTACTTGAGAGAGTAGGTGTGACCTTGTTGGAGGCAGTGTGTCACTGGGGTAGGCTTTGGGATTTCAAAATCCCAGTGAGTTTCTCTTCCTGCTGCCTGTGGACCTTGTTATAAAACCCTCAGTTGTTTCTCCAGGACATGTCTGCCTGTATACCGCCATGGTCTCCACCATGATGACGATGGCTTAAACCTCTGAAACTGTAAGCCAACCCCAGTAAAATATTTTCTTTGGTAAGAGTTGCTGTGGTCATGGTGCCTTTTCACAGAATGCTAAGACACTATGGGAATCTGGCACAGAAACTGATTACTAACAGGAAATACTTGGTTCTATACTGCAACAAAGTAATGGTTGCATAATTTTTTAAGATCACTCAGAACATCCTTTTGCTCAACCTTACTGTTAGTCCTGTATTACATCTGTGATTTTGAGAAGGCAAAGATTATCCTAGGAGAAAGGTGATCTCTCTTTTTGTGTCATTCTCTTTTATCTATGAATTCTCTCGACGTCACTAGGGAAGATGACTCAGGTCCCTATTGGGGGTTGCCACACTGTCATCTTTGTATGGGACCTACTGGGGGCATCCATGGCATCCATCATCCCTGTTGTACTCTACCTAATGGATAATCTAATCAGTTTGCTTTATCTCTTTTTTCCTGAGGACCGGGAATTAATTAAGGCTTCACCAATACCCTTGGTTCATTTCAATACACCCCTTCTGCTGCAAACCTGGAAAGTGTTTTTCTTGAACTAGGACAGAGTGGAAGGTGGACAAGCTATGACCCTGAAGCTTCAACAATCTGTACAGTTTTGCATCAGTAGCCAGGAAACCCTGAATCTAAGGCAAATGACTAAATGCAATGTCCATGTTGATGGGTATTGGGGCTAACTTTTATTGTGCTAGGAGTTGGTGAAGAATTACTGGACACTGGGTTGTTCAGACCTCCTCTCCTGTCCATTGGACACTTCAACTCTACTGGCATCTTTCGGATCTGCCTCAGAGATGTGACTAGTCATGCAAGTCACATGACTTAATCTAGAAGTCATTCAAGTAACATACCAAGAGGCGGAACGATTAGAATCATGATGATTAAGGCCATTGCGATATCATGGGTGAAAAGCCAGGAATATCAGCACTAGAAGAGAAAGCTGGTTAAAAGAAGAGTAATACAAGAATGATTCTCAGAACATGTTGGAAGATACCCAAGTAAGTTCAGAGAAATTTTGTTTTCTTAGCTTATGAAATGGCATGGAAGAAACATCAGAAAAGCATGCAGGCATACACTAAGGCAAATATCCAAGATTGAAAAGATTTCAAAGTATAAAACCCCTCTGACCTTGTATGGGTTACATCTTGAACTCATCTGTATTAGTTATCCTTTGTGCTGAAACCAAATACCTGGCAGAAGTAGCATAAAGGAGGAAGGTTCATATTGGCTTACAGTTTAGATAGATATAGTCCATATGCTGACATCCCTGGCATTGGGAGCTTGAAGAAAGTCACCTTGTAAGCACAGACAAGAAACAGAGAAGGGACTGGCTATAACCTTCAAAGATTCACACAAGTGCCACTAGTCAGGCCTCCCAAAATAGCGCCACTATCAGGGGACCACATATTCAGACACATAAGCCTATGCAGAACTATAGTGTGATCCTAACTTGAAACTTTCATTAGGAAGAAATTGCTAAGTATTAGTACTCCTGACCTACCCAAAACAGAGCTTAGTGACACAGCACTTCCTCTCCTGGAAGACAGAACTCACTGTTGCTGTTTAATATTGCAAGGCAGTATGGTCTCACATACCATTCACATCGTAGAGGGACAAAATGCAAAACCCAGAGTCTGGTTTCTATTGAATGTGGACTGCTTTTGCATTATTGTAAAATCAACAAATCCCAAGTCCAGATGTTTTAAATAGAGGGTAACAGGTGATAATAAGATGTAGACCAAATCAAAGTGTAAGGTTATTGCTGATGCCGCGTCGTCTTCACTCTCTCCAATCAGGTCACTTGTTAATTCTACAATATGCCACCCCGCCCCACCCCATTCTGCACACATTTGGATGGAGTCCCTCATGTAACATCCTGTCACTGAATCATTCCGAGGTTGCCCATCTCCACCTGTGGCGTTGCTCCCTCTCACTGATTTCCACCATCTGAGATGGTGGTTCCCGGTGCAGAAGAGCAAGGGACCATTGGCAACAGTCCTCCAACTTCACTGTGACATCACAGGATGAATTGCCGAAGGTGGACTAGAACGATCCCTTCTGAGACTTCATTACCAGCCACATTTGCTCATATCCGATTGCATTCGCCTCTTCCAAGAACCCTACATGGGAGGAAATACTAATTTTGGAAATACGTTCCACGGAGAGTAAGAAGCAGCAAAGCCTACTTGGAACTGTGATGTTTAAATGTGCATCTTGTTTCATTCAAATAAAACAAAACTGTGTGCTTTGTCAGTGAAGGGGACCTAACAGAAGAATGTTCTGTATTTAGCAAAAAAAATCTTACTGCTTTTTTTCCTGTGCTTGGAGTGAATATAATATCTAGGGTTCCGCCTTCACAAGCCCTTTTGCAAGTTAGAAGAACCAAGAAGGGAAAATTCACCTGCAGTTTTGATACACAATCTGACAGGACATGGCCTTCAACTCACAAATATTCAGAAAGACTTGTCTCCTGGAAAATATCCATGTAGACTAAGTGCTCAGACAAGACAGGACAGACTAGCGGAGTTGAAACCGGTTCTTACACTTTTCATGTGCTGCTCTTTTGTTCTTTGTATTAAATATTCTGAATAGTTTCAATCTCTTTATTAACTGGTGAAATTAAAGCAGGCTAGATTGTGTGTGTGTGTGTGTGTGTGTGTGTGTGTGTGTGTGTGTGTGCAAATTCATTATTTCTGATTGGCCAAGTTTGAAAGCTTACTGGAGCATAATAATGATAATAATAATAATAATAATAATAATAATAATAAGTCACACCACAATGCTTTCCTTCTGAGCAGCCTAGGGAACACAAGGCTGGCAACAGAAGTGGGAATATATTCAGAAATTCACAGCTTTTGCGTCAGCAGGCTCTCATTTTCAGAAGCAGAGGCACAGCAGACTCAGTATGTGAAGACTCTCTCCTAGTGAGTCTCATAAGAAAAGCGTATCACACCCCAATGACTGCACATGGTCCTTCCCTGTGCTCACCGAGAACATAGCTGAGGGTGTGATTTTCGCTGTCAGAGTGAAAGCAAAGCCTGTCTTCTGTGTTCAGGTTTGCCTGGTGGCAGGGCTGTCATTCGTGGTCAGAGACCCTTGCTCTTGGTTTAATCCTATGCTCTCCCTGACCATTGAAATTCAAAATCACTCTTGAGCAAGAACCCTGGGACCCTGCCTTGTCATTTTCCTCAAGCTGTCAGGCAGCCTGCCTGCTGAACCAAATCACTTTGAAGCCTTTGCCTTTTGCTAGTAATGGTGTGCTGTCTCCTGTACCCACCTTCTGTTTTTGTTTGTTTTGTGTTCAATAACAGTCTTGTTTTTTTTGAGTGGACTTACTTTACTTATGGAACTGCATAGCTCATGCTCTCTGGGTAGCAGGGTTGTTTTCATGACTTTTTTCATTGTTGGATTTGCACTCTTAGCCCAGGTTAGTCTGGCACTAACGGTATAAATCAGGCTGACTTTCAGCCCACTGTAATCTCCCACCTCAGCCTCCCTGGTACCAGAATGTCAGGCATACATTGCCACGCCTAGTTGTTTATTTCATTATTATAATTGAAATTATGCCACATACAATTTAATTAATGATAACTGTAGGCAACGATAGAGACAGAGTGCTAGTCACACTTCTGCCCTGAACATTGGGTCTATAGTCCTCTGAATGAGAGACTCTGCCTGTTTCGGATACTTGTGTTTTATTTTCAGTCCCCGAAGCTTACTGGATTCCTGTTTTAGGCCGTGTCTTCTTGGGTTAGTTCTATCAAAGTTGTGCTTCAGAAAAGCCTGACTGGCGCAGAGTGAAGCCAGATGTTCACAGACATTTTGATTAACTTTCCCCTTTTAAGCCACTTTTCAAATCTAAGACGTTCTGTGGAACAGACAAAATTCTTTGCCCCCTAATGCATCAAAACTGGATTAGGAATTACAATCAAGTAACCCTTTCTTGCATGTCTTGCATGTGGATGGAGTCCATGTTATTCAAAGGTTAATATTTAAAAATTTTTAGATAATAAGTTTTCTGATAATTGTTTGTGAACACAAGAGAAGCATGTGTTGATTTTTGAGAATTGAAGTCATTATGATGCTGTGTGTATGTATGTGTGTGTGTGTGTGTGTGTGTGTGTGTGTGTGTGTGTGTGTGGTGTGACTAGAGACTGACCCCAAGGCCCTGTGCATCTGGACAAGTGCTCTACCACTGAGACACACCCATATCCCCTAGCAACTACATTTGTGAAGTTTGATATTTTATATAAAACCTTGACTTCTCACTTCTAAAGCTTGGAAGAGGCTAGCTAGCACCAACTGCACAGCTTTCTTTGAATGAAATAATGAGGTGTGATTCAATGTTCATTTATTCATATTTTTTTCTTTTTATAATACACAGCTCGCTTGGATTCACTTGGGGTAATGGAGGAGGAAGAAAAAGGAAATATTGTTCCCACTATCAGCGATGACATCTTTATTACAAGTGTTTTACATTTGTCGCTGTTTCTGGAACCTTGTATTCCATTAATTTATTGTCTTTTTGAGTCTGTCTTATCTCACTTAGCATAATGGTCTCTCATTCATTTGTTTCCTGAAAACTACACGATTTATTTTTCCTAATAGCCCCATCAAACTCCACCTTGTATTTATGTTATTTTTAAGGGGCTCACATGTTGAGAAACATCTAGACTAAGTCCCTCTTTTGACTATTGTGAACACTGCCATAATCACATGGACATTTGGGCGCTACTGTCTCATGTAGCCACGCTTTTAAACTAGTTCTTGCTTATTGCACAGCAAACCTTTTCTTGCTATTGAAAGCATTTGGACTGCTGTTGGTGGCTTGGGGCATCACTCTTCCCTTAGATGATAATCCTCAAGAAATCATGGCCGGGCGGTGGTGGCGCATGCCTTTAATCCCAGCACTCGGGAGACAGAGACAGGCGGATCTCTGTGAGTTCGAGGCCAGCCTGGTCTACAGAGCTAGTTCCAGGACAGTCTCCAAAACAATACAGAGAAACCCTGTCTCGAAAAACCAAAAAAAAAAAAAAAAAAAAAAAAAAAAAAAGAAATCACAGCACCTCAGTATTAGTCTGGGGAGTGGGTCAACCACAGATGATGTAGCCATCATGCCCAAATCAGTGAGTTACAATGCGGTCGTTTGGGTGTGGATCTATTTATGACTACTTTTTTGCCATCAAACCTGATAGTCTGAGTTCAATTCCCCACACACACAAGGAGGAAGATGGACTCCCACAAGTTTTCCTTTGACCTCTGATCCACACATACAACAGGATAAATAAATAATTCATTTAACTCATTAACCAGAAGATAAGGCCTCTGCTGCAGATGTTTTATGAACTCACTAAGAAGTAATGTGCTCATATTTTTTCTTTCTGTCTTCACTGTTGTAACATCAGTCTATTAAATTATGTTAAATGGCCCTTTCCTCATTAACTTTCACAGCCTGGCTCCTCTCTCATAGGAGGCAGTAAGTGCATTTCCCACCCCCCTTTATTTATTTATTCATTTATTCATTTATTACTCAAGTAAGCCTAAATTGTGTTGAACACCAAGGGCTGTTGTCAAAGAGAATGCCACAAAAAAAAAACCTCTTGCAATCTGAAGGGGCAAGAGAAGCAGGCTACCCTCACAGTTTGTCTTGGAGCATTGGGAGGATTTATGTTCTAGCCATGTAAACTGAAACTTCAAAGAGATGGGACCTGTCCAACAGGTCCCTCTGGAAAACCATATGCTCCTAGCCACACCAGACAGCTTTAGGTCCTTCTTCATGAGCAGAGATCAGAGTCACTATCTCATTAATTCTAGAAGTTTGGCTCTGTGTCCCACCTATTTCCTCCCCCTCCTCATCTTCCATCTGGTTGGAGTTGTGAGTGAAGGTGACTGGGGGATCACCGTGCACTCAGGACCCATTGGGTTTGATTAGCTGGAAAAAACAACTAAACTTGGGACAGGCATGCCATAGAGAGCAGCTGTCACTTTCTTCTCTAAGATGATGATTACTGTTCAAACATCTATTTGAAACAGACCCCACAGAGGGCACATCAATTACTCCAAAGTCCCTGAGTCCCTGCCCCTAGCTAAGCTGATCACCCACCTGGTGACTGAGAGCAACTGAGACACATGGATTACCAGAATGGAGAGAGGAGAGGAAACATTATTAGAAAAACACAGGTCAGCTATCAATTGCCTTGTTGGAGTGTTTTTGGAAGGGAAACCTTTAGGAAGGTCATAGTCAGTGATGACAGTGTGAAGAATGAGCCAGGGGAGCCCGTGAATAATGGTACCTGACCAGGATGTGTATAGATCAAAGAACAGTAAGGAGGGGCTGACTGCTGCCTTTCACTCCCTCCCTGTCCTCTGCCAGCATCTGCACAGAAAGTGAAACAGGAAGAGTTTGGGTTCACATGGGAGAATTCCAGCATGGCCTTAGCCAGTGTGCTGTGCCTCCAGCTCAGATGGTGCCCCTCAAATGTCTGTCTATGTCTATAGTTCCCCAAAATAAGACAACCGGCAAGGACTCTAGCTCCATGTTCTTTTCTTCTGTCTACATGACCAGTAGCTTCCCAGGTCCTGACAGCTTTGCCAGCTTGAGGCTCTGCTTTTGAGAAACCAGAGGTTTTGTGATTTCTTATCCAGTTTAAATAGTGACTGACATCCGCACCGCGTGCGGTGATATTATCAGTGATTTCTGAACCTTCAGGTATTCTATTTATGCTAGAAACTCCCAGATGCTTAACATCAGGTCCCATTTTCTCCAAGTGGGTTGCCTTCTGATTGGTCATGTGATGTTTGGCATCATTTTAGTGCCAGCCAAGCCAAGAGGAAGATGGTACTTGTGATTCAGCTCGTTAGACCAATTTGGTTGCAGGCAGGGTGGGCTTAACTGAAGTGATACTTACTGATGGTCAAGTCACACAGCACAGTGCTACCTGCTTCCCTGGAGCAAGTCATTAGCCCTGATCAAATCTCAGGTTAACTATTCTTTGATGCTGATTGCTTTGAAGCTCATCAGTCTACCCAAAAGTCAAAGCAACAATCTTGGGAGCAGGATTATAAAGCATATGAAACATCATTAATGTATCTGCCCAGAACAAATGTGTAGCTTGGTACAGTGAAAAGGAGCTTATTGCTAAAGTCAGTGTTATTGGGATTTTATCATTTATTTACTAGGAATCCTTAAGGAAGTCAGTAACCTCAGTTGTGTAATTAATCTTAATGCTATCTATATGTGCATTTGTCATATGATAGTGCTTTTTAAAAGTTTTTCTTTGTTGACAGAAGTTTCTGTCCTGCCTGATCTCACAGCACTTTAGTCTCAAATAATCACACAGAAGCTTATATTAATTATAAATTGTTTGGCCAATGGCTCAAGCTTCTTACTGGCTAGCTCTCTCTTAATTATTAACCGATTTCTATTAATGTGTGTATCTCCACATAGTTTTGGCTTACTGGTGATGCCCGGGTCTCTTGCTTCCTCGGCAGCTACATGGCATCTCCCTAACTCTACCTACTATTTTTCTCTGTCCCTGGTTTGATTTCCCACCTTCCTAAATCCGCCTGTCCATTGGCTGAAACAGCTTTATTCATCAACCTATAAGAGAAACACATATCCACATCATACATCCTCCATCACTTTATTATTTAAACTTCCTTTTATTTATTAGTTCATCAAGTCCCCAGAACAGGATCACTGTCAGAACTTTTTGGAGACTGAAAACTATGTAACACAATCCTCAGAGTCTTCATTCTTCACCTTGATTCTTAGTTAAGTATGGTACTCATGCTGTCAACAAGCATCCTCAAAGCCAAAGAGCCCCGTTGCTTTTTCCATGTGAGGGAATGGAAAGGAAAAAGTTAATGATAGTGGTAATTTTGTATCTATCACAATTTGGGAACAAAAATGGACTTTTTTGTGGTTTGTGTTGGACAAGGGTTGACAGTGATAATTCTCTGACCTAACATCATGGTCATTTCTACTGAAAGAAGAATCAGTTTTCATTTGTGAAGTCTGAAATTTATGTTGTTGGTAGTTGCTCACAATTAAGCAAAATAAATAAATAAATGAACAAATAAATAAATAAAACCTCCCCTCCAAGAATTGTCTTCTTATTAAAATATAGGTAAATTATATCCAATGTATAATGTAAGCATGTATCATCCAGTTCCAATAATTTGATCTGGTAAAAAGTAGAAAAAAAAGCAAGAAATTCCCATCGAAAGTGTTCTCAAGAAATTATATCCTGCAGTCAAAAATCAACATAGACTTTCCAGCTAAAAGGGAATTCAGGTCATGCGTGCGAGCCAGTGGTTTTGCAGCACGAGCACATGCACGGTTTAGCTAGAACACATATCAGAAGCAGTCTCTTTGGTGCTCTATTTACCAGAAAGTCTTTTCAGCAGTTTCTGTAAACCCTTACCTTGTTGCCAACCACTGATTTGAGGTTCAAAAGCAACTGGAGAATAGAGCTATTATTTCTGTGACTTTTCATTAATTCTGGGCCTATGGTGACTGAACATCTTTCTTTCCAGAAGCTCGGAGGCATTGTTTACTGAGCTGCTATGCTAATTTGTACTTTGGAGCAAGGCTTGGGCTAGGACTCACTGCAGAAATGATGCAAATGGACTGGGCAGAAGCTATGGCACCCAGACACTGGAGCTGTGGATGGCTGACTATGATTTAATGATTAGTCTATCTGTTTATGTTTCTTTGCTTGGAATTCTGATGACAATAAATTCACTATGTGTGATTTTCTTCACCTAGAAATCCTAAAGGCACATCAAACCCAACAGATCACATATGAATTCATTGACAACCTTGGTAATTTATACCTTGATCTTTCAAAATATTTTTTTTTACTCTTTGAACATTGATTTAAACAAATGTGTATTGATCATATCCACCCATCACCACCTCCCTCTTAAGTTCCCGGCACCCCCACCCTCCACACCTCCATCAATTATTCACTATCCATGTAGAAATCCAAGCTAGAAACCACTTAATTCCTCCCGATTCTTCCTTTCGTCCGGCATTTATACTCAATGGTCGTCTCCTGACCATCCGTCCCACCTCTAAAATGTCTTTGAATGCACCCGTTCCTCCAACCACTATCCTCATCTTCTCTCTCCTGGATCTTTGTCAGAGCCTAATGGGTCTGCCTGTCTCCAGGGCAACCACTTTCTATTCCACCCACAGATCTGTGCCAGGGTGCGCTTTCTGAATAGCAAATCTGATCTTGTCGCTCACGCAATTAAAATCCTCCAGTGGATCCCAGCCATTTACAGCGTGGAAACTCAGCCTCCCGAGTTCAGCCTACAAAGACTGTTTTTAATTTGGCCTCTGCACCTTCCACCTGCAACTCAAGCCATCCTCTCTTAAGTTTGGCATCACGTAATGCGCTCTTGGGCTTCCATGGCTTTGCATGGGTAGTGCCCACGCCTAGAACGGCGTTTCTATCCTCATCCGCCAAACACCTACTCTTTACTTCTAGATGGAATTCCAGTTCGGAGCAGCTCAGGTTCCCAGCCCCTTCTGTGCCCAGTCTCAGTAACAATCTCACAGGCAGCCTCGGTTCTTGGATGTGTTTCCCCCAGCTTTCTTTGAATTCATTTGCTCATTGTCTTTGTATTCTCAGCCTCTAGCCAAGCTCCTGGCAGAGGAGAGGAACCCGCTACATGTTTGCTGAATTTGAATGAATACCGAGGCAGCTGGTTTCAGTAACAGCAGAGCCACCCTGGGCATGCAACTTAAAGTCCTTTGAGACTCTGTCCTCATTTGCAAAATCAGGGACAAAACTAGCGAGCCCTATCTTCCTGTGCTGCTGTAAGAACTAAAGAAGACCCTGGCGTGCTCTGTAAGCTGATGTACTAGTGTAAGAAAGTGTAGGTATTGTTACTCATTACACAACAAATACTTGTTTTCAGAAGGTTTGTGTGTGTGTGTGTGTGTGTGTGTGTGTGTGTACGTTTATGTGTGCATGTGGAGGTATGTGCATATGAATTCAAGTGCTCCCAGCAGCCGTAGATGCCCTGGAGCTGTATTTACGGGTGGTTGTGAGGAGACAGACATGGGTGCTAGGAACCAAACAAAGGTCTTCTGGAAGAGCAGCTAGTACTCTTAACTGCTGAGCCATCTCTCCAGTGCCCCCCAACTCAAATTTTCAACCTTATTTACTGATACTTATGATAAACAAGGATACTCCACAAAACGGAATTGTAATCTGCCTTGCCTCTGTTGGTCTCCTGGTAAATTTCTCTGGCAGAGTGGGGCCCAGTATCCTTCCAAGATGCTTCTGTCCTGGACCAGGCAGAACTTAGCAGGCTCCTGTCTGCTCCACACACACTTGGTAGTGCCTGCTTCTCTTACAGATTGCACTGGACCATTTGACGCATTTATCTTTTATTTATTCGTTTGTGATGTCCTTGTTTGTTTGTTTGTTCTCCCTGCCATCCTCCAAAGAGAGTCGATTTCCAGACCAAATTGAGGACAATGCAGAATATTCAAATAGTGACAGTTCTCTGGATTGCCCTGCTTCTGGCTGAGGGGTGGTCCACGAGGTGTCCCCTGAGCTCCTGAATCCTCCTTTGAGTTTCCCTTGATGGCTACTTGATTTCTGCCTGTGGCTCCAGAGTGTGCTGGTGGTTCCCAGGTCACCGCCGTCCCTGACATTCCCTTCAGAGTTCTTAGTGGACACAACATTCTTGGTTTCTCAGTATCAAGTCTGTGAGAGTTGGCACATGCGTTCCTCCTCTCCAAGTGCATATCACCAGTGTCTTCCCGACCTTCCTCCTGTCCTCCTTCCTGAGCTGCTGGCCTTCTTTCTTTTCCCCCTCAAAGTCCTACACTGGACGGCTAATTGTCCCTGGTGATTTGCTCCGTGTTTTTCCCTGTACATGGTGCCTGCAGCAAATCAAGCTTCCTTATATGAAATCTTCGAGAAGTTCTTATCAATGCTCCTCTTTGAAGGGCAAGTGACTCAGAGGCTTAGAGAAGCATGTCTTGGGAGACAAGTCAAAAGGCTCCAGTCTGCTCAAGACCAGGATGAGATGTTGCCCCTGAAGCAAGCATAGGCTTCCACTCTTCTCCCCACCTGTACCTTTGCCCCCTCTGAGCCCTTTGCCCTCCCTCTAGGGGCATGCGGCTCTGTCTGTCTGTCTGTCTGTCTGTCTGTCTACCTATCTACCTGTCTTTGACTTATGATGATTTTGCCTGTCTGTATGTGCGCTGCTAAGTCACAATCACATCCACTGTCCTCTCAGTCCTTATTATTTCCATCAGTACCACGTAAGGTTTTCCTCAGCCTTTGAGATGGAGCAGGAGCCCAAAACTGGTGACTCCTTCCTTCTTCTGTATATTCCTAAATTCTCTCACAGCCTAACCTCAGTCAAACCTGGTAAGACGACTATGTTAATGAGCTTGGCTGATGTGAAAAGCAGAAAGGACTGAGTGAGAATAACACTATCTGTGTGACCAATAACCAGAGACCAGATAGCCCAGGGACCCAGGGTAAAGCAAAATACTGCTGGTCTTAAAAAAAGAAAGTACCAATAAAACGACTCCCGATGATATTCTGCCATGCTATAGGCTGGCGTCTTGGCCAGCCAGTATCAGAGAGGCTTCCTCCTGTAGCGGGTGGGAACAGATGCAAAGACCCACAGCCAGACATTAGGGAGAGAGAGAGAGAGAGAGAGAGAGAGAGAGAGAGAGAGAGAGAGAGAGAGAGAGAGAGAGAGAGAGAGAGAGAGACATCGTTGGAACATTCAGCCCTAAATGGAATGTCTCCATCAAATTCCCTCTCCTCAGGGCTCAGGAAACACTTCAGAAGAGGAGGCAGAAAGAGCATAAGGGCCAGAGGAATGGAGGACCCCAGGACAAGAAGGCCCCAAAGAAACCAGATCAGCACTTGTGTGAACTCACAGAGCCTGAGGCAGCAGGCACAGGGCTTGCACAGGTCTGCAGGATGGGGCCCTAGAGATGAAAGAAGTAAGCGCACGCGCCATCCCTAACCCAGGAGCCACTGCCAATTGATAACCACACGCAAAGGAAAACTTAGGTTTTCCAAGGGAGTGTCGCCGGGGAATCAAACCACTCTTAGATGTAGGCTACATGCCCAGCAGCACGGCCAACAGAAAACGAACACAGTGGTGTCTCTGGGGCCGCCTCATCTTATAATGTGAGGGATTCTCCTTTTATTTTTTTCCTTTAAAGATTTTGTTACTTTTTATGTTATTGTGTGTGTGTGTGCCTGTGTGCCTGTGTGTGTGTGTGTGTGTGTGTGCGCGCCTGTGTGTGGGATGTACACACAAGTACAGATGTCCATAGAAGTCACAAGAAGACGTGGATCCCCTGCAGCTGGACTAGAAGGTACTTGTTAGATTCCAGTGTGGATGGTGGAGCCAAATTAACAACTACCCCAGAAGAAGTTTTGATGGGAGGTCAATGTACAAGAGAAAATGAATTTCAACAAGTGAAATAAAACCTCTTTGTTCCTTTTAGAAATATAATTTTGTAAATATTGTCTTTAAGCTCACACAGAACCATCTGTCTACCCTACCAAATGCCACTGGGGCATGCATTATTCTTCCATTTGTTCACTGGAAACGTAGCTGCAAACGTCTACTTCACATCGCACTATTAAATCCTGGAGATACTAAAAAAGAGCAATGACCACGGTTTATCAGCCATAAGGACAAGGTTGAGGCTGCTTCAGCAATTTTATATATTCTTTCTAACTTCTTGAATAACAGAGAATGTAGAGAACTCTATTATTTAGAAACACAAAGTTCACTGCAAGTCCTTACCAGTATTTGTGTTCTTAGTTCTTTCATCCGTTTGCATCACACGATCCCCGAGGTTCCAGAGGTCACGCCACAGTGAGCTCAGTCCCGTCACACTGCTTCCTATGCTGCTGGTGCTCTCGTTTTGGGGTGAACACACTTGGCCTTGCTCAGTCATCTGTACAAAGTAGGGTAATACCTGTCCACCAAAGATGCCATATTCCAGTACCCGGGCTGTCACTGTTGCAAAGCAAGGGGAAATTGGAGTTTTGGGTCACATTCAAGTTGCTCATCGCTTGATCTTAAAACAGGAAGAGCATTCTAGGTTGTCCTAGAAGGCCAAATGCATTAAAGGATCATTAAATGGAAAAGAAAGTAAAAAGAGGAATGCAATGGAAGGACTTGATCCCCTCACTGACTGAAAAGAAATGGCAGTCCAAGGAAAATGGCTGGCCTCCAGAAAAGTCAAAGCTACAACAGAAACGTCAGTAGAAGAGTTGCCCTGCCAGCATCCTGGCTTTGGCACCCAAGGATCAGACTTTTGATCATAAAATAATACATTTGTACTTCTGAAAGACATTAGTTACAGGTAATTCATTTTGGCATCCATCTAAGTAAATGGTGGTGTCGCTGTGATGGAGACCCTCTTATTTTAAGGTTGGTGATTGTCTTTCCCTAGGCAGGAGGGTGTGCTTCCTTTACTACCATCACTGCCTTTTCAAAGGGTTGGGGCGTAATCCCCTGTTGAAATATTTAGTTTATTGTGGCACACCAGTTTCTCTTTTCCATTTTGAATATAGATTTTTCAGGCTACCGTGGAGTATGCTAAGTGCAGAACTGGTAACCCACCATCTCACAACTTGAAATTGCTTTAAAAATATATGCTGTCCGAGCCAGTCAAGCACGATGTCTTCATGTTATGCGTTTTAAATGTCTTGTGACGGTTTTTGTAAAATCTAGGTTCTCTCATTCTCAGTCTTTAGCAGATATGAACTAAAAGCTTTGAACGGTAACCTCCTTCATTCTCACAGAGAGCTGGAGCTTTGGGGAAATCAGACATGCAACCGGATCCCTGATTTGGTTCATCATCTGCTGTTCTGGCATTAGTGAGAAGTTTCTGGAATATTCTAAAACCAAGAAATTCTGAGCATTGTTCTATACGCTTTCCTGACTCAGATCCAGCATTGCCAGTGTGTATGTATACTAATACAAAAGTGCAGATCAGATGTCTTCTAGAGTCCTCAGGTCCCTTGGCTTACTTGGGTACCATTGCATAGGGATACCAATGTGATGATCTTCCCGGCGGTTCTCCATTCTAGAATTTTCTTCTCTCTCTCTCTCTCTCTCTCTCTCTCTCTCTCTCTCTCTCTCTCTCTCTCTCTCTCTCTCTCTCTCTCTCTCTCTCTTCCTTTTTCTTTTTTGATTACCAGGTTCCTGCCACATTGGCTTCTGAGGGTCTGGAATATGAAAGAACAGTGAAGTTGGGTTTGTGTCGCCTCCATGGTGGAAGTAGAAACTGGCAAATGAAAACAGGCAGAGTCTCAGAAATTGAAACTATACTCTGCAGTGGGAAAAGAATTTCATGCAGAATGTGAACAATTCTAAAATTCAAGGCATCATTTGCTGTGTGTGGGGACTATGAAGTAATCCAAGTGGCTAGAATTCCAAGGAAGAGCTTAAGATATCCAAAGGACCCCAAGATCATTTGCCACTAAAGCAATTATGTCACAAAGGTAGGCTGGTCCACAGAGCCCTCTGTTATGGAAAGAAATGAGTGACTACATTCACTTATTTTTAGCCCCGCAGATCGCTCTGTGTGAGGGGGCCGTGGAGGGACTCTGAAATAGTATCTCAGAAGCTAGTATTGAAGAAAAATTTAAATATTGTCTCCCAAATGGCTTTAAACTGTTGTGCAATAATCTTTTTGTATACTGTGAAAATACATCACTCTGATTGGTTTAATAAAAAGCTACATGGTCACTAGCTAGGCAGGGATTTCTTGGCATGGAGGACATGGGAAAGAAGGGAGGAGATGCCAGGGGTTGCAGAGCAAGCAGGGGTTGCAGAGCAAGCAGGGGTTGCAGGCAGTACAGAGATGAGGAAATAAAGCCATGAGGTAGAATGAAAATTAATAGGAACGGGTTCATTTAAGTTATAAGAGCTAGTCCGAAACAAGCCTAAGCAATCTGCTGAGCTTTCAGAAGCAATGATGAGTCTCTATATCATGTTTTGGGAACTGGCGGGTGGGCTGAGAAAGACTGGCTACATCAAATTGAAGCCATTTACATTTACAGTGTGAAACGCCTCTTTGAATTTTATTTTGCTTGTTTGAGCTTTGAATTACCTGCTTAGGGGTTGTTTCCTATTTGTGTTACTCATAAAGGTTAAAAGCACTCCCTAAATATTCATCAGTGATGGAGTCCTGAATGACTTCTTAGTATGTGTGTTTGAATCTCGTGTCTGAAACAAGGTGCAATATATATTTTGCCATCACCGTATGTCTGTAAGCTTCTGTGTCATTTATATTTGTTAATAACATGTCATACGCTATTTACCTCACAGAATTATTGAGGATTAAAATTTAAACTTGCCACACACTAAACCCTCACTCATTAAAGTTTGTTACCCTCCCCCACTTTTGCTTATTTTAAAAAACGGGTGAGAAATTGTTGCAGGGAAAATCAGAGAGCACACAGAACAGCATGACCATACCCATTCGAAGAAAAATTCTACTAACATCTCTTGGAATATTTTCCATGTGGTTTTAAATGATTAAAAATAAATAATCATGTGCAATAGTATGAATGTAGTATTTTCACATAGATTTTTTTCATAAAATGAGGTCATGCCGTGTGTATTTCATTATAATGCCCTGCTACTAATTTAAACAACTATATGGTAGACACTTATTTTTCTCCAAGTTTTGATTAGCTGGTAGTGAAAAGTATACACACAAAAGCCAAGCTTGAATAAAAGAGCAACCATGGTTGTAAGTATAGACAAAAGTACTAAAGATGGGTAAGGAGCATCGACTAACTGCTGATTCCCCAGCAATCCTGTGCACTTACTGCTGGGACCACTTTTCCATGTGGGCCTGACTTGCCTTGCTTAAAATTATTTTGGAACTGCTTTATTTAACTGGATTGTTTCTGGCCAGGTCACATGCTGCTAGAGTGGATGAGGAAGCATGGTGATGTATAGGAAGAATTGGCAGCATGAAGGCTGTGACTGCGACATTAAGAGAGCTGAGGTTGGGGGGCCTGGAGAGGCTTAGAGTAGAGGTAGAAGGGGCCCACCCTAGTTTTAGACCCTGGGAGCTTTCCTGGTGTAATGTAGTCACCTTTGGATGGCAGAAGGACCATGAGGAACGTTAGAAGTGCCAGCAAATCAGGCAGGATCCTTTCTGGACGTGGTTAAGCATGAGTATGTAGGACAGAAATAATGAGTAGTCATTCGAAATAAATGGGGTGCTCTCTGGCCTACAGGACCTCCCCACTGTGGGTCAAATCTATTATGTTAAAAACTCCAAAAACATGTTGCGAACATGAATATGCCGAAAATGAAAGGGGGAAATAGATGAGCTGCTGCTGTATTTATGCTGACTGCAAAGGACACAGTTAGCTCCCCGCAGCTGCAGTGATGCTCTTGAGTACAGCTGACATCTCTGAGAGACACTGCCCAGAAGAGCTGCCGTGTCTGGCATGCTTGGTCCTGCTGCCACCTCTACTGAGTCCTCAAGGAACTATATTGAACATTGGTCTGCAGACCTGCTGTGAGTTCATGCAGCATTAACTTTATTTCTGTTCCTGTAGAGAAATATATTTGGAAAGTACCTAGTATCTTTTAAAAACTTACCTCTCTGATGACATGTCTGGTTGACTGACATTTGGGCCACAGTGGCCCCAGAAAATTGCCAGCAATTGACGCAATGAATACACACGCCTACCTGATTCATCCACTGGGCTCAGCTTGGTACCAGTGCTTTTTGTTTTCCGTTCATTAAAATTCCTATCAGGGCACAAAATGCTGAACATCACCAAAAACAAAACAAACAACGCAGCCATCCCTCCCCAAAGTTCCCCCAAAAGCTTAGGTGCCAAGGCAGCAAAGTTGCTTGATGAAGAAACAAAGCAAGCCATTTACACACTGCTTTTTCTTTCTTCTTAAACACTTGGTAGAATTTTTAAGCTTGAGATTTTGTGACATCTGTAAAACCATGAGCACTGAGGTATTGTTTCTTCCATTACTTCTCTGTTTCACGAAGAAAACCTAAAAAGTGGAAAGAATAACAGATATCCTTTCATACTCTTTCTGTATGTTCAAAAGTACTAGAAAAGATTTGTTTTGTTTCAAATTCTTTTGTTTTTTTAAAGTGTTGCTTTTTTGTATACAAATTGGAGTCACATGGAAGGGTTAAAATAGGTATCTCAATGAATCCAATGCATCTGCATCAAGCAAATGTTACACAAATATGCAAATATTTTGGTCTTTATTTTCAAAAGCTGACATGCAAATTGATTCCAATTTCAGGAAATGCAATTATATATTAAGGAAAAACCGTGAACTATGCTGAGACGGGGTTGTCATTTGATATATACTATTGGCTTTTATTTTCTTCTTTATTGAATGCATATGGACCCACTGGTTTTACTTTTTCTTGCGGTAGGGAAGGAGGTAGAGATTGAATAGGTTACATACACTGTATTATTTTTAACAGACATTGTGCTACATTAGAGAAAGAATCATTTTCAGTGAATATAGCAGGGGCTTCTGGTTGTCTCCACAGGGCTCATTCTCATTTTCTTCTGTGATAACAGAGGGTTTGATTTGGGGTTTGGCGTGGTGCCACCAGCTCAAGACCACATTTCCCAAACTCCCTTGCAAGGTGTGGTCTTGCAACAAGCTTTACACATGTGTGCTCAGCTTCCAACACACATGCTCCTCCCTCCTTTCTGTGCTCAGCGTTAAGCATGGTGACTTCCTACCATCCTGAACTGTGTGAATGGGAAAGTGTGGTAATGAAGTTCATGACCTAATAACGCTTGCCTGAAGGATCAGAATGCAAAGCCAGCCACAGTCATAGAAGCAGGGTGGTGGTGGCACACACCTTTAATCCCAGGACTCAGGGAACAGAGGCTGATGGATCTCTGTGAGTTCTAGGCCACCCAGGGCTACATGAGAGTCAATCAGTTTAAAAGAAAAATGGAGATCATGCCTTTAATCCCAGCACCGAGAGGTATTTAAGAAAGAGGCAAAAGGTCTCATGTGAGATTTAGTTTCCAGTCACACAGAAGACAGGATCTCCATTTTAGTCTTGGTAGAGGTGAGGGCTACTGGTGGTTTGGCTGCTTTGCTTTTTCTGATCTTCAGATAAGCTTTATTAGACAATAAAAATAACATATCACCAGGAAAGCATTCTGTTGATGGTAGCACAGAAATCCAGAGGCAATTCCCAGGTTGACAGGTGATGAATATGCCATTCCTTAACTACCTTAGTTTAGACCTCCATGTGAAAAGAAATGAGAATACATCATGTCCTTACTTTAGTTACATAGGACATATATTATGAGAAGACAAATCAAAGCTCCATGACTATGGTATCTGGTGCCTAGAAGTGGGTTATTGGTTGTGATAGACCCCTAAAACATGGGTCCTAATGACTCAGGTAATATAAGGCCCAGATGTGAAACTTTTTGTACACTGTGCTAAATGTATGGTGACACTGTTTGCATGATGTCAGGGCGGAATACACACTCTGAATACTGGTTAGGAAATTTCAGGAGTGAGTCAACACATTTTCTTAAGTTGGTATTTTAGATGAATCTACAAAAGGAATGAAGCCAAGCATTCATTGATCAACTTGATACCTGAGTGGGCTTGCAACAAAAGTTGGCAAGACTCTAGCCGTAAGAATCTAGCCATAAGAATCTAGTTATAAACTGCCCATCTCAAAGCTGCACATAATATGCCACATACCATTTTATTCTTTTGTGTATTTAAAGAAATTCAATTCTCAAGCAAAACAACACAGTGAATACTATTTTAATTACTGTTTACATGAGAAACAGACAATTGAAGGAAGTAGTCAATTTGCATAGCGAATACATGGCATGTCTACCTTGAGCAAGACAATCTGGCTCTAGGATACATATTCCTATCTATTCTAGTAAATACTTGGTGATGGAATTACAATAGTTGGTCTTATGGAATTACATACCAGAATGGTGCGACTTTAAGTAAAAACTGCAAAGGGTCAGAACTCATGTGTTATAAGTAAGCACCGATCCCAAATACCCATAGTTTCAGCATCCTCTGCTATAACACATAGGCCAGTTGTGGTAAAGATGAGAAGAACGCTGCGTCTCCACTCCCACTGTGTGCGTCAAATGGCTTTAAAGAGGCCTTTCTAAAGCAGGAGAGAAGGGAGAAATAGAGTCCAGAAGCTATAACTAAAAGATTCCAGTTTAAAACAGCTGGTACTGCAAGACTTTTACCTATGGTCATGGATACATAGAATGACCTAGAAATGAATGAAATGAAAGCCTACCAGGTTCTTGAAGAAACTATGTTTCTAACAAACTAAATCCTATTGAATCATCCTGATGACTTCAAGTCATTGCTGTCAAAAGGAAGGTTATTTGAACTAGGCAGGTCCAAAACAGCGCATGGTCTTAAATGCTTCAGAGGCTCTATGAAAAAGAAGGAACGGGCAGGATCTTTGGAAGCACACCAGGGAAACCAAATCACTCAATGCCCACCATAGGGAGTCATCATTATTCCTGTTCAACAAGATGAGGCTTTCAAGAGAGTGCCACTTCTCAGGGCAGCTCTGCTGAGATCATTTTGTTCTTCGGTGTTCCGGGACAGACAATTGAACCACAAAGAGTCTTATTTGTATTAACTAGAGATAACGATCCAATACCTAACAGATCTGAAAGTCAAGTTTTAGAAATTTGGATCTTGAGGCAGGACAGGGTAGCAGGGGTTGATTAAGAAACATGCATGCAGATTTATTTAGGTGGTGAAAATGACAGAAGGTAACGGACATCGCTAGTGGTCCCCAAATGCCTTCTCTCTCTTCTTAACGAAACTGAGATTATGATGAAAAACAAACAAATGCAAGAAAGGGTTTAGTTTCCATCAAAACTCACAGCTAAATATGGCCATGTAATGGACCTCCGACTGATGGAATGTAAACAAGGGTTTACACTGGGTAAAGGAGCCATTGCAAGAAGCCCTCCCATGATTCCCCCCTCACCAGTATGCATGTGCTAGTCCTGGAGCCTGTGAGTGCCACCTTATATGAAACACAAGGACTGCATAGGTGGGATTAAATAAAACATTGCATTAAATAAAAGATTATATTGCATTATTCAGAGTCCCTATCCTTGCTTATTTTCTACTGTTATAATAAAATTCCACAATTGGGTAAATTATAACTATAGAAGTTCATGTGAATTGCAGTTGCAAAAACTGGGAATTCCAAGAACACGACACTGGCTAGGTCTTTCACAAGAAATCATTCCATGCTGGAAAGCAAAGAAGTGAGCAAGCCTTCCAGGCATATGCCCACTCTCGAATAACTAACCCTCCCTTCCAAGATAATGGATATGAACCCGCCACAAGGGTGGTGCCTCTGTAACCGAACCATTGCTTAAATCATTTCCTGGTCTGGGTGTTGTCTCAATAACATTTATATTTCACCATTAGTTTGGAGAGGACATTCAAAGCATAGAAGACCCTAAATATAACCACATGTGTTCTTACAAGAGGGAGCCTTAGCACAGCCAGAAGAGCCATGAAGCCATAGAGAATGTGTTCGCTCCATAAGGAAAGTTCATAACATCAGCAACTGCAAGGGCTATGAAGCTAATTTTCTCCAGGAGCCTTGGGGGAGGGCACTAGTCTCGCCTCAGCTCCAGCGAAACTGATGGCAGATTTCTAGTCTCTTGAAGTATGAAAAAATAAATCATTGTTGCTTTAACCCAGCGCGTTTGCGGCATTTGTCACAGCAACTCTAGGAAACAGCACCACTGGAAAGTTAGGGGGGAAGGGAAACTAAGTTAAGCCACCAGATGACTGTGGAGGCGCCTTCACCACCTTGAACTTCCTTCATGGAGCTTTTCAGCCTGAGAAAGTGATAAGCTGCTGGCTTCTCTCGGTCACAAAGATTTGCAGTTTCTGTTGTAAGTAGCCAAACCTAAGAACAACGAGGAATTATGTCATTTACCCCTCTGTCTCCAAGCCAAAGTATAACTAAACCATACAGAACAAATAGATATCTACCCTAGTAATAAAATTTAGTATCACTTTTTCCATACCGTCATAGGAAGTAGGTAGGTAGGAGAGCTTTTCATCTCGTCTTGGCGCCACTTGCTTGTTTCCATGACTGGACTCCAGATACATGGAAATGATATTTTTACTGCAAAAGGCTTTATAAGTCAGAGAAATATTTTCAGTGGTGTGAAAATAGCATGTTACTATTCATTACATGTTTTATGGAAAATAGAAAGTTGTAGAGTTCTTGAATCCATTGAAAAGCAATTGAAAATCATTCACTCTTTGACTGATATCTTTTTTTCTGTTGACTGAGGATTCTCTCATTGCCAATTGTCCATTCTGTTTATTTGCATGGGGTTTGCTTTTATTTCAAACCTGAGGTTCACCATCTGGAGCAAGTTGTGTAACCTCTGTAGGTTTTGTCAGCAAAGCAGAACTTCTTCATAGTGTCTCCATCAGCGTGATGTGGCTACCACAGCTTGTCTGCCACAGGCTAAGGGTTCAATCACTGGAAACTAATATTAGTTTCAGCTAATCAGATGAAGTTGATGTCTAAAAAGTAAAAGGAACTACGAAATAGTCAGGTTCAAGTTTTACAGTCATCTACACCTACCAAAGGCCAATAGGCCTTTAACATATTTGCTGGATATTATAGCCATATAACATAGTTTATAAAGATTGTTTTCTTTTTAAGTTTTCAGTCAGCATGGGAAGCTTATTTCTATAAGATTTAAACAATAATGTAATGTATTTGTTTGGGGGGTAATCAATAAAATGAGCGATTGGGAACTGAAGTCATGCAAGGACATTGGCATGGGAGGGAACAACTGAAGGGTTTTAAAAGTGGAGCTTTGAACAAGATGGAGAAGCAACTGCTTAGCAAGGAGGAAGACTGAAACATGTGTGAAAGAGACTTCAGCATGAACCACATAGCCTTCATCCCAGCTGTAGGCTTACGAGACTCCTGCGCAGGCAACTGCAGAATTCCAAAGGTGTTTTTCCCATCTCAAACACTGATAGTTCTCAGGCCCGGGACTGTGAGCTGATTCAGGTGAGGGTCAACAACTCAGTCAGAAGTTCAGAAAGACATCTAAATAGAGCAAAGAAGGCAAATGTAGGAGAGAAAACTACAGAACTGGTATTTTGTGCCTTGTAGTTATTATGTGTTTGTGCTAACAGCACGTCTTATTTAAGCCACACACAGTAACTCCTACCGCACTCTTCTGTATTGTAAGAGGAACATGAAAGAAATGACTCATCCAATATCAAATAATCATTTATGTCTTAAATATTCTAACTACTGTGTATGTTATGTTCAATTTTCATCATACAAAGCCAACAATAAACCATTCTAGTCACCATTCATTGTTCTTGAGGCATTCTTTATTTGTAGGTAAAGGATGATATTTACAACCTGTTTGATATGCTTTCAGGAATATACAGACAATTGTGAAGCTTCCTCTCAATAGTGTCTGATTCCCTGTGCTCTAATATCTCCCCTGGGTTTCTACATGGATATTTCTGGGGCTGGCAATTGGCTCAGAGCATCCAGGTGCTGGACATGGAAGCCTGTCAACTGACCTTAGAGAGTTTGATCCCTGGAAACAACTAACCACACAAACATGTCTTGCTTAACGCTATATGTGAGTGAATATAAACAATAAAGAAAAAAATTCAAAGAGTCTTTATAGATTTCTTCTCTCTATACGTGGCATTCTGCAGTAACAGTTTTGCACAATAACGGTAATTGCCAAGTAGGCAGCAGATTTCGATAAGGGTAAAAGTTGATTGGTAATCGTGAATCTTCAATTTGCCAAAGAATAAAGAGAAAACTTTTACACTGCATAGAAGAAAAAAATCATGGTATGTCGTTTCCAGTCACTCCATACTGTGTAGGAAGAAAATACAATCACTGAAGAAGCAGCTGACTTATTGATTAGAAAAGTTGCTATTTAGTTTTGAGCTCTGGTTAACTTGTTTGTGGACTCTGAGAAATAACTTTATATCCTAAGGTTGTTTTTGGTTTTTGTTGTTTTGTTTGTTTGTTTTTGTTTTCTTGAGACAAGGTTTCTCTGCATAACAGCCCTAGGTGTCCTGGAACTAGCTCTGTAGACCAGGCTGGCATCTACAAAGGAATGGTTTTATTTATTCAATAGTATAGTGTTCCCTAGTGTTCTAAGAAGAAAGTGAAATGTTACCAATGTAAATAAGAATCATCTCTATAAAGTGATTCTTAGAGATAGAGACTATGTTAGCTTGAATGCACACAGGCTCATATATTTAAATTCTTGGTTCCCAGCTGGAACCATTTAGGAAGGATTAGAAGGTGTAGTCTTGTTGGAGGAGGTGTCACTGGAGGTGGACCTTCAAAAACTTACACCAGGTTCAATCTGTCATTTTCTGTTTGCAGCCAAGGTATGAGGATACACCATGCCTGCCTGCTTCCCACCATGATGATTTTGCGCTTATCTCTGAAACTGTAAGCAAGCCCCAGTTAAATGCTTCCTCTTGTAAAAGTGGCTTTGGCCATTGTGTCTCTTCACAGCAATAGCACAGTCTCCATATAGGCTTATTAAAAGGAAATGAGAATTGGTTATCCCCAAGTCCATAGCCTTGCAGCAGATGAATGAAGTAACAAGAACAGTCTAATAAACAGTTGGTCTCATAAGGGAAGGGACATATCTCAGCTGGGGGTCCCTTCTTATTAACATGTAGTCTCCAGTGAGATAGAAAGATGCCATGTGATTTGAAAAAGGCAAATAAACAGACTGTTATTGAAAAGAAGGGGAAAGAGAACTGCTCTCAATCTGGGGAACAGCTTGCGCCCACAGCAGGCTGGGTAGTAGATGTCCCATGGGAACTACTTCTCTGCCTTAGAACGGGGACACAAACACTGGATTGTTGCTGGGCTGGTGGCAGGTGGTGGTATGTCCTTTGCCAACATGTGTCTTTCCTTTGATAATATGTCGAGAGTTCTTAATGAAATAGTTGGACAAATGTTCTGGGTTTCTGGGTGCAGACTCCAATCAATAGACCTGTGATACCCTTGAAAGGTAATACCAGTTTCAGTTAACAATAGACATCTGTGAAATATGATACATAATCTTACACTCCTTAAGATTTTTTAATCAACCCAAACAAAACACATTGGAACTATATTGTTATACTAAGTAATGATTTTTAACCAAAGTTTATTTAACACAATTCAATATTTGCAATAATTTTAGCCCAATAGTTTATTCTTAATTACACTTGTTTTAACTTCCTCTGCATTGTCTTACATGGTGTCACCAAGACTTTTTTATCCAGACTAGAATTATAAAATGCTTCTGGTAATGGAAGTTATGGTGTCACAAAATCAAATACAATACCTGTGGAAATGCACACTTTAATTCAGTGTGATGAAATGAAGAAGTGCTTGTAGATGCATTATTTGAAATAGATTCATATAGTCAACAAAATTGCTTTTGCCTTTAATATGCAGTAAAATTATATGTATACTAAAATTGTCTTACTTTATGATTTATGTTGGATTTATATATGTACTTAAGTGCATCTGTTTATCAGGGTCGCATAAAAATTACCTGGGTGAGGAGAGTTGAGAGCAAAAGAACCTTAAGAAGCCCTGGTCTAGAGTGTGGCAAGGCAATGATGATTGGTCTTGTAATCGGAAGGTGATGAGGATAGTTCATCTGATTCCAGTCCCTTTTGCTTTGCAAAGTCTTTGTTATTTACTACTCAAGGCTAAGTCAAGATGTTTTGGATTGGATGTTTTGTACGAGCTTTCCTATGCATTGTTGGGTATATCTCTGGCCTCTACCTTGATACCAGTCACTCTTTCAGTTGTGACCACAGAAAACAGTCCTCAGAGCTTATCAAGTACCCTAGAAGAGGTGGCTCTCAGAGAAGAACTTTTGCTTTCAAAGGGAGAAGGTTTTGGAGACCAGAAATTTTTGAGCACATGAATTGGGAAAAAGAACTGGTCAAAAGAGACGTAGACCAAGAGTTGTATTTTAAATATACTTGCTATTTGACACACAGAAACATGAGGTAGAAATGTTAGGATACATAAATACTCCAGTTTTGGAGGTGTCTTAATATTAACAGAGTTCTGGCTTTGTATTTTTTTTAATGGACTAATTGTTTTCTCTTTGAAGGCACAGCTCTCCCATTTCTAAGGCAAACTGCACTATTGATGCAAATTAATAGGTGGAAAGTAATGAAGATGAAATAAGTCTCAGAAACATGTGTATTAAACTTGTACATGATTAACTGTTTTGATTCCTCTTAAAGATCCGATTTTCCCCAGTGTATGTTAATCAGAGAATGCTGTGTAGAACATAACATGATATTTTATTGAGTATACACACAAACACCAGATACAAACATGCATGTTTTGTATCAACTCTAACATGGTTCTTGAAGAACAGAAAAAGCAGTAAATTGCAAATAATTCAATTTCTGAGACATCCTGGATCTCTGAACTTTAGGAAAAGGGAGTCACTTACCTTGTATTTTTCCATGACTGATCTATGATCAGTCAAATAGAAATGTCAGAGGCTGTTGACAGAACAAGAATAATGAGCATATATTTATGGTCTTTGTCAATAGCCCAGGAGATCAATTGCCCTCTTGACCAAGACCAAGTATTTCCTTCATTGAGTGAACTTTGAGAAAAGAGGTTTTCAACCACAATTTATATCCAGGTGTTCTGCTGGCCTTTTTGACACTTTTTCAATTGCCTTCCTCCGGGCAAAGGAAATTTGAATGTCCACAAAGATCACTAAACTTGCTTTCTTCCAGTTAATGTTTACTAAGCAATGAACCGACAGATGTGTTCACTCTAGTGGCCAGTAAACAGTTGAGAAATGATGGGGTAGGTATTTAGGGTGTTTGTCAGTCAACACTTAAACTGCTCCATTTGTAGAGTAGTCACATAAGAAATAACTTAAGCCACTGAATGCTGAATATGTCTCTAACTGTCATATCTGTATGGTATGTTAATGCTGGGTAGCACTTAGTAAAATAAATGGTTGCTTTACTTTGACAGTACTTTTTTTCAAACACAATAGTGATTAATGTCAGAGATCCAAGGTAGATATCTGAACCTGTAAATTATTCTATGTTTAACAACTGGTTCTCTTATACTAACTAAAATGTTTTATGTATTCAGAACTTATTTTATTTTACTTAATTCTCAAAGATTCATCCTCACATTTTCATAAATGAGTATAGATATCTGAATTGAAAAACAAACATAATTTATATGTTTAAGAAATGTATATTTAAGAAAATGTTTCATTTACAAATATGGTAAAATATTTCCCATTAATACATTTCTAAATGAAAATTAAAACAAAATCACATTATAAATTGTTGCTTGTCAATTTGACAGAGATAAAAATTTTAAGATACATGATGTTTGCACTCCCAGGAGGAAGACATGTTAAAGACTCATTGGGAAATAATCTGACTATATGAAGAAAGGGTCTTTCAAATTTCCAAGTCTGAGACAGATAATTCTAAGTTTGAGAATTTATCCAAAGAAAATCATCTTATGTACAGAAAGGTTTTGTGTCAAAGGTGTTCATTGTCATATTATATATATTAGAATGGGAAGGAGGAAACAGTATTGACCAATAAAAATAAAATTTAAATAACTTATGGGTCTGTCCACTCTAGGAATGTAAATATGCTAATAAGTGGAACAATGAAAATTGCCTTGTGCTTATAATATTTAGTAAGAAAAATACCACACAAATTTTATGTATTATGCACCCAAATAGTACAAAATAGCATAGGAAAAGGTTAAACTATGGGAAATTAGTGTTTACTGTGCTTCTATAGTAAGAAGATGAGTAGTTTTAAGTCAAATTTTCTAAAAATTGCACATTTGCCTTTATTCTTCTATACTGTAAATAAAGGAATCTTATTTCTAAAGACATCCACATTTAACGATGGCTATTCTGTGACACTAATCTCCATGTATCTAGTTTTTAGAGTAATGTTTTTCTTTCAAATGTATATCTTCATAATGTCTATGAAATGACTATAGTTAAGATGTCCTGGGTAAACTGGGAGGGGGATAGAAGGGACAGGATGGGGGATGGGAACATGAAAGATCAAAAAGACCCAGTTGGGGGAGGGTTGGAGAAGGAGAGCAATGAAAGAGATACCTTGATAGAAGGAGTCATTATGGGGTTAGGGAGAAATATAGTGCTAGGGAAATTCTCAGGAATCCACAATCCTGATGACACCAGCTAAGACTCCTAACAATCGTGGAGAGGGTATCTGAACGGGCCTTTCCCTTTAACCAGATTAGTGACTACCCTCGTTGTCATCATAGAACCTACATACAGTTACTGATGGAAGCAGATGCAGTGACCCACAGCCAAGCACTGGGCTGAGTTCCTGGAGTTCAATTGAAGAGAGGTATATTGGGGTGGGGGTCAAGAGCATGATAGAGAAAAAACACAGTGACAGCTGACATTATTCTGGCTCCTACATAAGTCAGTATGGATGTTCTACTAAATAAATAAATAAATATGTGATCCAACTATAGCACCCTTGGGGATAAATCCAAAGGTTTCTAAGTCAAGATCTCAAAGATAAACTTTTTATATCCATTTTGTTGTTGCACTCTTCACAATAGCTAGGAAATGGAGTCAGCATAGATGTCCAACAATAGATGAATGGATAAAGAAAATGTGGTATGTATACAATAGAACTTTTTAGTCATAAAGAAAACTGGAATCATGGCATTTTCAGGAAAAAGGATAGAAATATAAATCATTATGCTAAAATAAATAAGCCAGACACAGAAAGACAAATAGGACATCTTTCCCCCCTCATATGTAGAATCTAGATTTAAGGAAGAAGTCTTAACAGAGTAGGCAAGTAGGTTAAAAAAAGAGTAATGGAATTCATGTGATATGAAAACACAGAAGGGGATGGTATTTAATGGGAAATAGGACCAACAAGAAACAGGTAGAAGGCATTAAGGATAAGGAGGGAAGGGGATTAATAAAAAGACGTCATAATGACACGTGTGTATTAAAATGCCAAAACAAATCCATTACGTTTATGGTAACATAAAATTAATTATAAAAATACTAAATACATTTAAAACTTACAAATAAAAGGTATCACACACCAAAATTAGCCAGACCCAAAGTCTCTACGTCTTAGTGAACTGTCCCATCTGAATTGCCATCCTGAAGCTAGGGACCTTCCTATTAGATTTTGCACTTTGATATTCATGTAGATTTTACATAATATTTAACTTCAGAAGTTAATAATCCTGAAGTAATAATGTCTGGTTCCCTTGCTAAATACACTAACTTCTAACTTGTTAAATACACTAACTTCTAAATGTACTAATGTTTGAGACATGCGGAAGAAAAGGAATGTGAGGAAGAAAAGGCAGGGATGTCTGAGAAGTCATATGTAAGCTAATTTTGTATTGCTTTGGAGGCTGTTCTAGAACTTACTCTGTAGACCAGGCTGGCCTTGAACTCACAGACATCTGCCTTCCTCTGCCTCTCTAGTGTTGGGATTAAAGACATGTGCCACCAACACCCAGTAAGCTAATTTTGTATATTTCAAACAGTTGAAGGTAGCCAGATGCTTTTCAGTTTTGGAGATAATTATTTTATACTTAATTCTTAAACACAAACTTTTCTGTTTTCTGTCAGAAGCGTTTTTTCCATTGAGAGTGTGGGTTTCCTTCCCCCGTTTTTCCTTGATCAGGCCTTGAATGGCTGGTTTCCATGCGCCATAAACAGGATGCTGAGGCAGCAGATATCCACAGATCTTCCTCTTGCTACAGCTCTCGCAGGACAGGCTTTGTAGACATGGCTCTTCTATTTCCTAGACATGGCTTCTTTAAATCAGGTCAACTTGTAACTGGCCAGATTCATGTGCTTCTTTGAGCAACACCTGTTGCAGGTGTTTGGCATTTTTCATATGTGTACACCACATGCATACACACACACATACACCACACACACACACACACACACACACACACACACACACACTACAAGCAAATTTTTATCTTCTGCCCTACAACTCAAATTCAGAAGCGTGTTCCTGGGTTATAATATAAATCTCCACATGGATTTATTTGCTGGCGGTTTGCAGCTGTGTCACATGCTCTCTGATCAGCATTCTGAGACTGTCCAGAGAAGGAATCTGTAATTGTCACCCTGGATTTGTGAAAGAGCACGCCTGCCAGTCCATCCGTGTATTTCATTTCCCTATTTATGTTTCAGAATTCACTATCTATTTTCCAAATTCTAAACTTACTCTTTCATGCCCGGGCAATGTTCCCAGTAAATTATTTATTATGTTACCCTCATAGAGTGTTTGCAGAGTATTTTCTTATCTTTACCCCATTTGTCTTATTTTCATGGTTGGGTGGATTCTACAGATAGATAAGGAAAGCAATGTGATTTAAAGGATGTTAATCGCTTCCTTGCAAAACACCTCCCTTCCTAGCAAGATGCTAGGCTTGTGTTTAAATTAGTCTGTCACATTCCTGAGCTCTGCTCTACTTCCTGAACTCCTATTCCAGGCTTTCACCTCACTGAAGGTTGCTGGGGAGCCAAAGTGTGCATCTTACTCCAGGTCAGTGCGTCCTAAGCTGCATCACCATCACCTGGTTAAAACAAGGATTTCTGGGTCACCCCAGGCATCCTGACTCAATAGGTCTTGAACAGGATCAGAGCACTCACACTCCATCAAGCTCACCGGCTATTAGAGTCTGCAGATCTGGTGGTGAGATCCAGCATCAATTACTGATGAGGAAGTCCTATGTATATGTCAATAAAGCACTGTTGGCCAATAGGGAAGCAAGATAGGTGGGACTAGGAGTGTAGGATTCTGGGAAGTGTAGTGAAGAGTGTTGTCGCCACGTGATCTCCCGGGAGCAATGGGCACTCAGGAATGAGTCCTCAAAAAGATAAGTCCTTATAAAACATATATTAGTAATTGTGGGTTAATAATCAAGTCAGAGCTAGCCGATAAGAAACCAAGCAAACGGCCAACAGCTTCATAATTAATGTAGTGTCTTGTGTGTTATTTAGGGGGTAAAAGCTGCAACAGGACCCAGGCGGTGAACAGGAAGAATACACATTACAAATTACTGACTGTCTTAGCTGTTTTCCTATTGATGTGGGAAAACACTATAACCAAGGAAATTTATGAGAGAAAACTTAATTTGGCTTACAGTTTCAGAGTGTTTGATCCAATGACAGCAGAGCAAAGGCATGGAGGCAGAAGCAGCTGAGTGTAGCTGGAGTTTTCTTGTCTGGCCAGTTCCCACTGCCCTTCAGCCCCAAATATACACATAGAGACATGTTAATTATTAAATGTTGGCCGATGGCTAGGACGTCTTACTGGCTAGCTCTGCCTTAATTATTAACCCATAACTACTAATCTGTGTATTTCTACATGGTCTTGTCTTACCAGAGAATGCCTGGCACATCCTATATTCCTGTCTCTACACGGTGTCTCCTCCCGGTCTCTCTCTGCTTACCTTTCCCAGAATTCTCCTCATCTCCTAGTTCCGCCTATCTTCCTGCCTCTGTTGGCTAAACAGTGTTTTATTCATCAACCAATAAGTAGAAGGACATCCCCCATCAGCTGGGGGTTCACATCTTGACCCACAACCTGGAATCAGAGCACACTGGAATGGCTTATGTCTCCAACTTCTACGTCCACCCCAATGACACACTTCCCCTAACAAGACTACTCCTGATCATTCACAAGCTATTCCACCATCTGGGGACTAAGTATCAAAACATATGAGTCTATGGAGGCAATTCTCATTTAGATCACTACATTTTACTCCCTGACCCCCATAAGCTCTTGGCCGCATCATAATGCAAAATGCATTTAGTCCAAACTTAAAGGTCTCCATAGTCTTTCACAGTTTCAACATTGTTTCAAAACTGTGTGAAAGCATGTGTGTTTCTTCATCTATATGTGTTTTTTATATTTTTCTGTTGGCTCTTCTTTTTTTTTGTTCTACTCTGGTTTGTTTTTAGTTTACCTATTATATTATGGTTATGATTATTTTAGGTGAGTGTTTGTATTCAGAGAGAGAGAGAGAGAGAAGGTGGATGTTTAGGTGGGTGGGGAAGTTCTGGGAGGAGCTGGGAGAGGGGAAACTGTAATCAGAATATATGTATAAAAATCCATTTTCAATAAAAAAGGGAAAAAACTCCAAGGTTCAATATACTTTCTGAAATTCAATGCAATGTCTTAACTGTAACACCCTATAACAATAAAAAATCAGGTTACATTCTTCTACCATGAAATAGTACAGAATATACATTGTCATTTCAGAAGAGAGGAACTGGGGCATAGTGAGGAAATCCTGTATCAAAGCAAGACTGAAACCCATCAAGGAAAACTATAAATCCTATAGCTCCATGTCTGATGTTGCCCAGTTGGTAGAACTATTTGGGAAGGACTAGGAACTATATAGCCTTTTTAGAGGATTTGCATCACTGCAGCTGGGCTTTGAGGATTCAAAAGACTTGGGTCATTCCTAGTGTGCTCTCTGCTTCCTGTTTGTGGCTCCAAACTTGTAAGCTGTCAGATGTTTTCACCTTCATACCTTTGCTCTACCGCCATGCACTCTAACCCTGTGAAACTGAAGTACACCTTCTTTTTTAAGATTCCTTGGTCAGAGCAATAGACAAATAACTAAAGCAGAAATTGGTACTGGCAGTGGTGCTGTTGCTCTGACAAGACCGACCATGTCTTTTTGAGGAATGTGGAAGACTTAAGGACTTTGGTACAGGAAAGCAGCCGAACACTGTAAACAGGGCTTAATGAGCTATCCTAATAGAAGCATGCACTCACACTGGGAGAAATGGAGACTGTGGAGGGGCAGCTCAAGAGGTTTTGGAGGGGAACAATATTAGCATCTGGGTCAGAGAACCATTCCCTCCAAGTATATTATGTAGTGACTATAAGTACTGCCCCCCCCCGGTCTTTACTCCTCAACCACCCCATAAGTAGCAGTTTGTGTCCTTTGAACATGACTTTTTCCATCACTATTGTTGAGTGGGTAAGAATCAGGCATTGACTCACCTGCTTCATTGATGACGTGCTAAGGCTTAGAGGCGTTAGATCACCTGCTCCTGTTGGTTCCACCCATGTTGACATTTAAAGTCACGGTGCCAAATGCCTGGTCTGTGGCTTCTGCCTGGACTAGACACCCACAGTGCATTCATTATTAGTCAGCCTGTTACAGATGAGCACAGTCATGCTTAAACAAACCGGAGCCTTCTCCTGTCCCCTGCCCCAGAATTCTGTGCAGCTTAGCCTTGCTTGAGTCATTCTTGGAAAGCATCTAAGAAGAACGTATGGGAAACATGCCAGTCCAAGGAAGAGCCGTCCATCACCCCAGACACAAATGGTCAACAGGGTGTTCTAGGAATATTTCTCTTCAGAAGAAGAGGGAGATGGCTTTGTGTGTGTTAAGACACACAGACACACACACACACACACACAACTGGGGACAGTGATATTTGCTTTCAATCCCAGGGTTAGGGAGAAGGGGACAGGTAGACCTGTGAATCTTGTTGACCAAACAGCCTGGGTTACCTGGCAAATGTGGTTTCCCCTAGGATGAGCAATGTGCCCCATAGGCTCATGTGCTTAAATCCTTAGTTCCCAGTTGGTGTTGCTGCTTGGGGAGGTTTAGGATGTGTGGCTTTATTGGAGGAAGAATGTCACACCAGCTGGGCTTTGTGAATTTAAAAACTTAACCATTTCTGTCTCTCTCCGTCTCCCTGCTTCATGCTTGTGATTAAAGATACACACTCTCAGACTGCTACCCCAGCTGTACGCCTACCACCTGCAGCCACGCCTCCCTGCCTCCCGGCCATGATGGACTCACCCCCCTGAAACCATAAATCTCAAGAAACTCTTCCTTCTGCAAGTTTACAGTAGCAGAAGACTGACTTAAAAAGTAAGCTTTTGTGCCACTGAGATCCTGTCTCAATAAACAAGGCAGAAGCTGACGGAGAAATAACATCCAAAGTTGACTTCTGGCCTCCATAAAACTGTACCCCCTACACACACACACACACACACACACACACACATACACACACACATACACACACGCACACACGCACACGCACGCACACACACGCATGCGCACGTACACACACTCCACATACACGCACAAGCACATGCACACGCACATACACGCACAAGCACGTGCACACACTCAGAGCAAGAACTAGAGACTACTGACTGCTTTTCTATGATCACAACCCCATAACTTGCTTAGAATATCTTCATGTACTTTAGTACCAGGTCCTAAGAGACCTTGACAACGAGTGAAATAGCTTCAGCTTCTTCCTTCTGGAAGAAACAGGTAATTCTAGGAGCGATGTTAGTGAATTCATGGAAATTAAGATCCCTGCTGTGGTCCTGAACTTCCAAAAGCAGCACGTGGATGTCTGAAAGCCTCAAACAGGGCCTTAAGATTGTAGGGAAGACTTGTAGGGAGCTGGTGTCTTTTGTCAAAAAACTCAGTGCTTCTGGGAAGGCCCCGCAAGGGCTTGTTTCCTCTGTTCGTTCCTTCCATAGCCCCTCTGGCTACATCCCGGGAGAAAGATTCTATAATATGGGCAATACTAAAACTGAAAGTCTATGCACCTTTGTCTTCATCCAAGAAAGGAGTTTCTACAGCTTCAGGAAGTTTAAAAGTGCAGCTTGTATACAGTACATCAGAAAACTTACTGGGCATGCACTGACAAAATGGCCAGAGAGTAAAAACACTTGCCACATGGTCCTAACAACCTGAGGTTGATCCCTGGGACCCACATAAAGGTGGAAGAAGAAAACTGTGTCCTCAAAGTTGTCCCCTGACCTTGGCATTGACACACCTACACATATACATCATAGACACTAATAATAATAATAATAGTAATAATAATGCAAATTTTTAAAAGAAGGAAAACTTATCAGACAGGACCCAAATAGTCATGAAAGACTATTAATTACCCTTCAAGATTTAAATAAACTGTTATCTCTTCTGTTATGGTGTTCCTTATCCCAAACCTCCTCTCTAACAGGGACTACCTCAGCTCATTTTGTTACTTTACAGATTTGTATCTATATATCTATGTACCTCCTAAATTTGAGTTCCACAAAGATGAGGACTAGGTCTTGGTCATCTTTCTTCTATGAAGTGACCTGTACAGCACCTGCTCCAAAGTGCTCGCTATTGGATGACAAACTGAGTAGATGTTTGGGGGTTGGGAAGTAAGCCGCCTGGGCCCTGAGGGATACACTGACCGGAGTGCACAAAGATTGCTTTGCCTGGGTCCAGAGGTGGGTTTTGATCTGTGGGGAGAAACGAGATGAGCAAATCTCTGGAGAGGATGCATGATGGGACTGTGTTAAGAAGTTCACTCTGCGTTTTATACAGCGTCAGAATCTGCTGAAACAGAAGCATGATGTGTGACCAAGAGTGATTTACACGCTTGATTTTCATAACTGGAGGATTCTGTCCACAGTCAATGCCTTGCTGAGAGTTTAGTGGAAGATCCCCTGAAGCTGTAAGTCTTGCCATGCTGAGAGTTGGGCTTCTGCTGTCTAAGATGCAGTGCCTTTGAACACGGCAGCGCATCCATTTAGATTCAGGTAGGTGATGGAGTTTATCACGAATGTAGACTGTTTTACCAGAAGCATTCAAAGGGGGCTTATTTAAAATGCATTTTTCCCAATTAGTTACTTCTTCCCAGTTTCCCGTTGTGATTTATTTTTTTTATTTAGAAAGGTCTTTCGCAGTCCAGGCTAGCATCAACACTCACTATGCAGTCAAGAATGACGTTGGATATGTGCTCCTCCATGCCTGTTCTTCTTGAGTACTGTGTCAGCACACTGGATTTTACATTTTGCTGGAGTCTAACCAAAAGTAATATGAACAGTTTGAATATGATCAACCTTTGACATCATGTTTATTCCCCAAAATAGATATATTCAAGAAATACTGACCTAAACAATGTTAATTCAAGTAACAAAAGGAATATTTTATTGACAAAACATATTTTACAATCTGAAAGTATTCTCTAGAACTCAAAGATGAACAAAGTTTCTGAAATTGGCCAACATTTTAAGAAAGAAATTAAATAGTGAGGAAACCAAAGTTTTGGAATCTTTTGTCATAGGATCTTTTTTTTTTTTTTTTGCAGTGTTGAATAGAAAATCTTACCCTCTTTGGTTCGAAGAATCAATCTGTATCCTTCAACCTTGCTTCAGATGGTTTTAGTTTATGTAGCATATGTGTTCCTGGAAAGTTTCAAACTTAGCATTTTTAATAGTATATTTAAATTTTTAAAAATGTGTGTGGGAGTTTGGAAATAAAATACCAATAAATAAATTCCTTATGACATGATCAATTCTCCCTGTCACGTGTGTCACCGGAGTTTGATTTTTGTGGAGTGGGATATAATGCTCACAGAACTGGACTTTGTTTTTCTTAACGTTAGAAACAAGGTTACAAGATGCTGTTCTCAAATACCATATGTCTTCCTTTCCATTGTTAAGGGTGATTTCTAAAGACCTAACAGGAGAGCAGATGATCCACACTGGCTGGATTTGGGGGTAATTGGATTTTCTTTTCTCTTCACAAAAATTATGCATGCATGGAAAGATCGGTAAGAAAGAATGTCAACCCATGCCTACTAATTACCATCAGCTAGTGCCTGGCTTTTGAAATCTTATTTAAGAAGAAAAAAACGAGATAAAACCACAGGCTTGGCTGATAGAAAACTGTATAATGTTTAAGCAATGATGGGGGAAGCCGGGCCTTAAAGCAGACTAGACTTTGGACCAAACCCAGCCAATGTTTCTCATCCGTGTTTATTTTGTTACTTGACATGATTCAACTCATTAAGGATTTCAAAGGTCCAAGGGAAAGTACTTTTGCTTTGCCAAGGCATCCTTAGTTAGAATTCCATTATCTCCCATGACCCGAGACAGGGATTTCCTCCTACTCAGTTCTGAGTAATTATGTGTAAGCAAACTCTTGGTGTTCTCCTGGAGTGACTGTGTGGAGCTGATGGTTCACCATGAATCATTCTTGTGGTAGAATCTTCAATGAGAGGGTATGGGAGACTGACGCTGATTTGCAGTGTTTAGATGAAGAATGACTTTCCCATTCCTTTCATTTGCTTCATCAGACTTGATGCTTATCCCTGTAAACCATACCCTCTTCCAAAATGATTACAAGAAAGGAAGAGAAACAAGCATATTCGGTTAAGCCTCCCTGCCCTAGCAAGTCTAATTTAGAATGTGCCTTAGGAAATACTGCCTCTTTACAAAAACAGGGAATGGCTGTTCTTGTTACATGGCTCTCCCTCTTCTCCTCTCCTTCTCCCCATTTCTAGCTCCTGTTTTCTTCCAAACCTTCCTCTTTCTTCCCCATCTCCTGTCCTTCCTCTTACATCCTACCTCTCTACCTCTCTCCTTTTGGTCTTCAGCTTCTGCCCTAACTAGAGAGACAAAACGACTCAGGTTAGAAAGAACAGTTGCTGCCAATGTTTGCCACCTGTTAGTTTGGCTCCTTTCGTATTAAAGGTTAGACCTAATGTGTAACCTCCATTACTTCCACCTTGCTTTTGCCCCACGCACTGTCTGATTCTTCTAAATTCCAAGGCCTCTTTAGTACAGATCTGACTTGTGGTGCTTCCCCATCTGTCCTAATCATTTAAGAAACAGCAAGCCAACACCTCCATCTCACTTCAAGCCAAAAGCAAGTGCAGGGGATAGCATCTGGATGACTTTTTCTCGTCTCAGTTCCTCCTTCACACAGGCAAGTTTTTTTCTGGGCCAATAGCTCGGTCTCTGTTGTCTTATTGCCCACACCAAAGGCCATTCAACTACGGATGTAGCCTGTATACCATCGCATGTCCTATGTGCTGTTTCCAGCAGCTGGGATCTATTCTCCAGTTTATCAGCTATTCTATGGATATCTCTTTGCACACCTTGTCCAGAACTGTAATGAATTGTTTCCATCATTTAACTCACCTAGTCACCTGTGTTTGTTATGGCAGCTGATTAAAATACTTCAACAGTTCCCACTGAATCAAAGCCAATGATATTCTAGAATGTCCAATGTTGATGTTTTCCAACTGTTGTTTGCTCTCTCTCCTGTTGTCTGTCATGCTTGGGACATGTGTCTTTCTCCTCTTCAAACATCTTCCCCTTTTCCTTCCTAAGGGTTTTGCACTTGATGTCTGTGTTGCTTGGCGTGGCTTCCTATGAACCTCCAAAAAGGTCAGACAGTGTTCATTTTTCCAGCGATAACCCAAATGATTCCATGTCAGAGGTGCCATCCGAGGCAAAGTAGCTTCTAGTTATTTTCCATCCTATTGGTCAATGTTTTGTAGCTCTCTGAACTTACCATGTTTAGTTATTTGTTTTCTGCTCCTCCCCCCCCCCAACACTCTTTACCGGAGCAGTGACTTCCCGAGGAAACAGATCTTTTCCTTGTACTGTCCCTTTCTCCAGTGCTTAGAACAGGACTTGGCAAATAAACAGGACTTCTTGAATGAATGAATGAGTGAATGAATGAATGAATGAATGGAAACAAAAGTGAGAATTGTTGGAATTAAGAGAATGAAATGAGAAAACTAACAGCACATTTTTTCAGAAGAAATTGGAGGGGGGAAGTAAGGGAAAGGGTAAGATGGAAGAGGATTCTATGGTAGGTTTTAGTAGGTTTGGGCCACGTACCTTTTGCAAATGATCTGCTATTGGTCATGGGGTTTCAGAGTGGCCCAGGGATACTATGAAGCTTCTCAACCTCTCATCTGTCACGGTTTAGGAATAGGAGTGCATAATTTCTAAACGTTGGCTTGTGACAGCTTTCTTTTGCAATAGAGCATGTGTCATGGGGCTTCCATCTATGACACACGCATTGACCCTTCTTCATCATGCCAAACTCTCTCTTGAGATGCAAGAATCTGGAGAGCCTGGTTGGTGCGGTGTTAGCCTCATAATGCTTACATTGGGTAAAATTTTGCAGGAAAAAATCACCAAGCAAAAGTTCTTCTTAAGCATCTGTCCTCTTGTATGTTGTAAATGGTGGGACCCGTCTTCAGCACTGGCAGGAGTGTGTGAGGAAGGCACAAGTTCCAAGCCGGTGTGGCCTTCACAGTGTGACTTGTTTAAAAAAAACAAACAACAAATTAAATGCACAAACAAAAAGAATCTACAACAGCCTGCCAGGAAACCACTTCAAATACACTGACATTGTCAGGGCTTAACTTAGTTACACTTAAAAGAGCATTATTTAAATTGTTCAGAATTCACATTTGCCTATAGTTTCCAGACAGATAATAAATTATTGTCCAACTCTGTGGACACAGGGGCTTTAAAACAGACCCATGTGCCAAGTAAAATTTTTCTGTTGGATTAGTCCAAAGGCTATGGAAATGTATTCGACTAATTGCTCTGCTGAACATCAGATGTACGGCCTGTGTGATTCCAGGAAGCCATGCAACCTCAACCTGCTACGTTGTCCTGAAATAGGGGCACACTTTTCCAATGCTCCTATTAAAAGTTCACCTTAGAAATGTTTTACCAGAAAAGAAATATTTTATCTGAATTTGCCCAAGGAATTGAAATCACCATGACATGAGAAATCTGCCATATGCAAGATCTGTGACAGCTGAACCAAAACTCTAGCCATCTTTATCCAGAACTTCTGAATGTGCAGAACTATGACATCCTAGAGCTGGTACATAGGACCAACATGTCTGTGGAACTGTAACACCCTGGAGCCTGTCCACAGGAGTAAATCTGCAGAACTTTGGCATCCTGGAGCCCGCACACAGGAGGAGTACATCAGCAGACCCATGGCATCCTGGTACAGAGAACAAGTAAAGAGATTTCTCTAGCCTTGCCTATCAGCAGTCTCACCACACGGTTTTCTGTTTTGACGGAAGTCTTTCTACCAGACTCAGGCTGTTCTGTCCAGTGGCATGAGCTTAAAGCTAGTGAAGGTTTTCTGTCTACCCTTTTCTTGTGTTTGTGAGGAGTGGGCTGCTGTGAGTCACTGGACCAAGGAAAAGGGTTCAGCTGAGAGAAAAGCTGCTTTTAAATGATCCTTAGAATCCACCTGTAGCAATCATGAAAGCAGTCCTACTAAGTGAGACAGACAAGCCTGCCTGCAGGGGCTGGAGGGGAGCAAAGAGGGATGGTGTTGGTTACTGGAAACTGGTATTTGCACTGGGCATTCTTAGTGTTTGAATTGGGTGACAGAGGGACAAGTGAATCTGAACTTTGTACAACACTGTGAAACACCTTACGATGTTAAGTTTTGTTCCTATACTCAAGGCCATTTCATCTGTATTATATGAAGACTGTTAGAATTTTGTAATAATTTAAAAGAATTGCCCTTTAAGTTCTATAAATATTCTAAGAATACTATTCAGCTCCAGGAGAAGTCTCCCCAATTAATCCCTTTGCCACCATCAAAGACTTGTATCTGCTGTGTCCCATATTTGGTTATTTTCAAAAGTAGTTTAGGTATAGATCTTGCTAGGGAAACATACTTTGCTCTTCTTTCCTTGTGTGAATAGAACTTCTCCCTCCCTCCCCTCCTTTCCAGATTATCTGGCAGTGAGCTGTCCTCAGGGACGGCCACCAGGGACAGTGCCAGCTCATTAGCTTGCAGGAAGCGCTTCCAGCTCCGAGAATCACGCTCCTCTCCACATTCCCGTGGAGGGTGCACTCGAGGTTTGAGCGTGGGGTGGAAATGGAGGCGTTTCCATGCTATTTTGGTTTATTCTAGTGACTGACTGCTCAGCTGTTCGTGAGTCACCCTAACCTCAAAATCTGTCATTAGAACAGAATAATGACACCTATTTTCTGAGCCTGACTGAATCGCATGAAGCATTATTCATATTTCTGAAATCCATGTGAGAATTAGTCAAGGTTAGCAGTAAGGAACATTTTAATGCGATTGCTATTAAGTTATGGTTCGTGTTTATCCTTTAGACTTTGAGAGCTCTCTGTGCCAAGAAGCTAAGAATGAAAAGAGATCTTAGGGTGACATCTGATCTGTTTGCTTGACAAGATGGTTCAAGAAGACGTATAAATGCACAAATATACAGTTAATGCCTTAGAACGTCCTCACTCTTTTTTCTTAAAATACAACACTGCATTTCATTCTCATGACACTTAATTCTGAGAGGACAGTCCGATGGGCGGGGGCAGTCAGTTTTCTTCTGCTCCAGCTTTTGTTCTGCTTCCTGAGACATGTCACCATGCACTCAGGTTAGCACAGCGAGACCTCTGTGAGCTACGATGCAGCCATGAGGTAAGAAGCTGCCATCCGACTGTGGGGTATGATAGTCAGGGGAGGCTCAGTAAGGTGAGCTTTGAGCAGGATTGAATAAGAGGGTGGTGAAATATTCCAGGCCTCTGCAGAGACTGAAAATGCCCGGGCCATCCTCCTTTTGATTTTAGGATAGGTCTCACCGTGTATCCCTTGAATGAAGGGCAATCCGCCTGCCCCCCCCAAAACTTATTTATTAAAATATTCACTTAATGACGAGCTCTTGAGTAGCCTTGTGCTGATTTGGACACTGGGGATGTCACTGTAACAGAAAACACTTGCTGAAGGAGACCACCTATTAGAAAGAAGATGTTTTGGAATATGGGCACAGTGTAACTGTCTTGATATTTAGGAGCTTTCCATTCAGATGTCACACATAGATGATTCCTAAGGTAGCCGTTAAGACCTTTAGCTTAATGAGGAAAAAGTTCACCTTTAACTTAAATACGTTTGGTTTTCTACAGCATGTCTTATCTCAGTTTAGTTTATTGTGGTTTCTATGCATTTATATTTAGAAAGAAAAATCATTAGAGGATATGGGAACCATTTTGTCTACAATTGATATGTTTATTTACAAATTGAGGTAGTTAGCATTATACAAAACATACTGCGTTTTGTTAGGTGATCATATACAAATGTCTAAGTAATAACTCATCTATCATTTAACTTTTCAATTAGTATCCAACTTCCTTACATAATCCAGTTTGTGTGTATAGCATGCATAAATAGAATATATGTATATATTCTTTACCATATTGAGTTTCTTACACAGAATGTTGCATAGCAGACCTTTCAACTAGGAGTATTTTTACAGGGGCTGCTTCTTTCTTCCTGCTCCACCCATTCACAGTTTCTGTCACACTAAGCTGTCTTTGCTGCTGCTTCTTACAAGTACACTTCTACAGTCAGAAAAGTCTCTGTGACAAATGACAAAGAAATGAAAGGGAACTAAATACTTGCTCTTCGTTTTCCCATCCAAGGTCCGAGAGAGGAGTCTTTCAAAAACTGGCCTTCCCCTGCCTAGAGAGGGCTCAGGTAATCAGCACCTCCTGTGCCTACACTAGAAGACACAGAGGTGTAGCACTGAACCTCTGCTCAGCACCATCCCTGCTCTGTCACTAGAGTCCCCAACTCCTAGCTTTGGTCCATGATTTGGATGCTAACATCTATCCCAGAACTTGCTTCCCTAAACAGGCTGCCTAACCACTGGCCTCCAACTCCTAACCTTGTCACATGGAGCAACAGTTTTTTCTCTTGGTGGAATATTTTGTCTTCCAAAGATGCATTCAGAGAAAAGTAGAATTCTGATTACTATTATCACAAGCATTCAGCTTTTTAACGAGAAATAAACAAAAATTTATTCTAGCTAGATTATGTGTACTTATATGCAAAATTACTTGCGATTTATGTCATGGTGTCAGCTAACGTCTAGAAGGCATGCCGTCTCAGTCTTAAACAAAGTTAGTAGAATGTTTTGCCTTCTTTAGAAAAGTGGTTCATGACGATAATTTATGCAAAAATCCACACACACATTTCGATGCTTTGTTTTTATCCCTCAAAGTAAGATGATGACAAACAGTTTAGACATATGTGTAAAAACTGATACAAATTAGATTTAAAAAAAAATCTTCAGATGACTATGAACTCTATTTCTAATTTAGATGATTTTTGTACTCTTCTGACATCTTTTTTTCTCATTATGGCTTCTTTGTTCTCATCAGATGAAATGCTTCTTGCTAAAAGCACCAACACCACTCCCTCACCTATCATTTTTTCTATTCTCCATTTTAAATCTCATCAAGAGGTTAAACCAAATTATAGACGATGGAAACAATCATTTTGTAATTGGAGGAAAATAAAGGAACACGATTTTAGCAGCTCAGATTAATCAGGATCAAATTAACCTTACATAATTTTGTCCTGACATAACATCTAGGCTTCCGACCTATGCCATGACCAAGTGTCCTCCTTCATTACCAGTTACTGGACGCTGGATATGTTTAGCCATCCTTGAGTGTTCCCCTGGATAATCTACTCACTCATTCTTTTACCTCCAGATCCTTCTCCTATCCTTTTAAACATTGCTATGCTAGTAACTCATTCTTCATTAGGCCAATGGTTGTTACCTTCCGTCCAGCCAGACAGCCTGATGATATGCTAGCTGATGTCTGCCTAAATATCTGCCCCCCCTATTTTATTTTCACCATCATAATGTTCTCTTTGACTCTCTCCTGAGATCATGACTCTTCTTCTAGGACCTCCCAATCCATTGGCAAATATTATTTAAATTCACAGAATATTTGTGAAATGGCTTTATCATTCTCCTAACATTTACATACTACTTCTGAGAATATTCAAAAGCACATTTAAAACAAATCAAAACCATGCAAGTAACAGGTATTCAGGTATCTATGATAGAAATATAACTTTAAACAATAGGTGCAATGGTAGAATATTTAAATAAAGAATCCTAAATTATCTTTGTGGACTTTAGTGCAATCAATAAAATTGTGTTTTTTAAAGAGAAAGATCTGTAGTTAGTGAAAACATCTCTACACTCCCATATAATGTTAAACAAGTAGTTAATGCCTGACATGTACCAGTAACTTTTATTTTGCTTATTGAGCTTGATTAAAGAAACCAAAGGAAAAGGAAAGGAAAGTAGTTAAAATGCGAATGGGTGACTGCCACGGAGGGAACCAAACACTTGAGTTTCCTAGTCTTCCCTGAGGATTGGTGGTGTACACAACCTCTAACATGCTCCCCTATTCACATGTGTTGCAGTTCACATCTCGACCCAATCGCCTCAGAGCTGGATCTGTTTCTAACCAACAGCCTATAGCCTGGGTGATGAAACGTCACTGTCATAATTAGATTACAGAACACGGAGACTTCCACTTCACAGGCAGATTTCACTCTTGCCCTCTCAGCCCCATGCTTTGATGGCAAGTGTCCGTGTGCTCTCTTAGTACCTGCGGGTAAGCTGAGGGCAAATGCTAGGCAACAGCCATTGAGGACGAGAGCATTTCAACCCAACCCAACAAGCTACGGGAAAACCTGTGCCGCTTGGAAGTACAGTGAGCTTGGAAACGGACCTTTCTCCTGTTGGATGACACTGCATTCTTGGATTAGTGCTTTGTGGAAGAGCATCAAATAGAAGAGCAAACTAAACTGTGCCTGGATTCCTGACCCTCAGAAACCATGAGATAATAAAAGTGCTATTCGTGGTTGACATCAAATGTTAGACTGCAACAACCAACTAACACAGGAAATCTTGTTTTATACCATGAAAGGGGTCAACTAAAATCAATTTGAAATGCTAAAGGATTTTGTAAACATATCCTGAAATTTGGCTGTTAAAATCTAATCCCCCGCCCTGAAAAAGAGAGCAAAGGAAGGAATGCAGGTGCTGTCACTGCACGGGACAGATTATTTGCACAAGCTTACAGGAGAATAATGTCATGAATACTTCGGTATTCAAGATTTGATCCCTCTGCTATCCCAGAATATAGCATGATCTGAACCAGACAGTGTTCATCCCTGGGCTAGCAACCTGTCATATGTGTGCCTGGGAGAGGTCTTCACCCCTTCCTAGGGCTTTGCTCATAGGAAAGGAAAAATGAGATGCTGGGTCCCTGAGGATCTCTTTCTCCACCAGGAAGAGATGACTGGATAAATGATCCTAACCTTGTGGTTTTTTATTGAGGAGTTTGTGCGCTGTAGCCTTTCAGACAGAATGGTCACTCTCTGCCCTCTACCTATGGAGTCTTATGGAATTGACTAGAGCATGGGTTTTAGGAGCCCCCGGCTATGACGGAGTGAGAAAAGAACCACTGGACCCTCCTCTCAGTATCTTACCAGAAGGAAAGGAATAAGTCAAGTTGATGAAGAGGGGTAAAAACTTGCACCCAAGTAGGTAGTAAGTGATTTTCTACATCAGAATTTTCCAGGCTAAGTATATTGAATTTTAGTACTGAATCTGTACATGTATATGGTTGAACCAGACTGGGGCTCCTGGGGGTGTAGATCCAGGCAAGGGAAAGAAGAAAACTCTTCTCTTCTTGGGTATTGACTTTTTGGGTTCTCTCTCTGACCCACGATCCCACTTCATCCATGTGTCTCCATCCTGCCAAATGTTGATGCCTGTCCTTGGGGCTGAGTTCACTTGGTAGTGAAGAATGCAGTCACATTCATACTACTATTTGACTATGGTTCTTGAAGCTCAGCCACATGATCCCGGCGACGAGTAAATCAAGATTCACTGGACTAGGCTCAATATAGATTAATATAATTTTATTCGGGGAGAAGGCACCGCAAGTTTCAGCTCCAAGAATCTTCCCAGGCTGTTCTCTGCGACCAGAACGGATTCAAGAGAACAAGCATGGGTCCGGACCCCAGAACTAATCCTACTCTCCGTGTCATGTCTCCACCTATGACCATGCCCAAATGGGCGTGGTCGGCACTACAGGTGTGGGGGAGCAGTGAATATCTCACTCCAATTCCCCTGACCCTTTTGGTACAAGAGAATAAGCTAATGTAGCTTTTCATGAAGATAAGATTTCAGTTCTGGAAGGTGCAATGTGTTCTAATACATAAGACAGATGGGGTACAGCACACGCATTATTAGTGAGCCTTCCTGAGTCACCAAAATCTAGAATGCTTCATGAAAAGAATACATCACCATGAGGGTATATGAGGGACAAGTAGTCAGAGATTAATAACCAGACAGTCAGAAAACAGTCATGGATTAAAACCAAATGCCATAGCCACCAGCTCATTCTTACATGCATTTGCTTTAAAATATGCTTTGCTAAATTAGTTCTGTGTTAGTCAGCAGAGACCACCGTAATAAAGTCTCACAGATAAGGCAGTTTAAAAAGAAAAAACTTATTTCTCACATTTTCGGAGATGAGAACTACTAGCTGAAGTGGTAGCATAGTTGAGTTCTGGTAAGGGCTCTCTGGATTGCACTGGATAGCCTACCCACCATGCCCTCCTATAGCATAGAGAGAACAAGAGAGAGTGAGGGCATATGTATGAAAGAGCTCTCTGTTCTCTCTCTCTGTCTCTGTCTCTCTCTGTCTCTGTCTCTCTCTGTCTCTGTCTCTCTCTGTCTCTGTCTCTCTCTCTGTCTCTGTCTCTCTCTCTGTCTCTGTCTCTCTCTCTCTCTCTGTGTGTGTGTGTGTGTGTGTGTGTGTGTGTGTGTGTGTGTGTACCCGTGTGCATGGAGAGCCCAGAGATTGACATCAGATGTCTTCCTCAATTGTTCCCCACCTTGGTTTTTTTGAGACAAGTTTTCTCAGTGAACCTGGGGTTAACTGGTTCCATTGAGGTGCTTCACTAGTGTGAACTGGTTCCATTGAGGTGCTTCACTAGTGTGAACTGGTTCCATTGAGGTGCTTCACTAGTGTGAACTGGTTCCATTGAGGTGCTTCACTAGTGTGAACCTTCTCAAGAGTTCAGGGATGAGACATAATCCCGACCACCTGGTTTTTGGGATTACAGGTATGTACCACCACATCTGACTTTTTACATGATGTGGGGCTATGAAATCAGGTCCTCATGCTTGTACAACAAGCACTTCACTAAATGAGCCACCATCTAGCCCTGTGATCTGGTTTCAAAAAATTGTAATCCCATCATGATGTCCTTCATGATTTTATACAACCATCACCACTTCTTCAGACTCCTGCCTCTGACTCTCTGTATGCTGGGGTTTGGGGACTCTACTCCCGAATTTTTGAAGGACACAGATTCTCGGTTCATAGCAAGCTCATAATGCTTGTTCACATTAAATGTTACTTTTCTGCAGAGCAGCGTTCAAGTTATTCCTTATGGGGTATCTTCCATCTGCCAGGGAATTTTGGCACTGAGTGTCTGTTTCTGGTGATCATAATTACATTCAAACCTTTAGCTTATAGGTGTATGGTGGCAACAAAAGAAGACAGTAAGTCATGCATTACCATGCTGCCTTTAAAAATGCATCCTATTTTTACATAGTTGTGATACCCAGTGTTGCGGCATAGACTAGAAGATGGATTCAAATGTAAGATTAAACTGATTACAAATACTAGTTACCTTATACACAAAAACTTATGCCAAATGGCCTGAAATAAGGTCATTATAGCTGCTGCCTTGACCATCTTCTTCTTTTCTCTGTAACAAGTGCTCACTATTATGGAAAGAATGGAAGCCTTCTTAGCTTTGCAGAGCTCCACGGGAGCGGGTTTTTAATCATACTCTCCTTTTCTTGCCTGCACTGTTGACTTCTCTAAGTTGGCAACAGAATTTTAAGTTCATCTGTGAGATAGCATCACTCTTTAACCTTGGACAGTTTAAAAGTCTCTACCAGGGCCTTTCTGGGTGTTTTATTGCTTCATTCCTTTATTCTCATGTCAAGGACAAGTTGACTTGAGCCAAAAACCAAAATTAGAGCAGAGGCCTTACTCTATTTTCAGATCCGCTAAACCAATTAATACAATTTAATTAGAACTTATCTTCTTTCTTTTCTGCAGAAGGGTCTTGGGTGCAGCTGTTGTGACTGGATTTTCGGTTTCCAGCTCCGACTCACTTAACTGTTACTGGGGCATTTTAAATCTTAGGCACACAGCATGTGACCCTATTGTCTTGACCTTAAATTTCCTGCATAGTAAATCGCCACTTGGAACTCTGTTTCCTTCGTTTTGAAAGGGGTAAGTTGATTTATTAAAAGCAGTTCCTCAGTTTACCTTCAGTAAACTATATTGGTACATCTCAATTCACTTGAACAGATGCGAGTATTTCTAATATCACCCAGAAATGTCCTCTAATCGTGTCAATAATGCGCTTTTACCTTGCAGTTATTTTAAGTAAAAATTCACAGCAGAAATGTTTGTCTTTTCTACCTGTGATGTTTACCTTGAGTGTTCCTGTGAGGTATACATAGAAAATTGGCCATTGTAATCCTGTAAGTTGCACACACATACACACACACACACATCAACACAAGATAACTATGTAAATTATATATGCAATATCCACAAAATCATACAGACACAAGAAAAATCCAGCGAGAAAGCATCCCTTTTCCCTCGATCTCCATTGCGTTTTGGCTTCTTTCCTTTCAGCCTGTTGTGGACAGAGTTCAGGGACTTCCTTCATTTATACAGCCAGGATTTTCTTCGCTGCACTCATGCGCTCTTCCTTCTCCTTTCTGGGTCTGTGGAAGCCTTACTGAGAGAAGAGGACCAGAAGGGTTTCTCTAGTTTACCTCAGAACTGTGTGATCTGCAAGAGACAGAAACTCTCAGTTACCCCAGCAGCCCAACTTAACTCCTGTTGAAGCCGAGAGCCAGGCAGATGTGACTGATGTACCAACCAAGGAAACCACATGGCCCTCTCCTGTCCCTGTGTCTTCCTCACCAGGTTGGCTACCAGACAACTTTAGAAATGTCATTCACCATGTTTCAGGCCAGAAATGATGAAAGACCAGAGAAAAGTCTTGCACTAGAGGAGTCTGAGTTGTTTCTGAAGGGTTTCCAGGGAGTCAGTCCAGTCTGGGGATTTCTGCACACCTTGTTTAGATGCAGATGTGTACAAGAGGACTCTTGGAGGTGGGATAGTTTCTTCTTGACATCATTACTCATTGAAATGAAAGTGATGTTCCTAGAGTTTAACCATTTGCAAAACATATTTGCTAGGCAATTAGCTGCTACCTGCCATAGTCTCCCCTCAACTTACATGATATCCGCACACACATTCAACCTGCTCTTTTACCCCTTAGCAAATACTGTAAAGCACATGAGACATTTGGATTTGTCGTGGTGACTGAGGTTGATGCCAGCGTCATTTAGAGTCTAGGGTCTAGTAATGTTGATGGGTCTTTGACATGCAGTATTCTAAGCCAGGTCATGAGTTTCCAGAACCGTGCATCTTTTTTACTACATGTAATGTTTTACTCTCTACTAACCTAGTTATCTGGTTTCAAAACACCCAGTGTTTAATGGTGGTGTGGGGACAGCAATAGCAGCTGTAACAAATTGATTTGGAAAAAAGGTGAAGTCCATGGCTGCCACACCTTCTCATATCCTGCTGGTAAGAGTAACAAATTTTTTTCATTGACCTTGGAGATCTCTAGTCTACTCATTCCCTGCTACTTCACCATGATTGAATGTTAGGGTAGAGTACACCTTCAAGATGGCATGGGATTTAGATTACAGGGATTACTTGGGAGTTGAATAGTCATTGGCAAATGTTGTTTTGTCCTGTGATTTATTTTTTTTTCTGGAAAAACCATACGGGTCTCTTGAAAGTTAACAAGCTTCTGGACTACTTGCGTTAGTTACCCTCTGAGTAATAATAGCCAATGATTCTTTGTGGACTAAGTTTTATATATTAAAGTAGTTTACTTACTTCTATGAAATAACTGTTTTGCTAACCTCCTGTAGTCACTTCTTTGAGATAATTAGAAATAAATAAGGTGGTAGGCTAAAGACTTAACATGGAGTTTTTCTCCAATGATTGCTACCTGCATCTGGCAGGAACACTTTGTGCCCTTATGGGAAAGCCCAAGTAACAGTGTAACACTGTCTCTTGTAAATTGTCCACTGTTTAGGACAGATAAGCTGTTCTAAAAATACTGTTAACTGTTAAACCTTGTGAGGTTCAAACTATATAATGTTCACTCAAAACTGGTAAAGCAATCCTGAGCAAAAATAATAATACCGCATGTTTCATAATACCCAACTTCAAATTAAAGTACAGAGCCATAGTGACAGAGCTAGCATTGGGTTGATATAAAACTAGACTTGTAGATCAATGTAATGGAATAGTAGGAACAGAAATAAATCTACACAGCAAAAGCTACTTAATTTTTGACAAAGGTGTCAACATATATTAAAGAAAAGACAGCCTCTTCAACAAAGGATGCTGGGAAAACTGGATCTCTACATGCAGAAAATAAAGTCTTACCTCTCACTCTGCCTACAATCAAGAGGAGCAATGACTTTAACATAAATCCTGGAAGGCCAAAACTTGGAGGGAAAAACGTAAGGAAAACACTTTGAAGTGTAAGGATAGACAAGAACTCTGATAAAGGTTCCAAACAGCTCGGAAAATAACCCCAAGGATTGACAAATGGGATTACACGGAATTAAAATGTGTTTTCACAGTAAGGGAAGCAAGCTATCAGCAGAGAAAACAGACAGCAGAATGGGAGAAAACTTTCACTAGCTACACTTCAAACAGAAGAGTTAATATTTAGGAAATATAAAGAACTGCCAAATTTAAACAAACACATGCACTCATGAAATCTGCCAATCATTAATCAGCATAATAAGTTGAATGTACATTTCTCAGAAGAAAAAACAGAAACGACCTATAAATATTTTTAAAGTGTTTAACATCTTCAGCCTCAAAGAAATGCCAACTGGAACCATTCTGAGATTTCAACTCACCCCAGTTAGAGTGACTATGACCAAGAAAACAAATGCTGGCAAGGACGTGGGAAACGGCAACCTTTATTCACTGCTAGTAGAAAAGTAAACTGTGCAGGCACTGTGGAAGCCAGTATGGAGGCTTCCTAGAACACTAAAAACAGAGCCACCGTATGACTCAGTTATATCACTCTTGAATACACCCAAAGGATTCAATACTCCTTCAGGGATACTTGAATAATAGTGTTTTTGTTGCATTGTTCATAATGGCTAAGGAATGAAAATAGCCAGGATGTCCTTCAATAGAGGGGTGATATATGCACATATAAATATTATACATATGTGTGTATATATACATATATATAGTATATGTGTTTGTGTGTGTCTAATGTATGGATATGTACAGATACATATTGCACATGGATATATGGAAATGCCGTAATGAAATTTTCATAAGCATATGAAAATGCCATAAATAAGTGTGGATAGATATATGTGGATGTGTATCATATGTGAATACATATGTAAATGCCATAATTGAATGTATTATTTTATAAACTAATTTAAAAAGTAAAAATAAATTGTTGCCTCATGTATAAAAAGTGGTTGCTCTGGCTCAATTTTCATTACTAAGTAGACAACTTCTAAGATACTCCTAGTCATTTTGGATTCAATTTTCACAACTGTAAAATGAGTATAGTAAGATGTAAATCAAATCACACACACACACACACACACACACACACACACACAAGCACACACTGCTTCAGTACCTATCTTTTAAAATTGTTCTTTCTCCTTTTGGAAGATGAGTAAAATCTAGAGTAAAGTCCAACTTGTCTAGTACAGTCTTGCCTTCTGCCTCTGCTAGAGACACTACAGGCCTAGTTACTTCATTTCATTGGATTCTAAATCCCCGAAGGACACCTGAATATCCCATGATGGAGACAGGCATCTAAACAAAGAAAACGCCTTTCAATGTAACAACATGCAGCATTTCCTTTCATAAAACCCTTCAAACATTCTTTGCCATACACTTGCTTCTAGTCATCAAATTTTGCAGTTGTGTTTCTCAGTCTGTTCTTCAACACCTTCATCTCTTTCTTCATCCTGTATTCATTTCTGCTTTTCTTTTAGAACCAAAAACTAGGTTCTTCATTTATTTTACAGCAGATCATCTGACCCTTCCCCTGTCATAGTAAAGGATGCTATAAATATACTTTTAAAAACAAGAGTGACAGGGAATGTTCTTCTGTATACTGTGAATATATGTTTCTCTTATTGGTTGATAAATAAAGCTGTTTCAGTCAATGGACAGGCAGGATTCAGCCAGGGAGGAAATCTAGGCGGGGATAAAGAAAGGTAGTGGTTGGAGTCAGGGAGACGCTTTGTAGCCATTGGGAAAGTAGTTTATCCAGGAATTATCTGGTAAGCCAGGACAAAGTGTGTGCTGGTTAACAGATGTCTACTCTCTTTACTCCCCCAAAGTGGATTCTCTACTCGTAAGGTAAAATGATCTTCCTAAGCAATGTTTACACTTTCTTTTTATTCCCCTTCCGGGCTCATGTGAAGGTCCCCACCATCTTTTATGTAGAATCTTCAGCCTATCTTTTGGGAAGGTGGAAGTTTGTTCTTCTGTTTTCTCAATGTTTAGTACATATCACTATAAACTAAGTTAACTGCGTGTTGGGGATAGAAAGAAGACTCACTGGTTAAGAGCCCTTGATGTTCCCTGAGTGCACATACATGGCTTTGGTCCCCAGCCCCCACGTGGCCATGCACAACCACTTGTAACTCCTTTTCCAGGGAATCTGGTGCCTTCTTCTGACTTGCAAGGGCAACAGGCATGTACATGGTGCATGTACATACCCTTAGGCAAACATTCATGCACATAAAATATGTAAATCTAAAGAAAATAGTATTTTGCTACATCTTGTTACCTGCTTGAATGGCAGTAACCTCATTCTCTCAAACTTTATATGCTTTGCTCTATAAACCAATACTATTACTTTGCAGGGTTTCAACAAAGTTTTCTTAAATAAATAATGAATAAATAAGGATTGATGAAAAGTTGAAATTCACTAGTACTACTTCAGTTATTTGATTACAATTTAAATCTCTCCCTCTCCCCCTCTCTCTCTCTCTCACACACACACACACACACACACACACACTAAATTTTGCTTTTTTCCAAAATTCAACATATTTTATAAAGGTTGGAGTGAGGGAGAATCTATTCCCTCAGATTTAAATATTTACTTGTTCATTAAATTTCTTCAGAATATTCTAAAATTATGTGGGTTTATTGTCTGATGGTGGTTTAGCCAGAAGGGGAATCTAGCAACATGAAACAATTATTAAACAATCATTTAGTTTCAGAATAGAAGCAATAAGAAAAATGTATTCCAGAGATACATATCTTTACAATATATTGTTCTTTAGTGCACACACAAACTTGTTCCCAAACTGTCTTTTGTAAGACAGATGTTTTAGATTAACTCACGAGTATCTGTTGGTTCAATCTCTTTATCTGTCTTCATTTTCTATAAACCATGACATGATACTCCAAATCTGACTTTGCTTTGCTGCATCTGTCCCCACAATGTCACATCAAACGTGGAGGAGATAGGTATTACAAGATTGACAACGGATAATGGGATGGAAGACAGTTGCCAATCAGGATTCAAATATGCGGCCGGGTGGTGGTGGTGCACGCCTTTAATCCCAGCACTCGGGAGGCAGAGGCAGGCGGATCTCTGTGAGTTCGAGGCCGGGCTGGACCGATAGCCTCCGAAACAATACAGAGAAACCCTGTCTCGTAAAAACCAAAAAAAAAAAAAAAAATGCGTTTGGCCCTTATAGATGTGGTGTATCTGCAGCTGCTTACAGCCTCTTTTGTGCTCAGCTAAGTTACTGCTAAGTAGCCTGCTTTAGAAGCACTCCTAGTCCCTGAGCTGACCCACCCAGAGGAGGAGGGCATGACAGCTACAGCATATCACTTATCTGTTTCTAATTAAATGAGTCACTCCCCAAGGGAGGTTGACATGCTGGCCAATGGCTTGGTGAGGTGACTCATACAGTTGAGTGAGGCCTGAACTTCAGCTTTCATTAGTGGAGTTGGAAATTGTTCTCTGGTAACCACCATCAGAGGGAAGTCTATGAATCACTGTATAAAACCAATCTGAAAGCCATCCACCTTGTGAGGTGTGCAGTCACTCTGCTTGTGAGGGTAGAAATAAAGGACTTACTCTTTTATGCCTTATATTCCTTTTATCTCATTTTGATCAATGAAGGGATTTTGTTTGTTTGTTTCTAAATGTGTCACTCTTGCTAAAGCCAATGTTTGGTTTTCCATTGTTATTTTCTTTATTAAATTACAGATTCAAGAGAACGCAAATGGTAAAGAAGCCATGTTACAGTAATAGGAGCCATGAGGGCAATGTAAAGTTTCAATAAATTGATAAATTGATCTTTAGGGTAGAAAAGCCTTGGCTACACTCAGTGAAGTTGGGGGTCAGAATAGTTAATACTTCTTCAACAGCTGTACTGACGACACTAAAAATGCTTTGGATGCAGGAGGGCATCAGCACTTTAGTCTGTCTTACACTGATAAAAAGAAAACCACATAGCAGGGAGGAGGCCAGGGCAGGTTTTGATGGAGCCACGGGCAGTAGAAACAAAGCCGTCTTTGTTTGGAGAATATTGCACCTGCATTAAATTTACTGCTGACATCTCTTGGTAGAGATTTGATTTTTCTCTACTTCCCCCGCCTTTTATTGTTTTCAACACGGAAGAATGTAAGGCATGCCACTTGTCCTTCTGGTCGATGTCGAGGTTCTGTCTGCAACTGTGAAAGGGAGCAGGGCTTCCTCCCCCACCCACCCCTGCCATCAGCACGTCATCGGGACACTGCACCTGCACCGTAACACTATCCTCTCCCTCGCAGAGCCTCATACTTCTGTGACACACTCAAGAGATCAATTTCCTGTGGATCTGGGCTGTGGAGACAGGGCCCTGTTCTGACAAGGAAGGGGGCTTTCAAATAACTCTGATGACTGAGGACAGCTCAGATAGACCGACAACCTTTCAAGGGGCTGTTATATCAACACTGGTGGTTGAGGGGGCACTTTAGGGAGAGAACCATCCCTGATTTCAGTATCTGCGGTGAGTCAACTCTGGTGTGGATTAAAAAATAATAGTAATAAAAGCAAAAGCCCTCAGGTATCTCCCAATGAAGGTAGTCAGTAGTAGATAGTACATAATAGGAGTTCTTTCGCCCAATCATTCTATCCACTAAGTATGAATGTGTCACCGAAGATGTGTTCTGCTTATTTTAGATTTCTGGAGCTCTCTCTGAGGCATCAGGAAGGCTGAGTTTATCCCACTTCTGTGTCTTGTGCTTACCTATTTACTTCTTTATCAAGCTGTCCTCCGAGTTTCCTATGGCAGAGCTGGCCTATGTTCTCTGGACCCCAGTACCTAACCCCACAATGGCATCTCAGCAGATCACGACTAACTGTTTGGATTTTGAATGAATGAATAACAAATGATCAATCAAATGAGCTACCTGCCACAGAGCCCTGAAAGTATGTTTTTAATAATTAAATTTTATTGTTTGAAATTATAATTACATCAAATTTTCCATTCTTTCCTTTCTTCTTTCTAACCCCCCATGAGCCCTTCCTCCTCTCTCTCAAATTAATGACTTCCTTCTCTTTAATTGCTATTACAGCACACACATACCGCAGATGAATATTTTAGGAATATACATATTTCAAGAAGCATAAATACAACACGTGTTCAGTCAGCATAATATTACCCGTATGTGTCTGATCTCAGGGATGACCACTTAGTATTGGATAACTAATGAGGAATTTGTAACTAGAGATCTCTTCCCTAAGGAAGACCATTCTTCCCACTCTTTTTAAAATAATTTATATATTTCATGTACATTCATGTTTTGCCTCTGTGAATGTCTGTGTGAAGGTGTCAGACCCATGGAAACTGGAGCTACATGCAGTTATAAGCTGCCATGTGGGTTCTGGGAGTTGAACCCAGGTCCTCTAGAAGAGCAGCCAGTGCTCTTAACCACTGAGCCCACCTCCCATTCTTGATATGACTGTGTCAGCTCAACTTTCTTTTCAAACTCAGGAATTCGTCTCATTTGGAAAAGAAGAGAAAGACAGAGGATGGAGAGTGCTATGAGATAATCCTTCTGTACACTGTGAATGTGTATTCCTCTCATTGGTTGATAATAAAGCTGGTTTGGCCTATAGCAAAGCAGAATAAGGTGAGGCGGGAAAGCCAAACTGAAAAGACAGGGAGGGAGAGGGCAGAGTCAGAGAGAGCTACAAGCAGACACCAGGAGATCAAGATGCTAGAGGACAGGCAAAGCCACGAGCCATGTGGCAAAATTTAAGTTGTAAGAGCTAGTTAGTAATAAGCCTGAGCTATAGGCCAAGCTTTCTATAATTTTTTTCCATTTTTTTCTTTCTGTAGTTAATATATATTTCTGTATGTTTATTTGAGACAGGTGGTTGGGACAAAAGAAAGGCTCTTCTGTCTCTGTTTACAGAGAGAAAGACAGAGGGGCACAGTTTGTTCCCTTGGAGTCAGATCAGTGGGTTCCAGACATGGTACTGAGTCCTATGAGTTACGTTATGAAGAATTTCCATATTGGAGAATTATCCTTCTTACTCTAAAATGAAATTACAATAAGAAATTAATATAAAAGTCTCAGAAAAGCTTGGCCCCCCACCAACCTCCCAAGAAAGCTTAAAGCAATTGGAAGTTAGTCATAGAGGAGTAGGCAGAAGTTTTGACATTGCCTTAACAGATACATTTTCTTATAATAAAATAGTTAAGGATTTCCAAAATGTCACAGCACCAGATGAGGAGCCTCAAGTACGCCTTATGCCATCTCTCTTCCTATCTGGTCAGAAATCCCCAGGCAGGGCCTGGCTTACACTGTGGTTTGCTTTCTGGATACCTGAGAAGAACTCTGGCTGCAAAGGTGCCAGAGTCTACTTTATTCTTCTAAGAGGCAGAATTAAGATGAAAGCCTTCTGTCTTTTCTCAGACTCAGAGGACACCTTCCTTTCTTTTTCTTTCTTTCTCTCCTTTCTTTCCTTCCTTCCTTCCTTCTTTCTTTCTTTCTTTCCTTGTTAGTTCTCCAATTTAACCTTTAAGCTGAGCATCATCTGTATGCTTGGTTAGAGTCACCCCACTGACCATGACTGAGAGATTGAATTTCTGCACTCCAGGATTGCTTCCAAAGTAGCACCTGACCTGCGATGTGTAAGCTCAGCATTGGCTCATACATGAGCTGCCCCTCTGTTGGGAATATTCCATATTTCTGCCTCTCTTTTCCTTACTGTTTTATTGCTTCTTAGGAAGTCTGCTCTTCTCTCTCTCTCTCTCTCTCTCTCTCTCTCTCTCTCTCTCTCTCTCTCTCTCTCTCTCTCTCTCTCCTTTCTCTCCCTTTCCCTCTCCCCTGCCTCTCTGTGTGTTTCTATGAGTTTATGTTTTCTGTCTGTCTATGATGTTGCTTGTTAGTTTTCAATGTATATGCTTGCTAAAGAGTCTTAAATGCTCACACTGTTTGCCAGACTTTGTTTCTAATTTCCCAGTGTCTTTGGCTTGAATGAACCCACACATCCTCTATATGAAAGGGTATACAAAGTCCCACTCTACCAGCTGACATTGCCAGTGAGAGAACAGGATCTTCCTCTGTCACCTGACTGCGCTTCTACTAGCTCATTCCAGTTTGGCAGGTAGACCCTTCACTCAAACTTACAAGAGTAGCTGAGACCTCATTGCTCCTTGCTAACAAATCTTGAGGAGTATAAACATCTGGCCCTGTTAATTTCACTGTGTGATGTCTTCCATTTGTAATGTGTTTATAATAATTTTTAATAAAGACTGACCATCGACTATGGCTTTTCTAAAACTCTACAGAGCAAATGTCTCCTGAAATACTTTTTGCCTTGGGGCTTTTTCCTTTTATTTCCTTCTGTATATCTTACTTTCATTGCTTCTCTTGTCTGTCTGTCTGGTGGCTACCTGACTTGTTGCCTGGGCATGTCCCTGTCTTTCTCCTCATTCTTTTCTTCTTTTTTCTCCTCTCAAGCCTGGATTTCTCATCCTATTTATTCTCTCTGCCTGCCAGCTCCACCTATCCTTTCTCTGCCAACATATTGGGCAGTCAACTCTTCATTAGACCAATAAGATGACTTAGGCAGGTAAGGTGAAACAAATCAAACACATCTTTACATAATCAAACACACATCCTTACACACTTAAATAAATTCAGCATAAATAAATGCAACAAACCTTTACACAGTTAAAGTAATATTCTGTAGCATAAGTAACTATAACGCATCTTTGCATAGCTAAAATAATATTCCACAACACTCATAAGACCCAGGCTGGTCTGCAATTTGCTATGCAGTTGAAGATGACTTTGAACCTATAATCCCCTGGTTTCTGTCTACCAAACATTGGGATTACCCATGTGTGCCATGAGAGCTCCATGCACACTAGGCAAGGACTCTACCCATGGAGGTACATTCATAGCCCCTACAGTCATTCATGTCACAATCTACCTGCCTTTGTGTCCCCCTTATGCTTTCTCATGAATGTCTAAGCCCTTATATTTTCTTACTCCCCAAGAAGAGTGAGGTCTAGAAAACTGAATTTTTAAGACAGCATTTGTTGGTAAACATTGCTCAAGCAGTGACATTGTACATGAATCAGCTTTCCTGAACCAAATAGCTCCTATAGTAATGATAATTACTTATGTGGTGTCTTGTCTGTCAACAAATTTTAGTTCTTTCATGAGATCATGGCAAATAATGTCTATAAACTATAAAATATGAAGCTATACAACCTGTTTAAGGGTACTACTGACAAATGCCTATGTTATAGGCCATCACTGAAAATGTATCACCATTTGTCAAATTATCCTAGGCATTTAAAAATGTATAGATGTCAAAAATGTTCATTTTATTTATTTTCCTTATGGGTTAACACCATCTACATTGCTTACAAATTTTGTGATGCAAAATGCTATAGTTGCCGGGCGGTGGTGGTGCACGCCTTTAATCCCAGCACTCGGGAGGCAGAGGCAGGCGGATCTCTGTGAGTTCGAGGCTGGGCTGGACCAATAGCCTCCAAAACAACACAGAGAAACCCTGTCTTGTAAAACCAAAAAAAAAAAAAATGCAACAGTTTAATCACAGAACAATACACATTCAATTTATATATATTGGGGAGGGACTTTTGAGACGAGGCTTTTCGCTTTTGTTTTTGGGGTTTCGGTTTGTTTGTTTGTTTTCTAACTGTATTTGCAGCTAAACATAGCCTTCCTTGTACTTGTGGCCATCCCCGTTGCCTCAGCCTCTTGACTTCTGGAATTATAGACATGACCAGCTAAGCAAGACTCTTGACAAATAGAAGTGAAAAGACTGGGTTAGATCTGGGAGAAGTTACATCAAATATATCAAAGTATATTGCATGACATTCTCAAAGAATTAATAAGAATGTCACATTTAAAAGTTTAATTTCTAAGGTACAAGCAGATTTGTGAGAAAATAGCAACTGTAATCCCAATTTACCATGGAGATTAATTTGGCTTTTCCCTTAGAAAAGTTGAACTATTCGTTAAGAACAAGACAAGCCAGTTGTGTGTGCATCTGTGTATGTGCGTGTGCCTGTAGTTACATAGACTGATAGTTAAAACACGGTATTTAAAATATTTCCTCAAACATTTCTAGTCATAAGTGCTCTGTCTTAAGTCTTTCCTGAAAGGAATTTATTTAGAAGTATGGATCATTTATACTTCTGGGTTCCTGTTTATCTCCGTGTGTTTTAACTTTTTGAGGGTTGTTTTCTTTTTTTGCAAAAATGAAACAAAATATTGTTTTAAAAATTAGACAAACTCAGAAACTGAGAAAATAAACATATGGGAAGAAAGACAACTTCAATATTGTTTTAATACAAGCACGTTTTCCTTATTAAATTTTTGGGATGGACTAAAGTTGCACAAAACACAAGCCAAAAGTAAAGATGGAAGGCCTCGGCCTTAGAGATCTTACAAAACTTCAGGTCCCAAGCCCCATCTTCTTTGAAGATGCTGATTTCTGAACTAAGCATGGCAGTTCATTTGAACTGACAGCTATCTGGGCAGGGCCAAGCCTTCCTTAAAGGCATACTGGAGCCAGGATGTCGGTTGGGCTGTCTGGGTCTGTGGTCCAGCTGCAGCTGGGGTCTATGTTGAAGTCTATGACCCAGGGGACCATAAAGCACACATGGATGCCCAGTGTCTGCACTACAGCCTGGGCCCTTGTTGGAGTCTGGGGGCCATGCTGTAACTGGGTAACATACAGATCTGGGTAGCCTGTGCTGCATCCTGGGGCCAAGGTGCCATCTGGGCCTAGGCTGCTGTCAAGGGACCCATGTCTGGGCCCGTAGCCCTATAGCCACCCAGGTCTGAGAGGACATATGTGGGTGGCTCCTGTTGCCAAAGAGGGCCATCTGGGTGGCCAGGATCAGGTCAGTCATCTGAGTCCACGTTGGCAGCCAAGAGCCATGATGCAGCCAGGGCCATGCAGATCTGAGTGACCTGAGTTGCTACCCAAGCTGTGGTGACATCCAGGCCAGAGCTGTGACTGAGGGCCATGGCTGGGCCCATGGCCGTACTGTAGCCAAGCTCTGTGGTAATGTCCAAGGCTCCTGTTGCCATCAAAGTCCATGTGGACACCTGAGGTCTGAGGCTATGTTGGTGGTTAAGGGTCACACCTACTGCTGGGGCAATGGTGGCATCCAGACCTGGCTTCTGCCGAGGGTCATTTGTGTGGGCCCGTGGTTCTACTGTGGCTGCTATCTGTGCTGAAGTCCAAGTCCTGTATTTCAGCCAAAGACTGCACAGAATCCTGGGGTTGGGTTGGCAGCTGGATGCCTTTGTAGTGTCCAGGGTTCAGGTCACACAGCTAGGACCATCCCAGTGGTTAGTGTCTCCACTCAGAGCCAGGGTGTCATGCAGGCTCAAGCTGCTGCCAAGGGCCAGGTCTGGGTTGGTGGTCTGGTTGCAGTTGGTGTCTGTGGTCTGTGTCATGTGTCACTGCAGGGGATCCCAGGAATCATGCAGGAAGGAATCAGAGGGTCAACATGAGCAGGCCCTGCCCTTCACTGGCCCCAGAGAAAGTTGGTCCTCCCTCTTGCTGGACACTGCAGCAAGAGAGATGACCCTGACCCTCATGGGAGAGCTGACCCTGACCCTCACGGGAGAGCAGAGCCCTGCTCCCGGGAGAGATGGGCCCACGCCTCACCACAGACTCTGACCCTCCTCCCGGGAGAGATGGACCCACGCCCCACCACTGACCCTGATGGCATGGGAATAGGGGAGCTGGCTCCACTCCTTTGTCTGAGGCAGATGGTCCCAGTGGCCTGGAATGATGCGCTCAGCTACCACCCAGGACCACAGTAGGGCCTTGGGTCGGCCCATCCTTGCATCTCCATCTTGGACCTACTGGAGCTTTTGAAGGAACTGGTCCTGTGGAACAATACCAGCAGGATCTCCGTGACTCCAGGTGGCCAGGAGATATCCCAGAGGAGTTTTGGTGAGGATCCAGTGATGATAGTGTACCAGAAACCAGAGGCTTTGAACCAGACCAGTGACTCATTATAATGAACATTTGCTAGTAGAGCTGATTGGACAAGGGTGCACCACGTAACACACTGATCCCAGTGCCACCAGGATGACTGAAGAAGTGTTGGAGAGGCCAGAAAGAAGGAGAAACAAAGAAGTAGGTTATTTTGTTGCTGTTGCTTTGTTTTATTCTTGTTTTTGTTTGCTTGCTTTGTTTTATTTTGACTTGATGTTTTTTAATTTTCTTTTGCAGGGGATACTACATAGGTGAAGGGGGAATATGGAGGAGTTGAGCAGAATTATAGTGCATGATGTAAAATTCTCAAAGAGGCAATAAAGAAATTATGTGAAACACTAGCTCTCATATTTTTATATACAAGTGAATGATTCAAAGTAACACACAATATGTTATATAAAGTAGTATGCTATAGCTAAATGATGTTATAATCTTACCTTTTCTTTCCCTAGAGAAAAACCCTAACCATACCAGGAATCCTGGCCACAAATCAGGCAGCTCAGATAGTGCTGATGGAAGCTGGGTGGTTACTACAAAACAGCAGGGAGGTGTTCTTCATAGACCAAACGTTTCAGGACATACTGAGACCCTCCCGCTCACGCTAGAAGCTAAAGTCCTCTAAGATACACATGACTGCTGACATGGAGACTGATAAACAAGATGTGTATACCTTAATGAAAAGTCAAATCTACAGTAACTAACTCACTTCCCTGCTACCCAACTCTGAGATTTCCTATTTCCAGCTTTAAGGCAAGCCTACGGCCATGCAAAGGGCAGAAATTAGCTGTGATAGTTCCTAGGTTTGCTTTTATTGGCTTTCCCAAAATTTCCAAGCTGGAGAAATTGTTTACAATGTAACAAACTGGAAGAGATATTAAATATTGTCAAATCAGTTTTCAGTTGCACGTTAAAGAAAAACTAAGGCTGAGAAGAATTCTTCAATTCACACCATTATTTGAGATCTATCTCATACCAAAATCCAACACAAAGTACCAAATCCCTAAAGTTATCGTTCAGTTCATGTGCATAAAGGAAAGAAATGGCTATAAAAATATCAAGAAGGTGGGGAAAATGTTGTGTATAAGAGAAATAGATTTACAGACAGCCTGCCTGGTCATTTCAATGATACAGTATTAACTCAAATTTTAAAATGATTTCAGCATGAGATTTCAATGAGTGTTTCTGTTACTAAACCATGACCGCAGTTTCTTAGGCGTATGGTCAGACAAACTGAAGTCTCGGGAGGTAGAATGACTCATTCGGGAAACGCAGTTAGTTGTCAAGCAGACGGGCTTTACCAGACACCTGAGTCCTAGTCCGTCATTTCCTCCTACACTATCACTGTTCGCTCATACTCAACCTCAAGAAAAGATGTGTCGGGCCAGAATAGCAGATCACAGACCAGTGTCGTCAGGACCACGACTGGGAAAGAAAGTAGCTTTTTCTCTGCTCCGATAGCCAGCAAGGCTCAGAAGTTTAGGCAAGGACAGGCTTATGGGAACCCTTCCAGAGTTGAGAGGTTTACAACTGTTTACAGTGCATTATTGTGGACACTAACTGATGCCAGGTTGTGTTGCCAAAAGGCCATGTTGTCACGCTGCATGAAGCCCAAAGGTTGTTTTGGAAGTCATTTCTGCTTGCTGGATTTCAGGATATGAGACAGCGTGTGGAAGGGAAGTCAAACGAGAAAGGTTTGTATCATTGCATCAAAGAAAAAGAAAATAGCAAAGGCTTGTTTATTCAAGTAACCCCTGAGTCATGATCCGTAAACTCATTTCTCTTATTTTGGAGGAAAGGAATGAAACATCTTTTAACCCAGTGCCAAAATGTGGCATGAAATAGAACTGTGGGAGAAGCCAGAATCACCCAGGTGTGCTGCAACCATGCCTTGAACAAGCCGCTTCTGCAGACAAGTGAACATGAAGGGTTTGGTTGCTGTTTGCATGGAATGGCTCACAAGAATCCCATGTACTACACTGGAGGATTTTAACTTTCTAAGAACTGCAATAATACGACTGGAACATGAGGACTCATTACGGTCTTTACTATTCCATGCCCCTAAAGCGAGTACCCGAAGCCCTGCAAGTTTACAGCCCTCTGTGTTAACTTAGTGTTACAGTACATCTTGCCACCATTGACACTGGCACACACTGTTCCTGCCTGAGGCATTAGATAGCTAATTTGATCAATTTCAGACCCTATAATTTGAATTCAAGTCAAACCACAATCAAATCACAACATTTATGAAGCCGCCACCATCTTGAAAATGTCATACGCGGGTTGTGAAGCAAGAAGTAGCTCTGTGAGGGATAAATAGAACCCACTTTAAGGAATTTCGCATCTGATCCCTTATGTGAGGCTACCAATCTACTAGCTGCGATTTGCATATCTTGATTAACCTTTCATCACTTTACATGTGTGCTAGAGAACAATATTCTATCTCCATGCACCATGCATATCAAAATGTCCCAAACTCAGAGTCTCAAAGTGCAGACCTAGACAGTATCTAAAGTCAGCATAGAAGCACAAGAAGTAACCAGAGAGGAGGAGATGCTTTCATATGTACAGAAAGTGAGGCTGGTAGAAGTATAGCCTGGTTTGGCAGTCATGGTCAGGCCTCCTTGTGTCTGAGGAACTGTGTGCTCCATTCGAAATCCTTTTGGAAATCGCCAGTTTGATAGAATAACATTGCAGGAAACCACTCAAATTGAACATGTTTGTTGTTTTATGTGCTGCCAGGCAAATGTCAGAACAATGCCAGGAGACCAGAGTAATTTAGAATTAGAGCTAGCAGGAGGGGAGGGGAGGGGAGGAGTGGGAGCCAGAAGGAAAACAATGAGAACAGAACGCCAAGTCGCTGTAATGGGGAGTTTTATAGTAGGAAATGAACTCTTGCTTTTAAGAATTAAGAGCAAAGTAGAATGTGTCTTCTAAGTTGTTTTGTGGTCAATAGCATGGCATCTAATGTGAAAATTGCGTTGTAGAATTTAATTATTGTGGTCAAAACTTTTCCGTTTAAATCTCCATCCATTGGTCAATGACGTTGGAAGCGATGACTATTAAATTGGAGAATGTGCTGATGGAAACTCATTGTTACAGTTTTATGGTCTTCTTTGTGTTGAATCCTTTACTACCGGCACTTTTCCCTTTGCATCTTTTATTTACACAGTATGCTCAACAAATTATTTCAATTATTCAGAATATTTTACCCTACTTGTTTCTTCTCTGTCACATAGGAAGACACAGTGAGACATAGCCATCCCCCCCAGCCTAATTTTTCTAATTTTCCTAGGTCTGATAGTATATTAGAACTTATTGGTTGGAATAGCAAATAGTCCTGCAGGGGTTTATCTTGCCAGAAAGATGCACACTGGGGAAAACTGTATGAATGACTGCGTCAGCTTAGCCCTTGCCTCGTTTTCACTCCTCATTAGGAACCTGATCATCTCTGTCAGACTGTGGGTGACTTCCTAAGGAAACAACCGTTGCTTTGTTCATTTATTTACTAACCTTTGAGGATTCAACCCCAATAGCACTCAAGACCTTCGTGGCCATGCCTGTCTTAATATTGTAGGGACAGAACATCAGTTAAGGTTATCTTGCCCGTCACTGAACTGTTAAACCAAGCATTGAATACACACTCTTTAATTTGCTGCAACATTATTGCATTAAACTGAATTCTAAACTGGGCGTTGGTGGCTCATGCCTTTAATCCCAGCACTTGGGAGGCAGAGGCAGGCAGATCTCTGTGAGTTCAAGGCCAACCTGGTCTACAGAGCGAGTTCCAGGACAACTTCCAAAGCAATACAGAGAAACCCTGTCTCTAAAAACCCAAAACCAAAACCAAAAAACCTGAATTCTATTGATCTATTGATTTTATTACACATATTAGATAAAACAAAATAGAACTAGAATTCCTGCAGTTGCCTTTCAAAAAAAATAATAACCCAAATACACACACTTTGGTAGCAGCCCAATGAAGACCATCGTATTTTCAAACAAGTGACATCACAAGCAATAATTGTTCACAAATAATAATTTGGGTACTTAAATCATTACTTAGTTAATACTGTTTAATGTTTGTGTTGATTTGAATAAAATGGTCCCTGGAGGCCCAAAGTGAGTGGCACTATTAGGAGGTGTGGTCTTGTTGGAAGAAGTGTATCACTCAGGGTTGCAGTTTGAGGTCTCAGAATCTCAAGTCATGCCCAGGATGCCTGACACTTCCCGCTGCTAGTGGATCCCATTGGAGAACTCCAAGCTACTTCTCCAGCACTATGACAGACTGCATGGTGGGGAATGTTCTTCTGTATATTTGTTTCTCTTATTGGTTAATGAATAAAACACTGATTAGCTGATTGGCCAGACAGGAAGTGATATAGCTGGGTAGAATCAGAATATAAGCAGGGAGAAACAGGAAACCGTTCTTTTCTTCTTTATGGAGATGCTGAGCAGTCGACACATAGGATGACAAAGGAGTAGCAGGTCCCTGGACCTTTCTCTGGTAAGAGAAGACCACCTGGGAATACTTAGATTAATAGAATGGGTTAGTAATTAAGACAGAGCTAGCCTATAAGAAACCCTAGTCACCAGCCAATAGTTTCATAATTTATATAGAGTCTTAGTGTTTATTTGGGGGCTCAAAGGTGGCATCAGAACCAGGCAGTGATACTGTAAGACCTGCACACCACCATGCTTCCCACCATGGCTATACTGGACTAAATCTCTAAACTGTAAGCCAGCCCTAACCAAGTGTTTTCCTTTAAGAGTTGCCATGGTCATGGTGTCTCTTCACAGCAATAGAAATCTTAACTAAGACAGATATATATTTATCTTATGCTTCTAAAATTAAGGATTTTGTTTTTATGTGCATAGTGAAATAATGTTTGCTACGAGAAATGATCAAGATAAATTTTGCAGTGCCTATCATTCATATTTAGCAGTATTCAGTGGAAAAGTGGGTACCATTGAACTAAAAAGCAGCAAAAACCAACTCTCAAATTCACCCAGTGTTTTGATTGAAGGCTTTTGCTTTGATAGGATAATTTTGCTACAGCACCAAAAAATAAGGGAATCGTTTGCAGCTTTTATTAGCCCCTTAAGTGAATGATGCAATGATAATGACAAACAGCTTTTGTGAAAAGAGAACCCAGTCCTTCCACTAAGGAGAAAGGGTGTTTATGTATATTGTATGATTTGAAAGATACAGAAAGTCCCATGTCTCCTTGGCTGCTTTTGTTCAGTTAGATGGCTTCACAGAAAGCCGTAAGTAACATTTCTGTTACTCCTCAGTGAGCATCACCTAGGAGACTACTCTTATCTATCTAGTATCAGATCTTACTTGAATTGGTTTTATTTATACTCAGAGCTCAGTTTAGCTGCTCATTCTGTTGAAGATCTTTAATATCCAGCAATGAGTGATTTTTATAATGTAAATAGGTGACAACCAAGCAAGGTAATTTTAAGACATTGGAAATAGAAGAAATTTCAATTTGGTCATCCATAGTCAAGTTTATTAGAACATGACACTGTTTGCACATTGTCTAGAGCTGTCTATAGCTGTCCAGAGCACTGATGATGGTTGTTTATTCTCCACTGGAATTTAAATTTCCTGATGGAATCATGTCTTACTCAGTGTGCTTTTCCAGCATTTACAAGAGAATGTCAGGGTACTCACGAGGTGTTTAATAAAGAGATGGGAAAGATATAGCCTTTCCTCAGTAAGTAATTATAATGAGTATCATTACTTTATCAATCAGTTTAAAATGACTCTACAAGCATGTTTTTATAAAATGAAACACAAGGAAAAATAAGGTGGGTGAGGATTAAGACACAGATATTAACTAAAAGTGGATTGCCTTTATTTCTTGCAACCAATTAAATAAAGTGGGCTTAATATTATTTCTTTCTAGGATTTTAAAATTTTATTATAATCACCCTCTTTTGAAGACCGAACAGGCTTTATTTTTCTCAGTATCTGGAAAAATATCTTAATTAAAATATTGAGATTATAGTTTCTGTCGATTGTGAATCACGAAAGATGTGTCTGGTCCAAAATTCACTGGTAGGGATGGACAGGTGGCCACAAATCACCTGAAACTAGTGACGGACACTAGCTGTACTGTGTGCTAGATTTCTCTAACATGGTCCATTAAACTATGTGGATTAAACCTCAGCCTCTAATGAGATGGTTTAACTGCAGAAGACAGATATTTGGTACTTCCCTGCCGTCACTCCTCGGTATGTAAGTATCAAGTTATATATCCTTGGAATGCATTGTATGATTCTTCTGTGTTTTAATAAGTGCTGTTGAGTTGACTTGCATTCCAGAAAAAGTCACTAAAAGAACTTTGACTTAGGATTAGTACAGAAATTCCAGCAATTTCTAAATTACCTGAAACATACTTTTGATATATTATAATGCATATTTATACGAGGTGATGTTTTTCAGCAATCATGATTATAGAGTCAAAATATCACTGTTCTGTGTCATACTGTATCAAATATTCAGCCATCATTTTATATAAGAAGAGAAAAGCATTATATATCTCAGTCATACTAGGTGTGTGTCCATTTTAATAATCTGTAAAAACCATATGTGCACCAAAGAATTGTTTTTAAATAAATTTATTACAATTAACAAATGTTTTGTTGGTATATCTCATACATTGATGTACCTGGAATTTATCTAAAAATTTTAAAGAAAAAAAGAAGGTCATTTGCGAGTGGTAAAAATTTAAGAAGTCCTGTCTTAAACAAGAGAAACACCTTTTCCCACTCTCCTGCCTGTTAGAAATCCAAGATCAAGACTAAGTGAAGGTCATTATTCCCAGTTCTCATTCTGTGGCCTACAAGTACCCATCTTCTTCCTCCATTTTCACATGGTCTTGAGTTTTCAGCCATCTGTGGCCTAACCCATGTTTCCTACCCAGGCCATATTGGATAATTTCTACCACGGAGACCTCAACTTTAATCATTTCTTTGATAGTTCTATCTACAAACACTTTCTGAGGTACTAGAAATTAGAACCCCACACTCACATTCTCAGGTACTATAGAAAGCAGAATCTCAGCATGCATTTTCATAGAACACGTTTCAACCCACACCATCGGAAAAAAATCTCAAGAATAATCTCCCACAGATTTTCATAGCTCCTGAGAAGGGCATGAAACAAAGCATGACTGAAAATTACCTTTTGAAATAGTGACTTTTCCAGTGATGAAAACAAACATTTTAGGTCTTGATGTGAAACGCAATTCTTGTTTCACAAATTCAAATGTATGGTTTTGTTCATACTTGTCCTCTCTACATAAGCAGGCCTTAAACCGTCTCCCAGTGAATGCCATAATATGTTAACACCTTGAGTGATGTCACATCATTTTCAATATCTGAACAAAGTTCGTGCCACAGTGAAATGTTTTCTTTAGTATTTGATTCTTCATTCATCATAATAAATTTAGATGTTAGACAAGATCTCTTTAAGTTAGTAGTGCAAAGGAATTTGCCAACTACCTGCATAGTTCTAGTGTGATTATCTCTTTACAGAGTACATACTTACAGTTTGTCAAAAAAAATACTAATTTGTCATTTTCCCTCTGTCTTTCTGTACATTGGAGTACCAATGGCCCTGAACTTTGACTTAAATAATCCCATAATATAAACTCAGTACACCCTGAACAATCCTTGTCTCTTTACAACTACCTCTTACACTGGAATTGTGTTCACACTGTTATATCTAAGTTGACTTTTAAGTTCTCAGTAGTTTGCAACTATCTTTAAAAGAACAGCACAATTAAATCTCAAGTCTCTAAGTGTGTTACCTTTTGCAAACCTTACCATGGTAAACTTTACCATGTCCAGTAAGGAACACCACAGAAGAGTAAGTGAGAGAATGCAAGAGCTGGAATAGCAGGAGGGGAGCTGTGCAAAGCTGACTCCTGGATGTGACATAGCTGTTGCACACAGCAACTCACAGCAGCTGCAGGTGTCCGCACAAGACCTGCAAGTTATCACACCAGTCACAATCCCAACATAAAAGGGGAGGGGCCCCAAGGTCCCACCCTCGGCAAAGAGTTATTGACAATAGATGTTTGCTGAGGGAGGGTGAGTCAATCTCCTTTGGGGACATGGCTGCTACTGAGTTACCCATATCTCAGTGGATGGCCCCACACCCCTGGGCCTATGGACAGCACTAGCTAGACTCAGGGGGTCTCTCAATAACAAAAACAAAAAAGAAAACAAGGACATGAAGTTGGGAGGGACATGTGGTGAAGCTGGAGATGGAGGAAAATAATGATGGGTATGGGTGGATATAATCAAAATGTTGTATTAATGCACAAATTTTCCAAAGAATAAAGAAAATAATATTATTAAAGCATTCAAGGTTTATTGTAGTGATATGTTATTTATGATTTATTAAAGTTTGCCTGAGGATTCAGAAAGCAAAGTCAGCCTCAAGCAGTGGTGACACATACCTTTAATCCCAGCAACCAGAAGCTAGGAGGCAGTGGTACACACCTTTAATCCGAGGACTCAGGATCAAGAGATAGATGGATTTCTGTGAATCCAAGGCCACCCAGATCTACACAAGAGTGAATCAGTCTAGAAGAGAATTATAGCTCATACCTTTAATCACAACATTAGGGAAGTATAGAAGACAGAAGCAAGGTCTCAGAGAGGCATTCATTCTCTAGTCTTACAGTCTGAGGCTTGGTGAGAGTTTGTGGAGACAGGATCAGCCCATTCAGCCTGAGGTAGAGGTAAGAAGCTAGTGGCCAGATGCTTTGCTTTTCAGATATTCATTTTGAAGCTTGAAGCCCAATGTCAGTCTCTGGATCATTTATTTTTCCTGTTACAGTTTTTTCTATATACTTCCTTCAGTGTCTCTATCTCTCTCCTTATCTTCCTCCATCTCTATTGATCTGTCACACACAGAGAGACACACACACAGACATACACACACACACACACATACACACACACACACACACACACACAGAGCAGAGAGAGAGAGAGAGAGAGAGAGAGAGAGAGAGAGAGAGAGAGAGAGAGACTTCCATCTCTCTAAATGGTTTGCCAAAAAAGAACTTCTAATGTGGAAATAGTTTAGGGTAGACACAAATTTAGAATACTGGAAATTCATGAGGATGACATACAACAAAATACAGTTCCAGTTCACCCCATGTGCCCACTGCACTCCACATATTTTTCTTTTTAATTTAAATCTCGAAAGTGTTATTGTTGAGCGGTCCTCTCCATCTGTCTCCTTGACTTTGGACTAGCTCTAATTCTCTAAGTCTGTGTTAATGACTCAGATACCTTTCAATGTTGTGGTTGGATTGAGTGACCAGTCTGTTTTCTTTACCCCATGAGTTGCATTTTCTTGTTTATCTTTTTGGTCATCAATGTTTCTGCCAGTCACAACCTTTTTGTCTTTTAGAGAGTGGTGAGTTTGCCTGAACAACACGGTGGTGTTTATAAAGGAAGATGAGGCAGTGATGGCTCATGGAGTCAGGACTGGCCACCAACAGTTACCTTCCTTTCTTAGAGGGAATCATGGTGGTGTTCTAATATTGGCTCAGGAATATACCTTCTCTGATACACTGCTTGTGATGAAAGCTGCTAGGGTGAAGTCCACTCACAATGAACATCAGTTCCTTGAGTCCCTGCGGAAACCCTTCCTTCTCACATTCATTGGACTCATCCTGGTTGTCTTTGATCGTCTCTTGTCCTTTTATTTTGAATTCTCAATGAGTATTCATGCCTTGTCTCTCACATACCGAGTGTGATACATCCTGTCCACATGGGAGCCCTTCTGCACATTCTAGCAGCTACCACCAGCAAACATGCTTGGTACACTTGGGTACTACAGTTTATTCATTTTCTGATTGTTGACTTGTAGTTGCATTGTTTGGATTGATTACTTTACCTGTTTCTCAGTTTCTTCTATTTCTGATCTTCTTTTTAATAACACTGTGCTTTTTAAAAATTCAGATGAGGCTAGTTCTTTCTTTAATGTTTTCTGTTCTTACAGTTAATCAGAAATCTTGTTTTTTTATTAGAACCTAAATTATTGTAATATGAGGCTGACCTCTATATGAATACCATCATCCTAACCTCAGCTCTTACTGGAAGACTACAAACAATTTCCCAGAATTACCTAGAGAAATTTCTCCATCTTCATGGTCTCCTTGTCTGTGGTTAATGTTTAATGGCACAGCTAAGACTTCACCATGATTAACACAAGCTTGTGACCATATCTTGGAGTCGGTGTTCATATTACTTCTTTGCTTCCTTCTGGACCCAATTCTGATGCAGGGTCTGGTCTTCACTATACAGTACGTGTCACTTATCTCCCCAGGAATCTAAGACAATGCCTCTGGCCACCAGATGGATAAAAAGTTGTAATCTCAGATTATCCTCTGTAAAGTAAAGCTTTTTTCCTGGTTCTAGAGCCACAACAGTCCCAAATAAACACACAGGAGGCTATATTCATTATGAAGCTTGTTAGCCTTGCTTGTTTCTTACTGGCTAGCTCAGACTTAAGTAATTACCCCATAATTGTTAATCTATGTGTTTCTCTTACCGGAGAATAGTTCCGGGCTCCTACCCCATGGCGGTTACATGTTGACTCTCCTGTGTTTCTCCTTCCCAGAATCCTCCTGGACTCCTAGTCCCACCTATCTAGATTCCTATTGGCTCAACAGTGCTTTATTGACAAAAGACTTCCCCAACAATCCTGTAAGTCCCTTTAGCTCCTATTTGACTCTCTTCCTGGATTGTCGGCCATTTGGACACTCCTGTGTTTAACCAGGATTCATTTGCAACTATGGTTTTGAAAAAATAGAAAAAAAAAACTTAGTGACTTAAAACAAGAGCAATGTATTATGTTTTTATTATGATAATCAGACATTCAAAATATGTCTCAGGGCTGAAAATCAAATATTCCTTACTGTTCCTCTGGGGACTCTAGCAAGGAGTTCACCCCCTTGCCTGCTCTGGCTTTGGGAAACTACCTACAGCTCTTGACCAGACTCTCTTTATTCATCTTCAAAACCAGCAATAGCTGGTGTAGTCCTTCCCCACATTCTGTCACCCTTAAGCTACTTCTATTGTCGTATTTTCTTTGAATCTCCTGCCTCTTTTTCCACGTTTAAAGAATCCTTGTGATTTCATGGGGGCCATTGGACAACCTCCTTGAGTTCATGTTATTAATGCCTTTAAAACAGAACATATTTACAGGTTCTGGGAATAGCATCATCGGCATCTTGGGAAGCCATGCTGTCTACCATAGTGACAAATACTTCAGTGACCAGGTTGTTGTTGTTCTAAAGGAACATAATGACAAAATTATTTTGTGTGAGTATGTTTACCACGTTCCCGATTAACTCTTTTAACTATCTTTATACATGGAATTTCTCCAGCTCTTCCTAAGGTGGGCTGAGTCAACTTGACAGGCTCTAGAATCACCTACGCAATTAGTCATTGCCATGCCTACCAAGGACTGTCTAGATTAGGCTGACTGAGGTGGGGAGACCCAACGTACTGTTAACACACGGTTCCATGGGCTGGAGCCCCTGGATCAATAAGAGGGAGTGTCACCACTCTCTGTTTCTTTGATATCAATGCAATGGAGCCATGTTTGTCTCACCACAGTGGTCAAGCCCTGTGAACCAGAAGCCAAAATAAGCCTTTCCTTCTGTGAGTTGCTTTACTTGGGTGCTTTGTAGCAGGAATGAGGAGAATCATCAGATCTTCAGCTCCCGCCCCCAACCCCAGATTTCAGGGTTTCTTTGTCCATCATGTGTGGGCAGCTGTTAGCCAAATGTACAGACATGTACTCCCTAAAATCATGATACAAAAAGTTCACATTAAAAGCCTTAGGAAAGAAACTTGTCTGTTAGAAATGAAATCCCTCAAGCCTTTTCATTCCTAACAACGTTTTCATTACTAAACTGTGTGTGGTACCTTTGGTTTAGTACACCCAGCCCTTCCTATGGATATGAGTGGGTGCTTTTGTGTATATGTGTCCCAGAATGCCCACTTCTGTTGTCACATAGAGCAATATTTAATAGAGTTTTAATAGAGCAATGGGAAAATCTGTTCTGAGGTCATTTTTTTTCCATTTTAGATCTTAGAAAGCAACTTACAACGTTGAAATGATGGTGTCTGTAATTTAAAATTTGCCAAGGTCCTGTCTCAACAGAGTACTGGGCACATATTCTAATCTCTTGCTCAAAGGTGAGACACCTAAATATAAACAGGTTTTCCAGGTCTTTCTAAATTTTCAAGTATTTGCCTTAGTTGTCCCTGTTCAAGGTTTAGGCACTGAAACTTTCATCTGTTTTTCTATTTTTCATCTTAAATACCCAAAAGAACTTTACAAGTAGTTAACATCACTTCTGACCTTCATCTCCTGCAAGCCCATCTAAAGTCCTCTGAGATTTATCCAAGTCCTACAGTGTTTCTCTCTGGTTTGAACCCTTGGTCATGCAGATCCATTTGTTCACCTAAGGGACGTTCCTCTTCTACGGCTTGTCCATGCAATCATCCTTTGTCATATTAAACACAACGTCAGGGGCTCTCCCTAATGAGACCAAGAATACATTTGATTTTCCATTTGCCTTTTTCCTTCTTCCTCCCACATATTAAGAATTATGAGGAACAGTTTATCATAATCATCTAAAAATATACATCCTACGGGGGCAAAAACTGTATCCTCCTTACATCCTATAACCTTCCAACAACTGTGTATAGAAAATGTTAAAGGGCTTAATTAACAAATGAATCAAGGCACTACCATTTCTTTCTTAAATGTCACATATTTTTACCGAGCTAAAAATATTTTCTCTGTGGTCTTGGCATTTTGCATGAGGCATGGCATCTGCTCTGAAAGCAACAATAGAATTATAACAGACCTCTCAACTGCTATTTTGAGTAAACTATTTTGTCATCTTAAATTCTTTTGTTAAAATGCAAGAGAGGATAATTATTTTCCCCTAATGCCGTTGTGAATAGAAATGCACTGTGGTTGCAATAAAAAAATGATATTCCAACTGTCTCAGGAGGTTGACACAGTGTCGTTTTAGGAATGTGCGAGTTCTCTTGGGACCACTCTATGTTTTCTCATCCAAGTAACTTAAACATTGATGTACTACCCATAATTCCCCACAGACAGACAAACATATAAGCAGTTCCTTGCCTATTTAAGTCAGTACTGGGCAATGCAAGCCTGTCTAAATAACAAATTCCCTAAGTTGCCACTAGAGTGCTTGGTTCAATAATTTCTGAACTGGAAACAGTGACATTTGCTCAGAGAATGTGTGCATGTAAACCCAAGTTCTCTAATATTTTAGCATCTTGACTGCAGATTATCAAATTACACCAAGTCCAACAAACTTAATGGTGATAGGCATCACATATTCTGTGATGCCAAATAAATGGCCGGATTACTTTTCCTCCTGTAAAATTGTTGAGCCAGTTAGTTAATTGATAGGCCCCATGTCAGCCTATAGGAGAAGCATGGAAGTGGTCTCTGAACTATAAGTGTTAAGATAATTATGAACAAAATTGTATTAAACCGTTAAACAAGTAATTATACTTCAGAAAATAGTGACAGGGAGCAGTCACTTTTGTGCCTGAACCACAAGGCTCATCAATATCTCTGTGGTTTCTAATGTAAGTTCTTAGTTTCTAATTTGCTCAGTTTTCCTTGGCTGGGCCTGGCAGCATACTTTTGCAATTTCAACATTAGGGATGAAGAGGTTGAAGGATATCTCTAAGTCCTGGGATAGCCTGGTTTACAAAATGAAAATAGCCTCAAAAATAACATTTAAACATTCATATGTTGTATAATTTTTTTCCTTTTAAGTCATAAGACTAAAAGTTTTGGTGAGCAATTTATAGTGCTACATTTCAAAATTATAAATCCCTATGATACATAATACCTATTTCACAAATGTGATTTGTGCCTACCTTGTAAATGTATATCACATTTCCTTCATTCGTCTGTGCATATAATATAGACAGACTTTTCTTCCCCTCCCACCAGTTCCCAAATAATCAACACAGAGACTTAATTATAAATGCTCTGCCAATAGCTCAGGCTTATTACTAACTAGCTTTTACTAGTTAAATGAACCCATTTCTATTAATCTCTGTATTGCCATGTGGCTTGTGGCTTCATCTGTCCTCCAACACATCTTGATCCCTCTGGACCTCCTGGTGACTCCTCAAGTCTTCTCAATCTCCACCCTTCTTCTTCCCAGCATCCTTATTCTGATTCTCCTGCCCAAGATCTTCCTTCCCAGCTACAGGCCAATCAGCTCTTTATTAGCCAATGAGAGCAATGCATATTTACGGTATGCAAAGACTGTTCCACAGCAACAAAGAGTATTTTGATATCCTGACTACAATAAATTGTGCAGAGGTGAAGGAGGAGGTGTCTTTGAGATGTTGATTTTAAAAAGTTATTTGTATATGCGTGTCGCGACCGCCTCGACCAGCAAGGAAGATGCAACACTCGGACTCTTCTCCCGCCTCGACCAGCAAGGAAGATGCAACACTCAGACTCTTCTCCAAGCAGTTTATTCAGGAACCTCGAACAAATCTTCTGACCCCAGGGAGTGCCCGCCCACATCTTAAAAAGGCCCTTGGGCGGCCAACCCCAGTAAGCCATGTGGCGACAGCAGATAGGTCCACATACGAGGAAGCAAGCCTGATATCCAGCCTTGACCAAATAAGGAGTTGTTTATCACAGAGAGCACTTGCTATCAGGCTAGCAGAAGGCGGAAGCCAGCACCATCTTAAGGGTGCAGCACTTCGCAGCTCTCTACATATGTGAATGTGTGTGTGTGATGTTTGCTCGAAAGTGCGCATGGGTGTGCTCTCTTATGTGGGCTTGTGACTAACATCGGATGTCTTTTCGTTCTTCCCTTCCCCACCTTAGCTTTTGAGGCAATGTCTCTCGGTGAAGCTGAAGTACAGTTTGACTAGCCTGCTTGGCCAGTGAGTCCCAAGGTCTGCCTTTCTCCACTCTCCAGAACTGGGGGGACAGACAGTAGCAGCTGTACTCAGCTTTTATGTAGGTGCTAGGGACCCAAACTCAGGTCTTCACGCGTACATGCCAGGGACCTAACTCACTGAGCTGCCTCCTCAGCCGAGAGACTGTTTCTTACTTGTTTCAGATATATTCCAGGAGTGGAGTGAGAATCATATGGAATTTTCTTTTTCATTTTTTGAGAGATTTTCATATTGTTATCCTCAGTGGCCATACCAATTTTCGTTTCTGCCAACACTGTGCATGGAGTTCCTTTTTTCCTACTTTGACAGATGTTTGTTAATTACTGACTTGCTCATAATGGCCATCTTAAAATGTACGAAGTGTTACCTCTTACAAATTAAGGATACTTCCAGGCTATTTCTAAGAGCGGTTGGCAATTGTACCTCTTCTTTGGAAAAATAACTGTTGAAGTGTAGGTAGAGACCTACGCACCCGTAGCCACGCCCAAAATAGGCGTGGTCAGTGGCACGTAGGTCTGTCCCTGCACTGAAATCACTTCTGTATTTTAAAAACTAGATTATGTGTATTTTTAAATGTACCTAATCTTTCAAACAATTGCTTTCCGAGATTTGTGCAGTGAAGCTACCGTTTATGCATTTGTTCAAGCCTTGGGGTATCTCTTTTTCGTTAACATCATATAGCCAGTCAGTCTGCAGATGTCGGCACCTAGTATCCTGTCCGTTTACAGTCCTTTGTCTCACTCTTGGTGACGATGCCAGTGACCGGCCTCAGATGTTGATTCTTCCTTAGAGTTGCCATTCTGACTGACATTTATGGATCGGAACCTTTTTCTATCCTTTTAGCTTTATGACTTCCTCTCAACAACAAACATCATCCTAATTCATCTCTTACTTTCCACATTGCCTGCTTCTAACACATCAGCCCCTTAGCTCCCCAAGGGAAAGATCCCAGAAACCCGCTGCAGATCTTTGCTCTCTGTTTAGCAAAGGCAGAAGGAAGGACACATTCCAGAACATTTCAGCTCAGTGCTGGCCATTATGTAGTAGCAGTAATGCCATTTCACAAACAAGGAAACTGCATTAGAGGAGATTTTCAAGGACACACTGCTACCTGCACAGCTTTGAACTGATTTCTGAAGTCATTATTATTCTTATTAGATCACACACCAACTATATTTTTACTGCTACAGTCATGATTGCTTTGGGGCGCATCTTCTTCAAAGGAAGTGAAAACAAACTTGATTTTATTGGGTGCTACAAAATTAATCAAGGTGATATCTCTGCTATAGATAGCATGTAGTTGCCATCCAATTGATGCAATAGATACAATGTTTCCTTGAGATTTATAAGTTATCAGATAATAAATATGTAATACTTTCAAAGTAAGATAATTTAACATAAAAAGGTCAGTATGTTGAGCACTTTCTTAAGTGTCTTTCAGCCATTTTAGACTCCTCTATTGAGAATAGTCTATTTATTCAGTCCCCCACTTTTTAATTGGATCCTTTGGTGTTTTGGAGACTTGCTTTTTGAGTTCTTTGTAAATTTTGGAGATCAGCCCTCTGTCATATGTGGGGTTAGTGAATATTTTTCCCAATCTGTGGGGTGCCTTTTTGTCTTGCTGAGAAAGTGTTCAACATCCTTAGCCATTAGGGAAATGCAAATCAAAACAACTCTGAGATATCATCTTACTCCTGTCAGAATGGCTAAAATCAAAAACACCAATGGCAGTCTATGCTGGAGAGGATGTGGAGAAAGGGGAACACTTGCCCATTGCTGGTAGGAGTGCAAACTTGTACAGCCACTTTGGAAATCAGTATGGAGATTCCTCAGGAAAATGGGACTCAGTCTACCACAAGACCCAGCAATTCCACTCTTAGGCATATACCCAAAAGATGCCCATTCACACAACAAGGATGTCTGTTCCACTATGTTCAAAGCAGGATTATATGTAATAGCTAGATCCTGGAAGCAACCTAGATGTCCCAAAACTGAAGAGTGGATAGAGAAAATGTGATACATTTACACAATAGATTACTACTCAGTGGGAAAAAAACAATGGAATCTTGAAATTTGCAGGCAAATGGATGGCACTAGAAGAAACCATCCTGAGTGAGGTAACCCTGTCACAAAAGACAAACATGGTATGTACTCACTCATTTATGGATTTTAGACATGGTGCAGAGGAGTGCCAGCCTACAATCCCAGTGCCAGTGAGTCTGGGAAACAGGGAGGTTCCCAAGAGATATTCTTGATACCCCAGAGAAGTGGAATGAGGCAAGATCTCCTGAGCAGATTGGGAACATCGGGGGAGGGGAGAGGGAACCAAGAAAAAGAGAGGGGAAAAGAGGAGGGGAGAAGGCATGGGGGAGCAGGAAGGTTGAGTCGAGGTAAGAATAGTGGAGAGCAGGAAGAGAGATACAATAATAGATGGAGTCATTATAAGTTTGAGGAGAGACCTGACACTAGTGAGATTTCCAGAGATCTACAAGGATAACACCAACTGGCAAACTAAGAAATAGCAGAGAGACTACATTAATAGCCCCTTCCTATGATAAGGTTGATGACTTCTTTATATGCCACCCTAGAAACTTCATCCAGTGACTGATGGAAGCAGAGATAGATACCCACAGCTAAACACTGAACTGAACTCCTGGAACCCAGTGACAGAGATGGAGGAGTGATGAGCAAAGGGGTCAAGATCATGCTGGTGAAACCCACAAAGACAGCTGAATGGACAACAGGAGCTCTTGAACCCCAGACTGATGGCTGAGAGGCCAACAGGGGACTGATCCAGACTCCATGAATGTAGTGTCAGTGAGGAGGCCTCAGAAATTTCTGGAGCCTTGGGTAGTAGAACTGTGTTTACCAGGGCATATGAATGAACTTTTGGAGCCCATTCCAAGTAGAGGGATGCTCTCTCTCAGCCTGGACAAGTAGAGGAGGGCCTAGGTCCTGCCCTGGATGAAATGACAGACTCTGGAGATCCCCCCACCGTGGAGGGCCTCACCCTCCCTGGGGAAGGATGTGGGGATTGGGTGGGGGCTGGGAGGCTGGTGAAGGGACAAGGGAGGAAGGATGGGAGAGGGAGCTGGGATTGACGTGTGAACCATGCATGCATGTTTCTAAGACATAATTTATTTTAAGAAAAATTTTTAAAAAGGTCAGTATTGTCACCTACTTAAGACTAAGACTGGATTTATGGTAAAGTCTACTGTAGCTGCAGATTCAACAAAGCAATGGGAAGGCTGTTATTTTTTCAGTGATTCAGCTTAATGAGGTATAAATATAAAGGGTTTTTTTGTTGTTGTTCTTACAAAGGCCACTGGTGTCTTATAGCAGCAATACTGGCTGAATTCTGTGTTTGAGTGGGAAGCATCAATCTTGTAGACCTTTCTAGATAACTTTGAAATATATCCCACTTGTTATTATAAAGGAGTGTTTAGAATCATTTTTATGGCAATCATAGTAAGTTCAGTGGATACAGTGGTGCTCCATCAGAGACACTCCGTGATAGTAACTGGGCAGTAATTCTAGTGCCTTAGAATTCCACTCCATTGCAGTTAGGAGATGCTCTGAGAAACCTGCTCCCTGTTGAAAGCTTTATAGAAAGCATTTAACACACATGCAGAACTCTTCTGTCAAAATGAAGAAGCACATCACAGCGCTCTTGTAGCTTCCGTCTTCCTTCTGCAAAGCCTGGGGGCCACTGATCTTTCCCCCATTGCTTGTATTTATCGGTTCAAGAACAAAATGATAGAACACAACAACTTGAGATCCATTCATGTATATCAGCAGTTTGCTCTCCTTTCCAGTTAAATAGCATTTCTGGTGTAGATTACAAAGACATGTTTATCCTTCTGTCGTGGAGAACATTTGGGAATAAGCTATTTCAGTTTGGGGATCTGACAAAACCAACCATTATGAGCATTATCTATAAGCTTTTGGTTGAACACAATTTTTTATAGATGACATAAAAATCCACAAGTGCGATTGCTGGGTCCTGGGTTTTAAATGCCTGTTTGATTTCCTTGGACACTGCCAAACTTCTGGAATGGCTGTACCATTTTATATTCTAAACAATAATTTATGCAGAATACATTTTTTTCTGCATCCTTGCCAGCTCTGGTACTGTCAGTACTTTTTAAACACTATTCTCATAGATGTGTAGGGAAAACAGATGGATTGTTAGTGGTATTTTTGGAACTCTATATACATACTCCAATGCACTTTCTAAAGTGCACATGAGTTCTTATACCACAAATAATCGCAGCAGATCAGACCCCTGTCCTCTCTTTATAAAAGTGAGCACAAAATCAGGGAAACTTAGACCCCTAGTAACCACAAAACCCTATGTATTTGTTAACAAACCTGGAACCCTTGTAGCTAGGTTCATGGGAGAGCAGACAGAGGTTGGCTGTGGTTTGCTATCTTCCTTATGGCCCAATTCTCATTGGTCAGATGATAAAGAGTCCTGGAAGGGTTGGGACTTTCTAAAGAACTCTTCATGTTTGAATTAGAGGACAGCAAGATAGAGGCATTCACACTGACCTCAAAGCATAGTGTTACTTAAAATCAAAACCAAAAATATTTAGCCAGACACCACTGGAAAATGCAGTCTAACAAAACTACTTTTCCTACTAAGGAAATTTAAACTAGATTAATGCATCAAAGTTAAAAGTTTTAGTCTTTAGTCTTATCTCACTACACATTTTATTCCTTTTTTTCTTCTATAAAATGAACTGATGAACACGTCAGTTATTTCAAACTTTGCATCAGGCTCTGCAGCTTAGTTGGGTAAAGCACCTGTCTGGAAACTCAGAAAAAAAATCCTTCTAATTGTAAAGATTACAGAGACATTTCTCAGCTCCTAAGCTCTGTTCCTGGGAATTCCAGCCCTCTCTGAGAAGCTTTAATGAATAGAAGAAGGCTATTGATGTCTTTTGAGCACCAGGGACTAATCTTAAGATTTGAAAGAGTGAAAATTGTCCTTAAGAAGTATAAAACTGTTAGTGAGTGAACAGCTTTAGTTTTGGTTTCCACTCTTTTACTGGTAGAAGACACAAAACAGTAGAAAAATCATGGATTTAGTACCTATTTACTAAGACTTGAGTTTGGACACACTAATTTGAACTTTCTGTGCCGTAGTTTGCTTATTTTTAAAACATCTACCTTTTGCTAGAGTGTGGTGGTGCATGTCACTGAGGAGGCAGAGGCAGACATAGCTGAGTTCGAGGCCAGCATGGTCTACAGAGTGAGTTTTAGGATATCCTGGGCTACACAGAGAATGCCTGTCTTGAAAAACCAAACTAATTAATTAATTAATTAATTAATTAATTAATTATCTTCCTGTTGACAAATGGCATTATGTAAAATTAAAAAGCTTCTGTACAGCAAAGGAAATCATCACTAGGAAGAGACCACGTAGAGAATGGGGAAAATCTTTTTCAATTATACATCTGGTAGAGGATTAATATCTAGGATATATAAAGAACTGCAAAAGTTAAACACCAAAAATTCCACATAATTCAATAAATGAGGCAATGAATTGAATATATACTTCTCAAAAGAAGAAACAAGATGGCCACTAAATACTTGTGTGTTTAACTTCCTTAGCCATCAGAAAATGCAAATTAAATCTGCTTTAAGAATCCATGTCACTCCAGTCAGAATGTCACCATAACCAAAATAAATGATTATAGAGGCAGACAAGTATGTGGGGAAAGGGGACCTCTTATTTACTGCCAGTAGGAATGCAAGCTCATCCAGCCACTGTGGAAATCAATGTTGAGGCTTCTCAAAAAGAGAAGCGATAGATTCAACACAAGACCCTACTATACCATCTTGGATTTTTCACCTGGAAGACCCCGAGTCAACGTGCCACAGCAATACTTGCACATTCATGTTTATAGCTTCCTTGTTCACAATAGCAAGAAATGGAGCCAGCCTAGATGTCCATCAACAGATGAGACAAAGAAAATGTGGTGCAGATACAAAAAGAAACTTTGTGCAGTCGTAAAAAAATTAAATAGTACAATTTTCAGGAAAATTGATGGAGCTAGAAATCGTTAGGTTAAGCAAAACAAAACACACTTGGAGAATCTAGATTTAAAATTATGTATGAATGTATTATGTACTTCTCTCTGTGTAGGTCATTAAAGTATAAAGGACACAGTAAGGAGTTATGATGACATATGAAGAGACATGGAAAAAAAGATGTTAATGGAATACATATGATGAATAAGGCGGAAACAATGCTGTCTACTAGGAATGGACCAGCCAGAGGAGAACTGGGAGCCTGTGGTGGTAAATGGAACAAATACAGTGCAATACAGTAATATATGTTTATGAAAATGACATAATGAAGCCCATTGATTAATATGCTACCCAAAACAAATCCAAAAATTAAGTGTATACTCAAATGAGATAATGATGTAAAAGCTACTGTCTCAGTGCTAAGAAAATAGAAGATAAATTTTAAAAATTATTTTCTTTTATTGTCTTTTATCATATTCCCTAAAATTGCCCTGATAGCTATAAAAATGCACATTTTCTTATCTAATAGAATCACCCGCCATGTGGGAAGCTACACATTTAACGGTCTATTCTAAAATGTGACACTGTACCACATTGGAGCTCTAACAACAAAGTTCTCATTCAAACAGAAATGTCTCATTTTTCTTCCCAGTTTATCACCTATTTGGAGACCTATAATAACTAAGACACAAATATGTTTTGTAAGATTATGGTTTCAGCTCTTTTGTACAGAGTGGAAAGAAAATAATACCATCTCTATAAGATTCTAGTAGCAAGATGATCCTGAGCATTCTGGACTTGCCTTCAGGGTCCTGCTGAAAGATTCTACTTTGAATCTTTAGCTGAAGTCCTACTCAGAGGTATGCATACAGGCGAGGGAGCTAGTAAAACCCATAGGAGGGCTGTGTTCAGGCCTGTCTGAAAAGGGTCCCTTTGAAATTCATATATAAGCTCTATATCTCCTAATCAAAAATTTATTTTAAGAAGCTCAATTTGGTGTGGCAATAGTTTAGCCTCTGTTTTTAGTGAAATTTAGTGAGCAGTGAAAATGTAATTTGAACATATAAAATATATGAGTATATATGGGTGTGTACACACACATGCATTAGTTAGGAAGCCTCAGGATATTTCATTAGTTTCTATCAGATTTAGTTACATAAACATTCTGTGGTGGTTTGAATAAGCATGTCCCCCATAGGCTCATATAACTGAATGCTTAGTCACCAGGGAATGGAACTCTTTGAAAGGATTACAAGGATTAAGAGGTGTGTCCTTGTTGGAGGAAGTATATGACTGGGCGTGGACTTTGAGATTCTAAAATCCTATGCTAGACTATAGGTCAGGATGTAGTTCCCCATCACTGTCCCAGTGCCTGTTTGCTGCCATGTTCCCTGCTATAATGATCATGATTTACACTTTGAAACGGGAAGCAAGCCCCTCCCTAGGCAAATGCTTTCCTTCATAAGAGTAGCCTTGGTCATGGTGTCTCTTCACAGCAATGTAACAGTGACTGAGACACAGTTCCAAGAATGTATTTGCCATATTGAAGGAGGACTGGGTTAAACTGGATATCTATCATTACTTGGGTATTCATTGCTTTTGGCATTAAAACCCATAATTCTAGCCAGGTTTTGTTTGCTGTTTTCCCAGGAGGAAATGAGAGTAGTAAACACATGAAACTCTCTTTGAGAAGAGCAGTGTTTGCTTCTCGCTTTTTGTTGCTTCTTATCCACTTAGCTATGTCTCATCTGCACTTCCTAGTATTGGGAGCATGACCCAAGTTCAATAGTAACAGGGTTATTTATTTGGGAAAATGCACATACTTGTATCTTGATACATAATATGATTTTGAAAAATCAACCAAAGGAAGTTTGCATTGGACAGTTGCCTCGACAAGAGTGAGGCCTCTGGATGCCATCCCTAGGCCAAAGTTCCACATGGATTTTTATGTGTGGCATCTGGAAGTCTATTACATGAGTTTCTCAGGTTTCAATTCTAGCACCATCCATGAACTTCATCTTTAAATGCTAAGCAAATGCCCCCTGGTTTATCAGAACCAGTTGGGAAATGAAAGGATTCAGGGTTTTCCTATATGTTCAACTTTGTTCATCCAAATGTTTGTTGTATCTATGACACTTCTCTTTCCATAAAATATGAAAGATGTGAATACATTTGAACTGAGAACTTTTTATGCACAGTAAGATTAAAATCATACCAACTTAGCAAGGGCAATAATGTCTCTTTCCTTAAAGCAATAAATACACAGTTTTTTTTTCATCCTAGAGTATGTTGGGAAGTTTTTAATTCATCAGTTAGTGTTAAATTCCATTAAGTTGCAATTTAGATGGTTCCATAACAATTCTTAAGAAGTAGTTTCTGTGAGTACTCAACTTCAGAGTTCACACATAAGTAATTAAAAACACCTCTGTATTTGATTATTTGCCTATGTTTTGTGGGACACACTGGTGAATGACCCAGCGCAGAACATCTTCTCACCATTGATGGCATCCTTCAGGGCCAGGTTGGCACATACGGAGTTTATGAAACATTCTCCTAACTTTATCTCCAAATCAGCTCACACAACTTATTTTTTAAGCATTACATTATTATTTTTTTTTACAGGGGAAAAGGTCTGATCCAATTTATAGCTCTTTTCCTTTTAATCCTTGGTCTTTTTCCATATTTGGTGCTTTCAGAGCTTATAACACATTTTTCCTCTTTTTTAATCTGGGAAAATTTAGCTTTGGCGCACCATCTGTTCTGTAGTGAAGCGCTTGCACTCAGCCTTCCAGATGGGTTGAATAAGAGAAAAAGGTTAAGTGATTTAACTTGAATTCGTACAGTGAGTCATCTGGCCTGGGCCCGGGCATGACAAAGTGGAGGACTGTCAAGGGTTTTTTTCTTACACGAACTTGGATCACACAGCTTTGAGCAGAGCCTTCTGCAAAATGGACAGAGTGTCAAGTACACTCAATATTGATGGGCAATAATTTGTGTTTCAAATTTATTTCTTAAATACAACATTTAAAAAACTTTTAAAAAGTAAACTTGCCCTTTTGGCAAGGAAGGAAAACATTGTTTTTAATAGCATGGCTTTCTAGCTGGTATTTTTACCACTCCTTACTCTCCCTTCCAACACATCTTCTAAGCTGGCCCTGTCTTGGATCTGTAACAACACCCCTTTCTCACATCTATGCTTAGGAAGAGTCAGTTTCTTCCTACAAACAGGGCACTAAGGAGCACCAACTCTCCAAAAGTGCCTGAGATCTATGTTTTTGAAAGCTTCCTTAGTCCAAAGGCCAGTGTGTTAACTCAGTTCTAGTTTAGATAACAATGTTTTCATTACAGGAACCAGTTCAGATAGCAGGAGATAGCTCCATGACTTAAAACTGGGCTAATAAAAGTTCTTGAGTCACTTGGTATTGTGAAGAGGTTCTAGAGAAGCACGGATAGTTCCTGTTCCTAGGGAGTTTGACTTCTAACTGATGCCATGATAAAAGTATCCCTGTTTCAGATAGAGACAGGTCATTTCACTCACGAACCAAAGTCTATGACAATTTGTCTAGAATTTCATATATGGTTATGCTCTATTTTTCTAAACTATATTATTCTTTTAACAATTAATTCAGCTATGTATCTTGGTATGAAGGAATATTTGTGTCCTCACAAAATTCAAATATTAAAAAAAGGACTCAGCCTCTCAATGTGATAGGTTCGGAGGTGGGACCTTTAAGAGAAAGTTAGGTTAAAAGGATAGGGTCCCATTAATATGATTATTATCCTTACAAAAACACAATAGAGTTTAGTTTTCATTCTAACAGTCAAGGACCATCTGTACAGGACCAGCCTGCTATCACCATGGCCTTGGACTTCCTGTTCTTTAATGTGGCAACATATGCAAAGTCATTCTGCCATTAGCATTTTCTGGCAAAAGATCTGACTCTCTTCATTTACTATGAAATAGTACTGTTTGATTAGTGGTTAATGTTACCCATTAGAAATTATATCAACGCATAATAATTATATACTTCCAGAAGAATTTTGAGGGAAAAAATCTTAATTAGAAGATTAATTCAAGTAAAGTTTCATTAGGATAAAATAACTTGGGCATAGAAGAATAAATAGCTATACAGAGGTAATAAATGATAGGGGGAGATTCCTAGCATTATGCCTCGTCCAGAGCTTAGTGACTGTTTTCTCATAAGTGAGTGTTACTCTAATAAGAATATGCACAATTGCCGCGTAGTAGTGGTGCATGCCTGTAATCCCAGCACTCTGTAGGCAGAGACAGGAGAATTTTTGAGGTTAAGACCAGCCTGGTCTGCAGAGCCAGTTTCAGGGTGGCTATGGTACATGGAGAAACCCTGACTCAGAAAACAAAACAACAACCATTCAAAAAGGAAAAACCAAAACAAAGAAACAACCAAAAAAAAAATACGTTTGCACAATGGGGCTGGCAAAATGACAAGCTTGCTCAGTTGATAAAAGTATTTGCTGCCTGGATCCAACATGGCAGAAGGAAAAATCCAACTTCCACATGTCAGCCTCTGACCTACACATGCTTGCCCAGCACATTCATGACAACACATATAAACATACACAATATAAATATAAAAATAAATATAAATTTTTTAAAGTTGTAAAGACATTTATATGACGACTGCAACAATCCAGACAATTAATTTGAATACTTATGTCACAGAAGACTAACAACATTTAAGGTACTTTGTACTTCCAATCTTCTTTTTATCTCCATGAGTTTTCAGACATGGCTGCCTTCTCTCCTCACCAACATCATCTTCGTGTCTTGATTGCTTGCTTCAAGTAATCAAGGGCCATGTCTCTACTTCCCCTAGACTAGTCTCTGTAACCCCGTGTGACATGTGACTGAGCTGAATTGCATTGTGGGTCATTTGTCTCCATCTTAGATGTAACATTGAAACAGGAATCTAATAAAATAAACAAGCATTTACAAACCAGTATTAAGAGAGTTTTGTGTGACAGAGACTGGGTTACACAGGAATTACACCAGAGGTGATGGGTGTCATGGCATTGTGGGTGCCTGAGAACCATCTGTGTGGCAGGGTGGGCAAAGAATTCCAGACTACAGTGCAGATATGATTTTCAGTAACTGAATGGAAGGAAAGTGCCTTATTCTCATGCTTCTTTAGCTAAAAGAGTCTCCAAATGTTGACTCCATTTCTTTCAGCCACATACAATTCAGGAAGATGCCAGCATGGGCAGATGGAGAGTTTTCAGATCCACACTTGGGGCACACGTAGTGCTCCTGTGAGGCCACTGTGTACTGTTTCTTCTAAAATAGCAGAAAGCATATGGCCATACGAATGGATCTGTCAGCTACTATCAAGAGAATAGTGAAGCTTTGAAAATAAACCAAATCAAACCTATAGGGTGACAAAATATCTTATCACATTTTGAGATTCTGAAGTTTTACATTTGTAGATATATGTACATTTTTAATCTTTTTTTTTCTCATAGAAACCACAATTCCTGTTAGAGCTGCTGGCTGAGTCTGAGACCAAAAAATGAGAAAAGGTCGGTGTAGTAAGAAAGTGTGGAGCAATTACAGAGATCAACAGTTGCGTACTCCTACTGTTTATTATGCTACAGGGTCTCTCCCCACTAAGAAATGGGTGTGTTGAACAACTGTAATACTTTCCTGCACTGCCTCTGCTTCCCTTTCCCAACACAAACATACAAACAGAAACTTGAGACTTGCACATGGGAAAAGCTTGCTTCAGTTAAGTAAGCCAGGTATAGTAGATGCTGGACACAGATTTGCAACAGCACAGGGCTGCCGTGGAGAGCCAGTCTCCCTGGATACTCTCCATTCCTTTTGGCAGGATGGCTCCCCACCAAGTCTAACCACGGTGCTTTCATGAATGGATTTCCTAACCAGGTCAAAGCTTCTTAATGCTAGAAGCAGAACTCTACCATGCTCTGTGTTTTCTATGGCAATCTACCGCTCCCTCAAATTATTATTATGGGATTTGAAATGATTTAACTTCAAGGAAAATGATTTCATAGGGCAAAACCCAAGGAATTAAAGGGGCTTTAGATAGCAAGACTCTATTTTAGGAAAATATTTTTGTTCAAGGTGAATAACTTCCTTTGCCTTTTATCCACATAGGATCCTTGATCCCAGATAAAGCAGAAGCTCTGTTGGTGGCTTTGAAGTCACATGCTCTCTCCCTCTGGGGCAAGACTGTGTGTCCGCTCTTGACTTCTAGCTACATAGAACTTTGTTTCCAAAGTCTGTAGCACGATGGTGTGAGTTTGGTGGTGTTCATTTTGAAAGACTATTTTGAAAATAAGGTTGTCATTATCATTTATTGATTTCTAGAGTAGGTGTTATAGGTACTATAAGTCATTATAGTACATATCATTCTCTCAAAAAGTTTAGGGGAAAAAACAACAAAATAAGGAATAAAGTGATCAAATTAAAAGCACAAGTAAAGTATTTTGTGAGTTTGGAAGAACAATAACTAGGTAAATCATAGATGTTCAGTGTTCATAGATACTTGACTGGTTTTTTTTTCTTACAATATTCCAAGACAATCCCATGACACAGTAAAAAATGTTTTTATCTAAGTGGGCCAATTATGCACCACTAGCACATGAAGTTTTGTATTCTAAATGACAATAAGTTACCATCAGCGACCCAGCTTATTCTCAACTCTTTCTTGGATTTTATCATAACTACAGGCAGAAACAGAGAGACATTTCAAGATCACATGTGCTTTATTTTTATAGTTCTTAAAATGAAACAGCATGCAATTCAAATCCTAATTTTGTGTTGTTTAAAACCCAAAAAAGATACTTTTAATTAATTTTTAGTATCTGTTTCAATTTAGAGACACAGTGTTTCCAAGACAGAATTCAAGTTCCATTCATATCTTCAAATTACTATTGTAAATTAAATCAGGAGCAAAAGCTCAAATTTTGGAATAAGTGGTAGTTAGTGTTCAGCCCTAAGGAGAATATGTAGCACCCTTCAAAGGCTACATGGGGGAGATTTTATGGGGTGTGGACCAGAAAGCGTGTGAGAGCCAGAAGACAGGGAGAAGGCTATGCAATGCCCTCTTCTGAGTTTGGCATAGCCAGTGTGGTCATAACCTCACAGCTACTGTGGCTGCCTACAGTGGGTCTACAAGAGACTGGGCCAGTCTCCAGTCAGTCACAGATAGGAAAAGGTTCCTGGGGTCATACCCCTCTCTCCTCAAATTTGATTTTGATTATAATGATGTCACAGTCCGTAGGTTTAAATCTCTTCCTGAGACAGGACCAGGAAATTGATTCTCTTTGGTTTTAGAAGCACTGGGCTCTCAGTGGCAAAAACAAAGTTTTCATTTAATACTAGAGTGAATACCGATTTCCAGAGAGATGGTAGCTGAATGTCTTCTTCATTTCTTCCCACCTCAGCATCCCAACAGAGCTCCAGCGTTTTGCCTTTGCTCCATTGTGGCGCACTTGTTGAGCTAAAGTAGAAGCTGGGGCTTCGGGGGCTCAGAGACTGGGACTTCCGGAGCTCAGTTTGTCCCTTCTGTCATACTTTGATTGGTAAGGAAGTCAGCTTTAACTTCCCTTGGTGAATTGTGACTCTCTGAGAGAACAGAGTGTATGTCACTTTTGCATTTCCAAGTCCCTAGAAAAATGTCATTCATGCACACTAATTGTAAGACAAAGGGGGTTGGGGTGTTAAATAAAACAAAGTTTCTTTGAACCTGGTCTGTAAGCACTGGCCAGCAGTAGTGTTAAAATATCGTGTGGAAGAATGTTTTATTTCCTCTGCTCACCTTCAATGACAAGAGATTAGAGATCTTCCCAGAAACAGTTACTGAGCTGTAGGTGGACACTGCCAGTGGCTCCAATATAACCACATAGAGACTTATATTAATTATAAATGCTGAGCTGATAGCTTAGGCTTGTTGCTAACTAGCTCTTACAACTTAAATTAACCCATATTTCTTATCTAATTTCTACCACGTGGCTCATGGTTTGTTACCTCATTATCTACCCATCTTTCTTCCTCTGTGTCTGGCTTGAGACTCCCCAGACTTTGCCCTTCCTACTTCTCAGTATTTTCTCTGCCCGGAAAATCCTGCCTAGCCATTAGCTAGTCAGCACTTTATTAACCAATTAGGGTTATATACGTATATACAGTGAACAACAAAGCACTGGGCTATGAGGCTAACTTTGTCTCATTTGGATGCAGCACTATGTAAAATTACCCCCCCCAAAAAAAGCAGTGACCAAAATCGTACAAGTCAGTATAGTACTTTCTACTGACAAGCACCCACGTACCAGCCTCTGCTTCAGTTTCCTGCTCACAGAGTCCCTCATCACGCTCAGCATCTGTTGTCATAAACAGTCAAGCAAGTTTCATCACTATCGATTCTGGCAGGTGATAAGAGGGAAGAGGAAACACATTATTAGAATTTAAGTTTAAACTGCACAACTTCCAGTAGCTCAGCTAGTTTTATAGGATTGTTTCCGAGGTGACACTATCCATTATGGTTTGAAGGAAAAACGTATTTGCAAGGAGGAAAGAACTGGTATGGGAATTTAACTTTTACTCATTGGTTTCTTTTAGTGTACACTTCTATTTAAAGTAATGATTTTGTCTTTTGTATTTATTGCTTAACAGAAATTGTATTCTACTTGAGGAAAGACCACCTCAGTACAGGTAATGATCTGCAGAGAAGATGTTGTGATCCATATAATGACATGCGGGTTTTTTCTCCCTGCAGACAAACAAAAGCACTCATGAAAATGTTCAAAAAGATAGGTCTAGGGGTGGGCTGTCCACTGCTGAATGCCTTTCTGTAAGTAAGTCTGACCTGTGATATGAATTTGAACATTAATTGTACCAAAAGCTGGTGCATGTAAAAATTTGAAACCTTTACAAATTAGTTATATCAAAATGTATATCAAATATCCCTATACATGTAATTTTAATCACTAACTTAACCAAATACATATTTAAATAATGGGCAATCAGTGCAGCAGCTTAGCTTGGTGATATATTTATTAATGGCTCTGCATTCCATAGAGTTTTTCACTTTATTTTCTCTTTCCTTTTTTATTTTTTGCTTTTTATTTATTTGTTTGCTTTCAGGAAATATTTTACTATGTAGCTCTGAATGTCCTAGACTCACTATGTAGAGCAGGCTGGCCTTGAACTCATAGAGATTCACCTGCCTCTGCCTCCCAAATGCTGGTATTAATGATGTGCATCACTATGTCCTACTCTTTAAGTCATTTTGAGTGAGTAGACTGAGAACAGTTTTTGTGCTCTGTCCCATCATGGTCACCTAAGTAATTACAATTAGGCTAAATCAGAGACCAGACAGGTCTAATCTTAACTGATATCCAAGAGCCTTAAGCCAAGAGAAATGGTCTTTTCTAAATCATTGTTATACACTGAAATAAACCTCCAAAATTTATTTGTTAAAACCCTAGTCCAAGATGTATGTAATTAGTTTAAAGATGGGATCTTTAAGGTGATAAGGATAAGTCCCTCATCACTAGGGTGATAAGGATATGTCCCATATCCAATAAGAATGGCGACCCTATAGAGAGGAGAGCAAGCCCCAGAACTGTATACACAGAGAGAAAGTCCATGAGAAGATGTGAGAGAAGTTGGGAAAGACCTCCAGAGAAATAGGAAAACATACACATACACACACACACACACACACACACACACACACACACACACACATAAATATATGTATGTAGTCCCTTAAGCTACCTAGTCTGTAGTGGTTGGCTAGGAAGATCTGCCTGACCAATGGACTATGTCACATGTACTTTTTGAGGGTCTGCTGGACTTATGCCTCCCTTTTGCTAACAACCAGAGCAATCAGATTCCTGAAACCATAGATTTATATACACCCAACACAAGTTAGGGACAATCACATTTTCTTTCCTGAAAAACTAAAGGTGGACATCAGAGCAGTAGTGCCTTTCTAGCAGAGTTGAACTTGTGATCTCAGTAGGGGCTGTCCTGGCCACACACACAAACGTCCTCCGTGTCAAGGATTCCTTTTAGTGCCCAACTGCTCAGCTAATATATACTAGGAAGCCATTTTTTTGTTTTAACATCTTTTTATTTTTACTGACTGCTTACTGCTATTTGGCGGTCATTGCTGAGTCTTTTGTATTCCATCTAACCTTGTCCCTACCGTAAGCTAAAGAGACATGCCTGTCTTAAAGTTACTATTTCTGTGATGAAATGCCATAACTAAAAGCAACTTAGAAAGGAAAGGGTTTATTTGACGCATATGTACTGAGTCACTGTCCACTTAGGAGGCCAAGGTAGGAACTCAAACTATACAGGAACATGGAGGCAGGAGTTAACACAGAGGCCATGGAGGAATGCTGCTCACTGGCTTGTTCAACCTACCGTATTAGAGCACCCTGGACCACCACCAGCCCGGGGTGGCCCCACCCACAATGGGCTGGGCATTTTCACATCAATCCCTGATTAAGAAAATGACATACAGGTTATCTACAGCCTGATCTTATGGAGGAGGTATTTTCTCAGTTGAGTCTCCCTCCTCTCGCATGACTCTAGCTTGGGTCAAGTTGATGCAACACTGGGCAGTGCAGTGCCTTACAGGCGAACACCAGTCACAGAAATAGTAATACTCTCACAGTCTTTGACAGCTGGTAAATAGTAAAGCAAATTCAGTTATCAGAGAGCTTGTCTCCAAAGTCCAAGTTCTGACCTACCACTTAGTCACCTTTCTCTTTGAGAAGCAAAAAGACAGAAAATGGAAAGGAGAGGAAAAAGTCAGCCAACTGTTTTTGCAGAGGCCTCTTTCTCCTTACAGACATTAATAATAATGAACTCCACTGTTTATAGGCAATACTGATGGTCCAATATCTGCCCTGCTTGGTCTTATGCTATGGCTCAAGTTCATTGTGTGATATGGTTGCCCAGCATAGGACAGCTATAGCCTAAGCCCCTCACCCCTACTTCACAGTTGTCCCCTGGGTGTTCTAGTTAGAATAATAACTGTGCAGTGACCATCAATTCAGGGACAAAAACCTGGTACATGATAGAAGGTATTGTGGCTTGCAGTGTGGGAAGCACATTGCTGTGGGTGAAAACGGGGCTCAGCAGAAATCCAGATAGGAAAAACGTCAGGCATGTCAGTCTGGGGGAATCTGGTTACTGTGATTCTCTACAGACTGCTTCTGGAATGCCAAGGAACTTGATAAAATAAGGTTTAATTGATTTGTCAATTTTCTATGAATTCTCCTTCGTCCTTCATGAGACCTATCACTTTTAACTGAGAATTTGACAGCCAGTCTTATAGGTGGAAAACCCAAATCGCCATAAGAAAAGTTAGTGCAATTGGGGAGGCAGTGACACATGGCTTTAATCCCAGCACTCAGGAGGCAGAGGCAGTTTGATCTCTGCAAGTTCGAGGTCAGCCTGGTCTACCGAGAGAGTTCCAGGACAGGCTCCAAAGCTGCAGAGAAAGCCTGTCTCAAACAACCTTTAAAAAAAAGAAAAAAAGAGAAATGAAAAGAAATATTAGCATAAAAACCAGGTTTTTAAGTATCTTGCAACTAAGTATGTTGTCTTGAATTTTAGAGAAATGATAAATTCATGTTGAGATGGATTTGTTTAGACATTGCTATATTGCACTTGGTTATTTTATTACTTTAGGTCAAGACTGTAAGGTAATGTGACAAAGAGACACCTACAATTTGCTTTTTAAAGCAACAATCTATAAACCCTAAAAAATAATGCTTAACCCTGAAAAATAATGATCTCCAACACGTACAAATGGTGACATTTGAATTTAGAAAGCCAAAATTATGTTTACAAGAATTTATTTACCAAAATCTAGAGATGAATTAATTCCCCATCCTCTTCCCTACAAACACTGTGGTCCATGTCTCTAGCATCATGAAAATGGGAGTAAAGCAATGGTGGGTCTCAAGTTCGTCAAGAACCTGGTAAATTCCGATATTCCCCATGGAGACTAAAGGCAGTAAGCATATACAAGACATAATATAGTCAACACAGAAGAGCAGTGTGGAATCTTCCCTTTTTCCTGTCATTCCTATTAGAAATCTTACCAAAAGCTTAGTGATCCCTCCAGGTTACTTGGGAACTGTAGCTTTTATCTGTTTAATCCCCAAAGCTTTGAGATGTTCAAAATCAAGTTATACAGTTTTGTTTTGTTTTCACATAGCTACAAAGCTCACTTGAGTTTCTTCATGCAGTGGGAGGCGTCTGATACCTACAATGTCCCTATGAGAGACATGTCACAGGTGAACAGGGTCAGTCCCATCAATATCAGTCACCTGCCTGTGTTTAAATGGCTGCCAAGTGGCAGAGCGGTTTGAGCAGCAGAGTTCAGCTCCAAAGTCCAACTTCTCAACCTTGAAGCCAGATAGTAATTTTTAAATTAACAATAAAAATCATGGATTCTTTAACCATGATTATATTTAGGGCTTTAACTGCATTTGGACCAGTTGTCTTCTTAAAGCACTACCCACTCATCCACATTCCCATGTGGCATTACATTGTAGCTGATATACATACATGCATGCATACATACATACATACAGATTGCGTTAGATTTTTCTATTTAAAATTTTTAGTATCTGAAGGTAGAAACCGTCAGCCCGGAAAGGCAGTCTTCACATAGTCCATAGTCACAGAAACATTAACCACAATGTTCCGTTCATCTTTGTAGTGTATTATACACACATTGAGTTTAATCATCTTTATGAAACGGATTAATCACAGAGTGGACTAAAAATGGGTTAGTGTTAACCATGCACAAGCCCGCTATTGAAAATGAGAGCAAGCAAACGGGAATGAGAAAAGAGGTTTTGTGAGATCACAAACCCTGAAGCTCATGGCAATTGCACACATCTTAATGTCTTCTTTCCAGGCCGTACCTGGAACTCTAAACAATCCCTAATTTGACACCTCACTATTCTTGAGTTACAGACAGTTGCATTCCTTGAAACCAACGACAGTCATGATGAGAAGGGAAAAATCCTAAGGAGGAAGTAGCTGTCAAGGATGGCTAGACTGGAAATTTTACTTCTCTTGACAGCGGCTTTGACTCTAATGGATTAACCTCCAGGATTACTGTTTGCCTACTTCTGACTCTTTCTACTTCTCCCTGTTAAAGCAATGTCTGGGACACCATGATGTTCTTTTGTCTAGATTTGGTTGTCACAGGTGAAAGGGGCGTGCTACTTGTGTCAAGGGACATGAAAGATTCCAAACGTCTTACAATATACAGTGATATTTCTCCCCATGAAGAATTCATAGTTCAGCATAAGACGATCACATATTTGAGAACTCCTGTGTTCACCCTTCCTCCCACATATCAGAGTAGGATCTGGGCTAAATACAATGCTTATTTTTGTGGTGTTATAGGATATCTGAACTTGTGCCCTTACCTCAGTTAACATCTTTAAAGATAAATGAGTGGGTCCTACATCCTTCCTTAGATGACATTTCCCTCCATGTCTAAAATATCATGGTTTTGAGTTATGAGAAATGGAAACCTAGGTGCCACTGACTGGGGGGGAACTGTGAGTGGAAATTGCTTGACACTGTAGGATAATGGTAACTTGTAGCTAACAAAGTCATCCTCAACCATACCTGCACATTTTAATTAACATGGAGAGATTTTGGTGTTGTGACTCAGCTACCTGGAGACGTTAGCTGTATTGGTCTCAATATGGATGTGGGATTGAGTGTCTTTCAAACGTACAAGGTCCAGCACACAGTCAGCTTTGATAATGATCTAGTCTAGACTCTGGGCATCACTGCAGAGCTACCAGGTTGAAAAATTCATTTGAGGGTCCAGAATCGATTAAGAAACTGACTGACTGACTACCTAGTACAAATAGTTTCCATTAGTATCATCAGTTTGCTCTGGATGGCTTGAAATTAGAGAATGAACCCCAAGATATCCCTAAAGTGTGTTGGCATCTGCTAGAACCTGTCTGAAGGACTCCCACAGAACCCTAAGCTTGAAATCTAAATGCCACATCACCAGGTAGCCTCTGTGCTAATCTTTGGTGTGTTTGTCTTCTCTTTGCATGACTCTTTTTCTATAGCACCCAAGTAGGGGCTGGAAGCAGCTGGACCCTGCCTATTAACTGCCATTGCTGATATCCATCTTCAGCCCATGAAGCTGCAGCACTGTTTAAAAACAAATCATTAGAGATGATAAATGCATCTTCATCCACCAATATTTTGTTCTCCTTCTCTGCCTTCATTTCCCTGAAGACAGTGACCATTCCTCCTTTCACTCTGTTTCTCTCATTTCAAATGTTAGCTAGCCCATTAGTTAAGTCTTAAGAGAAAATGTGAGTGCTTTCTCTACCAATTTGGAGAATTCCATGAAGGAGGCTTTGCTGGTCCAGTCTAACTGCTAAGACACGTGTATACATATACTACAGGGTGGTGTGTATGAGAGGGGTGTTGTGATATAGGTGATGACCAAGAGAATCAGTAAATGCCAGCTCGACTCTCTCTTAAGCCTGACTTTCAGGCTCCTGGCTTTGCTCCCACGTCAGGTCCCTGTTCACTCCTGCTCTGAAGGGGTAGCTTAGGGTTCAGCCTTGAAAGGATGCCACAGAAATTTTACTTAGAGAAAACAAGCTCAACAAATTTGTTTTATTTAATATGTATTTTACCATGCACTAAAAACATGTGTATCATGATGTCAGGCAAGTCTAACTCGAGAAATATAGGCAAGCATCAGTTCCAGAGACAATCAGCGCACTCAGAAATAGATGCAATTCTGACCTAAAACAAAACAAGCTTCACTAACTCCTGATAATCCCAGAGCGTGGCTGTGATTCAGAACAGTACCTCAAGGCTATCAGCTAGCTCAATGCTTCCTGAGAGTTGAAGAAGTCAATGGGAGCATGCATTTATCCAGTCACTGTGAATTCCCTTCTTGGTAGATCTTTTGCCAGTTTTAAGACAATGCTCGTTGTGAAATTCAGGGGAGATGGGATTGTGTAAGAGATTACATATTCAATTGAACTGGGTACTTTTTTTTTTATTCCTTCAAGTAACTGTGCTACTTCTACTTAATGGACTATTCAGCTAGAAGAAATAATCAACATTGGAAATCAGATTTCCAGAGGCCAAGAGAATTTGAAAAAAGTCTGGTTTAATCACTTAGCTTTCACACGTTCAAAAACAGGAAACTGGGGTGGTGGTAAAGTGCACGGTTGTGTAAGCATAGGGCCTGGATTGAGATCTCCAGCACCAATGTAACATGAAGTTTGGTCTGGAGGCAAACACCTGCAACTCAGAGCTTGCCTGGGAGGGACAGGCAGGAGGAACCCTGGAGCTTTCTACTCATCTGTATCTCCCTGCTGCTCCTTCCCTCTCTGCCTCCCTCCCTCCCTTCCCCTCCTTTTCTTTCTTTTATCTTATTTATTTATTTATTTATTTATTTATTTATTTATTTTGATACAGGTCTCACCATGTATGCCTGGTTGGTCTAGAATACTCCTTGTGGACTAGACTGGCCTCAGACTCAGAGGTCTGCCTGGCTCTAACTCTCCGTTGGTGGGATTAAAGTCATGCACTACCACACCAAGTTCTAGCTATTCATTCTAATTGACCGAGTAAACTCCTTGTTCAGAGAGAAACCCTGTCTCAAAATAAAGGCGGTGAGGGTTGCAGAGATGGCTCGGGGCTTAAAAAGCACTTGCTGTTTTTAGAGAGGACCCTTGTTCAGCTCCCAGCACCCACATGGTATCTTACAACTGTCTGTGTACCTCTAGTTGCAGGGACTCCATCAGACTTCTCTGGACTCTGAAGCTATCAGGCATGTATCTAATGCACTTGTGTTCATGCAGGCAAAACAGACACAGAAAATAAAAATAAAGGAATCTTTTAAAAGAAAATGAGATGGAAAAAAACATACATAAGCACCTAACATCAGCCACTCACTTCCATAAGGACATGCATCCACACACATGTACACCTGTAGATGTGCGTGCACATCGCACGCACACACACACACACACACACACACACAGAGAGAAGTAAAAGCAACCTTTCACCTCACGCTAAAGGCCTGTAGCAAAAGGAACACACAACGTTCTCTGATAATCCGGATCCTTGAACACATTTTAGACCTGATTCTTTGAGGATCTTTGTCAGTGTCTCCCTCAGAAGTTTGATAAATGAAAGCATGAGAAAGTCACAACTGTGAGAGAACAGTGTGATCAGCTTATTAAAATAAACACTTCTGAGTCATGCAGATCTGAATTTAATAAAAATTCTAGCACTTCCTAGATGTTATCTTTGGCAGTTGTCAAACCTCCGAATTTCAGCTCCTCCTAGAAATCAAAACAATGGGAACCCTACAACCCAGCACTGTTCTGCTGAATAGAAACGAATATCTAAGGCATTTGCACCAGCTCTGCCTTGGGTACCCGTCCTCACATCTGTAGTCTAAGCTGTTGGTGTACCTTGCAGCTGTCAGGAGTCGCACTGAATTCCACTCCAGTCCTTTCTCTCTCTGGTGGACATTGCTCCAATAATGGAAACAGGTTTGGCTCTGCAGAAATAAGTGGGGGTCAAAGAACTCGGAAAGGTGTTAGGACAAAAACTAGGGTGTTGGGAAATGGACAGAACTAATTTGTCAGAAAAAGAAGATAAGAAGATGGCTCGGGTTATGAGACTAAAACTATCTCCATTCCTGTTCCTTGGTTGTATAGGTTAGCTCAACCATTGAATACTGCTACTGGTCTTAGAGACTGAAAAACTCCAAATTTGAATTTTAGGAAAGGAAAATAATATTATGCTTTTTATGACTTGACCTTCAGTTTTCTTTGTAGTTAGATTTCTTTTCTTTTTTACATTTTAATAGTGTATGTTAAGTTGTGCAAAGCATAGTGAATGATTTTTGTGACTGATCAAAATAACTAGATTTTCTGTCATACAAAGGTAATTAATTGACTTAGAAAGTAAAAGAGTAATGCATTTCCCAAGTACTGCTGTTACTGGGAGGAATGCCTAACCTTTTGACATTGCAACATATTGTTGCCAACTACAAAGCTCATGCCTACGAACCATTAAATCAATTGATATTTTAAAAAAAACAACAACAAGGAAAGCAAAAACTTTGCGATGCTGGGGAAATGGCTTATTGGGTGAAGCATTTGTTGCACAACCTGAGTAGCAGAATTTGGATCCTTAGTATCCCTGTAAATGTCAGGAATGTGGGTGTGGTGGCCCACTTATAATCTGGTTAGATAGACTAGACCAATAGACCAGCTCTGGGTTCAAGTTAGAGACCCTGTCTTTCAGTATAACGTGGAGGGTGATCAGGGAAGACATCCAAGGACAGTCTTTGGTTCCCCACACTTCTGTGTATATGTGCATAAGCAGCATAGACAACCACAAACACACACGCATTCCCACACAGGAGAGGACACACAGAGACATTTTTAAATCATACATGTGAACAACCAGGATATTTTAAGTCAGTTTGCAACTTTTTTGGACTGCATTCATAGCTGTCCATAGCTAGCCTAGGGCTGCAGGTGGGACATTTAAATACTAGTGTTTGTGAAGGCTGGTGTGCCCTGAAAGTTATAATGTCCTAAGGTCTGCATGCATGACTCATTTGGTGTTAAGTCATTGTTGTTACCTAACTGAAAGCATTTTGAAGGCAACAAGTAAAACAAACATAAATAAATACTAATATTCCCTCGTGTCAGTGGTTTAAATAACCATTTTGTCTCACAAACTCGTTTATTATAGAGTTTTCATTAACCTAAAGAAAATCTCTACAACATCAGACTCAAATGTGTTAATTTATGATGAATGTGTCCCCATGTTTGGGATTTGCCCGGTGAATAACTAGATGTTTGGGAGCCTAGTAATATTCAGTTCGGACCTTGCATAAAAGCAGCAGCCTTGGATCTCCCAAAGTACTCTACATTACGTCTCTGTAGGGACAAGAAAATAATTCAGGTCTATCCAGACGCCAGCCTTAAAAGGAACTGGTTCCTTTCCTTTAACGCAAGTCTTACATTGATCAAAATGAAAGCCACTCTAAAGGAAATCTCTTCATTTTCATTTTCTTTTCACTGACAAGTAATTGCACGTACATATAAGATGTGTGGTGATGCTTCATGTACACATCCTGTGCTAGTTTGAATATCCATCTCCTTCACGTGTTTATCATTCCTTTGTGGTGAGCACTTTTAAAATCCTCTCTTTCAGCTACTCTGAAATACCCAATTTATTGTTAAGTGCAGTAACCGCGTTGAGCCGCAGGACTAGGGGAAACCTAATAGAAAAGGGAAGCGTTTATTCCACAGGTGCCAAGTCAGACAGGAAGCCTCAGTGCTAGAGGAACTCTAGAAGTAGGCTAAGTCCCTGGCTCCAGCAGCAGGCAGCTTAGCTCCGCCCCCCACACACTGGCTACAGCAACGTTTTAACCTTTACCGGCCCATCATATTCCTGAAGGTACAGCTAATATTATAAAAAGAGTGCCGTTCCTTGTTTCTTTGCATATCCCCATCATAACTTTTGTCTGGGTTAAGTAAGTAGACCGCAGAAACATCCTTGGTGAGGTACATCGAAATTACTGTGTGGGGTGAATACTGGCTCACGGGCACATTGAGAGAAAATAGGTCCAGGACTCAGAAAAGACAACGGTTTTCAAAAGTAGTTGCAAATGTCCAATACAAAGTGCATCCAAATGCAGGTAGGTGTTCTAGGTGGCAGGTCGGAGGAACGGGTGCATGTAAATGTCATTCCTGCACACCTATAAGGGCTCACACATTTGGAAAGAGAATTACCAGAGTTAAGTACATCACAAAGCCAAGAAAGGGTTCGAATCCTTCCTAGCTCAGGGAAAATGCAATCACCAGAACGTTTGTTTTAAATAATATAAAAGCTAATGAGATAGCCACGAGGATAATAACACCACATTTTTCTCTTCAAGTTCTATTAAAAACACATTACATGGACTTGGAATAAATGATCACACATAAAAAACAAAACAAGCAAATACTGCTTTGTGGCATGACCAGATAAGGGTCCTGACGCCTCTTTATGTAAATTTAAGTTGAAAAAAATTAGTATTTTTTAGCTCTAAAATTGTATACACACAAAAAAATGGCTAACTTAGTAGGGCCATGACTATGCTGGAATCTGACTGAAAAATAGAAGAAAAATTCTCCATATGGTGAAGGTCTCAACATTCTATTTTTAAAAGATTTTGGAAAAGATGGGTAGGAAGCATGACTACATGCCTGCTTCCAATGGTGGTGTCACGGCTGAAGTTTTCTATTTTTATACTTCCATCCTTATATTTTATTTAATCCACATTTTATTATCCTTTAAGGCAATGAAACAAGTTTTCTACAAGATAAAAATTCAGAAATGGACATATTTCTGTTTCACCAGAGATGAACATTCACACCCCAAAACTCTAGCAGCCTTCCAGGCTTTTCTTTTTAACTCTCTGCACTGCTGTAATTATGTCAGTGTATTTTTTTTTATTTCTTCTTAATCTCAATGAGACTTTTACTGTGAGACAAGAGGCTCCATCCCCCACCTCCACCCCCCCTACCCTCAAACAGTGCCTGTGTTTTTTTTCTGGAATCCAAATCAGATGCTTTCGCCATGCTGATTTCAAAGGCTCCAGAAAAACAGCCTAGCTCCCCGCTCCTAGCCAAGGCAGCCTCTGTGGCTTTAAGAGTAGCTTTCCGCCACCGCCCACCCCCCCCCCTGAGCCCACATACTTGTGCTCTCTTTGCACAGAAAGTGCCAAGCAGTGACATCTACTACAGTTTCTAGGACACGATGGTCTCTGCTATACAGGGAGAAAAAAAGAGCTGTGAGCAGCGAGAAAGACGGCAGGGGAAGTCAGCGCGAACCCGGCTGTGTTCCCAGAGGACAGACGGGCACTTCCCAAGCTGTAATCCTGAGTTGCTGTTTATGGCTGTTGGGCTGATAGGAAGCCCAGCTCCGGAGAGTCGCGGGGCCCCCTCCCCCTTGCTGTCCATTAATCACGAGTTGCTGCTACGAAGTGTACACAGAGCGGGGAGTCCTGCCTAGAGTGGCCTCTAGCTGTCTCCCGCTCAACGAAATGACCCTGTGTGAAAACTTGTTTTATGAGAGATTGGTTTATTTGTAACTAAACTACTTCCTCCGTTATTTGATAAGCTCAAATATTTGCTAGTGATAGTCTGAGAGTGTCACATTTATTATCCTGTTTCTGTGGTTGCCTCACTCCTTTGGAACTGGCCCTGTTAACCCTTGGAAGGCCTGCGGTGGGCCCATGCCCTCTTTCTAGAGGTCGAAGTTATGTCAGACCCATTAGGACTTGTGGTTCTTCCAAAACCAGGCAGCAGCCAACTCCGGGAGACCAGAAGGAAGACGCTGATAAAGACCCCCACCCCCGCCTCCCCCGGGTTCTGAAACCAAGGTAGAAAAGGAAGGAGAGGCCTTCTGACTCCCTAACACACATCTCAGGAAGTTCTACACCGATTTGTGTGTCTGAGATGGCGTTTTAAATAGGTCGGTGTGACTTCCTGTAGTGTTTCAGACCCCCAAACGTCAGTTGTGTAAAGCATGCCGTTCTCAAAATGCTGTCTCTTTCTGTGCTTTGACACTTTGCCTGTTAGAGGCTGAGCTCATTTGCGTTTGGCAGAACTTATTTCCTGCGTCCAGAGAAGGGGAGTGAGGAGGGGGCGAAACCCTTTGCAATACTCCCTCAAAGGGCTTTCTGAACATATAAAACTATGTTTCCAAGAATTAAATGAACCAGAATGAGGCAGCTCTCCTTTGAATGAAAAGAAATACAGGCTTTTGTTACATGCAACACATTTGGAAACCCTAACTTGAATGTCTCTCTTGACAAACCCACACTGGGACAGCCTACCAGCCCCTTCAGTCTCAGAGTCCTCAGTGAATGCAGAAGAAGGGAGGAAATGGCCACTTACGTGTGGCAAAATGTTCCAGCCTTGCAGAGATTTTCCCAAAATCATTAGGCCCACCAGCATGCTTTCCATTGGCCGGGTCCTCACCTACTCAGACATCAGAGTTTCCACACGCCTCCAGCCTCCCAGCCAGCTCTAGTTCCTAAAACAGCCAGTCGTTTGTAGCAGAAAATGTAACCAAGTCGGAGAGCTGGCCATCAAGCAGAAAAGAAAAGAAATAAAGTTGCCTCCCATCTTGTTTCAAAGTCGGAACTGACCATCCATCCAAGCTCCCTTTATGCTCCAAGAAAGGTGAATTTAGGGCAGCTAAAGTCTGTGGGAGGGCGCGTGCAGAGGGCCGTGTACAGGGAGGGAAGAGTCTTGAGAGATACACCGGTCTCCGGGTTCTACCACTGGTCCCCAGGTTCTACCACTGGTCCCCTTTAGACCTCCTTTCTCAGCAGGCGGCTCCCCCTTCCCCCCCGAGAGCCCACTGTGGAGCAAAGCTGAGTGACGACCCGAACTGTCATTATCTGCAAGAAATTTATACTTAAATATAAACATATTTAGTATGGTGAAAAGAATTTTGTTTTTTAATTCTCTAACCTTTCCATCTTTGTGTTCTAACTGAATTTTTGTTTGTTTGTTTTAAGCAATATTTCTTCTCTTTGACATCTTTTCTTTTCTCTGTCTCTGTCTCTGTCTCTCTGTCTCTCTGTCTCTGTCTTTCTGTCTCTGTCTCTGTCTCTCTCTGTCTCTCTCTGTCTGTCTCTCTCTCTCTCTCTCTCTCTCTCTCTCTCTCTCTCTCTCTCTCTCTCTCTCTCTCTCTCTCTCTCCCTTTTAGAGCTAGGGATTGAACCCAGACCCTTACATCTTACTACTACTCATTCAACTACTGAGCCACAACTCCAGTATTCCTCCCAAACATTTTTAAGTGTAAAATGCAGTTTTGATAACTGTAATATTGTACACTAAACTTCTAGAACCTTTTCATACTACAGGATGGATCTTTTTAAGCACTGTATGGCAAGACCTTACCCTAACCCATTCCCTGGTAAGAACTATTTTTTCTCCTCCTTCTTTATTGTTCCTCCTCCTTTAAAAAATATTTATTTTATTTTTATTTTATGTGTATGAGTGTTTTCCCTGCATGTATGGTTATGCACCATTTGCACGCCTGGTGTCTGCAGAGGCCATAAAAGGGCATCAGGGCCCCTGGAACTGGAGTTACAGATGGTTGTAAACTACTGTGTGCGTGCTGGGAATCGAATCCAAGTTCCTCTGGATGAGGAGCCAGTATTCTTAATGACTGAGACATTTCTCCAGCCCTTACCTTCTGGTAAATTCGATTATTTTAGATAACTGTGGTAGCTAGTTTTATGTCAACGTGATACAAGCTAGATTCATCAGAGAGGAGGGAGACTCAAATGCCTCTACAAGACTGAATTGTAGACAAGTATGCAGAGTGTTTTCTTAATTAGTGATTGATGGGGGATGGCCCAACCCATTGTTGGTCCTGGATTCTATAAGAAAGTAGGCTGAGCAAGCCATGCTGAGCAAGTCAGTAAGCAGCAATCTTCCATGGCCTCTGCATCAGCTCCTGCCTTTAGGTTCCTGCCCGGCTTGAGTTCCTGTCCTGATGTCTTTTAATGATGAACAGTGATGTGGAAACCTGAGCCAAATAAACCCTTTCCTCCGTATGGTGGAGAAAGAAAAAGACCCCCCAAAAGGAGTGGCACTTTTAGGAGATGTGGCCTTATTGAAATATGTGTGGCTTTGTTGGAAGAAATGTGTTGGGGTGGGCTTTAAGGTCTCTTTTGCTCAAGCTTCCCTCATTTGGTGCAGACTCTACTTCTTTTTTCCTGCAAGAGTGTAGGATCCTCAGCTACTTCTCTAGCACCGTGTCTGCCTAAACACTGCCATGTCCCATCATGATGATAATGGGCTGAACCTCTGAACTGTAAGTGAGCCACCCCAGTGAAATGTTCTCATTTATAAGAGTTGCTGCGGCCACGGTGTCTGTCTCTTCACAGCAATAGAAACCATAGCTAAGACACTCCCCAAGTTGCTGTGGCCACGGTGTCTCATCACAGGGACAGTGACCCTGACTAAGACAATGACTCACGACAAATATAATAATGCAGTATTTGTCCTTGTGCGATAGCTTACTATAGCTAACATAATGTCTTCAAGTTTCATCTACATTACACCATATAATAGGACTTCCTTTCATGGCGGAAGAACATCTCATTGCTTATACGAGCCATAATTTCTTTTATGTTGTTGATGAACAGCAGGCAGATTGTTTCTGCTTTGCAGCTATGGTCAATAAGGAATCAATGGTCCAAGGGGTGGATGCAGACATGTATCTCATAAGGAACTATATTCAAAACGTATGAAGAAATCCTATAACCAATAGCAAGAAATCAAATTAAAAATTGAGAAAAAGGACTTGAAGAGACATTTCTCAAAAAAGGGCATACAAATGGCCCATAGAAAATGTAAAACGATGCTATCATCAGCCTCTCCTTCTGTGAACCTTCTGCCGTGTCTTCAGGAATCTAAGTGTGCATCACTTTGGGAGATGCAAGCCAAAACCACAAGCAGATCTCACATCTATTCAGATGACCATGACAACACTGGATAACACAATATGACAACGCTTGTCACGAAGTCAGAGGCTCAGGGACCTGGTCACTGTCATGAGATGGAAAGTGCTGTGGTCAGCATGAAGTTTCCTCACAAAGTTGAAGTACAAGTGCGGTATCCAGCAGTCCCACCGTTTTTCAGTGAAACGTCTGTACTATTCTGTTCAGTGCAGCATCATGGGTTTGTTTGCAAATTCTTTCCGTTAACCCTTATGCTGTCTCAAGTGGCTTGAGTGACAGTGGATGGAGAGGAAATGGAATTTGTCAAGGAGACCTGGGTCTTAGTTCAAACTCTAGCCTTCACTGTCAATATGCTTTCCGGTGGGTCATCTAAATTCCTGGGATTTCATTTTGTTGTATTTAAATTGATAATTTAATTGATTATAGTCAATTCTTTCTGGCTTCTCAGTGGAAAACAAGGCACACAACACAGAATTATGACAGCTGACCAACAGGGATGGCCATTACTATTCTAGTTTCCATACACTTACATGTGGTAAGCTGGAAGGTTTGGGCATTTCCCTCAGGGAATAAGCTGATTTCAACATGGGATTAGGTTGGTGCTTTTAAAAATAATGCCTGTGGTAGTGGTCAATAAACCAGAATGAGGATAAGGAATAAAACTGCCCATAGTTTTACAAAACCCATTTTAGACCCAGGCTCACACCTGAAGGCTAAAAGTAAGATCTATTCCAGCCCTCATGCACACCATCTATTCCGCAGGTGTAGGCAGATGTTGAATGGAAACTCAAACGCTTAAATGAGGTAACACGGTTGAGAGAGTTACAAACCACAAAGTGCCACCAAAATGTTTGTTGTTGCTAAATGAGCGAAATGCCAATCCAGTTGGTCCTCCCTCCACAAAACAGAAAAAAAAACCACTCTACAACTTTAGTTTTATATTCTATAAATCAATTGTGGATTTTAAATGAGTAATAACTAACTTTAGATGTTTCTTTTTTAACCACAGGGACACAAGGGTATTATGATTAATTTTATTAATTCTTTGAGAATTTCATATAAAAGTAATAGACACCCATCAGCTTCAACATATGCTATTCATATACTTTGGGGTTTGGGACCATCCACTGGTGCACGGCAAACCTGCCAGGAGCCACAACCTTAAGGAAAACTGACTATCTGTCCCAGCAGCCATGAGCTACCCACAGACCCACAGTTACAGGTGGGCGCTCGTGAACCTGCCACCCCCATGCTACGCTGTTCACTGACTTGATCTTGGGCAGGCAGCGATAGATGCTAAGAGCTCATGGATACAGTAGCGTTTGTTCTGGTCTTCCCTGATCTTGGCTCTCACAGTCTCTCTGCTCTCGCTTCTAAGACTGTCCATCCCTGAGGGTTTGGGAGTGGTGATACAGAGGTTTGTAGTTCTTTAAAAAAAAATACAATGTTTTGTGTATTTGTGTTATGCATGCGTGCAACACTAGCACATTAACTCATACTAAAGGAATCTTTTTTAGAAACATTCTGTGTCATCCTCTCCTGTAATTTCTTTTTCTATTGGTTATTTAGGAATTTCGCATCATGCTCCCCAATCCCTCCCATTTCCCAGTCCTTCCACATCCGCCCTTTGCCCCTGCAGTGTCACACCCCAGGGGAACCCAAAATAAACATTAAAAATAAAACAAATACAAAGAATAAAACAAAAACAAAGATACGAACAAAAATATCAAATAAAAATGTAAAAAAAATAGGAAAAAAGCAAAGACAAAAAAACCTCTTTGCGCCTCTGTCTTTCCCTCCTGTCTGTCACCTCTTCATTCATGTCAGTGGCCTTGAGGGCTGCTGTTTGTCACCCCTCGGTGTACCCCTCGGTCCAAACAGCGTCACTTGCAAGACTCCTTGTGTGATGTGTCGTTGGTCAGGTTCAAGGTCTCTGGCTTCTGGTACACCATCAATCCTGGACCCGGAACGCCAGCAATCCTGGACCCACGTACCTCTAAAATATATTTCTGTATCTGAAACAACTCTGACAGCACTTCTTCCTTACCCTCCGCTAACAAGGCCCAGGTACCAGAATAGAAGAGTAATCAAGACTTAAAGAACTATGTAACTGGACAGAAAATACCTGCAGTCAGGGTCTGTGGCACCTAGTTCCCATGGCTACCAGCTTCCACGGGGAGGAACAAATTCAGTAGTCTCCCAAGACAGTGCCCTTTGCTTCCCACTCAGCTTCCTCGGCTCTCCCGTGTTACCCATCCCACCAGGCTGTTTCTGCAGCTCAGCTTACCAAGGGTTTCAGTGGCAACGCAAGGCTCACTGGAACCGCCGGGTCCCGGGAGGATAGAAACCATATACAGCTGGAGTTCATTTCCTGCGGAGGCTTATATTACTTGTTTAGCTCCCTAGTTCCTTCCTGGGGCTTCCAGCTTTCTCTTTATCCTTTTTTTAAATTTTTTTTTAGTTCATAATACTTAATGTTGTACTCCCCACGCCTAATGCAGAGGTTTGTTGTTGCTATTCTTACATTTAACCTCATGTTCATCTCTTTAAAATTAGTCTGGCAGACCTGGCCCCGGCTGCTGCCAGGCTCTGGGTCCTTCCTAGTCCACATGGATGTGATAGAAGCTGAGCTATACTTACTTGACTTAGACATAACTTGAATCTGAATACTGCCTTTTTAGTCTATAGCATTATAGCATTCAATACATGACCTAACCTAACCAAGTTTCATAATACTTGTCTGTGCAATGGCAATACTAACTCAAATTGCACTTACTTTGTGGGACTGTAATGGTTTGTGTTAAACACTTGAGCCAATGTTGTCGACGTGTAAGTCCTTGCTTTTAGTTCCTTTCTGAAGCATGCACTGTTTTCCCATTGAAAATGGGAATACTATTGTGAAGAATGACACAAAATTCTCAGTAATTTTGTGAAGAAAGCAGACATTCGAAAGAAGTTTTATACACACTTCTTGGATACATATTCAATCACCACAAATACACTTTTATTTTTCTCTGCTGTTTCCAATAAATTTTGGAAGCACTACATATTGGTTGAGATTTTATCAGTTACAAGTGATTAAAAACTTGAACTGAAATTGGAATACCTGAAAAGTAAGATCTTGAAGGTTCACATTGCTGAAATGCCCAAGGGTGGGGTTTTAGCATAGTTGATTCTATAATTTAACAATAGCATAAAATAGGGTTATATTTTCCAAAGATGTATTTATTTTTATTCTATGACTATGAGTGTTTTGCCTGCATATTATATGCATACTATGTGCCTGACCTGTGCTTGGAGAGCTCAGAAGAGGGTGTCAGGTCCTCTGGAACTGGAGTTATGAATGGCTGTGAGCCACCATGTGGGTGCTAGGGACTGAACCCATGTTCTCTGCAAGAACAACATGATGGGGAGGTCCTTCTGTATGCTGTGAATATGTTTCTCTTATTGGTTGATGAATAAGGCTGTTTCAGTCAATGGACAGGCAAGATTTAGCCAGGTAGAAAATCTGAACAGGGCTAGGGAAAGGTAATAGGCAGAGTCAGAGAGCCACCATGTAGCCTCTGGGCAGGCAGAATCCCCAAGGCATTACTAGTAAGTGAAGGGCATGTGGAGATACACAGATTAATAGAAATGGGTTAATAATTAAGAAAGAGCTAGCCAGTAAGAAGCCTGAACCGATGGTCATAACTGTTAAGAGAAGCTTTTTCTTTTGCTAGCCGCTTTGGTTTATCCCCCGCCAGCTGCCTGGGCTCTGCTGCGCCAGCCTGGTTCTAGATCCGCATCAGTCCCAAATAAACACACAGGAAGCTATATTCATTATGAAGCTGTTGGCCTTGTTTGTCTCTTACTGGCTAGCTCTGCTTTAAGGAATTACCCCATAATTGTTAATCTAAGTATGTCTCTTACCGGAGAATAGTTCCAGGCTTCCTACCCCCAATGGCGTTACATGTTGACTCTCTTGTGTTTCCCCTTCCCAGAATCCTCCTCAACTCCTAGTCCCTCCTATCTAGGTTTTCTATTGGCCAGACAGTACGTTATTGACAAATGCACAGGCAAATAACAGGACTTCCCCAACAACTCCTCTTTTCTGTTTAAACAAAAGAAAGGTCTTAATTTTAACATAGTCAAATTATATATGACAGAACAGTTATCAAGTAAGAACATAGTTACAATATTTTAGCAAGATTTAAAGAAAATATCATCCATCCCATCCTTGTGAGTCCAAAGTCCTATATGTAGCTTATCTTTTATCATAACTAAGGAAAACTATAATTATAACTATCTGTCTTCAACTCCATTAAAGACCACAGAAGGATAATATATAAACACTAGGATTGACAGAGACATCTTACTGCCTGGACAGTCACCCGAAGTTCCTCTGTAACGTTGGGGCATCCATCTTCAGCCCATAGGCCACAATGTGTCTGGAATACTTCTCAGCAAAGCAGGAAATTTCAAACTGTCCATCTGCGTTGGCAGTCTGTCAGTCATTTTTCTTTGTCCTGCAGAAAGTCTCATAGACTCTTCATCAAGCAGGAACCCTGTAAGACTGAGTTCAGTAGTCACTTTCCTGTGGGTCCTGCATGTCCAGATGATACAACAACAGTCAAACAATCTAGGCAAGAGCAGTTTCTTGCCCAAATGGCTAATCTTGCCATGTTGAAAGCAAACTTTATAACGAGTTTCTTCGATGCCCATCTTCCTCTCAGACATAATTGGTGCTGCCAGGAGCAGACATTGTCAAGAAAAACCCTAAACCATTTTAAATGCCATGTTCTGAAGGTCTTTGAGAGGTTTGAAGACTGTCCATCTCAAATATATTTCTGTATATCTAGAAAACCTAACTTATGTAACTATAAATTCTATTATAAGTAACTATCTATAGTCTGTATTCAATTATGCATTATGTTGTAAAAGATCAGTATAAGCACAATACTTAATCAAGAGGAGAAATATAAGCATCACAAAATTGACCTTGATTTTGTCTCAATAAATGAAAAACAATACCCATACCATAATTCCCCTTTTTACCATTAAAAAGATTGGCTGTGATCACTAGCCAATTATAAACAATCCCATTCAAATGAAAACAAAGATTTATAAACAAGATGGGAATTGGGACGTCGCTCATTCCAAACTGCTTCCTGCTGGAAGGGGGCACTGTTTATACCATGGGGATCATGACAAAACTCAGAAACCTGTTTAAGTCCATATTTTCGGGTTCTGTAAGACTGCATCATCTTCGCTGTTTTGATTGTTGGAACACCTGGTCCACTGCTTCCGGGGGTCTTGGTTCGTCAAACCACAAAAGCCTGGAAGGAATCCTTAGCTTTTCATTTTCTATAGAAACATAAATAAAAACTCCTTTTCCAAGTAACATATCCTTACACTTAAATTTTGAAGTCAAGGCATTTTTAAAAGATAGAAGTTGGATTAATTCAGCAGCATTTATAATTAAGTGTACTTTAGCAGCAGTTCCTTCCTGAGCAAGCAAAAAACTGAAAAACACAATAGCGTACAGTATCCAGACTCTCTGTGTATTTTCCATCTTTACGTGGCTTATTTATTTATCTATTATTGCTTTATTTCTTTCACTTTTATTTATTTTTCTCTGAGACAGGGTTTCTCTTTGGAAACCTGCCTGCCTCTGCCTCTGGAGCAATCCTACCGGCGTGCGCCACCACAACGCCGGCTTTTGTATTTATTTACCACTTTGTCGTTTCAGTTTCTCTCTCAATCTCACATATATTTTTAAACACACTGTAAACCCTTAGAAGTTTTTCTTTATCCAAGTCTGACTTTACTGTAAATCTTTGTTTTTCTGGCCACGTGTCTTATCTGTAAAACCGCGGCTGTTTTAAACTGCCGTTTCAAGATGGCGGGCGTAAGCGTGATTCCAGCTTACCGCCTCAGTCCATGCTGACCTCCAGCAAAAGCTGCCACTTTCAGCTGTACGTACACACCTTTCAATCGTTAGCAGAGTCTCTTAAAACAACCTTGTTGGTTTTTTTTTTTCTTTTTATGCTGAGTCAGGAAGACTCCGGTAAACGAGCCACGTGAATCTCGGCTTGTCAATAGCAAAACAGAGCACACCTGAGAAAAATGCTGCTACCAAAAATCTGTGCTTCTCTCTGTTCTTCTGTTTCTAAAATTCCTTTAAAGCTTTTGTTGTTTTTGCGTGGAATTTCAATCCCGCTCCTGATCACCATTTGTAAAGAGAAGCTATTTCCTTGAGTGAATATCAGGGTAATGACAAGAACAGGTTGGGGGCTGGACCTGGATTCCCTTCTTCTAGGCTTGAAGGGCACACAGATTGTACATAGTGCCTAAGAAGGGAGACTTGGCAGGGGTGACTGCAAGGACTTCTCTAGCTCTGCAGCCACACTAGTGTTGATGGTCGTCAGGTCGTAGAGTCCAGGGCCACTCATCACCGGTCTGCTCATGTACCTCCAAATGTGATATGCCAAAAGGGGCATATTGAGACCCAGTGTGAGCCACTCTGCTGCACAAAGAAACATGACACAGAAGAAAGCATGGATGAGGTACTCTGGCAGTACAAGAGGGTTCAGGGCATTACACTGGTCTATAGGGTTCTTGTAATCGGTCTTCAGGAAACCTGCCTGCCTCTGCCTCTGGAGCAATCCTACCGGCGTGCGCCACCACAATGCATAACAGCTACAGGGACCAGATTAGGTGGAGAGGAACCGGTCCATTGAAACTGAGACTAGATGAAGAGAATCTCCCAACAGTAACAGGAGCTCTTGTCCACAGAGCAATCTCTCCAGCCCCTAGTAGGACCTTAATAAGCTGCTATTATCCTTCACATTGTCATAGTTGTTTATCTAAGCCAGATCATTGATTCTGCTCTCTCTCCTCTCTCTGTATCCTCTGTCTCTCCAACCCCTTTCTCCTCTCTGCTTAAGTTGTTTTCATTAATAGTCCTCTAAGATCTAAGGAGCTCTGTTTTGAAGGTGCCACTTTCTCAAGTGAAGTTTAAACCCAACCTTTTTCTCAGTGTTGTTCACTTAGTTCATTTTATCACAGTGGCACTAATTTAAAAGCAAATGAGAATGTGAAAGAAAACCTTTGTCAATCACATTTTCAAGTGTTTATCTAAGTGGCAGATACAAGCCTCAATCTTAAGTCACTGAATTATGAGACTAAGAATTTGTTTTCCTCCTCCGTTTTGCTCTATAATTACATTGACTGCAGAACTGGGAGACAGAAGAGAAAAAAAGTTAAAAGTTTAAAATCTGATCACTGTCTTAATACACTAACCTACCTACAAACTTCATTTTTAAAAAGTTTCACGTATTTACATTTCAATTATATTTTGCCAGCATTACCTGCATGAATGAACTCCCCCAAGGGTACAGAGGGCAGTATCTTCATGTAGTGCTGAATATGTACTCTTAAATCAAAACTCAAATATAGAAAAATGCACTTACTCGTCCTACTATCTCTTGGCAATCACATAGCAGGTACTTTGGAAGCTGACTGTTACAGGAATTATTTTACTTTGTTCCTGTGACTTGATTTAGACATTCTCTGTAATGAAGATCAACAGCATCTATATAAAGAAGATGGTGAGATGTCACCCTCAGGAAGATGTAACACGCAATATAAACTTTTCTGAGCTTGCATCACACACACGTCATCCTTCTCTCAACATTTCACCAGCACATTTTACGCAGACAATAAATGACTTCTTCCTGTAATAAAAATCCCAAATTAGGCTTCTCTACAGGCAGAAATGTCAAGAGGTTGCCAAACATGCTTAGGAAAATCCCATTCACTTCGTGATTCACCATTTGTATCCGAAATTAGAAGGTGGGGAAATGTGGCGGGGGGGGGTCCACTAATACGGATTAAAAACACATGATTCATGTCTTAAACTTTCCTCAGAGAAGCAAATTATAGGTCTGACAAACCACAATTAAGGTAGAGAGGAATCCTGGGGGATAGGGAGGTGAAGTCTGTTTCAATTTCAATATCAATTCCATTTAGTGTCATTAAAACTGGTTTTTCATGCCACAAACTCTTAGTTTCTGGAGTCACTATTTAATTAAAAAAGAAGTAGAATAGTAGAGCATATCTATCAGTCAAGTAGGATTAAACATGGTACAGAACTACTACAAATTTAAAAATAAAGTTTAGGTGCAAACAGGCAGAACATGTGTACCTGGAAATTAGAATGGAGGGTTCATGTCCTACATTCAGAAGAACCGGTTAGTGTGTGCATTTCTCCTTGCAATCGGGGTGTTTCGAGACAACGTCTAAAACTTGCACTGTTATTAGAAAAGGATATGATTTGAAGTAGAAGATGATATTAACTTCCAAAGTAAAACTGCTGTGAAAAGGGTTAATACCCAAAAAGTCTTGACAATGAAACGAAATAAATTTCCTTAAAATAAATGTTCAATTAATAACTTGGAGCATCCTTTTTCTTTCTAGTTTCATTTTTGCTGCATATATCCTTAAAATGACAAAGGGTGGTCACTTTTCCTCCAGTAATACAGTAGTAACAAAAACAACTAAACGTTATAGTTGACATTGGTTGGGTGAGATGTCTCCATGAGTAAGAGTTCAACCCCTCGCACCCACGTAGTGGAAGGAGACATCAGACTCCTGCGAGTTGTCCTGTAACCTCCACACGTGCACTGAGGCACACATCCCTGCAAACATCCAACTCATAAAATAAGCAAATCCATATAAAGAAATGAATTTGTAATACAGAGTTGCACATGTAGGATAGACAATGTGTATGAGATTAGATGTATTAAATCAGGGCAAGAGGGTTAGGAGTTTTTGCTTTAGGATATAAATTGCATTAATTTCTTATCTAATAGAGAGAGTAAAGAGCATGGTCCTCATATTTGTCCGTACAAAGAGACTAAACAGTGACCTCGATTGAGTCTGGCTTCATGCGCCTAATCAAGAAAGACCCATAGAGTTAATATTCTCTTCCATTATCTTGGTAATAATATTTCATTCACAAAACTTCTATAATCATGCTATTAGCCATCCTTGTCAGAGGTCTCCTAGCTTTGCATTCACAGACTTCAACTGTGGAAACATAATGGAAGTAGAGAGCCATAAAGGAGGCAACTCATGGTGTGAACTTGGCCCGTGCAGCTTGTACAGCTCCTTCTCTGCTTGGAGAGTATCCAAAAGCAACAAAGAGGACGGGAAACGAAAATTTGCAAACTCCATTTTCAGCAAAACTAGGAGACAGCTGAAATCCCTGAAGCACAAAATAGGGGAAAGAGCTGCCAGCAGCACTGGAGAATGAGGCGGAGAGCAGAAGCCATGTGGGAGGAAGCCCAGAGAAATATCAGGGTGGGCTGTGCGGCAGGTGTTGAGGCCAACCCAGGCCAATAGCAGGAAGAGAGCAAAACTCAATGCCCAGAGAGACAGACACGGGCTGGCTGTTAAGTCTAAGCAGCCTAGATCCTCTTTGCAACAAGAGACTGGGGTACTCAGACCAGGAGCAGAAGCAATTCTAGAACTACACTAAGCCTGACACATAGGGGATCTAAATTTTAAAAATGCATGCATACAACCGTCATGCACAGAGATGCAGTTCATCCAAGGGCAACAGAAATTTAGGTAGTCTATACACCTATAAGCTAGGGACAATCCAAGGTATAGAAAGCCCCATATAGGGCAGAGTAAGAGGTTCCTGACCATTTTTCAGCTGTGGAAATATCAAGCTGGTCTGGGCTCCCAAGTTACAGCAGATTCAGGTTGTGCTTATTTCATAGCTGGCCAGTCTAGAGGTGTTGCTCTTTCCAAGCAGCCTGCTGACTTTTCATAGATTCGAGATGAGGTCAGATGAATACACAGCTCTGCTGATGGACTCTGGAGAACTGGTGATTGAGAGTGATTCTCTGAACTCTGTTGCCCGTGCCAGAGAACAAAGATGATGAAAGACACAGATCTGCAACAGCAGCACTCTCCTGCAAGGCTGCACCAAGACTCCCTTCCTAAGGCCCCGACACACATCTAGAGTCACCCTGTAGGCTTGCTTCTTCCCTAGCTTTCTGTTTTCATGGAAGTATGAGTCAATATTTAGGTCCTTACATTGCATTCATTTTAACACCTACATGGTAAATTGCTTGATGCGTTTTCACATTTTGGTTATATCTGTATCCCTTGTAGTGCTTAAAATTTGTTTCCTAAGGAAAGGGTAGGGGAAAAGTGGGGAGGATTGAGGAGGGGCACAAAGTGAAGTTAGGCTCTGCCCTAGTTGCAGCTTTAAGGCTGGGCAAATCAAGTTTGTCTACTTATAGCATAGGAATGAGGACCTCTGTTTGACCTCCCCCACATCTGTAGTGTTGAGCTAGCTTTAAGAAATTTTTATATCATGAAGGGGTGGTGAATTTTGTCAAGTGCTTTTCCAGCATCTATTGAGAGAAGAGCTACAATTAGTGACTACTAATTAATGAAAAAACATAATAGTTTTCTTTGGGGATAGTCCCCCAATAGGTTATCCAATTCTTGGTGGTCAGACCTAAACCCATGTATATATGACCAATGTTAAAAAGACTCAGTAGAGTGTGTGTGTGTGTGTGTGTGTGTGTGTGTGTGTGTGTATGTGTACAATGGTCATAATTGAATAAGTTGTAAATTTGAGAGGGGGTGGGGGCATAGGAGGAGTTAGATGGAGGCATGGAAATGATGTGAATACAGTATTCATTATGAAATTCTAAAAAAATTTAAAATAAAGAAAATGTTCTTAGGTATATCTGTCTTCTTCAACATATGGTCCTCTTGGAGATTTAAAATGGCATTCCAGTCTTATTACCTTCCAGGTGTCTAGAAGAGAGCAGAGACTAGAGCAGCATGTATTGGTAAACCCCACAAATGGGACCCATGAAGTCTATTTGCAAATTGTTGGCCAAACTCAGATATACAGATAAGTATGCATTCAGCTCACAGAGTAGATTAGGCATATTGCTAGCTGCAAGGGAAGCTGAAAAATGTACCATGACAGAAATTGCGCTAATCTGGGAGAAGGGAGAAAATTATAGATTAGGATGCAGGCAAGGAATTGTGCAAGATATATCTTTTCAGTTCATCTCTGCAGAGATCCAATAGTCAGTTACTTATAAGAAAATATTTCAACAATCTAAGTATCCTAATTATGCTGACACCAAGCTTATAGTTCTCCATCTTATGCAAATATGTGACCAAGGAAGAAAAGATAGATTCTATTCCCTCTGTTGTCCAACAATTAGATGCTTAATTACTGAGTTCAAAATTCCTGAGAAGGAACTTATATTGGAGGAGAACATTGTGTGATGGTATGCAGAAACAGTGCTTAAGAGAAACAACAGTAAAATTAACTCAGAGAAATAAAACACTCAGTGTAATAATACAAAGCCATTGCAAGGTAAATTAAAAATGGACGCCAGCTTATGACTCTAAATGCACTTGTGTGAACCAAGAAAAGCTGTGGAAACTTTGAAAACAAGAATGACATTATCTGAAATGTGGTTTTGGAAGATTTTCCTGGCAACGGTGCAAATATTTGCTGCTCAGTGGAACTGAGTCCAATCAGGGATTCATAGAGTTACAGTAGTGTAGGTGGAAATTTATAAGAAGCTTCATTTGAGAGGAAAAAAACAAAGTAGGAGTCACAAATGAAGGAATTTACCACAGCCTGTAGCAAAGGACAAAGAAGATGATGATTAGATTGTCCAATCTGTTGGACCTGGGGTCTGCGGAAGGTGGAGAAACGCTGGGGGATCACGAGACTGGAAAGCAATGAATTCAGTTTCTACCTTGAGATTTCATTTGGGGGAAGGCCTCGGTAACTATGACATGTGATAAACAAAAGTGAGTGTTTTGTGCTATGCAACAGTTTGTGCTGTGGGTATTCTCACACGGTTCTGGGAAACTCTCCCAGCTCAACATTTGGCTGAAGTCATTGTAAGCCCTTGAGAGTCATTCAGGAAATTCCATGTTCCTTATGACTTTATTCTAAAAGTACACAGCCAAGAAAAGACACAAATTATGATGCACTTTGTAGGGCCAAGGCTGCACTATGTTGATGATAGGCTGTAGAAGTCTGAAGTCTCTAAGGATTACTCTAGGCAAAACCACATGTGGGCATAAATTCCATGGGTGTATAGAAAGGAGGGAAGGTTTAAAACTTGTACCCAGCAGAGACAAACAAAATGAAGTAGAAGAAGACAGGAAAGCTAACTAACATTAGTTGCATAACTTATAGATTAGCAAGGCTGGATGATAAATGAGGAAAGGATAGATTATAAATGCTTTCCGTATTTGGAAAACTGGCATTAGCAAATAAAACACGCACCATAACAAAGTATTTTCAAAATTTGTCCAAGTAGGTCTCGGGTGTCTCCCAATGTATTTCATGGGATTTCAGCTCAAACCCATTTCTTTAAACAGACTATAACTTTGGGGTGTATTTTCCAATTAATATCACAGTGGTTATATGAGGTACAGCATTGAAATATATTGAACATCGATGTAGCTATGACACATCCTCTAGTTGGACATTAAATTTGTTTTCATTAAAATAAGAGAAGAAGAAAGAATTTGATTATATTTTTGTATAAATCTGAAGAGCTTCAAGAAGGGGGTAAGGATGAAAATTATTGACCTTCAGAACATCGATAACTACATACTTTGGCTGATAGCTCTTTCCTTGGGAACCATATAACTTGAGACGATTCCTAAATCTGAAGAAGGAAACAAATTAATATTCCTTTAAGTTCAATAGTCAAAGAACAAGTAAGAGGTCAATCCTGACTCCCCAGGCAAGGCCTCAATGAGATGCTTTTCTTTCTGAACAATAGCTCTATTGAGAGGAACACAATCGCTGCATATACTCTTTTCTCCATTTATGGGCACAAGTCCACGGAGTCAAAGGAATCTCAGTGCAGTGTCAAAGGAGCATCATAGCCCAGAGTCCGGACATATATATTAGTAGGAACTTTCTTTTCCTAAATGGTGTGTGTGTGTGTGTGTGTGTGTGTGTGTGTGTGTGTGTGTGCGTATCACCTTGGAGTTTTCTATTACAAAAAACAAATTATTCACAGAATTTATAATAATAAATGTGATTTCTTATGAGCTGAGAAATGCTGATATTCACTAATTCAATGTTTGTTCCCTAAATTCACTCAATAAAAATTGTTCCTATAGCCAGGAGTTTATATCTTTAATTCCAGCACTTGGAAGACCAAGACAGACAGCTCTGAGTCTGAGACCAACCTGGTCTTACATGGTGAGCTCCAGGCCAGGCAAAGCTAGATAGTGAGACCCTGTGTCAAATAAACAACTAAACTATTATTCCAAAAGTCAAAATGATTTCAATGTTTCAATAATGAAAAGTTGTAATTCAGTTTCATTTGTAGTTTAAATGGCACTTCTGGACCACAAAAAAATATATATATATAGTCGCTAATGTTCATAGTAGTTATGCTCATGATCACCCCAGACTCTCACAGAGATCTGCCTGTCTCTGCCTCCTGTGAGTAGGAGTTTAAAAATGCATCACCGTGCCCCAACATGGAAGCCAAAGCCATATGAGATTCTCATATTCTCTGACAATAAAACCCATGGCATACTCCCCAGTAGAAGCGTGTCGTGGTCTTTCACGGGTTCTCGTCAGTGCTGCCCTGACATCCAGCCAGCAGTCAGTCAACAAGTCTTTAATGGAGTCACACAGATGGCCAGAGCAGGTGGGCCTTGACTGCCGGATGGGACTAGGTTAAGACAAGCATATGTACAACAGGCAGCCCACATCAGCTTCTTCAAAAACTGAAACAATGGCAAATCAGTGTGGCTTCATCACGCTGGTTCTTCTGCCTGAAGAGAGTACAAAGCCTAAAATTTTTAGTTTTGTGAGAATGTACAGGAACACTGTCGTTTGCAAGATATCTCTATTTCTGGAATAAGAAAGGTCTTCTAGAATTCTAATCCATGAAGCATTTCTGTGACTACATTTGAGGTTCGTTGTGGGTACGAGGACCCTATCCAAGGAGACTAATGCACTCAGGCTAGAGAGGAGAGCAATGGTGAGTTTTAAGCATGTTAGCGTAATTGGGCCCACATATATATATAAATTGCTTTCAGATGAAAGGCTCAAGCAATTATTAAATTATAAACACTGAAAAAAATCCTCTGTATCCAATCTAGAGAAGAAAAGGTTTCCATTTGTACAGCAAATTAAATTCAGGTATTTCTGCGGGCCAGCTTTTATTTATTTATTTATTTATTTATTATCTTTTTGTAAAGTGGGGAGCCTCCCCTGGCCCTCACCACCCTGACTCAGAGGTACGAGGGCTGCGGTAGTGTGGACACCTTTGCCTTGCGCTTGCCCCACGGCGATTACGTTGGAAAGGGTCCTAGACTCAAGGGGTATGGGGCATGAGAAAGATCTGGAGAAAGACCAGAAGTATAAACAAAAGCTGCCAGTTTTCCAAAACACCTGATGGCGAGTCTTCACATTCTGTCAGCTTAGAAAGAGTCAAATGTGCTCTATTCTGAGAGCAGATTTTATTCTCAGCAGGGAAAATTATGAACCCCGGTTCGAGGAAGCATCTACCAATAACCTGTGTCAGTAAACTTGAACAGGACTGCACTGTGAGTTTGTGTCAACAAATGACTGACATCAGTCGCGTCTATGCTGCTTGGTTTCAAACCCCTTTAGATTAAGAAATTGTATGGCAAGAGGGTTATTTCTCAAGAAAGATCACCAGTGGTTTTACACTTTATGCTGATGATATCTTTTAATAGCAACCTCAACTGAATGCCAGTGTTTGAGTGTTGGAGATGGTTTTATAGTGACTTTCAAGCTTATAGCTCCCAAGTGGCTGCATTATTATACTTTGGCCTGCCATATTCTTTTAAAAGGGAGACACACACATACACAATTCACTCCTATTGCGTGCAAATCAAGATTCACTAAACTCAGTACAGGTTAAGTGAAGTTTCTTCAGGGAGAATGTTCTTACACATGAGGTGGGTGACTGCCGCAAGGATCCACCCAGGCTGTTCTCTGTGACCCCACCAGAAGCAAGAGAGAGCGCTGGGGTCAGCGACCTGCCCTCCATCATGTCCACACCTGTGACCACCCCGAACGGGTGTGGTCAGTGCTACAGATGTGGGCGGGTGGATATCTCACGACCCACTCCAAAGCATTGTTATATTACCCCAATATCTCAACATTTTTATTGGCCACAGGAACAACTAATTCAATCCCTGACAGCTCTGAAAGTGTCCAAACTCAGGCACACAGGACCTTGTCTGCCTGTTGGAAGAAACGACCATCAGGCTTTCCTTCCAGCAGACAGCTCCTACCAGAGCTGCCGAGGGCACTGCTTTCATATGAGCATGAGAGTCCGTGGTATCTTTGTGGGGACACTTGACTCACCAAGGTGAAAGGGGAGCAACTCTAGACAAGGCTTTACAAGGGAGCCTGAAAGCACAGGCATTATTAAGTAGCGCAAGTAATATTAAGATCCTATGGTGACTTGTCGTTTTTTTTTTCATTTTATCTAATTTGTCAATAGAAAGTGTTCATTGTGCTTCAGATACTCTGGGGTTTTTGTTTGTTTGGTACTTCTTTGTTTGGTTTGGTTTTGAGGAAGGGTCTTACAATATAGCCCTTCCTAGCCTGGAACTCAGAGATCTGTCTGTCCCCTTAGTGCTGGGATTCAAGGCATAAATAAATCACCCAGGCTGGCTACAATCCTTTCTTTAAAATCCGTGTTTCATTAGTTGGTTTTTAAACAATTTTATATATGTACAGTGCATACCAACCATTCTCATCACGCCCCTCCCTATTACCCATGTGTCACCCATTCTCCCCCCCCCACATTTCTGTCATGTTCAGGTCTACTCAGTCTGTTCTGTGCCCACTGAGAGTGACCAGAGCTGCCTGTGTGACCCTGAGTCTAGAACTGTCCACTGGAGCCTGCTAGGCTCAACAGTGAGCATGTAACTCAACAGTGGTTCCGCTCTCCCAGAATCTGGCGGTAGCTAGGAGCTCAGAGGCAGAGGGCAGGGTCCTGTGAGCCCCTTCACCCTCCCTCCTTGCCTCACCGTTGATAGGGCTGGCTTTATGTGCAGCTATTGTGAGCTGATGACTACAATAGCTGTATCACATCTAGAAAATAAGAGAAAAACTTTTAAGAAGACACATTCATTCACCGCCTCTCCTGATCATTCACAAAATATTTCCTGTGTGTTTACTGTCTCCTGTTGTCAGGTATTAATCCAGCCTGGCAGTCAGGGTGCCACAGTGAATGGGCATCAGACACTTGCATACTCGTGGGAACTGTCCAGAAGGTGTGCCCTGCACACACCTGTGAAATGCATGTGTGTGCATAAGTGAAAATAGATAGGAAAAACTTCCAAATGAGAATACCTTAGCGAGGGAAGGGGGGAGGAGGTAGGAGTAAATCTGAGAGGAGTTAGGGGACAGACGGGGTGAATATGATAAAAATGCTTTGTATTAAATTCTCAATACTTAACACAATCTTTTTTAAAGTAGCACTTTTGGGAAGAGGGAACAGGTAACACATAAGAATCGGAAGGGGGGTAAAGAGAGGACTTTTGTCTTCTGGCTGGGGAAGTTGATGGGAAATACCATTCCCCCCCCCACACACACACACACGCACACATACACCATTTCCAAGCAGCCAAACCTAAGCACACCCTATCCTGGGAACGTGAGTTTTCAGAGAGTGACAATGGTTCGGAAGCAAGAATGTTACATGAGCAGATGTTGTCAGGCCACTGCCCTACCATCTTTTTCAGATGGAACAGTCCTCTGTCTCAGGGTCCTGACTGGCTGCCCAACTCCTCTTTGTTAACTCCTAACTAACATCTAACAAGTGGCTGCAGTTCTCACACACTGCGTTTGTCCATGCATTTGAACCTTGATTCACAGACAGAGTCCTCTGGATTTGAAATCCCCTTTCCCTTCTTACCGCTCTTACCTCTCTGTCTTTTCCAAAATAGTTTTAATTAACATTGATATGTGAGCACAAATGTCAACATTTTCTTCAAACACTTCCCCTGACTGGATGAGGCATGGCGATAGTAAACTGTTGGTATCATTATCATAGCATCATGTTGTGTTAGCATTTTCTCTTAATGTCTTAGTCTTACTCATTAAAATATTAGTCCTTAGGAAAAACTTGTACCTTATTTATTTTGATATCCCCAGCACTCAGCAAACTTCCAGCCAATTTAAACTCTTAAAAATGTTGAATTGAATTATGTAGATAGTGTTCCCATTGGCATCGACCATTAGATTGTAAGATATCCCTTTGCTGAGGAACTTATACAACATCTATTTCTGTCAACCTGGATCTTCTACCTCTTTTTGATAATTTTTTACAATCAATAAGATCTTGCTAGAGAAAATGAAAAGACATCACTATTGGAGAAAATAACACGATAAGAAAACAATAAAACGGAATAAGGCTTTAGAAAACACGAGTCCCAGGCGTTTGCAACATGAAGAAGGAAACAGGGAGGCTCATTCTGAGGCATGATTCAGCCACAGATTAGACTGCTACATCTCACTTCCAGTTCCTTCCCTTCTACTTAAGCTATGCAAATCTTGTTTCCTGATGTAATCAACTTCTAGCAACATATCAGGCCCTGGCATGTGTAATTCCTGTCATAGACCACACCATCCTGTGACAGTGGTGAGCTCCGATGTCTTTAACTGAAAAATAAAGAGAAGGAGGAGGAGGAGAAAAGGAAAAGAGTTAAAAAGTTGAGAACAGAAAATTCTGAAGTCAGTCAGTCCTACATTAACCCCTTCTGTGACTGCTTAGTCTATGTAGCCTTGAGTGTACTGCTTAACATTTACAGAGTTCAATTCCCTTGTCTTGGAAATGGGTAAAGCACCTTGCCTATTTCCCAGGGGCTTAGGAGAAAGGAAATGTTCTTGTATTAGTGACGCCCTTAGCACTCTACCAGCAAGAGTAAATGATATAAGCTGATGAATTCTCACCAGTTGCAGGAAATCGATGCGGCCTGTGATCACTCATTAGCTGATACAATGTGAAAACAGGCATCCGTCTGTTTTCCAAGTCTTCCAAGTAACCCAGTGCTCAACAATGTCCTCCACAAGGCCTCAGTCATACTCCTGGGAGACCACGGTCCTTCAGCCTGAAGCATCACTGTCTTTCTGAACACTGGAATGGCGCTGGTACCAGCCTAGAAAATGACTCTTTGTAATGGCCTTTTCCACTTTCCATCTTTAAGAGTGAGTGTACAAGTGAGTTCTGCTATGTGGCTCTTGTCTCCCTTAACCAGTGAGGAAGCCAGCCTGATATTTAGCCTCTATAGCTGAGTACGTGTGAACCTGGGGATTCTGGAAAGCCTCAAGATGTTTCCTTTGCAAATGTCAAGGGAACCATGTATACAGAGTCCAGGTTTCAAGGAAAGTGTCATGAGTCAAACACAAACAGATGTATCTTAACCAAATGCAGCTGACAGGGTCCTGGAGGAGGTGTCCACGAATATTCTGTGGACACAGTCACTTTAAGCATGTCTCAAATGCCATTTCTATGAAGTCTTCTCTGACTTTTCTCAAATGGTGTTTGGTATCTCTCCCTCTGTGCTTCCACGCCTTATAACACTGATCGACTATTGGTCTTTGGTCAGTTTGGGCTGCAATAATGCATTCCACAGGCGAGGATGTTCCCAAACAACAAAAATCTGTTCCTCACAGCTCTGCGAGCTGAGTATCTAAGACCAGGTTTGGTTCTGGTCAGGGCAGTTGCCGAATGAAGTCTTTTCATTTATCCTCATACAGGGGACAGACAGCTAGCGACTCCTCTGGGGTTCCTTTTATAAAGACACTAATCTCATTTGTGAGGGCTTAACCCCCATGACCTAATTACCTCCTAAAGACTCCATCTCCTAATCAGATCACATTGAAGATTATGATTTCAACGCAGAAATATGGGGGGGAGACAATTCATCTTTATGTGTCCTTAACTGGCATTATTTACTTGAGAAAAATCTTGACTTCCCCAGTGCACAGCTATGATTCTGACACAGTCATTTCTTAATAATTATCCCACTATTAGAATGACTCAAGACGATTAGTAATCCCATTGTTTTCTCCAATTCATTCACCAGTGGAATTGGGCAATACGTGATGATCCACTGAATAGAGGGTGAATTGAGTTTGCCTGTCCAGATTGTAGCTGCACAGAGCTCTCTGGACTCCTCTGTTCTCCTAACTGGAGCCACACTCATTGCCTACTCTAACGGGTTAGAAACTGACATCTCCCAATGTTTTACATTTTCTGGTAAATTTGTTCCTGAGTCATTACCTTTTAATGCCTCACTACTATTGGTGGATACATACACTCAGCAAACAGCCAAGAAATTCATGACCTTGGCTGCCTGGAAAGGATCCATTTCAAGGATATTCTCAAGAATGGGGGAAACAGTGTGTATGCCATTATCTCATGGTATGTAGAATCCTTGGACAGCACACAGGGACTCCTAAGTGCTGAGTGCAAGAATGGACCCCTCAGGGCTTTTAACTGAGACATTGGAAGATCCCAACCTCTTCCTTATTCCATCATGGGTTAAGGTCTAGATGCCATATGATAAATGGCATAACCCTAGCTTATCTGGCAAGTGCCATGGCTAGGGAAACAATCATTTTAGGCTTCAGCCTATGTAATGGCAGTTATATGGCCAATCAGATGCACCGTTTATACCTCAGCACTTATTGTTGTAGGAAGGCCAGCCCTTGTCCTCTCATAATCAGGGAACCTGAGATCACAGCTTACATGGTCTGGCGAGTAGACCACGTTAGGCCTCTACCAGAATTCCCTTCATGAGTTGATCAGCTGCTGGCAGAAGGAAATTCTGGGGCTGATTAGTGCTAAAGGTGTCAAGCCCTGATCTCCCCCACGCCATCCCTGCTACTGGGGATTGAACCTTAGACCTCATGTGTGCAGTTCGAGCAATACTACTGAGCCGCATTCCCCCAGTGCTGACCTGTGTGTGACGGGAATTATCAATCCTTATGCTGCCTTCACACATCAGCGTCTGTTAGTGGGTCAATTCAATCAGAGCAAATGACTTCATATACAAGTGTTAGCATCTTTCTTTCTGAAAGTGGTCACCGAGCAGGAGAAGCATGGCTGACAGTCAGTACATCCCGGGCGCACATGCTACCTACCACATTTGTTGGGTGGATGAAGGAGTGAATCTTTAATTACACAAATTAGACCTGGTGTCCTGTTTGACATCAAGTGAAATTTAAATGTGGTTTACTTTCTGAAATCATGCTCCTAAGACAATTGTAATATGGGCTATCATTTTAAAAGGTCCGCATTTAAAAAAAAAATAACAACCCTGTATTTATCTCCTATCAGACAATATCTCAATATTTACTTTCTGTCATGTTTGAAGTTCTTCTGTAGTAAATGGTTGTGGTTCTAATGACCCTGGAATTGCATGACCAAGAGTGCACTGTTACACACACACACACACACACACACACACACACACACACACACATGCTTGATTGGAAGCACAAGAATGAATGGAAGTTCCCACCATCCTTGAAGACTTTTGTTCTTCCCAACTAAGTCCTTTTCTCAGTAAGAACAAAAGCAAGAATAAAAAAGAACAGGAAGGGGAAGAGGAAAGGGAAGGGGATGAGATAAGAGGCAGAGGAAGTAGGACAGGCACCATTCCTCTCACACTGAGCCACGGTGTCCTCCACCCTTGTTAGGAACCATCGTCGTGCTGGCACAGCCGGGAGAAGGAAGGGCCCATCAAGCTGTATACAGAGTTTTAGGTTTTAAGTTTAGGTTTTCTTGCAGTATTCCCACTTGCATTTCAGTACATTACTGACCCTAGCAATTGGCTCAGAGAACTAGAGTAGAGGAAGCCCACTAAATTGGGACCTAAGAGCTCTAAGTTCCAGTCTCATTCTGTCACTAGGCAACAGGGTGATGTGGGAAAGCTCTCTAACTTGAGAACTCCAGCCTTTCTTCAGATGGAAATACTCCTAAGCTGTATGCTAGAACTGGATTTTGCTCTAAACACTCCTCTACCTTTTGGTTCTCCTTAAATTAACGTAATTCTAAAATAGGACATGATTAAATCTGGAATGTACATTTTGCTTTTAACTAGTTGGGATGGGAGAGAAGTAAAGGCTTTGCTATTCCTTTTATTGCCATTTTTGCTTATTGGTTTGGTTTATTGAATTATAAATATGTTGCATATTCAGCCCTATTCCTTCTAATGTCTTAAAATGTGAGAATAAATATGTAAGGCAATTAGCAGAGTGAATAGACCTCAATAAATGAGAAGTCCACGTATTATTTCAATAGTTAACATATTGGCTGATCTAATAAAGAATTTACAAATGGAAACCACATGACAGAGATGTTTTTCCATATTTACTCTATTCTTTATTCCATTCAGAAATTAGGAGAGTGAATGATGGTAAAGAGTGCGGTAATTTTGAAGATTCAAACATGGTTTGAATTTACAAGGATTTCTTTTGGTAAGACTAATATATTAACAAAAGTTTTCCAACTAATCTTTCTAAATTGTTCAAATAGTAAGCAATATTCCCTTTGAATATCTGACCAAACATTCGTTAATTTTCTGCTTACTGTTCGGAAAGGACTTGCCCTTAAATTGGCTTAAGAGCATTTAGCAATAGAGGAAGAAAAAAAAATCCTTTCTTTGTTTTACTTCAGATTTCAAAGCCAGTTTTGTCCTTCAGAAGGAAATCATCCAGAAGCAGAAACCAGAGTCATTCCAACCTTACTCTGATGTGCATTTCCTTGGCTTTAGGATACAATTCTTGAGCAGAAGGAGCCAATGCTCACTGAAAAGCTGATTGATTCTAGCGCTATAGTAGGGACTTTGCCGGGTCAGTCTAGAGCATTCAGTAGTGATGTAATAAAAGGCTCTTTGAAGAAAAAAGATGGGGTCATTTCAGAGCACACAGGGACAATGTGACATGCAATGTCTGATGCCTGTAATTCCACTGTGGGTTCCAGAACAGCCTGGACTCTACAGTTAATCTCCTGTTTTAAAACATTAAAGACAAAAATAAGTAAAATACACAAACCAGTGTAGAAGACTTTCTTACATACAATAAATACACATTAATTCTTACAGTCAACTGCAAATTAAAAATATGAGAAAAGATGTCTCCCTTAACCCTGTGACACAGTCAAAACTATGCTGTCTTGAAATGTCTTTGCCAATGAAATTAGTCCAAAATTCTATTTAGCCTCAGGCAGATTCTTACAGCAAGGACAAAAAGCAGCCATTCTTTGCCACGTATCACAAGAATTGTCTCTGGCCTGGTTGATAATATTGTTCCCACTGAAACCTCTTCAACTGGGCCCCCATAGCCCACATTGATCTCAGTGCTGTCTTCCAAGCTCCTACCCTCATGGCTTATCAATGCGCCTCCTACATTATTCAACTGCTGCCCTCGTCCAAATCCTCAAAGTCTTCCACATTCCTCCAAATACAGCACGGTCAGTCCTTCCACAGCAATAACTCACTTCCCTATTGTTCCAGAGGCATATCTGCCTGCCTGCCGCCACATTCCTTGCTACGATGGCCATATATTCATCCTCAGAAACTGCAAACCCTAATATGCACTCTCTTTATAAATGGCTTTGGTCACGGTGTAGTGTCATGGCAATAGAAAAGTAACTAAGATGTCTAGTAAATGTATTAGTCAGCATAGTATTGTAAAAGCCATTAACTTTACAGCAGAGAAGGCAGCAAACATAACAATTGGGAGTAGATGAAGACCTGAGTGAATGGATATTGTTGAGATGATGCTTCAGACTCATAGTAATGGCAGAGCCTTCTTGGGCTCCAGGAGCAGATGCCTCAAATGATCGACATTTAGCTAAAATAAGTGTACGCAGAAGCTATCAGCCACTTGTCTTGGATAACTGAAACCTGAAATTGCTCCCCTACAGAGACCTCCCCCCAAGATTAGCCAGCCCTCTTCCTCCTGGTTCAACTGTCTACAATAAACCCACCTCCTTGCTCAGTGGTATGTAATTCCAGGTTACCGGTGCATCTCCATCAGCTCATGGTCCAACTGATTCCAGGTTTTTGGTGCACACATCCAATGAATTAAACAACAAAAATTTTTCACAATTTTGGAGTCCTGGAATCCAAGATCATAGTGCAAGCATTATGTGGTTCTAACTAGGATACTCTTGTAAACCATAGACCACACATGGTTGAGAAAAGGATTGATGGCTGTCTGAGGTGTGATTTTGAAGGGCATCAATGCCATCACTATGCATACCATGGTTTCAACAAGTGAGTTGTGAATGGGGAAATATCAATGTTCAGTCCATGACACCTCACACTATAGTGTCTGGAGAATTCCACGCAGATGCTCTGATACTTCCCACAAAAACGTCAGACAGACCCCCACTTCTATATTAAAAGGATAGTTTCCAAAACTACTTACCTGGTACTCCTAAAAAAGGTCAGACCTGTTGGCGGTGGGTGGAGGGTGGCTTGGCTGGGCCAGCCCTGAGGATGTGGCATGGGACAACTGACCCCACTATTTGTTTGTCATGTGGCAGCCCAGACAAGGGAGAGACCCCCACCACATTGTCTCTCACCCCTTACTGACTGTGACACTTGGGAAGCATGCCTCACAGCTCTCTACAGTACAGTAGAGCTGGCCCTATTAGCCAGGGCATGGGTGTGCCAGCCCCAAGAACGTGAGCACGGGAGATCTGACCCCACACCTCATCTGACACGGGGGAGAGAGAGGTGCCTCCTCTCCCACGCCTCACCGGCTGTAGCAGGTGGAAGACCTGGCCCTGAGGTCATGAGAGCAGAAGAGTTGTTTCTGCCCCTCACCAGCTACTGCAATCCGAGAGTGGTCCCTCCACTTCACCTGGGCAGCACAGTAGACCCGGCTCTGGTGGTATAGGTATGCCTGAGCCATCCCTGAGGGTGTGAAAGCAGGAGAACCAGCCCTGCACCTTGCCCCTTGCCGTATAAGGTGCAGCACTGGAGAACTCACCCTGGTGGTGAAGATGAGAAGAGTTGGCAGGCTGAGGAACCCTGCAATCACCCAGGCTCAGGACCAGGACTCTGAGACACCATCCCTGACATCCACCCCATCTACACTGCTGGAGCACATGAAGGGACTGATCCTAAGGCTCTAAAGCTGCAGGATCTCAACAACGCAGGGTAACAACTGGATATCCAAGAGGAGTCCCCGTGAGGTCCCAGCATCAATAGTGTGGCAGAAACCGGAGGCCTCCAACCAGACCAATGAGTATACTTGCAAGTAAAGATATATGTTCTAAAGTGTATACTGCATGATTCACTGTGTTATACTAAAACTCCTGTGAAGAGATTTTTCTTTCTTTTTCTTTCTCTTTTTTCTCGTCTCTTAAATTTTACTTTGCTTTATTTTGGTGGGGATATCGCAAGGGAAGAGTTTGGATGCAAACAGACTTGGGAGAGGGAATGAATGGGACCGATGTGTATGATGTTAAAGCCATAAAGAGTAAATAAAAAGTTAAATAAAAAATCAGTCAGTCGTTAAAACCTGGAAAAGAGCCTGAGACAGGGTAAGAAAGCCAAGAGGCAGCTAAAGCGGGAAATGATGGCTCTGTGCAGCACAGCATCCTACAGAACACAAGTTGAATGAAAAGGAGACAAGCCGGTGAAATCAAAGTAGGGAAGCCCCCGTGGTACGAACAAACCCTGAATCCCAGATTCTGTAACAGATGTGCCGAGGAACAGAGGAGGAGGTTGGCAAAGGAGGAAACCAAACAAGGTCTACAATGGAACTCTGTACAATCTTTCCAACATTTCTGCACGTCTAAAACTACAGGTAGTCGGTTTGCAGTTTTTGAGTAGATGCTACTTGTCAGTGTATGTGAATATCACTTAAATCTAACCCAGGCAGAAGCAGAGCCTCTGAAACAGGGCTCAAGGCAGAGGATGCAATCAACAATGACTACTGAGGAAACGGGACAACTATGATATATTTCTGTGTCTTGTAAGCTACTCACTTGCAATTGAAAAGAGGGTTTTTGCCAGTTATGGTAGCTCATGGGAGTAATCTCAATACTCAGGAAGCTGAGACAGTAGGATTACTGCAAGTCTGTGGCCAGCCTGAGCTACAGTGTGAAAACTTGTTTCAAAAACAAACTATAAAATCAAGCAAGAGTTTGCTGAATCTTTAAGTATTAAAATTATAGTTGATATTACTCAAGGAGAGAGAAAAAATGTTTTCATTTACTAAAATTTTCCATCAGATATTCAAACCAAGGATAATTTAAGGAAATCTACAGAGGGGGTGGCATATGTAATCAGTTAGCGAGCGTCCCAGCCAAATGGAACATTGCTCTAAGGGAAAATGGAGAAGATCTGATTAAAAGTAGCTATGTTTTCTTTTGTGAACTTTAAAAATTGATACCATTTCCTTTCCACCTCTTGTTTGTTGTGGTCATTCTGTCTTCTTGTTCTCTTTTCCATATTTTATATGTATTTTTTCTTGCGGTCTTTCTCACAGTTCCTTTTTTTTTTTTTTTTCCTGTCTTACAGCTCTGATGATCTTCTGTCTGTTCCTCTCCATTTTTTAGATCTGGCAGCCCCAGACTCAAGGTTGATGGGTTTTGATGTCAAAGACTCAGCAACCTTTTATCTGTCCTTAGCACCCAGCTCTGGGCGGGCCACCATGCCTTAGCATTTTTCTCCAGACACTTCAATGTGTTTATAAGACATTTTGTGATTCAGTCGAGTGTGCTGTCTTCACCAGAAAACACATGCATCTCATAACTACTGTTAATTCACAGATGTGGAAAACATCATAGACTTCCAAGAAAGTGACAAAATAACATTGTCTTAATTTTAAAGATCTTGAGAACAAAGAAATCACTGTGCCAAACATTTTTAAAATTCCCATGGAACCCTCTACACTTTCAGTGTTATTTTATTTTGTTCTGGTGTCTCACCTGGAGTATTCTAAACAAATTATTTAACCCTTCATGTCTCCAAGAGTATAGCTGTAAGAGTGAAAATATTCTGTAACTCCTCACATTATCGAGGCATAATCAACTGTAGTTATACCTAGCTGATGATTTTCAGGAAGCTGTTGTGTTTTAAGTTTAAATTGCTGTGCTTAAGAGATCTACAAAACAAAACTGCCTCTAACCTGTAAGCCCCACTTGCCCAAGAACAGATAGTTTCCTGGAATGATGGGGACTTTTGTTCATGAAAGATAACAAGCCCTGTGTTTTCTGTAAGCAAGCATGGTTACCCACAGTGGGCAAGGGTGTGTTTCATCACACAGAGGCAGGAGTTATGTAGGAAGGGAGGACATCAGAATGTGCACTTGACCCTGATTGAATGAAGGTGGGAAGTACATAGCCTTGTGGGTTTGCCTTTATAATTTGGCACCATATTCTGGGAACCCCAGGTATGGACCTAGCCATCTCCATCATCATTTAATAAAGCTTCCTTCCTTCAAATTTGGTTCAAACATTGTGGTAGGGGGTCTTACTCTTGCCAGGTGAGCTTAAAAAGCCTACAATTCTAAATTGAAATCTGTATTCAAAGGGCAACTTTTAGGCACATTGTACATTATAAGAGCATGAAGGAAAATAAAAATACAAGATACAATCTCTGCCTTCTAGGAATTTTCCATTTGGTTTGATAAGTAAGGCACTGCCATCAAATACCCAGATACAGTGTTGCTTGAACATACTACAGAATAAATGTTATGAACCTTCAAGAAGAGATCAACAGTTGAAATGGTTCCTGAGAGGACTCCAGAAGTCCAGCAGACTCCCCAGGAAGCAAAGGAAGTATGAGACTTGCTCCCAGGTAGAATTTATTTTAGATCAGAGTATCTGAAATGTCAAATGACCAATGTGTGGCATTCGGCCAATTACACTTCCCTTACAATCAGGAAAACTACGATAATATCTTACTTTGTTTGTCATAAAGGTTAAGAAATACTACAATAGACTAAGGATAGTTTATCAAAAGAACTGACAAACACACTCTAATTAAAAGTGAGTCGGGTGTGGTGGCATACGCCTTTAGTCCCGGTGCTCCGGAGGAAGGAGACAGGTCAAAAGAGCTCTGAGTTTCAAAGCCATTAGGGTCTACATAGTGAGTTCCAGGTCAGCCAGGGAAGCATATTGAGACAAGAAGCAATTGAGGACCAAGCAGAATGGAGTTCACACGGCTCATGAAAATGGGGACTTTGGAGGCATTTGGCTAACTGGTGAGGAAAGGAGTTTGTTTTCAGTCGTGTTAAGTTTTAGACAGCGTGTGCTTCTCAGAATGAGTTTGTCCTGAAGAGAGCCAGAGAGGTAATTCTGGATTTAAGAGAAAGAAAATCAAAGTCTCACTTAATTTGAACTAGCCTGATAAACAAATATGAACAAATATTTATAAACAAAACCCATCATGTTTTTCTAAAGGGACATGTGCGAGTATTTATTGAATTGTTTCTCTGTCTTCCTCTCCACCTCCCACACTTCCTTTTCCTTTCTTCCTTCTCACAGAGTTCCCTGAACTTGTTTTTCTTTTATTTGACAAAATCACCGACAGGTCACTGTCACCTGCTTATCCCATCTTCCTGAAGCAGCCCTAAGCACATCCAAGGAGATGTCACCTAACCCAGAGGCAAGAGCATCCTGTGTCTGAAAACAAGGGGCAGCGATGATCAAACAAGCCCACTCTTCCTAGATCCTCACCCCCACCTCTTCCGTTGCCTTAATATCATCATCCTCCTACCCAAGCATACTTTCTCATGACTGTTGACTTCAAAGCAAGTGCAAACAGTTCGCAAGTAGGCTTCATCACAGGAAATTAGCCTGTGCTAGAAAACTAGCCTGTGCTACATCGTGAGTCTCTGCCTCAAAAACGCAGGAGAGCCGGGCGTTGGTGGCACATGCCTTTAATCCCAGCACTCGGGAGGCAGAGGCAGGCGGATCTCTGTGAGTTCGAGACTACCCTGTTCCCCAGAGTGAGTTCCAAGACAGCCTCCAAAGCAATACAGAGAAAAGCTAAAAACACCAAAAAGAAGGGTGTGTGTGTGAAACTAAACTAGAAAATAAACAAAAACCAGCAAAGTTTATTTCTTCAGGTCTTCACTTTTTCCTGGAGACCCTGGTGTTATAAAAGGTTTAGATTAAGTTTGCATGTGTTTCTCTTTTTAGTCTAACTTTTGCATGCACATCTCAGCCATGAAGCTTGATTGCTGAGAGTCGGGCGTTTGTAAACTCTTTTACTTCCTTTTTTCTTTAAGAAAAATCTGAAACTTTAGAGGGAAAGATGCCTGTCTTACTCCTTGAACTCCCAGCAAGCACTCAATTAACTCTTTGGAGAAAATAACTGTCTCGTTGAAAAGACAGACATTTATACAAAAGCTTGGGAATTTCAGCAGGCACGAAGTACGACACGCGAGGCTCAGGTCTGTCCTGATGGAGCATAGGAGCATAGGCTCTAAGCAGAAGGTGAGCGTGGTCTGGGAACGCGCAGGACCGATGTTGTTCCCGGGAGAAGCACGGGAATTGTTACTCTTGGGAGATGAGATAGAAAAACTGAGCTTGCTTCAGAAAAAGATAGGAAAACACCCTGCCTTGGCACGCAGGATTGGCACATTCGAGATGTAATCAAGTCGGTGAAACTGGAAATGAGTCAGAAAGCCGGCAGACGAACTGGCAGAAAGATGGAGATCCCGCGATACTGTGCCCTGGGAATCAGCCTGCTGACTCTGCACCTTTGTTTATTTGCTCATTTTTATTTTCTTTTGTATTTATTCTTTGTGTCTTTCACGTCATGCGTCTCCATCCCATTCATTTCCCCATCCCTTCGTATCTGCCCTTGCAACCCTCCCCAAATAAAATAAAATTTAAGAGAAAAAAAGAAAAATCAATGTCATCACGGAAGCTGTAATGTGACACAGTGAGCCACATGGTGTACCCTTTAGTCCACACATCTTTACTTGGAAACGTTCACTGCAGAGTCATTGGTCTGGTTCAAGGCCTCTGGTTTCTGCTGCACTATCAATGCCGGACCTCCGTGTTACTGTTGTTGTCGTGGAGAACATACAGGTTTGCATCTGTAAGACCGGTCCTTCATATGCTCCAGCAGATCATAGATGGGGTAGATCATGGTGCCGGCCAACCCATACATGACCCTGGTTCTGGACCTGTGTAATTGCAGGGTTGGTCAGCCAGCCAGCTTTCCCTGGTACTCACTACCAGGGTGAGCTCTTCTGAATTGCCCTGGCTAGTTCATCCCTCGTATCAATGAGCAAGGGGCGGGGCCGGCTCCTCAGGGACCGCTCTTCCACACCTGCACCTTCAGGGCCAAAGGTACTGTGCTGCCCAGGCTGGCAGAGGGACCAGTCTCCAAGTGCTCTGCACTGTTATGTTCAAAGACAAAATTAAACAAACACACAAATAAAATAAAACCAGTTCTCGTTTTCAGTGGCAGAGTTGGCATGGTGATCCACGGCCATGCTACACACTATAACACAAACAATAACACTGTCTGTCCAGTTTCCAAATCTGAGGACAGTGGTGATGGTGAGATCCGCTCTCAGCTGGTCAGTGAGGGCAGAGACCCCAAAGCAGCAGTTCTGAGAATGTTCTTGCTAGAGGCCAAAGACGCCAGATAAGAGTTTCGTTTCCTGTGTCTAAGAGGACACACCTAGACATCTAGTTGGGCCTAATGGACTCGGAGCTTAACCCAACCTCCATACTTCACCCTTCTTTCTCCAAAAGTCCATTAAAAAGACTAGCAACTCCATGGTACCCTGTTTCCTAGGACCCCTTCTGTTATATAGAAACTCTGCTGCCTCTGCCTCCTTCTCCCCTTCCCTTCTCCTCCTTTCTCTCCCCCTCCCCTTCCTCTCCTTTTTTCCCTCCCTCTCTTCCTCTCTGTCCTCCTCCTCTCTCTCTCCCTCTCCAGTGCTCCCTCCCTCTCTCCTTCCTCCTCCACCTCCTTTCCTCCTTCCCTCCTTTTTTCTTTTTTTAATTTTTTCTATTTTTTATTTAAATTAGAAACAAGATTGTTTTACATGTCAATCCCAGTTCCCTCTCCCTCCCCTCCTCCCCTGGCCCCATCAACTCTCTATCCCATCTCCTTTCTGTTCCCCAGGGAAGGTGAGGCCTTCTATGAAGAATCTTCTCTCTGTAGACCAGGCTGGCCTCGAACTCACAGAGATCCGCCTGCCTCTACCTCCCGAGTGCTGGGATTAAAGGTGTGTACCACCAACGTCCATCATGGGGAATCTTCAAAGTCTGTCATATCCTTTGGAGCAGGACCTAGGCCCTCCCCTGTGTATCTAGACTGAGACAGCATCCCTCTATGTGGAATGGGCTCCCAAAGTCCATTCATATGCTAGGGATAAATACTGATCTACTACCAGAGGTCCCATAGATTGCTTAGGCCTTCTCACTGACACCCACATTCAGGGGGTCTGGATCAGTCCTATCCTGGTTTCCCAGCTATCACTCTGGGGACCATGAGCTCCCCCTTGTTCAGGTCAACTGTTTCTGTGGGTTTCACCAGTCTGGTCTTAACCCCTTTGCTCATCACTACTCCCTCTCTGCAACTGGATTCCAGGAGTTCGACTCAGTGTTTAGCTGTGGGTGTCTGCTTCTGCTTCCATCAGCTGCTGGATGAAGGCTCTAGGATGGCAAATAAGGTAGTCATCAATCTCATTATCGGGGAAGGGCATTGAAGGTAGCCTCTCCACTATTGCTTAGATTGTTGGTCGGTATCATCCTTGTAGACCTCCTTCTTAAGTTCCTATATATGAATTCACAACAAACTTCTCCCTGAAACTAATCATCTGTGATTATGAACTTCATCAAAGGCCATTGCCACAGAGAAAGTTTGATGTGACTGTCTAGCACGATGACTTCTGAGCAAAGCCCACCCAAAGAGCAAGACTTTGTCACCTTCAAAGCCACTCCAATATTCCCACTACCAATAATGCTTACTGCATAAACTTCTAAGAACTGAGTTTATCCATGTAAAAAGCCCAGAAGACTGCCTGGTATGGTATTACCACTATATAGAAGTTGATTTTAAGCGCATACACATATATACTTATTTACACATACAGGTATGAGCAGTCATGTATTACTTTTAAATATAGTTATAAATGAAAATAATTCTTAATAAGGAAGGTATTAATCACACTGGTCAAGAATAAAACAACTACCAGAGTTTAAAGCTAAATTTGAAGTCACATTAATTAAATACTAGCCAGGCTGATGGACTCTCTGCCCACGTCCATCTCTGGGTTTCCAGAAAATAATCCTATTTTTAGTTTAAAAAGATTATTCTCTGTCAAGCTGTAAGAGCATGCACATCACTAATACCAACAGTAAGGAGTCTGAAGCAGCAAGATTGTGAGCTTAAAGCCAGCCTGAGTTACAGTGTAGGACCCTGTCTAAATAGGTAAAGAAAAACCAATGAGACGAGTGACTACTGTTTGAAGGAAGGCCCAAGGAAGGCTTCACAAGCCAACTGCAGCAGTTTCTCTGGAAGAGGGCTGCAGGTTGTTAGAATGAAGCTAGTACACTGGGGTAGAAAAAAACCAGTTGAGAGGCTCAGAGTAAAACAGGAAGGAGTAAATGGCTGAATTTATATATTGCAAGGGAAAGAGGAATCATAGGGAAATGTCCAAAGAAGGATGGTTTTAAGGTTCTCCCTGGGCTACTGTGTGGTGCCATTTTTTCTGGGTGTATGAGAGAAAATGTAAGATTGGTGATAAAGTTAGGAGTTCAGTTGGGAATGAAGATGATGTAATAAGTATAAGCTATCGGTAGCTGGGGCTGAGAAGAAGTGCCATATGGAGACCACTAAATGCATTAAAAATACATTGGGAACTGGAACCTTGACAGAGCACAAGACTGTGTAAGGAAAGGTAAAGAACGAGAAGAAAGAGACCTCTGTCCTGTGGGCCTGCTGCTACCAATGGTCCAAGACAGGAGGGGAGTTCAGACCTGGTGTGTCAGTATGGAGATCTAGAGCCCCACCAGTTCAGGATAGGCTACAAAGAACAGCGAAAGAAACTATTGGTCGCACAGCACACACAAAATTGTGGGGCTGTTCCTTTGTTCCCACTAGAAGCAGTATAGCTTTCTCGAGGCACCCAAATGTGAACTGCTGTTAGAACTTGAAGTCAAAGCCAGCAGAATGCCCCAGGTGTATTAGCTACACACCATTTGAGTTGGTTGATAACAGACATTTGTACTCCCTGTTCCACAAATGTTCTTACAAGCAGAAACCTGTTGCGGCTGGTTGGAAACTGGCTGGAACCTAACCCCAGTCATACCAATTTCAACTCAATTCATACTCTTATTTTTATCTCCTATAGGAAGAAAGCTTTAATTTCATGGTTTCTGTTAAGAGAACACAGTCGCAAAGGTGAAACCATTTTCTCTAGCAATGTATGATCTCATCCAGTAGTGAGAAATAAATGTGCAGTGTGATTCAATACCCACAATCAGAAAGGAAACCTTAATGGTATATATTTATAACATGGCCATTTGCAGCCGTTGGCAAATGACACCGAGGAGTCCATGTGCTCTTTGTCTCCTCCCTTCTTCCCATCAGTGTGAACAGTGTCATACGGAGGACTGAAAGACAGGTATTACAAGGGTCCTTTCTTCCAAATACTTACCAAGGCTACTTAAAGAAGTAAGCGGACACACGAGCCCCCATTCAGGAAGAGCAAATGCAGAAGAGATGGTACCAAGTAGCTGATTGTCTGAGACTGTTAGAGAAGAGCTTCCCAGAGCTGGAACTTTAGATCTGAGTGTGCACACAGAAGGAGATGAAGATTCTCCAGGTAAGCGCCTCCAATGGAAAGGCTCGGGGAATAGCAGTGCAGTGCATTATTCAGGGAACAAGAGAAAGGTTGTTGTTGTTACAGGTGGAATTCAAAGAAAGATAGATAACAAAAGGCTTGGAGGAGACTTAACAGACTAAGTCTTCAACTTGTCTCTAAATGTAGGGCTACTCTTCTATTTAAAGAGGCTGGTGTCCAACATGAATTTATCCCATCCCGTCTACGTTCAGAACAAGAAGGTGAGCAGTATGTAGGGGCAAAATGAAAGGAAAGAAAGAGAATGAAGATGAGAAGGGGCAAGAAGGAAGAAAGGAGGAGAGAGAGAGAGAGAGAATGAATTCAGAGAGGAATTAGTTGGTAAGCAAAAATCTAGTAAAGAGTTATTGGAGCCTCTTCTAAAGCACTGGTATTAGTGACATATATGTATGTATGGAAACGGTAAGCTTAGTGCACAATTAGCAAATTAGGAGGCTTTCTACATAATTCAGAAGGCCCACTAGCTTCAGGGCACCAGTATTCAAATTCATTGCACTTAAGAGAAGATATGGGCTTTAACTCACATTCCTCCTGGCCCATGGCTCTGTCCTGTGGCTGAATGCAGAGTTCAGCCTCGGGGAAAGTATTGAAACCTGTACTTATTTCATCATGTTGTTGATCCTGCATGGCCACGACTCACTGCCTAATCCAAGGGACCAGACAAGGCACTTCTGTCTTTGCAGATGGAGATGCCACTGAGAACACAAAAGAACCAGAAAAACTTGAGTGGCCAGGAGTGGTGAGAAGACACTCCATTGCGTCTGTGCCTTTGTTCTCCAATCAAGCAACCAACAGCGTAGTTCAAAGGGCCAGTGGGACTGACTGGCCAGTTAATGCAGACAAGTAAGAGCGTAAACCTTTAAGTGTGAGTCTATTAAAGAAAAATCTCCAGTCACGCCTCTATTCTCGTGAGTAATTTGCATATGTAAATCTCAAGCTTCTGAGGAAGAAGTAAATGTGCGTTAGCTGGTGCAAATTTAGTTTTGTCCCTGCAATATATTACCACTAAATAGGCCGGGGGAGGAGGGGGTAGCCACTCAGCCATAGACTGCACACCTAGAATGTGTGGTGTCTTAGATATTGTCCCAAGTACAAGAAATAAAACAAAGTTCAGTAAAAGCATGTAAGTCCAAGCCAACCAGGCTCATTTGTGGCTTCAGTGCTGTTTGCACAGGAAAGGCGTATCTCCTCTCCTTTACTGCCCTTCAGTCCCCTCCTCCGATCATAATCTGTAATGGAGATTGCAGGGAGCCATTACTTACTTGTGGTTTAGGCTAGAGGTTTTTGCTATGCAATTTTAGGCTAACTTTGATCTTGTAATCCTCCTGTCTCAGTCTCCCAAGGACAGAGTTTATAGTCATGGACTTCCCACATCCAGCCACATAAAAAAAAATCCAGAACTCTCAGTCAGTGGCATAGAGTAGGAGATAATATCATAGTGACCATGCTATTCTACTCCTGAGTCAAGTTCAAGTGTCCTTTGAAAAGGGAAATGATAGTAACACATCGTTTCCTGTGTTGTACTTACTCAGATGTGTTTCATTCATTCTTCCCACAATGCTCATCCAATGATAAAAGATTCACTGTTTTCGTTTAACAAGAAAGAAAGAGTTGTACAGACAAGTAAACGAGTAATGTAAAATTGTAACCAACTTGAACTTTTCAACTTAAAGGAGTCCACAAGTCTTCTTTACAATACTACAGCCATCAATGAGTAGTCTGTAGGGGGTCAGGGAGATGACACAGCAGGCAAAAATGCTTGGTTACCCTGTACAATAAAGAAGCTTCCCGAGGTATCACGATCCCTGACTTCAAGCTCTACTATAAAGCTATGGTAATGAAAACAGGTATTGGCACAAAAACAGACAGGTAGACCAAGGGAATCAAATTGAAGACCCTGATATTAACCCACACACCTATGAACACCTGATTTTTGACAAAGAATCTAAAACTATACAATGGAAAAAAGAAAGCATCTCCAGCAAATAATTCTGGCATAACTGGAGGCTGGCATGTAGAAGACTGCAGATAGCTCCATGTCTATCACCATGCACAAAACTTAAGTCCAAATAGATCAAAGACCTCAACATAAATCCAGCCACACTGAACCTCTTAGAAGAGAAAATGTGAGGTAACCTTGAAGGAATTCATACAGGAGATCACATCACTAGCACAGACACTTAGATTGACAATCAATAAACAGGACCTCCTGAATTCAGAAGCTTCTGTAAGGCAAAAGACATAGTGAACAAGACGAAAAGGCAGCCCACAGAATGAGAAAAGATCTTCACCAATCCCACATCTGACTGAGGGCTGATTTCCAAAATATACAAAGAACTCATGAAGCAAGTCATCAAAACACCAAAAAACTAATTAAAAAGTGGGGTTCAGAACTAAATAGAGAATTCTCAATAGAGGAATCTAAAATGGCTGAAAAACATTTAACGAAGTGTTTGCATCAGGGAAATGCAAATCAAAACAGCCCTGAGATACCATCTTACACTGGCCAGAATGGCTAAAATAAAAAACACCAATGACACTCTGTGCTGGAGAGGATGTGGAGAAAGGGAAACACTCCTCCACTGCTGGTGGGAGTGCAAACTTGAGTGGTCACTTTGGAAATCAGTATGGCAGTTTCTCAGGAATCAGTCTACCTCAAGATCCAGCAATTCCATTCTTGTGCATACACCCAAAGAATGCAAATTCATACAACAAGTACATATGTTCAACTATGTTCATAGCAGCATTATTTGTAATAGCCAGAATCTGGAAGCAACCTAGATGTCCCTCAACCAAAGAATGGATGGAGAAAATGTGGCCCATTTACACAATGGAGTACAACTCAGCGAAAAAACAAAAACAATGAAATCTTGAAATTTGCAGGCAAATGGATGGAACTGGAAGAAACCATCCTGAGTGAGGCAACCCAGTCACAAAAAGACAAGCATGGTATGTACTCACTCATATCTGGATATTAGACATAGAGCAAAGGATTACCAGCCTACAGTCCACACCACCAGAGAAATTAGGAAACAAGGACTGCCCTAAGAGAAAAATGCATGGTCCCCCCAAGAAGAGGTAAAAATTCCTGAGAAAATTGGAAGCATGGGGTGAGGGGAGGGTAGGAAAAAGAGAAGGAGAGAAGAGAAGGGGGAGGAGAACAAGAGGGACCAGGAAGTCTGAGACGGGGCAGAATAAAGGAGAACAAGAAAACAGACACCTTAATAGAGGGAGCCAGTATAGGTTTAAAGAGAAATCTGGCTCTAGGGAAATATTCAGAGATCCACAAAGGTGACCCCAACTAAGGCTGCCTTTGATGCCCTTCCCCTATAATGAGATTGGTGATAACATTAATTGCCATCCTAGAGCCTTTATCCGGTAGCTGATGGAAGCAGAGGCAGACACCCACAGCTAAGCACTGAGCCGAACTCCTGGAATCCAGTTGTAGACAGGGAAGAGGGATGAGCAAAGGAGTCAAGACCGTGCTGGAGAAACCTACAGAACCAGCTGAACTGACCTAGTGAGAGCACATGGACCCCAGTTGTAAAGCTGAGGAAACAGAATTGGACTGAACCAAATCCTCTGAGTGCAGGGGCCAGTTAGGAGGCCTGGGCAAGCTATGGGACCTCTATCAGTGGAACCAGTATTTATTTATCCCTAGTGCCCAAATGGACTTCAAGAGCCCATTCCCTATACAGGGATACTATTTCAACCCAGATACACGAAGGAGGGCCTAGGACCTACCCCAAATGATATGACAGACCTTGGTAATCCCCTATGGAAGGCCTCACCGTCCTTGGGGAGCAAGTGGGGGTGGGTTGGCGGGTTTGTTAGGGGACATGAGAGGATGGGAGGGAGAGGGAAGGGAGGATTGATATGTAAAATGATTGTTTCTAAATAAAAAAAAAATGCTTGACTAGAAATCCTGGTGGCATGACTTCCATTCCTGGGACTAAGGCAGATGAAGCCTCTGATTCTACAAAGTTGTTCTCTGATCTCCATTTGCATGCCATAGGACATTGTGTGTCAAAACACACACACAGAGAGAGAGAGAGACAGAGAGAGAGAGAGAGAGAGAGAGAGAGAGAGAGAAATAATAATAGTGACAATAATAATAATAATAAAGTAGTGTATACTTGTGGCTAATAAATGTCCTGATGTGACAAGGTGTTTCCAATGTAATGCAGAGAAAAGGGAAGATTATATAATTATATGTCAAGCTATCAGTCTCCTGCTCTCTCCCTTTCAGTACTGAACCAGCCCTCTTTTTATTTATTTTTTATTCTGAGACAGGACACACTAAGTTACCAAGGCTGGCCTCTAACCTATTTCTGTAGAACAGGCAAATTTTGGAACACGCAATCCTCCTACCTCAGCCTCTTGGATAACTGTGTTGCAGCCCTGTATCCCTAAGCATGACAGCTCACTCTGTTTTAAACATCCTACTCATGCATGGATAATTACGTCTAAAAATAAGCATTTATTTTGCACAAAAGGAGACAACACAGAAAAGTAAGGATATGGGTTTGAAGTGAAAGAGGCTGAGCTATAGTCTCCAGTGTCACTTTATAGTCACCATCCCCAGCACTCTGAGGCTGTTACTTGTCACCCTGGGCCTATGCACTGCTCTGTAAAACACAGATCGGCTAAAGCTGTTGGGCATCAAGTGCGATGATGCACCTAAAATCCTGACAGTTGTTGTGTGTAACAGTCTTTCAATAAACTTTGGAGTGTCCCCACATGTCCCTGAGTCACTGGCTAAGGATGGTTTTCTTCTTATTCCTTAATATGATTTAAGACTTGTCATTTAACTTGTTTTGGCCTTGATGAGACAAATAGAATGAGACCCTAGGCACGACTATCTCAGCTATGGTTGCGGTTTTATTTGTGTATCATCCTGTATCAATCACTTATAAAGGTGACAAGGGCACTGGGTACTAAGTAAAGCTTGGTGGCTGAGGTTATAGCTCGGTGACAGAGAACTTGTCTCGCACATACAAAGGCAATCCTAGTTTCAATCTTTAGTGTGATAAAAGAAGAAAAGAAGCAAGACTCTGGAGCCAACTTGTCTTGATTTTACAATAATTTGTTTAATTATAATATAATTACATAATTTCCCATCCTTTGCATATACCCCCACCTTGCCATCTCTTTCAAATTTGCTGCCTTTTTCTTTCATTGTTCTTATGCACGCCCGCGTGCACGCGCGCGTGCGCGTGCGCACACACACAGTTCCTCTCTCTACATACAGGAATATATGTATATATTCATAAATAGAGAAATACAACCTGATGAGACTGTATAATGTTCCTTGTACATATATGTTTTTAGGGCTGACCACTTGATATTGGATAACCAACTGGACTGCTCTTCCTTGGGCTTCAGGGATTTTTGCTGAAGAGATTGGGCATGAAGATTGTAAGAGTCAGAGATTGGAAAGGTCAGGGAAGTATACAGGTGAAGTCTCCTCAGTATAACTGCCTAAGCAAGACCTGAACTACAATGACACCAGTAAACATGCTAACATGGATGGAGGAAGGCTCAAGAGGTCTCAACCCTGGACAAAGAACTATGGGCTACTAAGGAATGCTGGGAATTGGAGAAATAGTCTGCCATGCTTTTAATCATGGCTCTTCCATTCAATCCTTGCAAGCTGGGACATGTTACTTAACCCCTCTAAGCCTCATAATACTATCTGTATCATATAACTATTATGAGGATTAAATCAGATAAAGTACTTAGCCGAATATCTGGCATAACCAATATAACCAATCAAGACTAATACTATTACATTATTTTTCTGAACTCAGGAACAAATTATGGGAATCTGTAAGGCTCCTGAAACACTAGCAGAACTGTGTGTGTGTGTGTGTGTGCAATTACACTTTTATATATCTCATAGAGTTCAGAGTTGGACTTAAATCATTCTAAATAGTCTATGAACCCCTAAAGTGGTAAAAGCCATAATGCTAAATAATGATGTTTACAGGACAGTGTTATAATTCCCCGCCTCCCATTTTGAGGTGCTCAGGCTTAGCTGTGTTACATAATATGGAAATTTTACTGAAAGGAAATAGATAAAAAATGAAATCCATTAATCTTTGCATCATGTTGGCTACCTGTAGACTCTGGGTGGGTGGCTGTGCAGACTTGCTCCCCTCTTTTGGGGAGTCCTCATTTCCGGTTGCCTCTGTTCTAAGCGTTTCCTTTGGCTGTAATAGCTGCAGGTCTCACAGAGGTCTGAAGTGGTTTCAGAATTCCTGCCTATGAAGTTTTATGTAATTTCAAATATTATATAATTCGAGGCCAAAATAACTTTCATTCTGATTCCAAGTGTTACCTAAAATCTGTTGAGTCTGAATTTGAGTATTCTAAGATTTTTGTTAGCCACTGGTGGAAAAATACAAATTAAAAAAACGATGGCTTGTATACCTTCTTGTCTGTGGGTTAGATGTTTCCTCCTGTCCTGCTGTTGAACTGGTCTTGGTTTTCACAAGCATGTACAAAACAAACAAACAAACAAACAAGCAAAAAACCCCAGACATTTAGAGAACTTCATATATTTTAAGTGAGTTAGAGATACTTAGGCACACACACCACACACACACACACACACACACACACACACACACACACACACACACACGAGGAAGTTTCCTGCTTTACTTTTCTTAGACTGAAGACTAAGTGGTATAGCATTTATCTTACTAGAAACTTCTTCATTTCAGCTGTCACTACTAAGCCACCTTCAGGCCAGCATACCCCCGTCCTCTGGCTTGCTCTAGTACTCTCCATGTTCTTTCTTCCTCCTGGGCTCTCTGCCCTGTGCTTGCTGACTATAAAGAGGTGACTGCCCCACCCCCCACGTGTTCAGAGGTCTCTGCTCAGATGCCACATCTTTGGGAACGTTTTCATTCTGTCAAGCATGTTTCTTCTTGTCACTAGACTATAAATACTGACAAGTGAGGTCTGCATCACTGCCGCAGTTGGGCCTCAAACTAGGAACTTCCATTTGTCTTGCCCTGATGGCTAAAGGATGTTGAACATTTCTTTAAGTGCTTCTCAGCCACTTGAGATCCCTCTGTTGAGAATTCTCTATTTCTATGCCCCATTTTTAATTAAGTTATTTGCTTTTATGATACATCGTTTCTCAAGTTCTTTATATATTTTAGATATTAGTCCTCTGTTTAATGTGGAGTTGGCAAAAAACAAACAATCTTATCACATTCTGTAGGTAGGCTGACTCTTGATCTAATTGATGGTGTCCTTTGCCTTACAGAAGCTTTTCAGTTACATGACGTCCCATGTATTGATTGCCGGTCTTGATACCTGCGCTATGGGAGTTCTGTTTAGGAAGTTGTCTCCTGTGCCAATGTGTTCAAGGCTATTTTCCACTTTCTTTTGTATCAGGTTCAGAGTGTCTGGGTTTTTGCTGAGACCATTGGTGCATTTGGGCTGAGTTTTGTGCAGGGCGATACACATGGATCAGTTTGGATTCTTCTACATCCAGAAATTGAGTTTGACCAGCACCATTTTTAAATATGCTGCCCTTTTTTCCAGTGTGTACGTCTTACCTCTTTATCAGCAACCAGATGTCCATAGGTATATGTAGTTACATCTAAGTTTTTAATTTCATTCCATTGATAAAGTGTACATATTGGAGCTAATACCCTGAGGTTTTCATAAAGGGTCTTCCTTTGGACTACCAGCTCCTGAAAAAAAATGGCACAGAGATTTCTTAGCTTAGGCTTGTTCTCAACTGGCTTTTAAAGCTTAAATTACATTTTTTATACAATTTAATATATAATATAAGTTTATATTAATTTACATTCCACCACGTGGCTCATTATCTCTCCTGAGTACTGATTCTGACTTTCTCCATGTCTGACTGACCCAAATCTCCCAAGCCTTAGATTCTTCCCCAGAGTTCCCACTCCTGCCCCAAAGTCTGACCTGTCCCCTCATGCTTAGCTATTTTCCATGCAGCTCTTCATTAAACCAATCAAAAAGTGCCCTAGGCAGATGAGGAAGAACAGAGACACATCTTCACACACCGTACAGAAAGATGATCCCAGAAGGTTTTTATTACTATAGCTTTATAGTGCAACTTGAATTCAAGTATGGTGATACCTCTCGGTTCTTTCGTTCCTCAGGATTGTTTTCCCTATGCTGAGTTTTCTGTGTTTCCATATGAAGTTGAGAATTTTCCTTTCAAGATCTGTGAAAGCTTGTGTTGGACTTCTGAAGGGGATTTGCACTGAATTTGTGGATTGCTTTTGGTAGGATGGCTATTTTTACTATGTTAATCCTATTGGTCAAAGAGCATGGGAGAACTTTTCCATATTCTGACATCTTCAATTTCTGTCTTCAGTGTCTTACATTTCTTATTATACAAGTCCTTCACTTGCTTGGTTAGAGTTACCTGAAGATATTTTATATTATTTGAGGTTACTGCAAAAGGTGTCGTTTTCCTGATTTCTTTCTCAGCCCATTTGCCATTTGTATATAGAAAAGTCACTGATTTGTGTGAGTTAATTTTGTATGTAACTCTTTGCTGAAAGTTTTTATCAGCTGTAGGATTTTTCCAGGGGAATTGTAAGGGTAACCTAGGCAATACTATTCTATCATCTACAAATAAAGATACTTCCTTCCCTCCCACTTGCTTCCCATTGATCTTCCGCAGTTGTCTTATTGTGCTATTACCACATTGAATAGATGCAGAAAGAATGGGTAGTGTTAGCTTTTTTTCTGCTTTTAGTGGGATTGCTTTGAGTTCCTCACCATTTAAGTTGATGTTGGCTATGGGCTTGCTCTAAACCACCTTTATTTATTGAGGTATATGCTTTGTATCCCTAATCTCTCCAGAACTTTTGTCATGAAGGGATTTTGGATTTTGGATTTTGTCAAAGGCTTTTTTCTGCATGTAATCAGATGATCATGTGGTTTTTGTCTTTCAGTTTGTTTATATGGTGAATTACATTTACTGATTTTTGTAGGTGCAGTCATTCCTGCATCTCTGGGATGAAAGCTAGTTAATCATGTTGAGTGATCTTTTTGATGTGTTGTTGGAAGTATTTTATTAAGAATTTGCGCATCTAGGTTCATAAGGAAAATTGGTCCGTAATTCTTTTTCTTTGTTTGGTCCTTATTTGGTTTGCGCATGAGAGTAACTGTGACCTCATAAAAAGATTCTGACAATGTTCCTTCTGTTTCTATTTTGTGAAATAATTTGAAGAGTATTGGTATTAGCTCTTCTTTGAAATTCTGGCCCTGGGATTGTTTTTTGTTTGTTTGTTTTTTGGTTTTTTGGTTGTTAAACATTTAATGACTGCTTGTAGTTGACTAGGGGTTATAGGTTTGTTTTAATTATTTATCTGATCATGATATAACTTTGGCAAGTGCTATGTATCAGGAAAATTATCATTTCTTTTTGATTTCCCAATTTGGTAGACTACAGGTTTTAAATTATGTCCCTATGGTTCTCTGGATTTCTTCAGTGTCTGTTGTTATGTGCCTCCTTTCATTTCAGATTTTGTTAATTTGGGTATTCTCTCTCTGTCTTTTAGTTAATTTTGATAAAGGTTTCTCTACATTGTTGTTTTTCTCAAAGAGTCAGCCCTTTTTTCCATTGATTCCTTCTATTATTTTTCATTTGTCTACTTCATTGACTTCAACCTAGAGTTTTATTGTTTCTTGCTGTCTACTCCTTTTGGGCATCATTTCTTCTTTTGGTTCTAGAACTTTCTAGTGTGCTTTTAAGTTGCTGTATGGATCTCTCCAATTTTGTTTGTTCGTTTGTTTTAATGTAGACACTTGGTGCTGCCAACTTGCCACTTAGGATCATTGTGTCCCATATGTTTGGGTATATTGTATTTTTATTTTCATTTTCATTCAACTACAGAAAAATGTTCATTCTTTTTTCTATCTTGTTCCACTTCTCATTTTGTAGTGAGTTGTTCAGTTTCCATTAGTTTGTAAGCTTTCTGTTGTTTATGTTGTTGACGGTATCCAGCTTTAATCCATGGTGGTCTGATGGATACAGGGTGCTGTTTCAATGTTTTTCTATCTATTGAGACTTCCTTTAGGTCAGAGTATGTGTTCAATTTCAGAGAAAGTTCCAGAAGGTGTTAAGAAGAAAGTATGTCCTTTTGTGTTTGGGTGAAATGTTCTGTAACTATCTGTTAGATCTTTCTGGCTTATAAAGTCAGTTAGCTCCAGCATTCTCTCTTTAGTTTTTGTCTGGGTAACCTGTCTATTGATGAGAGTTGGGTATTAAAGTCTCCCACTGTCCATGTGTGAGGGTCAGTATGTGACTTAAGCTGTAGTAGTCTTTCTTTTATGAACTTGAGTGCCCTCTGTTTGGTACAGAGTTGTTAAGAATTGCAATGCCCTCCTGGTAGATGTTTCCTTTGGTGAGTATGTCGTGGCCTTCCTTCTCTATTCTGAATAATTTGGTTTTGAAGTCTCTTTTCTCGGATGTTAAAATGGCTCCACTGACTTACCTCTTACATATATCTTCTTGGTCTTTTTTCATCTTTTTACCTGAAGTGATGTATATTCTTGATGCTAAGGTGTGTTTCTTGGATGCAACAGGAGAATGGATCCTATTTTTGCATCTATTCTGTTAGTTTTTTTTTATTAAAGAATTGAGATTATTGTTGTTGAGAGAGATGAGCTATGTTTTGATTCCTGTTATTTTTATGCTGTGGTTGTTTTGTTTATTTTGCTTTCTTTCCCCTTCTTTTGATTTGTGAGTCTAGGATTCTTTATTCTTTGTGTTTTCTTGGTCAACCTCTTCAGATTGAAGTTTTCCTTCTAGTACCTTCTGTAGGACTGGATTTATTAATAGATATTGCTTAAATTTGATTTTATCACAAAGCATCTTTCTTTTTCCATCTGTTTTGCTGATTATAGTACTCTAGGTTGGCATCTGTGATCTCTTAGAGTCTGTAGAACATGTTTCCAGACACTTCTGCCTTTTAGAGTCTCCATCAAGAATTCAGATATCTTTCTAATAGATCTGCCTTTATATGTTACATGATCTTTTCTCCCTTGCAGCTTTTAATATTCTCTCAATGTTCTGTACATTTAGTGTTTTGATTATTATTTTGTTAGCCATACTATTAAGGTTGAGTTCTTGCCCTGAAACCTACACAGTAAAAATGAGACCAATTGTATCAGTTCTTTTTCTCATTCATGCAAGAAAATACTTGACAACAGTAACTCCAAGATGAAAGAATTTGTATTGACTGACAGCTCCAGGGTGGAGCCCATTATGGTGATGATGTTGTTGTGGTAGTAGCTTGAGGGAGCTGGATATCCTGTATCTACAATCAGGAAGCAGAGAGAAATGAATTTAATACTTCAATGTCTCCCTCCATTTTCTACAACCTGGGATGGCAGCCCATAGAATGTGACTGCCCACAATTTGAGTGGTTCTTGTGACCTCAACTAACCTAATCTGGAAAAGCCTCACAGACAGTTCCAGGGTCTGTTTCCAGGGTGATTCTAAGTCCCATCAAATTGATAATCAAGATCAACCATCACAGCCAGCAATTCACAATCCATCTCTTTCTAGTATTCTCACATAATAGTGCTTGAGGTCCAGGTTTTTTAGAAGTTGGTGGTATTTTACCACAAAAACGTGACATACAAGTGGCATTGTGCTGACTCAGCCAGGTATATTTTTGTATTTAGTAATATATGTTTTAAAAGGAGGTCATTAATTTAAAGAAAACCAGAAGAGGGGAAGGTTCATGAAAAGCTTTGGAGGGAGGAAGAGAAAGAGGAAAATTATGTAGCTAACTACAGTATAATCTCAGAAAATGAGAAAAATATTTTAAAGAGAAGGAAAGAGTAGACTAGAAACTAAACACTCCTAGTGTTTCTCCTCTGTGTATATGGGTGAAAATCCACTGTTGCAATGTTAATTATTTCAAGAAAAAAGAAAAATGCAGCTCAGAATAGGACAAGGACATGATCCAAGTCCCTTTGCTTCAGAGCAGTGCCTCAACTTATAGAAATGTGAGTGACATGGTCTTGTTTTTCCCAGGTCCCACTGAGAGTATTCAAATAACTGTTTATGCATTATTGGCAATAGCCAGAAATGTAACACTCTCACCCCATCTGTAACTTGTTTTATTTCTATGAAAATTTATAAATTGAGTGTTGGCAAGCCAAAATGTTTCTGTGCTGATACCGAACTTACATTAACTAAGGAAAGAGTAAACTAAAGGTCTATTTAATCTATTTATGATTACTCTAGACATCATTAAAACAAATTTGACTACCTTAATTCTCTGCTCCTAGCACATAGATAAGAAATAGAGACAGTAGAAAGAATAAGAAAGAATAAGCATGTTGAAGTACAAAATTAGACAACTATGGCAGCCTGTCTCATGGGAAAGGGTGCACCACAGATGGGGGGGGTATGGTGGTGGATGCCTTTAATCCCAGCACTTGGGAGACAGAGGAAGGCAGGCATCTGTGAGTGAGTTGAGGCCAGCCTGGTCTACAGAGTGAGTTCCAGTATAGCTAGGGCTGCTACACAGAGAAACCCTGTCTCAAAAATAAACAAAAAAACGTTTTATTATTGTCAGTATGTATATGTACAGACATGCACAAGAGTGTGGGCACATACGTGTGTGTGTGTGTGTGTGTGTGTGTGTGTGTGTGTGTGCACTTATGCTGAAACGTGTTGTGGTACTTGTATGGAGATCAGAACACTTTCTGGTATCAGTTCTCGTCTTCCACCATGTGGGTCTTGGGGATTGACCTCTAGTCATCAGAGTTAGTGGCCAGCGCCTTTACTAACTAAGCCATCTCACGGGCCCCAGGATATTTTTAGAGTCAAGATTAATTTCTCACCTGCCTGGTGAAAAATTTAAATTCAAAGGGCATCAGGCAAGTGCATATCAATAGGCTGAGGTAAGAAGAAAATAAAGACCCTGGTGCACTTTGGGTAATCAAAAACTCCATGGCACATCTTTAAAAAGCAAGAATTCCAGTTATTGCTGAAATAACTGCAAACAACAGATTCATACCTTCTGCTTTCTAACTAAACTTCTTTCTGTTTCAGCTGAAAAATAACTTCTTCGCTTTCCCTAGAAAATGTTTTCTCTGTAGCTTGATTAGACTTATGTATGTCTCTTTAGGGGGGTTCTTCTTACATTCTCTGAGAGTCTGTGCAAAGAGGTCCAGAGTGAACGATACTGTTTTACATGTCTTTCCACACTGCTCTGGATAAATGGCATTAAGAATGGCCAACCCTAGGAATCAGATGCACATATATGTAAATATGTATTTGCAAACACGGGTGGATGGACAGGTGAGTATATCAAAGGATTTACATTAAAATACACTAAAATCAAAGTGTTAAAGGATAATAAATGCGGAAGCTTTCGAGTGTTGTGGGATACTTTGATCGCATTCTGACAATACGTTTTGAGTCAGAGGATGGAGCTTGCCACTGGCTGGCCAAAATTAGCCATAGCGGTTGTGGTCTCAGCCTTCTCAGTGGTAGGATATCAGCCATGCACCTCCAGGTCCAGCTTCTCTTTTTACCTAAAGTTTTAAAATATTCTAATCCACACTTAATGTTTGTCCTCTCAACTAGAGTGAAGTGCCAGTTCTGTAATACAGCCTTGGTGTCTATACACAGAATGAGCATGTGTAGCAGTAACTAAATTTCTAGTCTAGTAACCAATATGCCTTGGCTTATGTAGCAAAGCAACAAGAAGACTTCAGCAATTCTAATGTGGACTCTACACTGCTTATTCAATTTGGTTGCTGTATACACACACATACATACCCCAACACACTGCTTTCTTTTTGCAAAGACGTAAAAATAGTATTAAGAGATATCAGTTTTTAAAACAAAACAGTACAGTCAGTCTCGGGGCTGCAGAGATGGCTGGGGGTGGGTAAGACACGTCCTGCTCTTGTAGAGGGTCCTCATTCAGTATCTCACAACTTCCTGTAACAGTGCCAGGGGTATTTGATGCCTTTGGCATCCGTATGCACCTGGACTCACATGCGCACCCACACACATATACGCATAGTTAAAACTAAAAGCAACCTTCAAGTTAATTCAACTCTTACACTTTGTCATAGTGGATGACTGCATGAAAATACATTTGATAGTGAAAGTGTAAGGTGAAGAATCATAGCTTCAGAATGGCTGTTCTAACTGTATAGAAATGGATGACCAGGTCTGGTTAATTTTGCTGTGAGATTCTTTTTAACTCATAATTTCTTTATATTCAACTTTTAATTGAAAAACACACAAAAGAAATAATATGAAATAAAATGAGTATTTTTCTGCACATATAAATAATTGATCAACAACAAAACATTGGTATCTTAGGAGTTCATCATTTTATTTAATTTCTCACAGATCATACTTATCTTTAGTGTACCTTGCTAACTATTGTTTTCTTAAGGTAAGTGACAACTCTGTGAAATGCAAGGTGCTTTTTTAGTTGATACTTAGCGGTAGAAAGATACTGGTTTATTGACTCTACATTTTGCCAAGCAAGGTTTTTTTTTTCTTGAATAGGATAGTGGGTTGCACAAGCCTTTCATAGCATCAGTGAGGTTGGATGCAAACATCAAACTTGGTAAAGAACTTGCTGTCCACTTTTTCATCTTATTCAGTCTTGTGTGTGGCACTTCAGTCTTGAACCACTTAGAAAGTGCCTGATAAGCACTAAATCATATCCAGGGCAAAGTCTAGGAGGGCCGGGTTACAACTGAGATGTGTGGCTTTCATTTCTTCAGGAATTTGCTATGGTGTCCTATCCATTCATGTTAATTCACCAGATGTCACATCCCGAATCAAAGGCATCTGTCCCCACTACAGTGCTAACCACACAGACAATTACTTACAGGGTGTGCCTGTCTCTTCAGATTATAAACCATAGAGCAGGGACTTGAACTCACAAAAGTCTATCTCCCTGAGCCCTACCACAGTACCTGACATAATAATATTTGTATATGTGTACATATATATATATATAGGCATATATATATATGATATTATGTATGAGGGCTGAGGCTATAGCACAGTGATAAGGTGTTTGCCTGGCTTCATGAGGCCCTAACTTCAGTTCTCAGCATTGCAGGAGAAAGGATGAAAAAAAGGAGAGAAAGGTTTGTGTTGTGAGGACCCAGATCCTCACAGCACAAACCAGTAGCCTCACTGCTTCCGTTTCTGTTCTCCTCATCTAGAGCAGGTCTATGCAGCTAGAGAACTGCAATGTGAATCAGAGAGGAGCACAGAGCAGCCTAAGGTCTCTAGAGGGCCAAGAAGGGCTTGACCTCCAACCATTCTATGAACTCTCCAAAGGAGGGTGTGTCTGCTCCACCTCACTGTAGCTGCTTTAAGATTTTGACCAGATTTTTGCATTTTACATGAATAGCTGGGATCAGAGTATTTTTACGTTTTAAACAAACCTCAAGCCCCCAGGATGTAATGTATTTCTCCCCCACTTCAGTGTTGGTTTGCATGGTATGTTAGTGATCTCTAATCTATCCCCTGCTCTTCCCTCACTTAAAATTGGTTAGAAAAAAAAGTTTCTTAGTAATCATTTCTTTCACCAGCTATCATGAAAATTAAGGCTATACACGATATTTTTGCTTGTTTCTTTCCTATGTTTTTTGGCTCTTTGGTTCCATCTTAACATCTGTCTTCTCTCATTTTTCCCCCTCTGTTGGGTTCTTTGGACAATCAAGTGTTGTGTTTAGTCCCAAGTGGAGTCACAACTTGACTCTCTACCTGTTTTAAAGTCAATGTGTAGGCGCTACTACCTACATGTTGGCTCATAAAGAAAGTCCTCAATAGCCTGGCCTTCAGCTTGACACTACTGGCAGACAGCAGGAAACTCAAAAGATGGCATGAAGGATTGGAGAGGTGGCTCAGTTGGTGATGTGTTTTTCGTGCAAGCATCATCATCCAAGTTTGATCCCCGACACCCACACACATAAAAAGCCATGCAATGTAGTCTATGCTTATGATTCTGGGAGATGTAGACCAGAGACTACATGGGGCTCATTGGCCAGCCAACCTACCCTAATTGTTAAGTTCCAGGCTAAATGAAGAATGCTGTTTCAAAAAGGAAAAATTATAAAGAAAGACAGAACAAGGAATGACACTTGAAGATGACCTCCATTCTGCATACAAGCAAGCACTCAAGACCAGCTCCTCAGATACACACACACAAAACTAAGCTAAAACACAGTGCTATGCCCTTGGAGGTGGTGTGGGGATTATAGCACTTTCCTCTTCCTGTCTTTCATTTGTGTCTAACCATAAGTGGAGCAAGCCTCCTCCACCAAGTGCTCCCCCCACAATGCTCAAACGCAGTGGGACAAACTTCCAAAGCTGCGAGTGAAAAGAAACCTTTTCTCTTCATAAACTGACTGTCTCAGACAATTGTTATAATATTATAAAACTGAATCACACAATGTGTTTAATCTCTGTAAAGTCATAACTTGAACTCGGTGGCTCTGAACTTCAACGGTATTGCAGCAATCATTAAATGAGATAACTTTGCATATCTCAAAACCCCAAAAGTACTAAGCTAATAAACTATTTTTAGTGATTCAAGTGTTTATTTTGTGTTTATTACTATCTTTGGAATAAGGTCATAAAAAGCTATAAGTATATTGAAACACACCTGGTACATCTTGTATATTCCCTTAGTGACATATGTATTGATAAAATACAGTATCAGTATCTCCCCATTTAACACCATCTCCTCCAGGAAGTGAAGATATATGTGTTGGTTTTAGCTTTATCTGGAAAATGGGGTGTGGTCTGGAAAGATATTATGTGAAATTATACAGTGATATGATTGCTGAATCAATAGTCTTGTTAATTTGGACTTTGTAAACTAATTTATTTAAAAGTTTTTATTGTCCTTCTATAAAGTCCTTCTTGCAAGAGATGGAGTCTCTGACAAAATGGACAATGATTCCAATTTGCTGAGACATGGATGTTCCCTGGTCTAGAACTTCAGAGGTAAAACTGAGTAAAGCTCATGTGGTTATGGGGAAAGTAGGATGCTGGCCATTTACTGCCAAGGAGGTTATTGGCAGAACATACTACACAGGATACAGGCAGAGCTTAACAGGGTCTCAGGGATTTCACTCTTAATAGGTTTTCTGGCCCAACTATGTGTCACCATGTGTCAACTCCATTCCTTCTGTCCTCTTGAGGCTTCCTTTGCTTAATTTCTGCTTTTCTACCCATAACTTCAGTTACTACTAAAATGTAGATATCATAATCATGACCTGTCTTTAGAGTCAGGATTTCACATTTTAATTCCAGGAGAACTACGAATCAACCACGGCCAAATAGACCAGAAAATGACCAAACACTGAGACTTTGTAGAGCCGAGACGGGGACTTTAGTCTTATCCATAAATAAGACTATACTTGCGATCTGAATCTGGCACCATCACACACACACACGCTCGCGTGCCCCCACCAGTATCTCTTCCAGCTTGGAGTTCAAGCTCACTCTCAGAGGCGAGCGTGAAACACAAGTATAGGACATCTCACTCTGTAGCCAAATACCCTTTGAGTGATCTTTTCACAGCATAGCACATTCCTCCAACAGGCCAGCGTGGAGCTTCGACAGAAGTCATCAGGTCTACGGTCATCTGCTTCCAAATTTCATCATCCTCTCTTTGAGGCTTCCAAACTGCCCTTTAGAAAGGAAATATTGCAGTCTGTCTGGAGTTTTCCCAATTCATTCACAAGACTTTCTTCTCTTTCACCAACCAACTGATACGCATATCTCAATGCTCTGATTTTATCAACTACAAGGACTTTGTTTTCAAATACTTCATGAAAAATGCAACATTGCTTTCAACATTTAAGCTTAAAACCTCACATTCTTCAAATTATCTATGCAAAATGCCTGACTCATAGCATAAATATTTTAGGGTAAGTGGTTTTTAAAAATCTGCAACTAAATGCTATGATTTAGTAGCCACTTCTGTATCAGAACTATACAAAGAAATCAGATAATCATATCTTTTCTTAATAATTTCATCTCTTAGCCAGGTGGTGGTGGCAAATGCCTTTAGTCCCAGTACCTCACAGGCAGAAGCAGATGGATGTCTGAGTTCAAGGCCAACCTGGTCTACAGAGAAAGTTCCAGGACAGTTGGGGCAACACAGAGAGAACATGTTTCAAAAAACAAAACAAAAATAGAGAGAGAATTTGCTTTAATGGAATAATGTTAGGACTCGTCTATCTTAGCCTTTATTTCAGGATTTTAATTTATTTTATTGTCATTTTGATTAATCTATAGAATCAGATTTTAATTATTATTATTTAGGCAGAGTCTCATACATTTCAGGGTGTTCTTAAACTTATATAACTGTGGATGACTCTGAACTTCTTATCTTCCTGCCTTCACCCCTTGAAGGCCAAGGTTACAGCCATATACCATCACACCTCATAAAGGCAGAGTTGTGGACCAAAAGCAGGGCTTAGTGAATAAAGGGTGAACATATTGTTTTAACAGAGATTGATTTCTATTATATGGAGATTATTATAATGAAAAGTGTTTTTCCATGTTTATAATTAAAATTTTATGTTTTATGATTTATAAAAACCAGAATAATTGTGTTCCTAAGAAACCCTTCGGACCAATTTTCTATATCCATCCTAACAATGAAATCCACTTCTACAGGACACTCTTCAGTCCTTGAATACTTAGTGTAAATGATAACTTACTGCTTCTTCTGCTCTTCTAAAATAGTCACTGTAACCTTAATAAAACTTATGACTTATTCTGGCATGCAGTTAGAATTCATTAAACAAAAAGAGCGGAGATGACTCAGTGATTCACAGAAAATGCCCTCTGAAATACTTTTTATTGTCAGCTTGACACATTCAACCTTCAGATGAGCTCACCCTCAGTCACTCGTCAAAGGGTAGAGATGAAGAAGGGACCTTCCATTTACTGGCAGGATGCAACACTCATCTGCAAGCCTGTGATATACATTAGGAACTCAAATCTGCTGCCCAAGGCTTGAAAAAGCTTTTCTGAGCTCTAATGAGATTTTCCTGCAGTATTGATTTGCCACATACCCCTCTTAATCAGTTAAAATTCACTTTAGCTATAGACTTAATATGTATACATTCCTCATGCTTTTCTAAAGTTGACCCCTCTCAGATTACCCTAGTGTGATCTTTCTTTATGCTCAGTGAAATTAGTTCCCTCCTAAGGATTAAAATTCTCTATAATCTCTTTGTCCACAATCCATGTAATAATTCCCTCCATATTGACCATTTTAAAGCCCTGATTTTATTGTAATATAATAACTCTGCTACCAACAGCATCTAATTTTATGACAAAAATAATTAAACAATAATCTGCAAATAGTGGAATCAGGAAAACAACTTGAATCATAAGGAATCTTAGAGATCTTCCTTCTAAAGCAGTCTCTACATGTGCGGTAATCGGCACACAAATGATTATGGCATACCTATTGTGCTTAGGTGTGGGAAAGACCTTAAAGGTAACAGTGATAGACAACCTAAAACATAGTTGCTGTGTTCAAATTTAGCTTTCAAGTCCCAGGGAGGTAACTGCATGAACAAAGAGGGAAAATGAGATGGCACTAAGAAGTATATGAAGAAAACACTATGTGCTGATGCCCTCTTAGCTTCTCTAGAGCAGGCGGCCAGGAAACATGGGATGGTTTTCTAGGGCCAGCGAAGCAAATTATCATCTATCTGGGATCTTAAAACAGAATAAATACATTAATGAGGCCAAAGTCAAGTTTCTGCACCTCTGAGAGCCTGGTCTTCTCTTCATGAGTTTTCCATATGCCCCTCTTCTGTGGATCGAGGGGACACTTGGTAATTTAGAGTCGTCCAAGCATGCCAAATTGCTTCCTCAATTGCTTCTGAATAGAGTTAAGACATGGGTTTCCTTTCTATAGACCATCAGCATACATGATACATAAGAACCCTCTAAAGAGATGGGTGTGAAGCCGGGCGGTGGTGGCGCACACCTTTAATCCCAGCACTCGGGAGGCAGAGACAGGCGGATCTCTGTGAGTTCGAGGCCAGGCTGGACCGACAGCCTCCAAAACAATACAGAGAAACCCTGTCTTGTAAAAAAGAGAGATGGGTGTGGGATGGCCAACATGACTCAGCAGTTGAAGGTCTTTCCTTAGAAGCCTGATAATCTGAGTTCGAGTCCCCAGACCATATAAAGTGAAAGGATACACAAATTCATCCTATGACCTTCGTACATAAATTGTGCCCTCCCCTATAGTGCGTGCGCGTGTGCACGCGTGCGTGCGCACACACACACACAACCAGGCATACATACACAACAATAATTTTTAATTAATAAATAACAGTAAAAGGATAGACACATAAACACATTTCAGAAGGAAGCCAGACTTGTGAAGATCAGAGAAAGATCATAAGGAGAAACCAGCCAACACAAGGCTCCAAAACAGTACAAGGCTTAACATGTTTCCAGGAGCAAGAAAAAGTCGGCATGGTAGAAAGAGCCCTGTGGATTGAGTCAAAAGTGCTAGGCTGGTCCTAACTGTTTGGGCAGGTATTTAAACTTGTGCCAATATGGGGTGTGCTCTTCAAAGATTTTAGTGAGAACTGTATAGTCGGAAGCAGGATGATATGATCTGAATTTTCATTCAAGCATCTGGGTAGAGCACAGATTCTAAGGATCCAGAAAGAAAAGAAAAGCAAACAAATTAAACTTTTAAATAAATAGACTGAGCAAGAGACGAGTGTGAAATTTACTAGGAAAATTATGTATATAATATATGTATAACATATATCATAAAAATTATATATAATATATATGCTAAATGTATGTTGCAGGTAGGGCTTATAGGATTTGTTTGTTGATTACATATAAAAAGATAAAGACATGAATCAAGATTGAATCTTTGGGATTTTACTAGAATGTGTTGCTATTTCCTGAGCTGAAATGAAATACTGGCAGAGGAACTTTTTTGAGACAAAATACCAAGGGTATTATTTTGGCCATCATTCCCACAGAAATGACAAATAGTGGGATATAGTAATACAGCATTAAAGTCAAATGTCAAAGATGTGGACATAACTCAGGTAGTTATGGTGCCTCTACTTAGACAATATTGCTAATCACTTAACTTTCAGGAAGTCGGATGAATTGATTGAGTTGTTAGTGAAGTCAGTCTCTGCCTTGCTGGAGATTACAGTACAAAACAATTGTACTCAAATGGGCACATGCAAACAAACTGAAGTAGAAACATCCTTGGGAATCCAAAAAAGTAACCTGGGGAAGAGGTTATGTTGAGATCATGATCCAGTTTCACACTTGACATCATCAAATAAGAATCTGGTGTACACAGCTCATCTCCCAGGTGTAAAGCATTCCTAGAGTTGCATCTAGGCCTCCTGCGTGGGACGGGCTTCCTCCCTGCTCCACCCAATCCACTGAAAAAGAAAAGAGGGAAATCCATTTAAGTAAGTGTCTCTTGTGTATGCTCCCATTATCTGAAGTGTCTTGTTCATTCAGTCTTTTCTTTCATAAGCAAAATTTTACACATCCTATCCTTTTAGAATCTATTAGTAGTATAACACTTCAAAAAATGTTTCAGTAGAAGCAATTCTTTTTTATCTAAACTTTCTATCAAATTTGAAGTAGTTCTCTGTGAAATCCAAAAGGGCAATGTCCTAGGAACAGAGGGTGGTTATCAATAGCAGAGGTAAAGACAACAGCAAAAGAGTGCCAAATTGTAGCTCGTTGGTAAAATGTTCTTGAGAGCTGATGGGCAGCATAGTGAGGATAGTTAGTAGTGATGTCTAGGAGTGGTGGTGGACACACAAACAGAGGGACCAAGGCCAGCCTGCTCTCTCTCTCTCTCTCTCTCTCTCTCTCTCTCTCTCTCTCTCTCTCTCTCTCTCTCTCTCTCTCTCTCTCTCTCTCTCTCTCTCTCTCTCTGTCTCTGTCTCTCTCTCTCACACACACACACACACACACACACACACACACACCTGTATTACATACTTGAAATGCCCTAGAAGAATACATTTTATTCTATAGCCATACAAGCCACAATAAAAGCAGTAATTACATAAAATGTTTGTAGAAGTCTGTTCATGACACACAAACATATCACAACAGGATAGTTTACACCTTAAATTTTAATGTTTTATTTGTCAGCTATACCTTGGTAAAGCTGGGGACAAGGGAAGTTCTGTTTTTTTTTTAAAGCAGACATTACATTTCATGGGAAAAAGAAGAAATAAAGACACATGTTTGTCTAAATAACAACTCCCTTTTTATTCTGTGTGCATGTGCTAGGGAAGACCATGAGTTAGTATTTTTATCTGCAGTTCTATGTGTGTTTCAGTCCTGCCTTTCAGTTAAATACTAAATGTCTATGGTGTTCTTTTCTTATCATATTCTTCACACATTTTAAGAAACATCATCCGGCCTCTATAGCATTCAAATACTGATACTATGGCATGCATAACAGCCTCACGAAGGTTATCTTTATTAGCTAAAATCATATTTTAAGATCCATTGTGAAGTCTTTATGTACAGGGTAAGAAAACAGTAATTATCTTTTCTGAGAAGAATCGTTTTGCTTTCACCTGTTAATGACAGAAATTTGTTCATACCGGTTCAGTAGCTATGGAAATGTATTGGGAGGTGGGGTGTTAGAGAGACAGACAGACTCAGACAGAGACAAAGTGTGTATGTGGCTGTGTGTGAATTGTGTCAGTGTGTGTGTATGTGTGAGATAAAGTGTGTGAGTATGTTGTGTGTATATGTGTGTTTGGGTGCATGTGGCTGTGTGTGAGTGTGTGTCATTCATCTGACATTGTATGAATCTGTATCTATTCTCTTAAAATATTGACCCTGAATTTATTTTTAAACTGACTTATATCACAACACACGCATTAAGTTTTTGACCTGGTGTAGACTTTCAGATACACTATCTGCAGTGGCACAAATCAATAAGGAAATGCAAGTTAGCAAAAGCTATCATGAGGCTCAATTGTCTAAGGGAAAATATATGATATGGTGAGCTTCCGGCTTTTGCTTCTGTGGACTTCTGGGAGCCCACCAATTTGCCCTCAGGCAAATGAATCCCAAGCCAAGGAGGGATGCACCCTTCATATTCTGTTAATTGATTGAAAGGGCAAATGATCTATAGGAAAAGTTGCATCATTAACTTAATTGAGGGCAAAGCCTAATTAGAGGGGAAATGGAGTAGACAGAGCCAGAGACACAGCAGGCCTTCATCTGGGATGTCAACAAACAGACCTTGTAACCAGAACCAGACAGAGACTGCAGGCCTTCATTTACAGCTTCAGTTTCAATGTGAAAACATTCACTGTGTGTGTGTGTGGGGGGGGGGCCAGGGGAAAAACAAAAGTTTACTTACTCAGATAGAAATCGGTTTTTCCCAGGTGGAGCTGCCTGGTGAGAATCAACATATTCTAAGCAAGCTAACTGGATTGTATATATTTGAGGGCATAATCTGAAACACATTTAAGCTGTAAGTATGGTAAGGCTGATCACATTCCCAGGCGCAAACTGGATTTAGAAGCAAACCGACCAAATCAAACATATTTTTACCCCAGTATAGCCTGATCACAGTGGGGAAAGAAAATGATGCATTTGAGCACACTGCCGCTTCATTTTAATTATTTCATAATTTATTATGAAATGGCCATTCTGAATTATGTATAAAATAGTGAAAGTTCCAAGCAGAAAGAACAAGGTTGTCCCATCCTCTGTAAGTGAACTGCTCTCTAGCAACTCCCGGCTTCCTAGATGTCCTCTCAGAATCAGAGGCCACTGTGTCAAAAGCAGCAATGCGGATTTTAAACATTTCGTTAAGTGTCTTAAACTTCAAGTTCTGTTCTGACTGGGATGCTGGTTAAAACATGTTCAGAAAAATCATCCATGTCCAACTTACCATTGAGTGTATTTTTCTCTGACTGTAGCAATACAAACTAAAGCTTTCAGAAGAAATGCCACTTAGGAGAAATAAAGAATGCAAGCAGACATGTTTTGGCTACAGCAGTAGTTGTTAGAACACATGGCTATTCTTTCATCATTCACTGCAGTCAGCGACTTTATAAAAACTCGACTTCATTTCTTATGTCTTATGCTTACACAGACTTCTAAATTCAAATAAGAAAACTGTAACAGTGTTAACAAATGGAACAGTTGGCTAATAAAATATTTCACTAGAAAAGACGAAAGTCACCTGTCAATTAAAATTTTATTCAGCATACCAACTAGGTGTGATATTTGAGCAATAAATCAGAAGTTTCAGACTCAAGGGCAATTCTGAAGACGTTGAGTAGGAAACATAACAGGGTTTGGTAACCCTTTGCAGTTGCATTAAATTTGTCTCATTAGAAATTTGACTTTTCAGGCTGAATTGGGAAATTCTCTCTTTCTTCTATCATTTATTTCTCAGAATATTTATATTCTCACTTTTCAGGTTTGACTTATGTGCAAGCTGCTAAATATTTCCCATATTCCATTTTTGTTTTTCATGTGTATTGGTGGTTTGTTTGCATGTGTGTCTGTGAAGCAGCACTTCCGGACAATGACAGAGGAAGTCAGAAAAGGGTGTCAAATCCCCTGGGACTTTAGGTATGCATGTAAATGCTAGAAATCCAACCCTGACCCTCTGGGAGAGCAGTGAGTAATCCTAACTGCTGAGCCATCTCTCTAGCTATGACAACTATTTTCCATCTGTTCAGTCATAATGTCAAAATTTGGGTAGGAGAAAAAACAAATCTCAAAATTTCTTTCTTGTAGTGTTATAATAATCCTGAAAAAAAGATACAATTGCAGCCATCAATCTTCTGAAGAAATATGGAACTCGATCTTCCAGAGAAATTTTCTTTACAAATAATACCTTTATATTTGTAAAGTAGTGCAATCAATAGTGTACTGTTTGTTATTTTCCCTAAACCAGAGTCGGGGGGGGGGGGCATCTGGACTCTAAAAAATTGACTATTGAATATTTGGGTAAATGTATAATCTCTACATTTTCTAAAAGATCAGGAACCAACACAGCATGAAACCTTTACTGTATAATGGCATAGTCACTCATTTTCTCCAAGCAAATTCCAAGGAATGGTTGACTTGTTGTATGCAGTAATATTTTCATTGCAAGTCAGAGAAATCCTGAATGGCTTTTAACAACTTTTCTTACTGTGTTTTATAGAAAGACAACGTAGCGGGTGGATCTCTGTAGTTTCGAGGTCAGCCTGGCTTACACATTTCCGGGACAGCCAGGACTACATAGACAATGTAAAATAAAATTTAAAAAAAAGGAAAAGAAAAAGAAGAATGGAGGAGAGAAGGAAGAGAAGGAGGAATCTCAGGTTAACTTCTAGCAGTAGCTCATGAAGTAGTTTTGTTATAGCTAACTTTGGCTATCCACTTGCACACATCTGCTTCCTGAGAACTGCGCTGAGGGCTGTTGCCCACAAAGCATCCTAGAGAAGAATGTGAAATCCTGCTTCTCTTTGTGGTCTAGATGCTGACAGCACAAGTACTGATGAGCGTGGACCGGAACTGATGCACAGGGTCACAGCGCATCACAGCTGAAGACCTAAAATCCTTCCATCCAGGGACTACTTTATTACAAAACCCAAATATCACCAACAGTTCTTCAAAATAGCAGAGCGTTCTTTATTAAAAGACCTTATTTAATAAAAAACTTTATTTAAAAAGATAGAGAATAATCCTGGCAATTTGTCTACATAGTATCAAGACCCACATGACTGACAATTCATTTTCTCTTAAGTATTTATGTTTATCCTCACATTTAGTCTCCAATCATCCGTCTTAGGGTTTGGAGTTTTGTCTCCCCCTCCTTTTTTTTCTTTACGTAGGCAAACCTGGAATAACAGTAATGTCTGCTTTGCTGGATAATTGTTAATGACAGTGCAAATTCAGTGACACAGAAGTAGGAGGGCTTGGGGGGAGGCACGCTAACGATTTATTTTAAACTCAAACATGTCTCTCAGGAGTCACAACCCTGGCCCCGGAGCACTCTGGAAAAAGCTAAAAGGAAGTAAAGAGGGTCCAAGCTGATAACACAGGAAGGAAGGTGGGACAGGGTGTAGCCCACAGCCTGATAAGCGATTCCTACTCATTCCTGCTAGGAGCATCTGAAAGCCGCCGACCCGGGAGACTAGGGGAGGCGCCCACATTCCGTAGATGCCCACTCGGTCCAGTCTCCTGATGCGGTCCGGACCGACAAAGGGAGGGGAGAAGAAAAAGGAGCTAACGTGGGGAGACAAGACAAAACAACAACAACAACAACAAAAAAAAAACAGCTTCAGCCTAAAGCTCCCAACACTTCACAGGCCCCACTCCCCATCCATCCAGCAGGCAGAAAAACTGGAATTGCAAGCCAGCGTTCGCCTCCAGGCTAACCGCTGTAGGGCTTTATCTTTCAAAAGTGAGCAAGCTTCCTGTTTGAAGCCAGAGCTTCCAGGGCGGAAGAAGAGGATAAACCTCTCCTCACCTTGGCATCAGAGCGCGCAGCTGACCTCCGGCTTTCTGCCTGCCTGAGGTTGTGAAGTCAGCCAGGTGAGCTGGTCCAACTCTTGGGTGCTGTGAGCGGCCCTGCTGTCTGTGGGGAAGTTACTGTGGAAACCGCCTTGCTTTCACTACCTGTGTTCACGTTTAGCACCTGAAGTTAAGAAGGCTTCCTTCCTCCTCCAGGGAGGACACGCAACCACAAGGAAAACTACGATAATACGCAGCAGACATCGCTCTGCGTCTATACATTTCTTAATGAATTTCATCTTGTGGGATTTAAATCTCCCCTAAGGGAGGTACTATGACGCTTATTGTTTTACAATGCAGGAAACTAAGGGGGCATAGAAAGTTAACTACTCGTTCAAAGCCATCTAGTTAATAAGTGTTAGAGCTGAGATTGAAAGCCAAAAATCTGCTCCCTAGAATCTACATTCCTAAAAGCTCTGCCTGCAACACTGCTTAACTTTGTTATCTACTTTAAAAAAAAAAAAAAGAAAAGAAAAGGCAAGATAGGAAAATCATTTAGAGATAGAAAAGATCACTGAACTTTTAATTATTATTTCAGAGTTTGTTTCAATGAAGCCATGAAAACAGGGGCATCCCCACAGAAGGAGGATGAGTTCTGAGAGGCTGCGGGCAGCATTCATCAGCTAGCGTGACTCACGGCATGAATACACAGGCAGATGGCAGAGCGAGGATCAGAAGGTCAAAGTCATTCGGTTACAGAATGTGTGGGAGCGCAGCCTGGGCTCCAGGAGACCGTGTCTCAAAAACAATCAAATCAAAGAAAAAATAATAATAATCAGTAGTCTGAAAGGAAGGCAAGGCGGGGGAATCCTTCAAAATGTAGCACTGTGGTTTTATTGAAAGATAAACACACAGAAGATCATGCCCGAAACCTTAAAATTTTGGCCGTTTGTTGTTTAGTTTTCAGTGCTGGGAGTCAAACCCGGGCCTTCATGCGTGCTAGGTTAGTAGCACTGCCACGGGGCTCCGTGCTCATCCCTAGCCAGCTCGGAATTCAGTAACAGCGCTTACAGCAAGACAGAAACAAGGCTGGAGAGGTGGCTCCCTGGCTAAGAACACTTAGTGCGTGTACAGAAGACCCAGGTTTGTTTCCCGGCTCCAGGGCAACAGCAGCTCTGGGGAATCTGACGCTGCCGTACTCCCTTTCCAGACACTACACACCTGTGGGTCGGGCACATGCAGACAGGCGGGGACAGGAGGAAAGCATTTGCTTACTAGGGATAGAAGACTGCACTGTAGACAGAGAAGGGAATTTTTGTCACTTATACCCAGCGCCAGAATCTAGCCCTTCCTGTGAGGAGGAGACAGGGTCCTGAGGCTGGAGTGCACTCTACTATCGAACCTGAGGGTAAAAGAGAGGTGTTTTTAAGAAAAAAAAAATTAAACTCTAGCTAGCATTATAAACATGTTATGTTTATGTATGTATCCATAAGCAAAATGGAGTAAGTAGTTGGACATGTTCAATTCTGAATGAGCATTAAGCACGAGTCAGAAAATTCTGTTTTTATAGCATGCTATTTTGAACTCTGTGTTAGTTGTTTTTGCATCACTGTGGCGAGGTGATTGAGAGGAACCAGGGAAACACTCACAAGCCTATGGCTTTTTTTTTTTTTTTGCCCCTAGAGTAACATATTTAGAATTTACTGGGGCTGGAGACAAGGCTTAGAAGGTAAAGGTGTTTGCTGAGCAAGCCCTGTGCCCCAAGTTCAAACCCACATAAAGGTGAAAAGAGAGACATGTATCCACAGAGTTGTCCTGTAATTGCCACATGCGCTCTGTGGCATGTGTGCCCACACATGTGCATCATTTGCATACACAATCATGCTAAATCATCTTTAAAAATAAACGTTCTGCCACACTCAACTATGAAATTAAGTCAGCCACACAATAATCTAGCACAGATGATATCCTTGAAGGAAACCAATACATTTAGACCAACTGCATAAGCCAATGATACTCAATGAAGCTGACTTTTGCTCTGACTAACACTAAAAAGGAAAAAACAGAGCTTGACGTACAGCTATTACATTTGATTGGCATAATGACTCAGGAGTTCATGGTTTGCAAAAGTACTTCTGCTCTCCAGGGTGCAATGTCTTAATGAATATGTGGGAAGTGGGAGGAGGAGGAAGCTGGGGGAAAAAAGAGAATACAGCACGACTCATTTATCATCTTATGTCAAAATGACTCATGAAGGTCATAAAGGAGAAACTTTGCTACTCACTGAATTTGATGTGCACACTCCAAAGTAAAGGTCAAGAAAGCAAATTTTTTCTCTAAAGATTCTTATTTTATATTTGAGAAAGCAGTTCTTTGTTTTGAGTTTCTTGAGACAGAGTCTCCCTACATGGCCCTGGTTGCCCTAAAACTCATTATGTAGGCCAGGCTGACCTCCAACTCCCGGAGATCTACCTGCTTCACGTCCCCAGTGCTGGAATTAAAGGTGTGTGCACCATACAGGCTGGAGAAAGCAGTATTTTAGCAGCATACAGTAGGAAGAAGAGCTTGGATTCAAGGCCCATCTCATATCACATGACCTTAAGCAGTTACCCTAACCTTTTTTTTTTTTTTTTTTTTTTTTGTCTTTTTTTGGTTTTTTGAGACAGGGTTCCTCTGTGTAGCTCTGTAGGCCAGAGATCCACCTGCCTTTCCCTTTCGAATGCTGGGATTGAAGGAATGTGCCAGTACTGCCCGGCTGCAATTGCCCTTTATCTGACTAAAATCTGCCTAACAGGCTGCAAGAGTTTGATATACTCCTGTCAGTGTCACAACAAACAAAGTCATACATAGTCACCTCAGTCTCTGCAAGCATACCCATCTTTAGTTCATTAAATAGAGGGCCAGACTTATAGTCACGAGTCACCTTTCACGTAAGTTATCAGGAGACACAGGAGAGCCTTGGCGGGTTTTATGTAGTGCTATTGATTCTCTGCAGCCATTTCTGAGGTAAAGGCTGACCATTCTCCCAAGACGAATATAACAGCCTGATGTGCCATTCATGGGGATGGGATTTCTTTGTTTCTGTCTGCAATGATTACATACAGGTTTAGGGACAGTAATTTTAAGTAGCGGACTGTCACCTTCAGGTCTCCCTGTAATCCCCTAATTTATCCTCATCTAATGCCAACAAGATTAAAAAAAACAACAACAACATATGCATCTAACATAATCTGACATGTACATTCTCTACTGAGAATCAGTTTATCCTTCTTAATTTTGCAGATAAATATTTCCCTTCTACATTCCACAGTTGAATATTGCTTGATCTACATCACTGTTCTGAATTCTACAATCTCAACCAGATAAGTCAAAAATGATATATTTACATGAAAATAGAACTGACATTAGATGTGCCCTTTGTAACGTCTTTCTCAGAAACATTTAAGTTCTGTACGCCTTAGTGGTAGTGTCTTAAGTTGGGTTTCTGTTACTATGGGGAAACACCATGACGAAGGCAACTTGTAGAAAAGAAAACATTTATGTGGGCCTGGCCTACAGCTGAGAGGTTTAGACCATTATCATCATGGAAAGAAGCATGGTAGCATACAGGCAGGCATTATGGTAGAAAGGTAGCTGAGAATTCTACATTTTGATCCTCAGGCAACAGGAAGTGAACTGTATACTGGGCATAGCTTGAGCATATATGAGACTTCAAAGTCCTCTCCCCCAGCGACACACTTCCTCCAACAAGGCCATGCCTCCTAATAACGCCACTCCCTGTGGGTTAAGCATTCAAACACATGCATGTATAGGGGCCAAAACTATTCAAACCACCATGGTATAAATAGAGTATCCATTTCCCTATGAGATGCATGGAGTCAAGGCTGACTGCAGACGAGACCTTCCAGCTCTGTCATCTCATACACATAAAAGTGCACAACTTCTTGGAAATTAACAGATAATGTATTATCTGTATATGCATTCAAAAACACAACTGTAATTTGAAATCATTGTCTTACACGTGTCTGTGTGAGCAAATGTGTACAGTGGCCTAAAAGTCCATCAAGTAGGCTAGGCTGACTTAAACCTCTAGGGTCTACCTATCTCTGTGTCCTTAGTGTTAGGATTGCAAGTAAGGGCTCTCAGGTTAAATTTATGTCTCTGTACTTATGAGGAAAGCAATTTATAAACTTTGACATCTCTCTAGCCCAGGCTTCTATAATTGTCTTCAAGAAAAAACAATAGGCTTGAAAGTTAAGAGTGGGCTCAACCATGTCATACTACCTGAAGTGATTCTTCATGTCATAAATCTTCAGTCCTGTGACTCTAATGCATAAAATATGGCAGCTGGCCTTTAACTATTGGTGGGAAAGTCTCAAGTACTCGTCCAGGCTAAAGGGAAATTAGTGAACAATATAGGTTAAATGGTTTTTGCCATCAATCTTTATGTATACATGTATATGTACACGTATATGTGGTGATATACTGTTTATGATCAAATAAAGCCATTGAAGATCAGAATGCAAAACCAGCCACACTAGTCAGCTATTGAGGCTGGGCAGGGGTGGCACACTGCTTTAATCTCAGGACTCAGGAGACAGAGGCGGATGAATCTCTGTGAGTTCAAGGCTACCCAGAGCTACATGGGAGTGAATTGGTCTAAAAGAGAAGCAGAGCTCATGCCTTTAATTCCAGCATTAGAGAGGTATAAAAGATAGGAGCAGGATCTCAGAGCTGCCATTCAGTCTTAGGCAATTAGCTTTCAGTTATGTTGAGGACAGGATTCCCCTTCTAGCCTTGGTAGAGGTAAGAGCTCTCTGGTGGCATGACTCTTTTGCTTCTCTGATCTTCAGTGGCTTTATCTGATCATAAACAACATAGCTCAACACACATATATGTGTATATATTAATTTTATTTTCATTATAACAAGAAATAACACTTGATTTATTCTAGTGATTCTTCTAATCTTCTGCTGAAAAGGTAATTAATTCCATTATTAAATAGGATTTTTTTCAAAATTGAAAATTATGACAATGAACATGAAACTACTTCAATTATTTCTCCTTGAGGGTTAATTTAAATGTTTTTAAAATAGAAAAAAAATGGGAAAGCTTTTCTGTGAGTTTAAAAGCACAGCAGTTTTTCAGTGAATGATCCACAGACCACCAACCATCAGAAAGCCAACAATGTTTGCTAAGAAAGCAACTATGAGTGTGACTATCTTAGTTAGAGTTCTATCGCCATGAAAAGACACCATGACACAGAAACTCTTACACAGAAACACACTGAGCGAGCTGGTTTACAGATTCACAGGGTTAGTTCATTATTTTTATGGTGGGACATGGTGGTGTACAAGCAGACATGGTGCTGGAACTGAGAGTTGCATATCTTGATTGGCAGGCAACAGGAAGTGAACTGAGATACTGGGCATGGCTTGAGCATATATGAGATCCCAAAGCCCACCTCCACAGTGACACACTTTCTCCAACAAGACCACACCGACTCCAACAAGGCCATACCTTCTAATAGTGTCACTCCCTATGAGCTTATGGGGGCCAATTACATTCAGACTACCACAGATACCAAATATATTAAAGTAGATTTTGGGGAGCTGGGCATAAAATAAAATGCTTTTTTTTAAAAGTTTTACAGACAGGACCTTACTACATTGCCTGCACCGACCTTGAATTTCAGAACTCAAGCATTCTTCTACCTGAACTTTCCACATACTGCAGATCACTTTTTCAAAACAGACATGTGTTGACTGCCTCCTACGTGCTATTGTAGACTGAGTATTGTCTGGCCTAAGAACTATTTATACCTAGCCACTTGTGTTATACAACCTGAGAATTCAAGGTTTGTGGTTGAAAAAAAAGACAAAAATAATATTTTATGACACATGTAACTTATGAAAAAATCAAGGTGTAGTGTCAACAAAAGGGATTTTATTAGGAAATAGCTAGACTGCTTGTCTGGGGCTGGGCAGAATCTGAGTGTGGCGGTTTGCAAAGAGCAGTACAAGTGAAAGTGATTGAGTTAGTACTCAAGTGTCAACCAGATCCCTGCACGGTGACATTATGCTTTTAGGTTCAGTTAAATATTGTAGTAAAAGTCAATACAAGAAAGCAAAGTAGACAGTGTTACAGTTTAAGTTACAACTGAGTATGGATTATTTTCTTATGAAAATACAAGCAGAATGTATTCACTCTGTAAAGGTCTTTAGTATACAAAACAAACACAGTCTAATTACTTCATCATCACCAGTTTTAGTACCTGTCACAGCATCTTCAGTGTATAACAGAGAAGTATTGAATATGCAAAGTGCCAAAACAAGCAAACAAACAAACAGATCATTTGTTACACAGGGTCACATATAACCCAGGCTACCCTTTCGAGCTTGCTGTGTAGCCAAGGCTTCTATCAAAGTTCTTGCCTTCCTGACTTCTGGGATGACAGGCATGTATCGCCACACCCGATTTATAATACAAAATATCTTATTATAAAAGGATTTTATCACAAAAGATGAACTAGAAACTAGCAAACAAACAAAAAAAATTTCCTGTGTCAGCCATGTCATAAAACCTGCTTACCAATGGGGAGGTGATCAGATTGGCACAATAGTGAAAGGAATGTAGCCAGAGGAAATCATCGTATCTAAGAGTATCGGACTCTTAGTGAAAATACTTGCTCAAAGAGTTCAAGACACAGAAAGTAGAAACGAAAATACGAGGTGTCCTTGTGAGCTTTTACCATCAACTACAGACTAGAATTGCCTGGGCAGAGGGACGCTCGGCTGAAGAACAGCTTTGATGAGAATGCCCTGTGGTCTTGTCTGTGAGAGATTATCTTGAATGATGATGGATTTTGGGGAGACCCTGCCTCCTGTGGGTGGCGCCATCCCTTGGCGTGTGCATTAGAACTGTATAAGGATGCTGCAGCATGGCGCCATCTGGGTAGCATACATTACTTTTACTTGCTACATTGAGAGCAACCATCTTAAGCGTTAGCAGGACAGCACGTAATGGATTGCAGGCTGTTCTTAGTTAGTGTTTGTGGCAGATGTGAGTAAGGTTTTTATGAGATTCTTCCTGTACTAGATAGTTTTCATTACTACGATAAGACATCCTAACCAAGGCAGTTTGTGAAAGAAAGCATTTACTAGGGGCCTACAGTTTCAGACGATTATAGTCATGACGGCAGAGTGGTGAAGTGGGGGGGGGGGCACCTGAAGCAGCAGATGAGAGAAAAGAGAGAACTGGGAAGGGCTCAAGTTTTTGTAACCTCAAATCCAGTCCTCGGTGACACACCTTCTCCAACAAGTTCACGCCTCCTAATTCCTCTCACTTGTGTTTCCTTTCTAGGAGCAGAACATTCCTTAGTCCTTTCTCTTTCACAATTCAGAAGCTGAGGAGAGTGGGTTTTGCCCCAGGGTTGTCTCAACCTTTATTGCGAAACCAGAACTCTCTTTAATCTGCTTGTACTTTCAGCACAAGCTTTAGCTCCACCATTACGTTTCTTGTGCTACTTTTCTCTTCAAACTGTATTTCTTTGTGCCGCATTTTCTACTTTAAATTGTAGAGCTGAATAAGAGTGATTACTAATAACCACACGATGCAGTCAGTATTAGGCTATCTTGAAATCTCTCCTTGGCTAAGAAATTCATTCATTAGTTTTTAATTAAGCCTCATGCAAACTCTGAGAATGAAGACAGAAAACAGCCATATCCTTTGCCAAACATTGCAAGAATGGTCACTCACTCACCTACTAGTATTTGTTCCCTCCAAAACATCACAAGTTGTGCCTCCACAGTTCATATAACTCTCAGTACCAACCATCTTCACAGCTCCTACTAGGGTGACCCACCCATTAAACTCTGCTTGCAGCATTTAACAGCTTTTCCAGTCCCAAGTCTCCACATTCTCCCCAAAACAGCATGGTAAGGTTTGTCTTACGGTAGCCCACTTGCTAGCACCAACTTCTGTCTTAGCTACTTTTCTATCGCTTTGACAGAACATCATGATCATAGCAGCCTACACATGACAGTATTTAATGGACTTACGGTTTTTCAGAGAGTTAGATTTCATGATGGCGCAGCAAAGGCGTGGTAGCAGCATAGAGCTCTCGTTTGATCTAGAAGCAGGACAAAGAGCAGGCACACTGGGAATGACACAGGTTTTTTGAAACCTCGGAGCCTTACCCTAGTGTCACATCTCCTCTAACAAGGCCAAACCTCCAATCCTTCTTGAAGAGTTCCATCTAGGGAGAGTCAAGTATTCAAGCCTATGAGCCTATTGGGACATTCTTATGTTAAATCACCATAGTGGTATTCCATGATCTGGTTAATGTTGCTAACTTAACTCTCCATACTAATGTCTATTTTATAATTTAAATTCATCTGAGTAAAATATATATTGGAATATCGGTGTGTTTCTAAATGAACATTGCCCATAGGATTCATTCTGCGGAAAAAAATGTCAGAACAAACAACACTTGCAATTAATTGACATAAGATTTCAAAAACTTTAATAATGATTGTTTATGTGAGTATTAGAAAAAAATCTGTGAGAAAAACTTAAAGTCTATAAGGTTTACTATTGTGACTATTCCTAGATCAATCTGATAGAGTTTTGAAACAGAAGCCAATAGCATAGGTGTGTATATAAAACCATTAGGAACTAAACAATGGAATATGTAAGATGAAATATAAGCCTCTATAATTTTCATACTTTATTGATCATAATTTCTTGCCTCGTAAAATGATAATTGTAAAGTTTTGATGTTTAAATCTGAGAACATTTTGAATATGATGGCTGTATTCTAATATATATAATAGATCCACAAATGTAAACCATTATAATGCATTTTTAAATTTTAGACTAGTATACATATGATTAAAGAGGCAATATTTGTGCTAATTTTCTTTAAGGATTTAGGATGACAGCACATTTTGTTAAAGGTCTCAAAAGCTGTTCTAGAAAATTCTCAGGTGGATTTTTCCCATAGCTCTTTGGACAGTTAGCACATCATATTTGTTTTAAAATCATTGTTAAATATATAAATTCTTTCCTTGGGTTTATGTCTTATCTATTTTTACCATTCCCATAATCATGGAATAAGATAAAGGCATCAAGTATGGGTCTGTATATCTTGGGAAAGAGAACAATAGAAATGGAGTATATCGAATAGGTTTTACAAACACACACACACACACGCACACACACAGTCACACACAAACACTCACACACACAGTGGGGTTAAAAGGGAAAGGAAATGAAATTGTGTGGTTTATTTTTTAAGTGCGTGCGCGCACACACACACACTCACACACACACACAGTGGGGTTAAAAGGAGAGAAACAAGGAGTAAAAGTTCACTGGGACCTGGTGATTTATTGGGGAAGGCTCAGCAAGCTCACATAAAAACTGAAGCAGGGAAGTGGTTGGACATTGGGTCAAATCCCCATTCACATGTCGAGTAATAAAAGGCTGACTGTAGCCTTTCAGCCTCGCGTCTACTCGTAGACAATGGCAACTGCAGAGCAAGACTAATAAGAGGATTTAGCATAAATCCACCACAGGAAGTGAGCAGTGGGAGGGGCAAATAATTAGCCAGGAAACATTCGACAGCAGCATCAAGATGTGTCCATGAGCTCTCCAACTCTCAATGTGCTTGTGATCATGAGAACCTAATGAGTCCCCAGCGATTGTAATTTTTCCTGTGTTTGTTGTAAGATGGCTCTTTCCCCCTTTTTACTTTTCACAAGCCGGCCTTATTTTTCCTGTCCCAATTTAGCAGCCACAGGGATGGCTTTGGAGTCTCCCAGGAGGAATTCTGAATGCACTCTCTCTCTCTCTCTCTCTCTCCCCCTCCCTCTCTCTCCCTCTCTCTCTCCCTCTCCTGCTGCAGATGCTTCTTTATTGCAAGGTGGAAGCTGTTTATTTTGCACAGCTAACAAGTGAGTTCAAAGCAACACGTTCCTCTTGAACTCCTGCCAGAATCCTAAAGCTGAAGGCTCCCCTGCGTGGCAGAGCCGACCCGACCTGTCCTATCAAAGCCTGATTAATTTGCTGAGGAATGTCAAAATGACACCGCATTTTCCACCACCTGCTTGGTTTGACACTTAACAGGAAAGCTAAGTGGGAGTGTAAAAGGAAGCAAGGCATTCAAAGCTTGCCTGTGCGTGCATTGACTTCTTCGGAGACTGGCAAGCACATTGCTCAGTGCTGCCTTTACAGCTTCTGAGCTGTTAGTTTCTGTCAGTGCTTTAGGAAGTGCTACTAACCACTCACGACGGCCAGCGTCATAGGGCCAAGGTCGCATTAGACTTGGCTTTGATCCTGTCAAATATCTGTGTGACGGGAAGCCATCTGATTTTGTCATCACAGAACAGCTCTTGAAAGACAGTCAAGGTCAATTATCTTTCTCCTTTTAGCACTTTAGAAATTCACTTTCTCAAAAAAACCAAGAGAGGTTGATGAACAAGCGTGAACTGTGTTTGCAGATAAACTGGCATAAGGTCAAAGTCTTAAACTGAATACTGAAAAGTATAATTCTTGAAATTCAACCGGGCTCACCTGAGAGGCATCACTGCCGAATGAAGTCATGAGGGGTCAGATGAGGGACTAGTTTCAACCTCTGTGTCCTGATTTAAGTTTAGAGCTTTGAACTTTATTATTATATTTTTTTTGGCAAAACAATTTTTTCACTTTGCATACTAGCCCGGTTCCTCTCCCTCCCCTTCTTTTACCTCTCCCCTCCATTCCACATCCCTTGGGGAGTCTGGTACGCCAAGTTGAGGCAGAACCAAGCCCCCCCCCAGCCTTATTAAGATTTCTATTGAAAATATATCCTGGGAGCTGACTGTGGTGTCCACAGTGGCCCTCACTTGTAATCCCAGCACGTGGGAGCTGAAGCAGTGTGGAGTGGGAGGGTCAGAAGCCCAAGTTTAAGTTCAGCCTGAGATGAAGATGTTAGCTTACAGAAGACACAGCGCGTTCCTTGCTAAAGCATCTAGGAATAGTACTGAGGCTCTGCGGTCAAGGCCTGGGAATCTGACTTGGAGATGAACTCCAGTGTCGCCAAAATAATTAATAATTATTACAAGTAATTAATTTTTAGACAGAATCTTCATCTCTTGGTGAACAGGACCATCGTCATCTTCAAACACTGTCGTCCTTTTATGAGTTTTGACTATACATGTCTTTAGTGTTACTCTCCAACACTGAAGTCCGTAGCTCAACACACTATGGGCTATTGAAAGGATACCTTTTAACTGTTACTTTAGTATGAGGGAGGCTGGCAAGATGGGTCAGTGGTTAAGATCAGTTACTATTCTGTCAGAGGACCTGTGCTGAGTTTCTAGTGCCCACATCCAGTGGCTTACAGTTGCCTGTGAGTTGCTCTGGGGAACCCTAGTCTCTCTTCCGGCCTCCATGGGCATCTGTACAGCACACACTCACACACACACACACACACACACCACCACCACCACCACCACCACCACCACCACTGCCACCACCACCACCACCACCAATAATAATAATAACTCTTTTTGAAAATATGAAATGAATGAGGGTGTATCTTAGCAGCCATGGCATGTTTAACATAAGGAAGCCTCTGGGTGAACTTCCAGCACCACAACCAGAGGAAGGGGAGGAAGGAGGAGAGAAGAAGGAGGAGAAAAAGCAACGGCAGTAAAGATTCTGACAATGCCTCAGTTGCTTGGCTTGAGTTAGCAAGGAAATCATGCCATAACTGTCTAAAAGGTGACTTAGACCAAGCCCTGTGAATGCACAAGGATAAAGTCTACTGTCAGACGGATTCAAGTTTGGATTATAACGGGAGCACTAACCAGCTATTTAACCACTACTAAGGAACGAACAGTCAAAGGCTTAGCTTCCTCTTGTGTACAATGAGGAGAATACAGGCACCCAACGTACATTTCACCACACTTTGTGCTGTGCCTGTCACACAGTAATGTTAACTATCCCCAAATCAAAACGGTTTGGGAATAAAGTGCATCAGGAGAGAAGAACTCCATCAAATAGGTTTCATATGTCGGCCACGTGGTGTTTCATGGAAGAGGAACCTGGGACGATGTGATCTTTGTCTTGCAGAGTTCTTTGTCTTCCTTTCTATGTGAGTTTTGTCTTCAGGCTGGTTCCCTTCATGTTTGCAAAATAGATGCCAGTTGCAGCTGAGACAAGCAACTTCTTTGTTCGAGACTTGCAAAAAAAAAAAAAAAAAGATGAGAGGAAAATACTTCTTTAACTGTGGAATAACCTGCCTGGGACAACTTGAGCATTGTAGCCTTCACATGTGATGTAATGGGCAGTAGAGAAATATTTCGTCCTGATTGTCCCCAGCCTCGGTTCTTATGATGGCTTCTGATATGGAGGAAGAGAATGCCTACAACAGTAGGCACCAGATATATCACCCATCTTTCCCTGGGTCACCCACATAGATGCAGAAGAGACAGTACCCGGAGAGATGAGATTCTATTAGGAAGGCTGAAAGGACTGTTAGAGTATGCCAAGGACCCAAAGGATAGAAATGGAGATCAATTTGATGAGGGCCATCTAATACCTATCACAAGGATACAGGCAGCAAACTTCAAGAGCTGCTAACCGTGCCCTAAAACCTGAATGGACAGAAAACAAACAAAAAGAACTTGTGACCAGAGTCACTTAGTGAGGAGTGTGACCTTTATGAAGGGACCCAGGCATTTACTTGTCCTTAAACAACTTCATGGAAAGAGGGACTGGAGAGATGGCCCAGCACTTAAGACTGCTCACTGCTCTCCCAGATGCCCCAAGGCAGGTTCCCATCACACACATCAGGCTGCTCACAACAGCCTGGAGCCCCAGGGGATCTGATGCCCTCCTCTGGCCTCCATCACCTCCCACACATATGCAGTTTTCAAAACTTCATCCAGGTACACTATTACTCTAAATAAATATAAGAACACTTCAAAAATCTGTAGTAGATGAACTATGTAGAAAGGTTGTTCTGTGAATGGGTGAAATAGGTGGATTAATAAGATTTGAAGTGAGACTTATGTTGTCAGTTTAAACTAGGAGACCAGGTGATGAAAAGTTGTATAGATTTACAATACTGGGGACAGAAAATCACTATTTTGGTAACGAAATGGACAAGAAAAAGGAAGAAGGGGTTCAAACAAGGAAAGAGCAGGTTTGAGAAGAATGTCAAAACACTGGTTTGGGGCATGTAGAAATTTAGATATCATTGGGAACCAAGAAGAAGGTGATCAGTAGTTGGGGGGATAGCAGTTAAATCCATGTGAAATCAGAGTCTGCAATGAAAAGGAGTGCTCTGAACCAGTGATACGTATTTATGGCTTGTCTGGGTGGCTGGTAGTTAGTACGAACTAAATAGTCAGAGTGAGAGCAGAGAAGAGGAGGTAACCTCCACAGATGAATTCAAACATTCAAGGGCAAGCAGAGGAGGATGAGCTTGCAAAGGGGTCGGGAAAATAAAAAACCCAGAGACTGATATTGGGGTTTAAACTTCAAGTTGAAAATCAGAAAGCAATGTGCAGGCCAGTAGCTCTTACCATTACCTCAGACTGAAAGAGCTGAGCCTGCTGTCTCTACTCAGTATGGCTGGAGAATCCTGAGACTGAATGTCTTCCTATCCTCAGTGTGACTGGAGAATCAGTCCCTCCTATCCTCAGTGTGACTGGAGAATGAATGCTCCATACTGACTACTGAAGATGCTACTCCCATGTTTCGTAACCCCCTAGTGCTGGGATTAAAGGCGTGCAATCCCAGGTGCTGAGATTTTCTTTGTGTGAGCTGTTTTTCTTTAGGACTGGATCACTCTTGTATAGATCTGGGTGGCCCTGAACGCATAGAAATCCGTTTACCTCGTAACCCTGATTCCTAGGGTTAAGATTCCTAGCTTCTGGCTGCTGGGGTTAAAGGTATGTATCACCATTGCCAGACTGGCTGACTTTGCTTTCTTAATCCTCAGACAAACTTCAATAAATCATAAATAACATATCACCACAGGAAAAGATTAGCTGAGCAACTAGGAGAAAGACTAGGACAGACTCAGTCAGGAAGATGAAGCTAAGCAGTAGTTCCAGAAAAACGTTGGAGAGTATCAGGAGAAAGCATCTGAAAATCAATATGAAACAGGGGCAGAATGACTTAGAAAAGAATATTCTGGAAGTCAAGAAGAGAGAGAATTTCAGAAAGAAAGAACTGGTAGGAGGGTTTTTAAAATAAGTGGATCAGAGAGGGCTTATTTGGTACAGTGACTGCTGCAAAAGCCTGAAGATTCCCTTCACATGTTGACATGAAACAGCCAGCGTTGTGGTGTACCCATAACCCAGTACTGGGAATACAGACGGACAAAGGTGATGGGGAAGTCCTGTGTATATGTCAATAAAGCACTGTTGGCCAATAGGGAAGCAAGATAGGTGGGACTAGGAGTCCAGGAGGACTCTGGGTAGGAGAAACACAGGGAGTCATCATGTAGCCCGCCAGAGAAGTAAGATGTCCATCCGGTAAGAGAAATACTTAGATGGGTTAAATACTTAAGTCAGAGCTAGCCAGTAAGAAACAATCAAGGCCAACAGCTTCATAATTAATACAGCGTCTTGTGTGTTATTTGGGGACTACAATGTGGCAGAGCCCAGGCAACTGGTGGGGAAAAACCAAAGCAGCTGGCAAGGAAAAGGTTTCTCTCTACACAAAGGCAAGCTAATCCCTGAAGCTCATGGGTCACCCTGCTTAGCTGAGTAGATAACCCTCAGGTTCAGGGGAGACTTTGTCTCAAAACAAATTAATAGCTAAATTCATAAATTAATAAGGCAGAGAGCAAAAGAGGGAAGGACCCAACACTGACCCCTAACCTCCACTTGAACATGCACAGATATTCACCCACATAGCAATATATGTAAAACATATACAGAAATATATACCTCTACACATACATGTATACATACACACATACATATATACGTACAGAAAACAGAGAAAGGAGCTTTAAAAGTATCCTATTAAAAATGCATGCAAACCAGGTACATGGCCCATCTCTCTCTATTATGGCCACCCAACAGTAAGAACACACTCTGAATTTATTATGGGCTTGGCTGTTTGTATGGCTGCTATTCTTTGAAGCCTTTTTGGTACACAGATGACCTGACTCTCTCTCCAGCAATCCCATGGGTGCCACGCCTATAAACACCAATCTCATTTCAGGTAAGAAAACTAAATCATGGAGAACTGAAAAACTTGCTTCTAAATGGGAAGGACACGCTTGGCACCCAAATGCACTTAACTCTAAAGTTGTCATTTGCCTGAAGTTGCAGAGTCCTCTTATTTTCATTATTAGAAGGCCATTATTGCTAAGTGGATTCTTCAAAATGTTCTATGCAGAGGCCTAGAATGTGACTCCAAAGAGACCCAGCAGCGAGGGAACCAAGGCATGAAGCGATCTCAACAAGGAGCAAATAGAAACGGCACAAATGCTCAGTCAGGCAAAAACTGAACACGTTTGAGGTGTTTGGTGCAATTAAAGACTGCACAGCCATTAGAATTAGCTTTCATGAAGAATGCTTCCCAGTACAGAATACTTACTGTGTAATAGAAAATGCAAAATTTGACATATACTATCTAAATCTCCTCATTTAAAGCAAATATACCAAGATTTCCAAGTAAAGGGAATTACAAGAGCTAGTAAAAATAATCACTCTAAATGGTGCAGTGTGTTGTCTTTTGTTATTATCTTAATTTTTAAGACCTGGGAGTCAACGCCAGGGCCTCATCCACACTGTGCTGCTTCCCTATCACTGAGCTGCATCTTTCAGACACAGAGTTCATTACCTTTAAGCATGTTCAAAATTTCTAAGTTTTCTCATTCTCTTTAAGTTTTTGGATTTGTATTCATTTTCTAAAAAAATTATATGTGTATGTATATGGCAATGTGGATTTGATATGTGTAAGTTTATTTCTAAGGAAATGTTTTTCTACACAGTATATTAAAATACTCAGTTTCTGGATATTGATTTCAGGAAAAGATTAATAGTACTGTAAAATACAGTCCCGTTTTATTCTCAATTACATTTAAAATTTATGGAGGTATAGTGGCTCATCCTTAGGATGTAAGACTATAAAACTGTGGATAACAACTAAAACATAACTCCATAGACTCACGTAAATTAATTTTACTTGGTTTGGTTTCACTCAATAATAAAAATGTTTCTGTTCACTCTTGTCTAGTTCCTTCCATCCATCTACTTAGTGGCCAAGTCTACTTCTATTTTACCCTTAAAATGTTCAATTTATTCTAGTTTATTTTTGCCAGATATGTTCTCTCTCTCTCTCTCTCTCTCTCTCTCTCTCTCTCTCTCTCTCTCTCTCTCTCTCTCTCTCTCTCTCTCTCTCTCTCTCTCTGTGTCTCTCTCTCTCTCAATGCTATCATTTCTTCTGGGTTATCTGTTTTCCCAGACAGTACCTCTCCTTCAAAAATGCATCAGAAACATCTGCCAGTTTCATCTCTGGAAGATTTGTTTCAGTCCACAGTGATCCAGGCCATCAACATTTCTGAGTTTTGCTATGTATGGCTTTGCAGTCTCTACCCAGTTCCATTTCTAAGGATTCTCACTGGCATATTAAGACATCCTTAACCGGCTTGGCTGCTTCACTGAGGTCATCTTCCACCTGTTCCTCCAAGCAGCCACTGAAACATGCAAGCCACACCCTTGCTTAAAACTTTCATTGTCTTTTACCATGAGGATAAAAGCCAAGATCTTCAGTAGGACTGACAATGAATGTCTCTGAAGCTTCCTCTCTCTTCTCCCCTCAGTCATTCCCACCACCCTAGGTTTCACTAAGTAGTTTCTAATTACATATAGTAACATAACCATAAATACAAGTTACCCAAATCAAGGCTATTTAGTCATTTCCTGTTCTTTTATGCACAACCTGTGGTTCTTCAGTACCTCTAATTATTGAGTTAGAATATATTACAACATTCTCTAGAGGGCACACAGTAGTCAGGCAGTCTTGAATAATGATAATTACAAATGTACTTCTAGACCTTGGTATTAAGACATTGAAACCCTAATGGCATCTACATCATTGAATTACAGAATGCTTGCTATAGCTCAAACTTAGCTCTAATCCTAGTAAATAATACCAACCAAGACCCTGCTGCTGATAGCCGCCATGTGCTGGGAATAGTAACACTGTTAAATGATGTTGACAGATGCCTCATCTCAGTAGTACTCGAAGTATGCATCACTGCTCCATTTTTACACATGAATGAACTGGGTCTCAATGGAAATGAGACACACATGCTTCACCAGAACAGTAAGCCAAGGTGGGGAAACCATTCAGACCTCTATTATCCCAAGGCTCATCCTTCGGGTCACCTTAATACATCACTTAACAAAATGCACTAAATGTATAAATAAATATATTCCATAGTATAATGACAGGATCTAAAATTATCCGGGAAACTGGCCTCTGGCTATGCCTATGGAGCACTATCTTGATGATGCTATTGTTGGAGGAAGACCCATCTTCCCTGTGAATGGGATTATGACCTCTTCAGGGCTCCCTGAACTGTATAAACAGAGTCATTGCTCTGGGTCTTGACTATGGATGTGACTAGTGGCTTCAAGCTCCCCCTGCCTCCACTTCCTCACCATGATGGGCTGTTAAGTTAAACTATGAGCAGATTAAACCTGTTGTTGCCTTTAATTTGCTTTTGTAGGGGTATTTTATCATAGCGACAGGAAAAGAAACTAAAATACACACCATAAAAAGGCACTTTTTTTTTTTGAAGGGGAAATGGAAGAAGAGTTGATCTGGGGGAGGGGGAGGGGGGAAGTACTGAGAGGAGTGGAGGGAGAGGAAACTGGTTGGAATGTAATGTATGAGAGAAAAATAAAGTCTTTAAAAATGCATATAAGGTTATATTTAATTCTATGCTTAAAATCTTGTTTAAGTTTACTTATTTGGGGGAATCAGTTTGTCAAAGCTTGTAACATGACAGTCATGCCAAAAGAGTAGCAATATAAATATTGTTAACTTTGTACTTGGCTACAGAAACTGCTTCATAAATTAATTTCATAGAAAAATCATCTTGGAATAGTTGTATATCTACTCTACTTGTACTTACATGTAGAATACTCATGCAAACCCAAGGCAATTAAAACCTCATTCTGGGAAAACATTGGTGCCTTCATTGTCTCCTGCACACAAGATCAGATATGCCCACTCCTGTACAGCATTGTGACATTTCGTCTTCCTCATTCATACAACTTTTAACAATTTGACAAAATCTTCAATCAGTCCTTCATGGCTATCTCCTACAGAAAGGTTGCAAAACCCTTTAGGAGGTCTAAGCCCACCTGGGATTTTCCCGCCATGCAGAGGAAGCCTTCTTCACTTCCTGTCAACTAGCCCGGTGTTCAGCACAGTGTATACACTTGCATCCATCTAAAGAATGAATGAATGCTGAAAAGCAAGGACTACGATTATGCGGAGACACACTCAGTGTCAGGAATCGTCAAGTGTGGACACCAGGATGTGAGGAGGAACAGCTACTGAGAAGCAAAACTCCAGTCCCACAAGTCCATGACGCCTGTGCTACGGAGTTTTCAACACTCGTTATTATCATGAAATACAATAGTAGAATACTGAGTCTTGTGAACAAAAATGAGCTGGGCATGGTGGCACACACATGGGATCCCAGCACTAGGAAGGCAGAGAAAGGAAGATTAGCACAATTTGAGGCTTCTCTGTTTCAGTAAGTTGCAGGCCAGCCAATGGCTGCCAAGTGGAAGTTTGTCTTAAAGAAACAACCCAAGCCAGAGAGTGATGGTGCACGCCTTTAATCCTAGGAGGCAGAGGCAGGTGGATCTCTTAGTTCAAGGCCAGTCTGGTCTACAGAGTGAGTTCCAGGACAACAAGGGCTGTCTCAAAAAAAGTGAAAAAAAAGGAAGAAAGGAAGGAAGAAAGAAAGAAAGGAAGGAAACAGCACAAAAATAATCTATTTGATTACTGTAGTTCCCAATATAAGACGTTTAAAAATAGCTTCACTAAATAATTTATAAAATTCTTCTGACATCACATATGTCTTTGTTTTGTAATTTAAAATGTTAAATATATTGGAACTCATTGTAAAACACCATTCACATTGCTCTCTCATCTACTTTTCTCAATTTCCATACTTACAAGAAAAAAGGTCTCTGAGATCACCACTGTATATGACTACACCAAGGAAAAGAGTATGATCAAGAATCACATAGCAAACACTCGGGAGGCTGAGGCAGGAAGATTGTGAATTCCAGGCTAGGCTGGGCTATAGAATAATATCCCCACCTCAAAAAAAAAAAATAGAGAGCATAGCAAACTCTAAATATATGACTGGCAAGAATGGTTCACCCACAGTGAAAAGCATTATCTTTTCTTTAAAAACTAGAGTTTGAATCTAGCATGCTGACACATGTTTTTAATCCTAGTACTTGGAAAGCAAAGATTGGTAGGTCTCTGTGAGTTCTGAGCCAGTCTGCTCTACATAGTCACTTCCAGGCTAGCAAGAGCTACATAGTGAAACCTTGTCTAAAAGAAAGAGAGAGGAAGGGAGGGAGGGAGGGAGGGAGGGAGGGAGGGAGGGAGGGAGGGAGGGAGGGAGAGAAAGAGAGAGTCATAAATTGAAAAATAATTTAGGGTACTATGTCAGTGATCAAGGAAGCCAGACTCCCCATCTATACTTGGAGGAAGTCTCAGACACAGCAAACACTCAGAACTCTGAGTGTCTGAGCTACCAACTAGACATCCTTGCTGTCTACACCCAACCCATCTACCACAGCCCCAGTGACCAGGCAGCAGCATCCTCCATACACCCTGCCCAACCCTCCTCTGCTCCATTAGCCACCACCAGAGTCATAGGCCTCATCTGCATCAACTGGAGGAAGACAGACCCCTGAAGCCACAGGCTCCATCTGTACTGACTGAAGGAAGAGAGACCTGTGGAGGCATAGGCTCCTCCTGCACCAAGTGGAGGAAGAGACTGGTAGACAGCAGTGTAAGAACACATTCAACAGCATAAAAAGCAATGTGGCAGCACCAGAAACTAGTGGTACCACAACAGGAAGACCTGAACATCACAAAGCGATAAAGCAGAAGAAAGAAACCTTAAAAACTACTGTATGAAGATGATAGATGTCCTTAAAGAGTAAATGAAAAATTCCCTTAAAGAAATGAATGAAAAAACAAACAAAAAATGGAAGAAATGAAATAATCTCTTAAAGAAAACCAAGGTGGGGGGGAAGCAATCAAGCAAGTGAAGAAAACAGTCGAAGACTTGAAAATTCAAATAGAGAAAACACAAACGGAGGGAATTCTGGAAGTGAGAAACCTGGGTAAAGGAGCAGCAAGCATAACCAACAGACTGCAAGAGATGGAAGAGAGAATCTCAGGCACTGAAGATACAATAGAGGCAAGAGATTCATCAGTCAAAGAAATGTTAAATGCAACAAATTCTCAACACAAAACATCCAGGAAATCTGGGACACCATGAAAAAAACAGATCTAAGAATAATACGGATACAAGGAGAAGAATTCCAGCTCAAAAGCACAGAAAATACATTCAGCAAAGTCACAGAAGAAAAAATTCCTAACCTAAAGAAATATATGCCTTTGAAGGACAAGAAGCTTACAGAACACCAAATAAACTGAACCAAAAAAAAACAAAAACAAAAACAAAAAAACAAGCCCCTAACCACATAATAATCAAAACATTTAAAACATACACAATAAAAAAAGAATATGAAGATCTGCAAAGGAAAAAGGCCAAGTAACATATAAAGGCAGACCTATCAGAATTACACCCTACTTCTCAATGGAAACTCGGAAAACCAGAAGGTCCTTGACAGATATTCTACAGACACTAAGAGACCATGGGTGCCAGCCCAAACTACTATATCCAGTGAAGCTTTCAATCACCAGAGATGGAGAAAACAAGACATTCCATGACAGAGTCAGATTTAAACAATACCTACCCACAAATCGAGCCCTTCAGAAAGTACTAGAAGGAAAACCCCAATGAGGAAGTTAGGTGCACCTACAAAAACACAAGCAACAAATAACTACTTACCAGCAAACCCCAAAGAAGGGAAACACACAAACACTACCACCAACATCAACAAAATCAAATACAACAAGAATTAATCACTGGTTATTAATACCTCTTAATGATCCCAATTCACCCATAAAAAGATACAGGTTAACAGAATGCATAAAAAAAAAAAAACAGGACCCATCCTTCTGCTACATTCAAGAAACACACTTCAACCTCAAAGACAGACATTATCTCAGAGTAAAGGGTTGAGAAAAGATTTTCCAGTTGAATGGACCTAAGAAACAAACTGGTAAAGCTATCCTATTAACTAACTAGGTAGACTTCGAACTAAAATTAATAAAAAGAAATGGAGAAGGACATTTCATATTCATCACAGGAAAAATCCATCAAGATGAAGTCAGTTCTAAGCATCTATGCCCCAAACACAAGGGAACTCACATTTGTAAAAGAAACATTGCTAAAGCTTAAATAACACATCAAATTGCACACACTAATAGTGGGGGACTTCAACACTCCACTTGCACCACTGGACAGGTGTAGAATTCAACAAAAATGAAAAAACAACATACCCAAACTTAAGGGATAGTATGAAAGCAGTGCTAAGAAAAAGTTATAGCATCAAGGGCCTACAAAAAGAACATGGAAGCCGGGCGGTGGTGGCGCACATCTTTAATCCCAGCACTCGGAAGGCAGAGGCAGGTAGATCTTTGTGAGTTCGAGGCTGGGCTGGACTGATAGCCTCCAAAACAATACAGAGAAACCCTGTCTCGTAAAAACCAAAAAAAAAAAAAAAAAAAAAAAAAAAGAACATGGAGAAATCTCACACTAGCAATCTAACAACACACCTGAAAGCTCTAGGATAAAAAGAACAAATTCACCCAGGAGAATTAGACAAGAAGAAATAGGCAAATTGAGGACTGAAATAGAATAGAAACAATAAGAATAATACAAAAAAATCAAGGAAACAAAGAGTTGGTTCTTTGAGAAAATCAGCAAGATAGGCAAACCTTTATTCAAACTAACCAAAGGGCAGAGAGAGAATATTCAAATTATAAAATAAAGAGGGAGACATAATAACAGACATAGAGGAAATCCAGAGAATCATCAGGTCATACTTTGGAAACATGTACTCCACAACATTGAAAAATTTAAAAGAAATGGACAATTTTCTAGATAGGTACCACATACAAAAATGAAATCAAGACCAGATAAACAAATTAAATAGACCTATAACCCACAAGGAAATAGAAGTAGTCATCAAGAGGTCTCCCAACCAAAAAAAGCTCAGGACCAGATGGTTTCAATGCAGAATTCTACCAGAATTTCAAAGAATACCAATACTCCTCAAGTTGTTCTACACAGTAGGAATAGAAGGCTACAGTTACCCTGATACCCAAACCACACAAAGACACAACAAAGAAAGAGAATTACAGACCAATATCCCTCATTAACATTAATGCAAAAGTACTCAATAAAATACTGGCAAACTGAATCCAAAAATCATCCACCACCACCACGATCAAGTAGGCTTCAGCCCAGAGATGTAGAGATAGTTAAACATATGAAAATCTGTCAATGTATTCCACCATATAAATAAACTACAAGAAAATTCAACCACATAATCATCTCATTAGATGCTGAAAAAGCCTTAGAGAAAATCCAATACCCCTTCATGATAAAGGTCTCAGAAAGATTATGGATACAAGGAACATACCTAAACATAACAAAGGCAATATACAGCAAGCCAACAGCCAACATCAAACTAAATGGAGAGAAACTCAAAGCAATCCCTCTAAAATCAGGAACAAAACAAGACTGCCCACTCTCTCTATAACTATTCAATATAGTACTCAAATTTCTAGCTAGAGCAATAAGACAACAAACGGAGACCAAGAAGATACACACATTGGAAAAGAAGAAGCCAAACTTTCACTATTTGCAGATGATATTATAAGTTACATAAAGTGACCCCAGAGATTCTACCAGGGAACTTATACAGCTGATAATCACCTTCAATAATGTGGCAGGATATAAGATTAACTTAAAAAAAAATCAGTAGCCCTACTATATACAAAATGGGCTGAGAAAGAAATCAGAGAAACATCATCCTTTACAATAGCTACAAATAATATAAAATATTTTGGGTAACTCTAGCCAAACAAGTGAAAGACCTGCACAACAAGAGCTTTAAGTCTTTGAAGAAAGAAATTGAAGGAGATATCAGAAAATGGAAAGATCTCCCATGCTTTGTGATAGGTAGGATAACAGTAAAAATGGCTGTCTTACCAAATGTAGTATGCAGATTCAATGCAATCCCCATCAAAATCCCAGCACAATTCTTCACGGACCTCAAAAGAAGTGTACTCAACTTCATATGGAAAAGCAAAATATACAGAATAGCCAAAACAGTCCTGTACAATAAGGGAATTTCCTTAGGTATCACCATCCCTGACTTCAAGAGCTATAGTAAAGAAAGCAGCTTGGTATTAGCACAAAAACAGACAAGTGGATCAATGAATTCAAATGGAAGAATGACACTAATACACACACCAATGAACACCTGATTTTTGACAAAGAAGCCAAAATTGTACAATGGAAAAAAAAGAAAGCATCTTCAACACATAGCGCTGGCATAACTGGATTTCAACAAGTAGAAGAATGCAAATAGATCAATATCTACCCCCATTCACAAAACTCAAGTCCAAGTGGATCAAAGATCTCAACATGAATCCAGGTACACTGCACCTGATAGAAGAGAAAGTGGGAAATAGCCTTGAATGCATTTCCCAGGAGAATACTTCCTAAATATAACACTAGTAGCACAGACACTGAGAGCAGCTACTAATAAATGGGATCTCCTGAAACTGGGAAGTTCCTGTAAGATAAAGGATATTATGGTCAATAAGACAAAACATCAGCCTACAGAATGTGAAATTACCTTAACCAATCTCACATCTGACAGAGGACTAATATCCAAAATATGAAAAGAACATAAGAAACTCCACACCAAAATACCAAATAATACAGATCTAAACAGAGAATTCTCAACAGAAGAAACTCAAATAGTCAAAAGACAATTAAGGCATTGCTCAACATCCTTGGCCATCAGGGAAATGCATATCAAAACAGCGTTGAGATACCATCGTATACCTTTCAGAATTGGCTACGATCAATAGCACTGATGACAGCTTCTAGAAAGGTTGTGGAGTAAGGGGACTACTCCTCTATTGCTGGTGGGAGTGTAAACTTGACTTGCTACTATGGAAATCAGTGTGGCAGTTTCTCAGAAAATTGGGAATCAATTTACCTCAAGACACAGCAATATCACTTTTTGGCATATATCCAAAGGATGCACAACCATATCACAAGGAAATTTGCTCAACTATATTCATAGCAGAATTATTTGTAATAGCCAGAACCTGCAAACAACCTAGATGCCCATCAACCCAAGAATGGATAGAGAAATTGTGGTACATTTACACAAGGGAGTATTATTCAGCAGGAAAGAGCAATGACATCTTGAAATTTGCAGGCAAATGGATGGGAACTAGAAAAAAAAGAAACATCCTGAGTGACATAACCCAGACCCAGAAAGACCAACACAGTATGTATTCCCTCATAAGTGGATATTAGATGTAAAGCAAAGGTTAACCATACTGTAGTCCACAACCCCAGAGAAGCTAGGTAAAAAGGGGACCCTAAGAGGGACACACATGGAAGGTCCCAGAAAGGGAAAATAGTTAAGACTGACTAGGTAAAATAGGGGGAGGAGTTGGGAGTAGAAGGGAGGGGATGGAGGGGGATGGGAACATGAGGGATCAAGAAGACCAAGTTGGGGGAGGGACAGAGTGGGAGAACAATGAAAGAGACATCTTGATAGAGGGAACCATTATGGGGCTAGAGGGAAACCTGTTGCTAGAGAAATTCTAAGGAATCCACAAGGATGACCCCAGTTAAGATTCGTAGCAATAGTGGAGGTGTCTGAATGGGCCTTCCCTTATAATTAGATTAGTAATTACCCTAACTGTCATCATAGAACCTACATCTAGTAACTGATGGAAGCAGATGCTGTGACCCACAGCCAACCAGTGGTCTGAGCTCCTGGAGTTCAGTTGAGGACAGGGAGGAGGGATCATATGAACAAGGAGGGTATGGTCATGATGGGGAAAACCACAGAGACAGCTGACCTGAGGTAGTAGGAACTCATGGACTCTGGACTGACAGCTGGAGAACCTACATGGGACTAAACTAGACCCTCTGAATGTGGGTGACATTAGGTGGCTCAATCTGTTGGGGGGGTGCTTCTGGCAGTGACACTAGGACCTATCCCAGGGGCTTCTTGGAGCCCATTCCTTTTGCTGGGGTGCCTTGATCAGCCTTGATACAGGAGAGAGGGGCTTGATCCTACCTCAACTTGATATGCCAGATTCTGTTGAATCCCCAGGGAAGGCCTTACCCACTCTGAGGAGTAGAAGAATGTAGGAAGGGGGTGGTGTGTGTGGGAGAAAGGGAAGGAGGGGCAACCAGGGTTGATATGTAAAATGAAAAATACATTTTTTTAAATTAACAAAAGAAACAATTTAGGGAATTTAGTAACAACAAAAAGCTTTGCTTTAATTTGTTATTGCAATGTTGGAAGCAATGATTATAGAAAACACATTTTGGAAAACATGACATTCTGGCATATTAGGAAATTTACTGCCAAATGCAAACCACTGAATTCTGTGCATGATAGACAATAGTCAGTTGCTTCCTGGATTTTCAGTTTGCTAATCTTTACAAGGCCTGATTGTCTGTTATGATAGTCAGACTCATACACGGTCCTTAGTGGACTTTTCCTTTTGATGTCCTGCCCTTATTTGGTCCCCTCCCACACTGTACCATGATGGTCTGTTCCCAGGTCAGTACTTAGCACAGGAGTAATGGCTTGTCACTTGGAATTCGGCCCTGGAAAGGCACGCTTCTGCTTCACCCCTCTTTCCTCCTCCTCCTCCCCCTCCTCTTCCTACTGCTTCCTGTCTGTCTGTCTGTCTGTCTGTCTGTCTGTCTTTCTCTCTCTGTGTGTCTCTGTGTGTCTGTCTGTCTCTCTCTCTCTCCCTCTCTGTGTGTGTGTCTCTGTCTGTCTGTCTGTCTGTCTGTCTGTCTGTCTGTCTGTCTGTCTCTCTCTCTCTCTCTCTCTCGTACCCTCTGTTCCTCCCCCTCTCTCCTCCTGAAAAGTGTCCCCCACCCCCACACGCATGCCTGGAGTGCTACTGAGTCAGTCAGTGGTCAGTGTGAGGCTCACACAGCAAAGAACTCCGGGAGTATAACAGGCAACGAGAAAATGTAGACAGTTAGTAACTGACTGTAGCCACGGACTTGCAAGCAGGTCCTCTTGTCTCTGTCAAATCTTGACATAACTATAACCCTTCCTTATGGTATCTTGACTTTACAGTGGAGACTCTGTGGAGATGCTAAGCCAGAACTAACCAACAAGATTGTAACCATCATTCTTCCTGCCAGCCTGGTCCCAGAGCCTCATCAGTCCTAATGAACACACAGGACGCTATAGTAATTATAAAGCTGTTGGCCGTTTGCTATGATTTCTTATCAGCTAACTCTAACTTAATTGTTAACCCATTATTACTAATATGTATTTCTATAAGGACTTATCTTTCCAAGGACACAGCCTCATGCGTCCTCTTCCCGTGATCACATGGTGACGACTCTCCCTTGGCTGCATTTCCCAGAATCCTCTTCTACTCCTAGTCCCTCATATCTTGCTTCCCTATTGGCCAACAGGGCTTTATTCATTAACCAAAGAGAGACATATTTACAGAATGACATCTCCCATCACAAGATGTTTCTAGAAACCTGACCCTCAGAAACTGGGGGATAATAAATGAAACTAAATACTTTGGTGATAATTTTCAATAAACAAGGCATCTACCTCAGAAAAATTGTTAAAAGGGAAAGCAAAAGAAAACTGTCTAGGAAAAAAATTTAAGTACTATTCAAAGATTAGCTTATTGGATTACTCTCCAGTGTCTAAAGAGGGATTTCATCAGAATAAATTAAGCTATGAAAATAGTAGTCTCAAACTTCAGTAAAGTTCAGAATCTCAAGTGCAGGCACACATACCCATGCAAGTACACAATAGTTAAATACATAAATAAATGCAGGCTAAAAAAATGAAAGAAAAGTCCTGTGCAATATCACAAGCCATGGATATTTTATGCACAGCTCAATGGAAGTCAGACTGATAGTAAAATACATCATAAGAAAAATTTAAAAGAAAATGCATGTTTTTCCTGACTACAAAGATCTTCTACTTTACCATGAAAAAGGTCATGAATTTTCTGACTCAAAAATCATTGATACTAATTCATAATTTCAGTACCCAGTTTAAAATAGATCTGGAATGTATCACATGTGTGCAGCCAGAAGTATCTTTTAAAGTAGCTAGCATTTTAGTATGGTAACTGGTAATACCTGTAACAATTACTCTGTAGGAAACACAAATAAAAAAGCATGCCATTATTTAATGCAATTTTTGAATGAAAAGCTACAGTACCAGTTTATGCTCTGTAGCTTGCAATTGCTAGATTAATATATTTCAGAAGGGATTCAAATTCAGTATTAATATGGTTGTAAAAATAGAAGGAAACCATTTCTGCCAACAGTCTACAACAATGTACACCCCATTCAGTGCTGGTTTCCACATGAAGTTTTGACAAATGTATTCAAAAAAACAAAATGCAATAAATAAACCAAAGATATTGAAGTGCATTACAAAGCTGTAAAACATCGTATAAATACCAGGTATTACCATGCTGGCACTCTTACTAGGAAAGCAAACCATAAAATGGCATTGGCAGAGAAATATGGACAATGGGAGGATAAAGCCTGCACGAAAGAATGAGGGGGGAAACTGAGGCTCAGAGACGTCAAGAGCACTGTCCTTTATAACACTGAAAAACAGCATTCCCATTAAAAAGAGTAAGTACTTTAACACTGGAACATGACAGTGTCCCAAAAGAAAGAAAACCCATGAAAAACAGATCTGTGAATAATAAAGGAAAAGAAACAAAAGGGGTGGATAAAGAAGTAAAAACTGAGCCCGAAGATGCCTCCTCTGACAATATGATTTGAATCTAAAGCCATAAAGTCTGCTTCATATTACTCTCTGCGTGTATCAGCTGACAATGAAAGACCATGCTGACGTGCATTGTAAGATCGAAGTAAGCGGCTTATTAGGGGAAAGGGAAAAAAATCCTCCATCTCCAGGATAATAAAGTCTCCTTTCTCTGAAGAAGGGAACTTTTTATAGAACAGTAGCAGCTGTACATACATTGTTCAAAGGCCATTCTTTTAAGAGAATTTAAATCACTTAGTTCATTCATCTTTGGTAACATAAAGTTGACTTTATCTGTTAAATAATGTTTGGTCTTTATTTGATCTTATTTTTTTTAATCCTCCTGTTATTTAAGAACTTCATGCAACAAAAAGAGCTCTTGGCATTTGAAGTTAATTTTTTTTAATTAGGTTACCTCTCCAGATGAGTTATTGGAAATACTAAGTCTTTAACACACTGAGGAAGAAAAAAAATTAGATTCCAATGCTGGAGCTGTTGTGGAAGCACATGACTTGGTCCCCAGGGCTGAGGAAGCTTAGACTGACATACACATGTTTGAGGAGACGTTGTGAAATCAGGTCTGAAGGGTGAGGGGAAGGGCACTAGCAAAGGGCAGAGAAAAGGATAGAGGGAGGGAGGGAAGGGAGGGAGGGAGGAAGGGAGGGAGGAATTTTGTGACCTCTTTTTTCTTCCTCAGTCCAGGCAATGAAGTTTTCTTTCAGTAGAAGTTGCTAAGAGGAGTGTTTCTTTTCAGTCAAAGTGCACCATTGAATTACATTTACTGAGAATTGCTGACTTATTTTCATGAGTTTCTGTGGAATAGACACATTCCTATAAAGTTGAGATTTGGAGAATTTCCTGCTGTAATGTTTATTCGCTGAGAATGTGGTTTCCCCACTTCTCAACATAGCAGAATTCTATTGTCCTCAAATCCTGACTGGTTTTCCTACATCTGGTTATATTTATGTTTGATTTTGTATGTAGCAACGTTATTATTTTCAAATTTGTTTTAACAAATCACCATTTACAATGCATCTGAATCCTCTCTCTCACATCTCACATGACTCAGAAAAACTTGCATAGGTTAGGACTAACTTGGGACTACATTACACCTCGTGTACAAGCGGTTCACAACACCTGGAGTTAAAACATGATCCTACTAGAAAGGGGTGTGGCGAGGACAGGGGGTGACAGGGAGTGAAGGAACACACCGACTGTAGGCGCCTAAGAGATTGTCAGAGCTTCACTGGCACTATTCCAGTGTACTGCGGAAGATTCGAAATGTCTGTTTTACTGTCTCAACGACTGGCACGTCTCCAAACTACAGCTTTGCTTTGGAAAGCGCATCTCAAGTCAAACGGAGAGTTAAGGCAGCTATGGAGATAATTCAGTATACCACAATCACACTAAAAAAACTTCGCTTGTTGAACTCTCTGGAATGGCAATGAGAATGCAGATGACATTCTCTGTATTTGGTGTCTGTCTTTGTGCATGGTAGACCTGACTTTGATCCTGCTGTCGAATACTGAGCAGTTCTCAGCTTCATTACTGACAAGTAAAAATCTCTCCCGGTAATGGATAACCCTGCCGATATAATAAGCCAATCAGGCCGAATTAAAGCCTAGGTTTTAATCTGAGTAAAGCTGGTCCCAGGGGAAAAGAAGGAAACACTAGGGGAAACCAGGAGGGAAAGACTGCAGGCCAGACCTTAAATACCCTCTGAGGGTGGAGCCACGGCTTGGTGGACTTTCTTTGGGCGGGGTCTAAAGAGAGAAGCCCCCCTGGGAGAGGCCACGGCTTGGTGTCTTGGAGTACTGAGGGCAGGGTCTGCAGAGGGCAGCTCAAGGGCAGAGCCCCAGCAATTACCTCCCAACAGATTTTTTCAGATCATGTCTGTATTAACACGCAAGAGACATGGCATCCCCATTATCTGTATGTAGAGATCTTTGTGAAGTATTTGACGTAACTGATCGAGGGTTTTTCTTTCTGTTTTAAAGAGGATCTCATGTACTCCAAATGGCCTCAAATCCACTCAGTGTAGTTGAACATGACCTTGAATTTCTGACCTTCCTGTTTTCTCACATCCCCTCTCCTGAGATCTGGGATGTTGCCACGCCTGGTTTATGTAGTGCTCGAGACCAAACCTAGGGAACTCTGGGCAAGAATCCTACCAACAAAGCTACATCCCAGCCCCAACAGATAACTCAGTACAGCAGCAATCAAAGTGAACGAAGACGATGTCGAAACCCCTATTTGCTTAAAACCCCTCAGTTCTTCTTATGTTACCGAATAGTCACAAAATTCATAAAGTACCTACATAAAGACCAGAGAAGTCTAGAGCCTGATGACTGTTAGCCTTGGTTGGGGTTCCTATTGCTGTGAAGAAACACTATGACCACGTGACTCTTACAAAGAAAATACTCCATTGGGGTGGCTCCCTTATAGTTTCTGACGTTTAGTTCATTATCATCATGGCAGAGATCATGGCAGTGTGCAGGCAGATATGGTGGGGGAACAGTAGCTGAGAGTTCTAAGTCTTGCAGACAACAGGAAGGAGACTGAGGGAAGCTTAAGCAAAAGACTTCAAACCCACCTCTCTAGTGACTCATTTTCTCCAACAAGGCCATACCTCCTCCAGCAAGCACCTTACGATAGTGCCACTCCTTTTGGAGGCCATTTTCTTTCAAACCACCACACTCTTGATCCTCAAAATCTACAGTTCTCATTCATTAAAAACTTGATGATTGGATTAGAAAAAACATTAAGTTTCTAGTCAGCCCCTTATCATACATTTCTTAATATATCTCTTTTTCTACAGATTTCTAGCTTCATTATCAATATTTTATTTGCACTGGTTTCGGTTGTTCACTCAAACAAAAAGAGTAAACTTTGTTTTCTCTTTTTCCTTAGCCATTAGTTTCTGGAAAACATCCACAAATTTTCCTAAACCCAATGCTAGTTCCCCAAATGTTTTCAAGTGCATAGCATTTTCTACTCCTTATCTTTTATTGAGATATACTGGCTTGCTTATAATGTAAACATATTATGATTAAAATTTTCATGAAAACAATATCAGGGGCAGTAGAACTGTCCCAGCAATTAAGAGTATTAGTTCCTTTTCCAGAGGACCCAAGTTTGGTTCCGAGTAATCACATTGGGCAGTTCACAACCACCCAGTACTCCAGCTCCAGAGGATCCAACACCTCTATTGACCTCGTTGGGTACCAGAGCACAAGTGGCATATATAAATAAAATAATAAAAAAGTCTTAATAATAATAATATGAGTGGAAGCAAAAGAGGTATTAAAATGTAAAACAAGATCAACCACATGGCAGCTGGAGCACAGGATCATAGCTTATGCTACCAATTTGTATTTATGTTTGATTTATTATAATGCTATTTATGAATGCATGTATGTGTTTTGAAAATAAATTCATTGTATATTTGATACTTTAAAGTTATTTGAAATCCACTTTTGTCTTTGATGGTAATAGGAAATAAATATTCCACTTTCCTGTTACTGCTACCCTCTCTGTGCCTGGGTTCATATTTCCCTTACTCTTTCTACGGCACATAGATTAAGGTTGCTCTTACTAGCTTTCTAAAAGAAGATCGTTTCATAGGAAAGTTCTCTTCCTCTTAAAATTTGAAGAGAGCCGGGCAGTGATGGCACACGCCTTTAATCCCAGCACTCCGGAGGCAGAGGCAGGCGGATCTCTGTGAGTTGGAGACCAAGCCTGGTCTACAGAGGGAGTTCCAGGACAGGCTCCAAAGCCACAGAGAAACCCTGTCTTGAAAAGACCAAAAAATAATAATAATAATAATTGAAGAGATAACTTCAGACCTGGACACTCCTTTCACTGAGGTGCTGGCATTTCATTCAAGCAGAGATTGTTATTGTGAGATTATGGATGAGAAAACCTTGACCAAAGTATGTCTTGATGTATTTCAGTTAGTCCATACACAGATAAAGGGGACAATTTAACTCTATTGCAACATGAGATGCAGCGTTCCTCATTAGACTTTAAAAAGTCATGTCAGAAAGCTGTTTTAATGACGTGCAATGAAACAAACTCAGACAGTGTACAGTAGGGTCTAACACAAGTCAGTTTCTAACTTCAATTTGAACTCAGTCCTGATATATCAGAGAGCTACCAGCATGGGGTAGGGTGTACAGGTAGAGGGTGGAGCATGTGTTTAGCATTTGTGAAACACGAGTTTAATCCCTATGACAAAGTGAAAAGAATTGAAGGAAAAAGAGGAGGAGGAGGAGGACAAAGGAAAGGCCATCAGAAATGTCTTGTACATTCTTTCAGAAAGTATCTTTGTATACAAAAATAAAAGCGTTTTTCAAGACATAAGTGGGAATTATATTACATAAATTGTTTTAAGTTGGGTGTTTTCATTGATCAATACATACAGCATTTGTATATATAAAATTTACTATATCCCATTTACTTAACTACCTACCTACTTACCTGTACCTATTTATCATTGAGACATAGCTTCATAGTGTAGTACAGATAGGCCTTGAACACCCAATTGTCTTCCCTCAGCTTCGAAAGGGCTGGTCCCTACTTTTTAATTTCTTGTAGGAGTCTCTCATTAAACCAATGTTTTGATTTAGTTCACTGATATTGTACATCATCCTCTTCCATGCTTCCTTCTGCAATTGTGCTAATGCATTCTTTGGCTAAATATAAAGGTAGAAAATCACAATGCCTTAATGCAAGTCACAATTTCAATTTGATCAACCTAATAGCTTCAACAAAATTGTTGCTCAAAGAAATTTTGTTTCTTCTTCCCCTAATTTTTTATTAGATTGCCCCCCCCGCCATACTTTCTCAAAACATCTTTAGATTTTTTTTCAGTTTGGTGAGTTTGGTAGTTGCAATTCTTTTGTTGAATTTTCTCTAGTGCTTTAATCATGAACAAGATTGAACACTGGCTCCCATATCTTCAATCACTTAGGTAGTGTTTTGTCCTATCTCAATCTTGTGTTTGAATTGTCCCATTTCTTAATCATACACAAAATACAATGCAAATGTTTTTATCCATTTATTTCCATATTAAACATTTTAAAATCCATCCGTATTCACTTGATCAGCCTTTTCTTTTATTATGTCTGGAGTTGAGAGATCATGTTTAAAACCATTTCTTCCCTAAATAAGTCTAAAATATGTGGATGATCGTTTAGTGCTTTAATTTTTAGGTTTAAAATATTGAAACAGGAGAGTGCCAGAGAGCAGACCCCCCCAAAGATGTTTTCTGACTTCTTCCACATACATGCCATAGCATGTATGCACCAGCCCCTTACACAGATGTACCCCATATACACAAAATAAATAAAATTAAATTAAAGATAAAACAAAATGCTAGAATGTTAATTTAGAAAAAAGGAAATAGTAACCCAACCATCTTCCTCCCAAATAACTAACACAATCATGTCTTAATTTTATTTTTGTTGGTGTGATAAGCACCTGGAATCAAATCATCTTGAGGAGGAAAGGGATTATTCAGACTACATATCCAGCTCACAACCCATCATTGATAGTAATTATTAGCCATAGAAGTTTTTCTTGCTTTCTGTCTTTCATTTTCAAACACTGAATCAGACTTCCTTTCTTGGGACAAATCCCAGATGTATTTTTCTTTTTCTACCTCTGGCCTCTATTTTATTGAGGATGGTCACACTGTCATCCATATGTAAAGGATGCTAATTAATAGTCGTGTTTCTTTTTTTTCTGTAAAGTCATTGGTGGTTTTGCTCTTAGGGTATTATTAGCTTCACAGGCCAAACCAGAAATATTCCTTCTCTTCCTGTTGTCTGAAAGAAATTCTAGATAAATGATATAATTTTTTTCCTTTAAAGTTCAGTAGAAATTACTAGGTGGACCCAGGCAGGTTGGGTGTTTTCTAGCTTATAGCTGGTGTCTTAGTTAGGGTCACCGTTTCCATGATGAAACCCCCTGGCCAAAGCAACATGGGGAAGAGAGGGTTTCTTTCATTCACAGTTGCATATATCAGTTCATTTTCAAAAGCAGCGAGGGTAGGAACTCAAGCAGGGCAGGATCCTGGAGGCAGGAGCTGATGCAGAGGCCGTGGACCAATACTGCTTATGGGCTTGCTCCCCATGGCTTGCTCAGTCTGTTTTCTTATAACACGCCCAGGACCACCAGTCCAGGGATGGCACTACCCATGATGGTCTGGTCCCTACCACACATAACTGAGTAAGAAAATGCCCCACAGGCTTGCCTCCTGATCTTATGGAAACATTTTCTTAGCTGAGGTACCTTCCTCTCTAGCCTGTGTCAGGTTGACATAAAGCTAGCCAGAAATCATTATTAATCACTGATTCATTATTTTTAATGGGTGTAGTGCTACTCATATTATCTTTTTATCCATGTGAGTCTCAACATATTTATCTTCTAAATAATTCATTTTATTATTGTCCGCCACATGTATTTATTTATTATTCTACTAATACAGTATCTATAGTAATGAATACCCCTTCCTTCATTTATATGTAATCAAATTTGTCATCATTTGTTTTCTAATTATAGCTAGAAATAGTGATTCCATTGATCTTCGTCTTTAAATTAGTTTTGGGTTTTATTTTTCTGTATCGACTTCATGGTTTGAATTTTTGTATGTACTTACTGCCTTACTTTGGACTTGGCATTATTTCTATCTAGTTTCCTATAGTAGTGGCTATTTGATTCATTTTCAAATCTTTTTAAAGGTTTTTCTAACAGATGCATGCTACAGATTTCCATCTTAGTACAGCTGTCGTCAACACCTACAAACACTGAGAAGCTGTACTTTGTTTGTCTGAAATGTTTCAACTTGCCTTCAGACATCTGTCTAACATGCATGCTTTTTAGAAGTACGTTTAATTTCTTCTTGGTGATTTTCCCCACTTTTTTCTTGCAATCAGTTTCTATCTAACTTCTACAGCGGTTTGAGAGCAGACATTGCATGAGCTCTGTTTTTAAAATTTTTGTTAATGTACCGTGATCCGGAATGTGTAGCTTTTCTTAGAGAATATCCCAAACACACTTGAGAAGAGTACGTGTTCTGCTATTTTTGATGAAATATCCTATAGATGTCAATAAGTTCATTATGGTAAACTTGAGCAGACAGTCAGCAGTGGACAGAAAAGAGAGGAGCGGCACAGACCGGCCCAGATGCACCCTTCAAAGTCATTACCTACGACCTACTTCCTTTTACCAAGTCTTACCTCCCAAAGGTTCCACAACATCCCAAAGTAGTGTCGCCAGCTGAGAGCAGAGCATCCCAAACACCAGTCTACAGAAGACATTCACATTCAAACCACAGCATTTGTTTCCGGTCCCCAAGGCTCATATACATCTCACAAATGAAAAATGCATTTGGTTCATCCCCAAGATCTCTAAGGTTAACAGTTCCAGCAACTGATTAAAAGCCTAGCTCAAAATAAGTTATGAGTCTCGCATTAACTCTTAGCTGTAAGCTCCTATAAATTAAAATCAAATTGCATACTTTAAAGACATAATGCCACAGGGGGGAAAATATTGCCATTACAAAACTGATGGGGGGGCTATAGAAAAAAAAAGAATGGAAGAAAAAGACTAAAAGTTAAAGCCAATAGGCCAGACCTGTCCAGCATCCGTGCAGAAACTATGTGAGCTCTGGGCCTTTGCCAGATGTGGTCCACACCACCCCACTTGAGCTGTTTTCTCTTGCTGCCTGCAGCTTTCCTGGCCATATATCCAGCATTCTGGCATCTCCAACATGCTGTGGTCTTTGATGTGGCTTAAGCTGCACCCTTACAGGATCACACATGTCCTTCCTGGGGGCTTGTTGCAGGAAAGCTGACTCTGCTGCACACTACATGCCCTCCTCTGTCTTCCTTTGAAATCTCTGGGGAAGCCGTAATCACCCCCCTCCCAAAGTCTTGCATTCGGTATGCCGGCAAACCCAGCCAGGTCTTCTGCGAGCTTAGGAAGACCCGATCTGTCTGTACAATGGCCTCTCAGTAGATCAGTGTCTGTACCCAAGAAAGCACTTCCCTAGGCAGCCCTGTGTGATCAGGCTAGTCTGTGGTTCTCTCATCTCAAGGATAAGGGTGTCCAAATTAGTGTACAATTGTATGCCTGGTTACCTATGAGGACTTAGTATGACCGATTCCTGAAATGCCCTCAAGAAATTATTCTATTATTCCCTTGAAAAGTTACGGATGACAGGAGGGTTGGTGGTGCTCACCTTCGATCCAAGCTCTCAGGAGGCAGAGACAGGAGGACCTCTGTGAGTTCATCTGTCTACTCTCCCTCTTCTCTGGATTGTCACCGTAGAACTGACCAAAAGAAGCCGGTATTACTGGAATGTTATCCCTTCTTGAAATATCCTCTGTCCAATTAATCTGTCATCTCTAAACTCCAGCTCTCGTAAAGTTTCAGAGTATGAACCCTGTAGACAGATCGTTTCACATACTGTCTTGTCTGATTCCCAGTTGCATCCTTGATTTCTTCGGAGACCTCATGAACTCGGTATTTGTTGACTACATCTCTGCTGGCATCCTAGTATTCTGAGCTCCAACTGGAACTGTCCCTTAGCTGTGCTTCCAGTATTCTAAAGTTTATGTAGCCCTTATCTCCAAATACTCTCGATTTACTTCTCTAAGCCAGTTTCAAATATCTAAAAACAACATGGTCAGATTTATTCACAGTAATAAACCTGTTTTTCTGATGCTGACTTTCTGTTTTAGTGTATTTAGCATTGGGACTTTTGTCTCACTATTGATAAATGCTAAAGAAAGCAACTTTAAGGAGGAAAGGTTTAGCTGACTGGTGTTTTTAAAGATTTCAATCCATGGCTGATTGGTCCCATGTACTTGGGCAGAGCAACCGTGTAGCGGGAACACATGGAGTGGGTATAGGAAGCAGAGAGAGATCCAGTACAACCTTCAAGGTCACGCTCACCAGTGACCCGTTTACTCAGCTTGCTCCCACCTCCCCAAGTTTCTACAGTCCTTCAAAATAACACAACTAGATATGAACTATTACTGAAAATATGAACCTGTGAGGTATATTACACTGTAACACTGAACAGTATATTGCAATTAGAAGGCAGTTATAGTCTACGGAACAGAAATCCATTGCTTCTAGGGAGCAGAGAAATTGTGCTGGCCGTGTCTGGAGACTCTAGACCAGAGGTGGAGGTGGAAGCCTGAAAAGTAGCAGCACACAAAGGTATTAGGGAGTGGGTGGTTCTCTTCTAGCCAGTCAAGGAATTGACTAATGTGAAGCTAGTGTCTCTTAGAGGACTATTAAGTCCATTAATTGTAATAGTTTCTACTAGAGGTCCCTATATGTATGGAAGTATAAGAGTAACAGATAACAAGAAGTATGCATGGATCCCAGGCTAAATACACAGTGACTTCAGGAAGAAGACCCCGGAATATCCTATGACCATTTATATCTTATGAAAGGTGGCACTGAACATTACTAAAGTTTTAGATTAATAGTTATAGTCACTTTCAGCACAGATGATAAATTATCGCCAACTTCAAAATGTTGGATAGGAATGATGTCACTTGAGGCAATGTGGTCTTTGCCCATAAGATTTGAGGGTATCATCTGACATGTGAAACTTGATACTTTTATCAGCTGTGTAGCCATTCAAATTGATGTAGTCCTAAATATCTGTCATCTTTGAAAGAAGTCTGCAAGCAGGTTTATATCTTTGTCCATACACCAACTATAATAATATGACCAGCAATCACCAGAATGATGTGCAGATGCACCTGTGAGGGTTTCGTTTTAGATGGATGCTTAAGTTCAAATGGGGCTCATCCCAGGTGAGCCTGAGCTATGGGGCAATCTATCATCAATGAGTCTTGGGGACTATCTTAAACTCATTCACCAGTCTTTATGAGATGTGAACAAGATTAAGGTCTTATAAGCCACAGGCAAACCTGAGGACTCTGGGTGTCAGCTGAGCTGGAACTGAAGAGATTGCAGGAGACTCGGCTCTCTCTCTGTTGAACCAGCTAGTTAGAATCTATCAGTGATGTAGAAGTTCTGCTGAATGTGCCTTTTAAGAGGGTCTCACCATGAAGCCATGGCTGGCCTCAAATTCACAAAGATTCACCTGCCTCTGCTTCCTGAATACTGGGATTAAATGTGTGTACCACACTATACTCAGCATGACTTAAAGTATTTGAATGGCACTGCTTAGAAGATTATTTTGCTTCTATAACTGCAGGCATTGTGCATCTGTATGAGGCAAGATTCTCTAGAGGAACAGATCTGGTAGGACGGGAGTTTATTAAACTGGCTTAAATGGTAGGGGCTAAGTGACACTTTTAGGATCAATTGTCAACTTGACCAAATCTGCATCTCTTGAAAGATGGGCTTTTGAGCATGTCTGTGGGAAACTGTCTGGGTTGTGGTAGTTGAAATGGGAGAGACAAGCCCACTATGGATGGTACCATCCCTTGGCTGGAGTCTGAGAGCATGTCTAGAGACAGAGAGTTGAACAGCCGCTTGCATTCCCACATCTCTGCTTCCTGACCATGAGTGTGATGTGACCAGAGGAGTCAGTCTCTTGCTCTACCTGTGACTGCGAGCCAAAATAGTTGAATTTTATCATGGCAATAGGCAACTTTGTTCATATACCGTCTACATACTGTCAAAGCTGACGACTCCACCTGCTCAGTCCATGAAACTGTATTCTTCAACAGTTCTAATCATGTGCCAAAGACTTCGGAGATTCCTCAGGAGTCAGTCAATGCCCTCCGGTGTACATTGGAGGATCTACAAAATTGTGCTATGACATAAGCTGGGGCTTCTGGCAAAAACAACAGCAGGGGCAGGTGCCACTTGCTTAGAAAGAGGAGGAAGAGGCAAGGAAGCAATGCTTGCTCCTTGAACCTTTCTTTGTCTTGGACTTCCATGGGAAGTGCTCCCCATTCTGAAGGTGGGTCTTCCTCCATTGAACTAAAGTCTCACAGACACAGTCAGAGGTGTGTCTCCTAGTTGAATCCAAATCCCATGAAACTGGCAATCAAGACTAACTGTAGTTAGTGCTGTCCCTTTCTTAATTTTGTATCAAGAGCTCGGCTTCATAAATGTCAGAGAGAGTTCAGGTATGATATTTGGACAAGACATTTTGCATTGTTAAAGATTATAGAGTAGTTCTGTGCCTGGAAACTTTGGAAGAACTATTTGGTCAGGATAAAAGTTGGGTTGCATTTTGTCCCCTTTCCAACCTGAGGACTTCAGGTGCAGTACAGTTGTCCTAGAAAAATTAGAATGGCTAGGCTTAGGCTATAAGCAATTCTCTTACCATAGCAAAACCTAGCATTGCAAGGGAAGGGATTCTGTCCCATCTTTGGAGCATAGATCACTTCTTTTTCTTTTCTGTACCAGAAGTGACTGGTCACGACTTTCAAAACACACACACACACACACACACACACACACACACACACACACACACACTTCCATGCATAGTCTGGGAATGAGGGAATTTTAAATCTACCAAGGACATGAGAAAAGCATTTGTTCCAAAGGTCTTTTTTAACAGAGCAGGAAATTGCATTAAAAGTATGAACTCCGGAACCAGATCTGAGCTCCCTGGATTCCCAGACTAACTAGTGCTCTCTATTTTTGTCAGCTAAAACTTCAGGGAATAAATAAAGCTTTAGATGAGAGGATATTGACAAAACCTGAAAAGGAAGAAATATATCTTTTCTTCTCAGGCTTCTATTCTCTGGGAACTTTTTTCATTTCCTGTAGGCTGCAGGGTTTCACACTGACTCATCCCCAGGAAGACAGCCTAAAACTGGATCCATTCTAAAAAGAGAGAAAGCTACAGAGAGAGAAATAAAAGTGACCTTCACACAAAAGAATGACTTATTGTGAAGGAAGAATTCTGAATCCCATAACAATAAAGGTTTGACACAGTCAATTCTAGGGTTTGATGGTCTCCAGGACCCACTTATATACCACAGCACTAGGTACCCAGTCTTTGCCACCCTTAAGGACTAACTGGTCAGTTTCCTAATCTCAGGAAAGAGGTTGCTGGGAGCCCAGATTTTCACTCTAGATATCCACAAGGAGCAGATGAAGCCTCCTTTAGACCTCTCAGAAAAACCAGTGATGAATGACTTACTACTGAGAGGAGTGGTAGGAAGCCAAGACCTGTCTGACATTGCCACTCAACTTCTAAAAGCAGTAGCCAAGGCCAGGGGAATCTACTCAGTGGGAGACCACTAGTCTAGCATGTTCAAGGTCCAGGATTTCATCCCCTGTATCACTAACAAATCAGAAACAACTTTTAAGATGAGTATTTGGTGGTGATTCCTGGAGGATCAGGGGTTCAAAGCCAGCATCCACTATGTAGTAAATTAAAAAACAGCTTGACCTGTATGCAAAAAGAGGTGGCTTATGAGAGGTGGTGGTCACCAGAGGTGATGGTCACCAGAGACACCACTGTGCAGGCTGCACAGGGAGAGCAACAACTGGAAAGCCCACAAAGACATGATTTTACCTGTGCTTAGACAAATTCACGAGAACTACCAAGAAATTTATAAATTAGCTACTAATAGCTAAGACGGGAAAACAAAGAGGGAGGTTCTTCGTTTGTTTTGTCTTGAGACAAGGTTTCTCTGAGTAGACCTGGCTGTGTTGGATGAGGCTGGCGTGGACCTCAGAGATCTGCCTGCCTCAGCCTCCATCTTTCTTTCTGATTAAAGGCGTGAGTCACCACGCCTGGCTAGGAAGAGGGAAGGTTCTAAGATGAACAAACTATCCTAATACACCCAAATCAGATAGGCCTGTTCTAGACCAGGGTTTCTTAACCTTCTCCGCTGGCAACATCTTTGGATGCAAAAAAAAAAGTTAGGCAACCCCAAGTATATAAGCATCTAAAATAGACATAACTAATCAAACATTTACTGCAACAAACCTTTAAAACAATTTTTTGGTATACACATGTAATTTACTATTTACTAAGGGTGGAAGTAAATTTACATACTAATGAAGACGCTTGTATTAGTTTATTTTTTCACAAAAATTTAAATCCTGATTGAATACTTGATACTTGACATAAGGCATCTCAGCAGTTTTCAGATTTGATCGATATTTTGATTCTATTACCATCAGTATTGAGAACTCTCCTTTACATAAGTATGTAGTACAAAATTCAGGGCTATATTTAGGGCCACATCAAAACTGTTTGAAATAGTGTCCTAACTCCAAGCCAGTTCATTCAATAACTTTTTATATAACACAAATCAACAACTCAAATAACTATTTCTAAAACCAAGTATTCTAATGCAATACAATCGCCAAATGCACTAATTTGTTCTTTATTTATTAAGAAATATTGGGAGTATAATATTAATAAAATCTTTGCTTTCTGTAATGAAACCACTGTTTCTTAAGAGCAGAATTCATTGGATGCCAACTAAAAACATTGCAACTGAGAACATACAATAGTCAAGAATCCCGTTTGGGGTGTTTCAGGCATCCTTCCTTGGTGTTAGGCAGCCTGCGACAAGCACTGTGCAAAGAATGGGTTACACCCTCAGAAGCAAGGCAGCTATGACTGCTTATCCCAATTTCAGAAGCAAGGCAGCTATGACTGCTTATCCCAATTTCAGAAGCAAGGCAGCTATGACTGCTTATCCCAATTTCAGAAGCAAGGCAGCAATGACTGCTTATCCCAATTTGATCAAGAGCCATCAGAAACACCTAGCAATTTTGAATTAAATTTTGACCAGCACACGTACAGAAACATTCCCTTGCTAAAATTTGAGCTGTTGCCACTGTTTAGAGTATTGAATTCTGCAGCCGTGGGAGTATGCCTGTAATCCCTGTACATGGGAGGTGTTGGATACTCAGGTCACCTTTACCTACAAAGCAAGTTTGAGGCCATCCTGGGATATACGAGGAAAAGAAAAAAAAAGAGACAAGAGAGTAAGAGAGAGAGAGAGGGAGGGAGACAGAAAGGAAAGGATAGGGGAGCAGACAGATAGGATGGAGGGGGAGGGCGAGAGACAGAGAACACACACACACACACACACAGAGAGAGAGAGAGAGAGAGAGAGAGAGAGAGAGAGAGAGAGAGAGAGAGAGCCCAACTCATAAGCCAACCCAACCAGGCCCTAGCCTCCCCCTTGTATCAGGTCTCTAGAAAGGAAATATCTAGAAACCCCACGTGAAAACATCCTCTCCTGTGTCCGTTGGTAGACACTACCCAGACAGGATGACAGCCTCTCGTCCCGAAGGCTCTGTCACTGCCCCTACTTTATTTATTAACAGAGCTATTACTTACAAAGGACTGTGAAATGTTTTTAAGATATTGTCAGAAAGCATCCAAATACCCAAGATAATCTTAACTTCTCATGGCTTCTAATGTCTGGGAAAATGCCTACAGTTCATGTTCCTAAAGGCACTATTTTCCCATAAAATTTATCTATGATTGCTCTTGAGAGCTTAAATTTTTCCCCATTTCCATTAAATTTCATATTGAAAAAATAATAATGTGAGGTAGCATTCTTTTGGCAAATGTGTTTAAAGGTTGCAATTGTTGCGTTAAGTGTGGTGATGCTTGGATGTAATACTAGCACTCGAGAGGGTGAAGCCAGAGGACCCTGAGTTCAATCCTGGCCTCTATTAAAAAGAAAGCACCAGAACAACCTGGACTACACAGCAAGACATCACTTCATAAAAGAAAGAAAAGAGAATAAGACATGTATCAGTCACACATTTATTAGTTTCATTCAGTCATCTTAGTTTTTATTCCTCTCTCTGTCTTATCGTTACTACTCATTTCGATTGATGCCATTTCCCCCTCTGAATCTAATGTTGTTTATTGGGATAACATAATATTTTTCTAAATACATCTTTCTATATTTGTTTAGCAGCATAACCACGTGAAACGAGGTGTTTTCCTTACACTATTTGTTCAACAAAGAAGAAAGAAAAACACGTTCAGGAGGGAAGGACTTCCTGGGAATGGGGAGAAAGGCTCAGAGCCCTGGATGCCATCAGTTAAAACTGCTGACTAGTCTTGAATTTTATTAGTGAAATGGAACATTTGCTGGTCCCTGTTTTCACGATACAGCCATAGAGAAAGCCTGACGCATCACTACACACTGGTTACACTTTCAGATGGGTGCTGTCTCACTCCCCCTCCTAGATTTTGCTGTTGAAAATGGGTACCTGAATTTGAGCCATGAAAAGATGCCCTCAGACTCTGCACAAATGAGTGAAAACCAAAGAGCCTGTTTCCATCCATCCCCGCCCCCTTCCCCAGTGCCCACCAGAAGAAGGAGAAAAAAAAAGAAGAAAAAAAAAGAAAACCCACAGAGCTGTTTGATTGCTTAAGCCGGGTGGTCAGACAATAGGACCAGAAAGAATGGCCGCTTCCTTCCTTCCTGTTGAGTGTTCTGCCTGAGTGAGCAAATTCAATAGCACTTTGCTTCACAGCAGAACTGGGCTCTAGCATGAGGGAAAATCAACAAAGAGCCATTCTAGGGCATTTCCAACCCCACCTAAGGCAAGCCTCTGCACTATAGAACCAGGGAGGGGGTCCCGATTCAGGCCCTCCGAGGGGAGTATGCCTGGAAGTACACAGACACCCACGTTATTGTTTATATTAAAGGCTGTTGTTTATGCTGCTCATTGCATTTGAAGTTGTCCCGATTCAGTTTCTTCTTTCAACTTTCTAATGTACAGCTAGCTCTGTAACTTGGTTCAAACTGGTTAAATCTGCCTGGTTTGGGTGATAAGCAAGTCAAAGTGTGTATGGTCATCTGTGACACCCTTATAGTCAGTATCGGCATAAATGTTCTCCCAGTTAATTATCTCCCTTGCTGGCTTTTTAGTTGAGAAGACAGTGATTTGGCAGTTTGGCGGCTAAGAGTGGCAACCAGAAATGGGATAAAAGAGACAAAATTTAAATTTAAGTGATACAGTATTGTGTTACCTGTAGAAAACCTATGCATTTGGATAAAGAGTGTAATTTCAAATGCCTTAAGACATCTTGCATTAATACATAAGAGAAATATAATAAGGGATGCTCTCTTTACTTCAGGGTTTTTCTTAACTCATAATTTGTGCAAATATACCTAGTTTACAAACATTCCAAAAAATATACCTTCAAAACTTACAGAAACCTTACAGGAAACGCATTGCTAGTTTTTCCTACGGTCTGTGACTCGTTCTTAAAACTAACTGTGTTAGCCCAATACTCTTCTCTGGGATCTTTCCCAATATGTCAACAGTCTGCTCCTTGGAACTTTTGAATGTGATAACATGTCACTCCTTAGTTATGCTAAATGGAATCATTGACCTTAAAAAGGGCAGATTATCTTAGAAGGCCTTAACTAATTACACACGTTCTTCAAAAGCAAAGAACTTTCTCCAAAGGTGGCATAAGAGGAATTAAGAGAGAGTCAAAGTGTGCAAAGGCTTTGACCCTGAGTTCTTGATTTGAAGACGGAAGACACTTTGGGAGATGAATGCTGTGCAGTCTGGGCTTGAGCTAAAAGTCACCCCCAGACAACAGCCAAGGGAACGGAGAGCTCAGCCCTGTCTGAGGAATTCAGTCCTGCCAGCTGTCCGTCTGTAATAGCCTAGAAGAGCAGTCTCTCCTCGAGTAGAGGCAAACAAGCAAATAACCTTGATTTTAGTCTCTTGAGACACTGACCTCAGAGACACGCTGAGCCCACCCAGACTGCTCCTCCACGGAACTGTGAGACAATCCTCGGCTGTGACTTTAAGATGTTACAGTTTGTGGAGCTGAGTCACAGCAACACTTAAAATCAAACGTGTCATCTTTCTTTTTCTTCATCATAATGCATTTTCTCAGTTGCAACTGCAAACTCATGAACATGAAAAATTGTCATTTTTCTTGTTGTTGTTGTTGATTTGGTGGCATAGTCTCTGTCACTGTGACATTCATAATGTTTGATTACTTCTCTCAGTGAAAATAAATGCATTTGTCCTTAAATACGTCTTCATTCAGAACTTGGTGGCATCAAATATTTCTATTGTAATGGCATTAGTTGTACATAATATGCTTTCAGTCTGTTAGTTTTCTGATGGATTCTAACAAGAACATACCTTGGATTCAGAACAGATATAGTCAACAGATAGTACTAAATAAATAGTTAAAATACTTCATCTTTCAATATAGAAAAGTCCATCTCTGCATACATTCTGCTTTGTAGTCTTTTATATGTGGACTAATCAATCATTTTATTATACTTAGGAAAATGAAAAGAAATGAAATGAGAAAGGAAAATGGCCTCTAATAAAACTTTCTAATAGCTGGAGACTATGTGAAGTTCTTTTAAATATTTTTCAATTTCCATGTATTGTGTGTGTGTGTGTGTGTGTATTTGTGCATGCATGCACACGCTTGTGTATATGGCTATGTGATATGTTTGTAGGTGCACGTGTGTCATAGTGTTTGTATGGAGGTCAGCAGACAGTTTCATGGTACCAGCTGGTCATCTCCTACTTTCCCCGTGGATGCAGAGATGGAGCTTAGGTTGGCAGCCCTGACAAGTGCTTTTCCTCACTGAGCCATCTCTCTGGCTCATAAAGTTCTTTTCTATTTAATTTTTTCTCAACTTTTATTGATTTTCTGTGGAGTTCACCCCATGCAACCCAAACCCACTTAGCTCTCTGTCCCCTCGCTTCTGTCCTCTGCCCATACAACCTCCTCCTGCGTAAAAACGAACAAAGGTTAAAATATCCCTGTTAGTAGTTCTTACAACCGTTAGGTCTTTCACAGGGAATCCAGGCAGACAGCTCAGCGAGGTCACAGAGCTCACACGATGACAGCTGCTGGAGTCGGAACCAAGGCACAGCAGCAGGTCCTCCCTACTTCTCATGTTTAGGAATATAAAATATCATCCGGGGCAGAGGGTGGAGATCAGTGATAGACTGCATGAGGCCTTTGGTTTAATTCCCAGAATCACAAAGTAAGTAAATAAAACACTACATTACCTTTAAAGGGTCCTGAAATCTGGAAGAGCATCCGTGCACAAGAACATCTCTGTGTTTGTTGTTGCTGCCGCTGCTTTTCTGGAACCTTCTGAGAATAACTTAGTTCCTTTTTGCTACTAGGACAGTGCATCTCGGACAGAGTAATTTACACACACATGACATTTGTTTCTTGTAGTTTGGAAGTCTGGAAAGACCATGATCAAGGCACTGGCATCTTGCAAGGGTCATTCTGTTTGGTCATATGGTAAGAGACAGAAGGGTGAGAGAGTGCGTGAGAGCAGGGGAGCCCCACTTCCTGAGAGCTCACTCTCTTCACCAGTCAGTTCTGAAGCATTTTTTTTGTTTTGTTTTTTCAAGATAGGGTTTCTCTGTGGCTTTGGAGGCTGTCCTGGAACTCTCTTGGTAGTCCAGGCTGGTCTCGAACTTACAGAGATCCGCCTGCCTCTGCCTCCCGAGTGCTGGGATTAAAGGCGTTCGCCACCAACGCCCAGCCCCTCTGAAGCATTATTGATGTGCTCTTATGGCCTCTTAAAGTCTCTGCCCTTTACATGGTTGGGTTAAGGATAAAGCTTACTATAGGAACCATAACAGTATTAATTTGATAGCCCCAAACTACCAAGCACATGTACATTTCATACAAGTAAAGACACTTGTTCACATAAACTCCATATAAGCATGAGGTGGAAAGTTAACCCTACTCTATTATCAGTCCTTAGTTCTCACTCAGATTTTGCCCACTGGGGCAAAAAGGTCTTAAGTGTCTACTTTTTCCTTTCTTTTTTCTTTTTATGAGATGGGGCTTCTCTGCATAATCCTGGCTGTCCTGGAATTCACTATGTAGACAAGACTGGCCTTGAACTCATAGAGATCTGAGTGCCTCTGCCTCCTAAATGCTAAGATTAAAGGTAAAGGTATGTGCCATGACGCCTGGGTCCCCTTTTCCATACAGAGACGCCTCCAAGCCCGTCACCTGATGGTCATATCAACTTATCATTTCATTTACTCCACTGTGTTCTCAACTAATCTGGAAGCTCTGAACCACAGTAAATTCATATCTGTACCCCTAGTACCTGAATATAATAGGTTCCCAACAGACTTTATAGTTATCAATGACTTTATGGTTCTTTTTAGTTATCAGTGATTTAATAACAGCATGGATGGTAGTCACCAGACATAGACGTAGCAAGATTTTCTTTGGCCAAGCAGCTCACAAATAACAACAAGGAAACAATATTAATGAAGAAAGCCTGGCCTTTGACTTAGGCTTGCTTTCAACTAGCTCTTACAACTTAAATTAACCCATATTTTCATTAATCTACATTCTACCACGTGGTTTTTACCTCTATCTCATTTTGTGTGTCCAACTCATATCACATCTTGCTGGCATCTATTGCACACTTAGGTTCATCTTGAGTTTTCTCTCTCTCCCCGGAAGTCCTGCCTCTCTCTCCTGCCTGGCTATTAATCATTTAGCTCTTTATTAAACCAATCAGAAGGCTCCTTAGACAGAGACACATCATTACAGTGTAAACAAACTTTCTGCTGCACATGGAAACGTCTTTCAATTTTTACAATAATACAAAACAAATAGTGGAGACTTCATGTTCAAGTTTTCAGTTAGTGTGTAATATGCACACACACATCTCATCCTGTAATAGCTACTGCTGTGATGGGCACGTGTTCCTGTATTCATTACAAAGTCACTGAGGCTGATACACAAGTCATTGTAAGTTAAAAACCACTTCGTTTCCAGTCTCTGGAATGGTAAAGTCTAGTCATGTCTGTTATAATAGACTCTTGTCATGTTTTCCTCCTGTCTTCCATAACATAGTTGCATACAGAAGATCACTCCTAAGAAAGCATAAGTGAGGAAAATTCATTGTGTTTTTGTTCTAACAGACATAAGTATACAAAAATGGCTTGTTAACATCAGAATTTGTGATTTTATACATGTTATAAAGGTATATATTTCTAAACAAAGTAAATATATTTCTTCCTGTATCAAATTCAATAATTTTAATACTCTGTAAAATCTCCATTGATTGGTCATGGTTTACATAGGTATGCAGAAATCGAGTATTGAATAGGACATCTTAAAAAGAGTATTAGCATGAAGACACAAATATGTTTTACTCTTTTATTTTGGAGGGGGGTTCAAGGCAGGGTTTCTGTGTGGCTTTGGAGACTTTCCTGGAACTAGCTCTTGTAGACCAGGATCACAGAGATCTGCCTCCCAGGTGCTGGAATTAAAGGTGTGCACCACCACCGCCCGGCTATATTTTACTCTTACTATGCCTTCATTAACAGGTTGTCTAGATCCTGAAACTGAAACAAA